>NW_028227257.1:100541599-101166599 GCF_978045245.1 Mus caroli | reverse complement strand
CAGCATACAGCTATCTCAACATTACTGCATTACTGAACATGCTTTAAAAATATATGCAGGGGAAAAAAAACTTTGCAAAAGAGATGAAAAATTGTATATGGAGGAAAAAGGAGCGGGGGTTGGTGAAAATACCAGGACTACATTGGATGTATAAATTGTTTAATACCTTAGACTATTAGTCTCTTTCCCTGTGTTATTGTAGAGCACAAGTGATATATAACATTTCTAATAATTCATATAACCTAAGGTCTGTCTCAGAGTGTTTTCTGAAAATGAACTAGAAGTTTTGTAGGTGTTTACAAGTGCTGCATAGGCAAACTCTAAAAGGTCACTAGCTTGGCATGAGAGTAAAACCCCACTGCCAGGAAGTTCTCTCTCTCTCTCTCTCTCTCTCTCTCTCTCTCTCTCATCCAGAAAACTGGGGAATCTGAGTTCCTTCCATTTGCTTCTGTTACCATCTGAAGACATGGTTTTCATGTTCATCCAAGAAGGGAAAGTAAACACTGGCAGAGACCTTCAGACCTGCAGATCCTCATAGCCCCACATGTTAGAATCCAGCCCGTTTGTTCCAGTAGCAGCTGAGAAGTATGTGCTTTTGTGTGCCATGAAGATGACATGGTGAGGTGAACACAGCACTGTGTTAGCCACACTATGTCAAACACCATGATAAGGATGTCTCTGTAAAGACATGTATTGGGAACACATGGAGATGGGAGCAGGCTACTCTCTAAAAGGAGTAGAATAACTCTTTAGGGAATATCACAGAAGTAAGGGGACAATGGAGAGGGAAGACACTGATTAAAGAATGATAGACAAGGGAAAAATTAAGGTTAAATGGTGCTTTTATGGAGACAGACAGGCTATAATGCCGGGAAATTGGATTTATAAGAAGTACCATTGTAAATAAACCAAGTATCTCTGGCCACTTCTGTAATAATGAGGGGAGATGCAACCACGGAGGAAAAGAATATACCCTTTTAGGAGATGAACACTGAAATGTCCATTCTTGAGAAGAGGCAATTTCCCAGCAGATAACACTGTTCGATGAGAATTCTACTGAGAAATTTCCTGGAACACAGTAGTCAGATTATTATTTTGCAGAGTCTTTAACCCTGGCACAAAACAACTTATTTCAAGGTTGATAACAATAGGTTCTTGGTTCCTTTATGAAATGGTAGATTGGGAGGATGTAATGAGAATTAGGAAGAAATAGCATACACTTAGACACATCCATTTTTTCATAGTATTTCTAATCCTTTATGTGATAACATGATTGCCTACCAGATTTTCTTGGTTATTAAAGGGGTAAAATTCTGTTGGTTATCATGGGTGTCAAGCTATAAATTGTGGTAGCATAGAATGCTTTCTTTTGTATAAGTAGTATTATCTAAGAACCCTTCTTTCTCCATTTTGTTGGCCTTACTTGTTTCTGTTTATATGCAATTAACAGGCATTTTAACATCTTGACATTACTTATGATGTGGGTGTTAGAGTAGGCTAACAATCAATCTCCGATACCACTATCAACCTCCAATAACACTATCAGTGACTCCCATGCCTTTGATGAGTTAAACCTTAAACCATCTTAAACTCCAGTGGCAGCATGACTGTCATACTTAAAACTATAAGCTAAAGTGGATGATGATGATGATGAAGAGGGAGGAAGAAGAGGAGGAGGAGGAGGAAAAGGAGGAAGAATAAGAAGAATCAGAACAAGAAGAACAAGAACTAGAAGAAGAAGAAGAAGAAGAACAAGAAGAAGAAGAACAAGAACAAGAAGAAGAACAAGAAGAACAAGAACAAGAAGAAGTAAGAACAAGAAGAACATAAAGTGGTTCTTCTGTACAGAATTAGTAAGGATCTTTGGATTGGCAGAAATGAAAAAAAGGGATAGTAATCTGTCTTCAGCAGCAACTGTCTTCTGATAAAGGCTAGACAAGATATGCATTCTTAGAAGGCATCGTGGTACTTTTTAGAGAACAAGGGCTTCCTGGAAATAGAATGCTTCATCCCCACATTTCCTTTTAAGTTTTCATTTGACCCAGGTTTCAGAATCAAATCAAACATTCATTTAAATTTTTATTTTTAATTGATGGACAGATTTGTATATTTATATAATGTATTTTAGTCATTTTTACTCCCTCCTCTCCAACCCACCCTCTGGTTAAAACACCCTTTCCTAAAAGAGTTCTCTTATTTCTATTTTTTCTGTGTGATACATGGAGTTTATTTAGAGTTTGTTGCCTGAGCATTTAATGGAGCAAGGAAAACATCAGTGGCTACTCCACTGAAGATGATGCCTGCTGCCCTGACAATCTAATTTTCTATAACTTTTATATATAATAATATGGATTTCCTATATTTAAGTATTATTACAGTTTGACTTGTGAGTAGTCTTCTATGCTAAATAAATCACAGTTATGATCTAATATTTCCCTCTAAAACTAACCTCAGACATCATCATTTAAAGCCACTCCTACTTCAGAGTGTTTCATTCATGAACAAGAGACATATCAGGAAGAAAAAATCAAACTAGGGAGTTTTGAGTCTTCTGAGTATTTTAGGTTATAATGACGGTTATTAATCCAAATAATAAAGGTTTAAATATTACAAAATGTTTTGAGATTGTAGTTCTTGACTTTAAGATGAAGCTTGCTAATAATGATGTCCTTTCAAATACATTAATATGAAGTTTATAACATATGTAAATAGATTTTGATACAATTTAAGAAAGTACTAAAATGTCTTAGATAGAATCCTTTGTCAGTCACTTCAACCAATATATAGCATTGAATCCTAGGCATTTGAGAAGTGGCCTCTGAATCTAACACAGATGTGCAGATCAACTCCAGGAAAGGAGCTAAAACAGACTGGATGCTGGCAAATGAGAACAATACCCCCTAAAAATACCCAGTGCCATCCCCACAGACACAACCTCATATTAATTTTAAGATGTTATCCCTCATCAGACAGTGCTTATACTCTGATCTATCCCCTCTTGGTACAAGATACTAGCAACTAAAATATAAATCAAGCCAGAGGATGGCTGCATTTAAAGTTAATTATTCTAATAAAAATAACAGCAATGTTAATTTTAGCTTGATAATGTTAGGTTTTATGTGGTGATATAATGGTACAGATGATAACAGTGTTATCTACAGACATAAAATATGATTCTGATGGACAACTGTTTTACATTTCAACTTCTGCCACAATCTCTTTTCCTTTCTTCTCCTTCTCCTTCTCCTTCTCCTTCTCCTTCTCCTTCTCCTTCTCCTTCTCCTTCTCCTTCTCCTTCTCCTTCTCCTTCTCCTTCTCCTTCTCCTTCTCCTTCTCCTTCTCCTTCTCCTTCTCCTTCTCTTTTCTTTTCCTTTCTTTCTTGGCATGAAACTGATGACCTATTAAATCAATATTAATCCCTCGCAGTCTTCAAAGCAGGCTCAACCAAATCAGGATTTTAAATAACTTCATTAATTGCTTAACTACCCTTTCCCTCAAATCCTGTGGGATTCTTTGATGCTAGTCACTCTAATGAGTTACCAAGTGATTCATGACTCCAACCTGTTATCAAGAAAAATACATTTCCAGTTGGAAATCTTTGCAGATGGTTCTACCATAAAGTAAGTAACCTGTTTAGATTTTAGAGAAGGTAAATCCTATATATGCAGTGTATATATGTAGTGTAAGAAAAAGATTTGGCTCTCCTTTTGCCTTTTAGTACTCAACAAGATAATAATATATTCCAAATTCAGTTTGGGCAGCATAAGATCAAATAAAGAAATAGTAAAAGAATATTCAATATTCTTTTATATTCAAGATATTACTTGAATAGTAAAAGAGGACCTGATTATCTGTGAGTTAACTGTTCTTGGCAAATGTTTAAAGTCTGTCCTTCTGAAGTATCCATAACAAACAGAAATATATATAAATATATATTATATATATTAGATATGGTAGCAGTCTTTTTCAAGGATGAAAAGAAAATATTAAAAATCTGTCCAAAAAGGAGTAGTAGGAGGAGGAGAAGGAGGAGGAGGAGGAGGAGGAGGAGGAGAAGAAGAAGAAGAAGAAGAAGAAGAAGAAGAAGAAGAAGAAGAAGAAGAAGAAGAAGAAGAAGAAGAAAGATGAAGAAGGAGGGATGAAGAAGGAGGAGGAGGACCATTTACAGGTCTGTAGAGATGGTGAAGTGCTTAAGAGCAGCAACTACTCTTACAGGGGAACTGTATTTAATTCCCAGTCTTCACATAGCAGCTCACAAACACTTGTTTTTTTTTTGTTTGTTTGTTTGTTTTGTTTTGTTTTTTCGAGACAGGATTTCTCTGTGTAGCCTTGGCTGTCCTGGAACTCACTCTGTAGACCAGGCTGGCCTCGAACTCAGAAATCCGCCTGCCTCTGCCTCCCAAGTGCTGGGATTAAAGGCGTGCGCCACCACGCCCGGCTGACAAACACTTATAACTTCAGACATGACACCTTGTTTTGGCCTCCGAGGATGACAGAGTTGCACATAATATACAGATACACATGAAAATATGGAGGCAACATACCCAGACACATAAATTTTTTAAAATTTCCATTTAAATAGTAATCAAATATTCTGTATTCTTTTTAGCGAGGTACATACATAGCTATATACACACATATGTGAATACGTGCATACATATATACATTTGCATTCCTGGGAAAGAGTATCCATGGTGGTTGATATTAGACGGTCTTCCCCACCTCCCTATTCAGCATATTCCCAGAATTGCCCTGCTACAGAAGGAAGCAACTCATTACATTCTACAGCATTGCTTTTTTCAAATCCCATGTCATGAAATACTTAATGACCTATCTTTATGGATTTACTTTTCTATTTAAGATATCAATTCAGTCTTCATGATGATATATGTATAATGTAATTTGATTTTTTTGGGAGTTTTCAGAAAACTAGACATGAATTGCCCTTCTGGCTGGCGGCCTGTTTAGATTCTTCTTCCTGCCAGCTTCCTGTCTATTTATTCAACTTTACTCCACACGGGTTCTCTTGATTTCATTTAAATTGCACCAACTTGCACAGACATATCTGCCCTAGAGAAGTTTGACTCTTTTAACATTCTACTCACCACTAATGTTCCTTTTTCATTTGAGCTTTTAATTTGGATGAATTCCAAATTACTATTTATTCTGATAGAAATCCTACTAATTGCACGGGGCATCGTAATAAAGAATGGAGATGCAATTCACAGCATTCTCCTTGTGGTATTCTAATGCCTTGTGGTTTTAAAATAGCACCAAGGCCCCTTGCTTCCAGAGCTGTTATCTAATGCTATTAAAACCCTAAGTGGTCTTTGTTTTCTAATGCTGTGCTGACTTAGATTCAAAGGGTTTCTGGAGTGCTCTCAGACCTTCTATAGGTCTTAAATTTGACCAACAAGGACAGTTTAAGAAAACATAGTGAGCTCTGCTATTGATATAAATAATTCACAAGAGTTGCGCTAAACACAGATACAAACAGAAATGAATACATTTTATTTTCTCACAGTTGACACTGTTTATTACTAGATTCATGCTTATTCTGATCCATGCTTCTTGGTATGTATTAACACAGTATATTAAACCTAGGCTCTCATTCTCCCTCCCCTCCACATCTCAATTCCTTTGGTTAAACACTTCCCAGTTTTGCTTGTGACATGAAGGATTTCCTTTGTCTTTGGGTTCTGAGTATAGGTGTATAATTGGCTTTAGGCAATGTGGTCCAGAGGCTTGAAAAAATGTACCTGTGCCAACATTTATTCTTGTGATTCAATCATTTCTGTGAATTTGCAAGCCCAGCCTCACTTCAAGCTCCAAGCAGGACACCTATGACAGCAGCAAACCTCAGCTGAACCAGGCAAGACCTGCTTAGATTAGTTTACTTATGATGACATCGAGATCTGGCTGAATCCACTGTGACTAAGATGATCAAAATGCTTGCTGTCACATGTCTATGAGGAATGAGAAGCGTTGTTGCAAGGTTGCCAAATGAATTAAAAACAGCTGGAAGGCTCACTGCTTGTTTTCCTCTTTATTTGAACGTTAGGTATCTAGAACTTCATAGAGGCGTATTCAGTGCTTACCAGAAGTTACATAAATGTAAATATAACAACCACTAAAAGTAATGTTTCTCATCCTTTTTTTTTTTCATTTTATTTTTCTCATTGATGTGACAATATCTGACCTATTTAAAGGAGGAAGCATATTTAAAAGAGAAAGAGTTTGTGACTCATATTTGATAATAAAGTCAATAATGATAAGAAAAGAATGACGAAGAGCCTGAGGTAGCTGGTCATTGTTTGTCCACAGTCAGGAAGCAGAGAGAGATGGATGCTCAGCTCTTCATTCTTTGTGTTCCATTTCATTCAGTCTTAGATCCCAGCCTGTGGGATGGTACCACCTATATTTAAGATGAATTTTCTCCCCCTTGGTTAAACCTTTCTGGGAATACCCTTTGAGATACAAGAAGAAGAGTGTCTCAGAGGTCATTCTAACTCTAGTCTAGTTGATGATGAAGGTTGATCATCAGATCCATTTCTTTTTCTTTCTTAACTATTTCTTTCAGATATAATTTCCACAGAGTTTCCTTGGCCCAGTGTGTATGTACTCACTCATAACAATAAGATCATCAACTTATAAAAATTAAATATGTTGATGAATAATGTGCAGATCAAAAAAGTATGAAGAGGAAAACCATGTGACAGTCAACTCAACACTAAGCTAGTGTTTTATCTCAGGTTGTGTTCTATAGCAAACTGAAGAGTGAACCATCTGCATTTCCTTTTGAACTTACCTCCTTCTTGTTCCTCATCAAACCCATGTCTAAAACACACTTTGCAAAAAGATTTTTATAAGGCACCATTGCCTCTCATCAATGGATTTGTGTGTGAACATTTCTTCATTTAGTGTTTCATGCAATGATGCTGCCTGGTGGCTCTGCTTAATCGAATGGAAAGCATCAAGGGTATGACACTAACTAACATAAACCTGGTATCTTTCTTAGATTTTCCAATTTGGAAGTGGGATGAGGGTGTGGAGCCAACACTGAACAAGAACATCACATGTTGTAAAGTGTAGTAAGAGTTGCTAATTCATCAACAGAGATAGGGAATTCCCCTGGGAAAATTAGATTTTCATAAGAAGTTGCATTTGGTTCAAGCTGTATAAGAAAACAATTCTTGGAAAATGAACTCTATATAGAGAGGCCTTTTTCTTTTTTTTAACTTTAAATAAAATTTTATTACACAAAGATTGTCACATAATTGGATACTTCTCTACTTTGTACAAAATCATTCCAACCCTCTACAGAAGGCTGCTTCTGAACTTCTCATGTGGTGACAGCGCTACAGTCCTGATGCCAACAGAGCAGTAGAGATGCCTCAGTAATCTAAGTTAAAAAAGCAGGACACTTGTATATGACTCTTGAACCCAGCATCAGGAATGTACAAATGTCTTTATTCAAAAATAAAAAATAAATTATCAGTAGGCATGGACAATGACAGCAGTAAACCATTATATATTGTCAAAGGAAACCAGTAACTGATGGTTACAGTGATCAGCCAGCCTTCTCTTCAGTCATTTTCTCCAGGTGACTTCTCTGAAGTTATCAGTGAGGAACCTGCCTTGAGCTTCCTGTCATAGTTCATTGATAAGGGCAAAACACTATCCTAGGAGTTAGAACATGCCATCTCCCATACCCCCTCCCATTGCACCCATTGCACCCATTCCAGGGTCCTTCTCTTTAGTAATTTCTGTCACTACAGCTTCAGATGTAGTTAGCAAGGAGGCCACTCCAGCAGCAGCCAGTTAGGCTGTTCTTACAAACTTTTTTGAATCAATGATTCCCTTTTCCGCTATGTTCACAGAATCTCCAAGCATGGTATCATAACCAACTTCTGCGGAACTCTGTAGAATTTTCTCAACTATCAAAGATCCTTCAGCACCTGCATTCTTAGCAATTGTCATTGCAGGAATTTTAAGTGTTCTTTTAATCATTTCTATACCTGTTTTCTGATCTTCATTAGCAGGCTTTAATGAATCCAAGGCTGGGAAGCACCAAAGCAGAGTGCAGCCCCCTCCTAGAACAATGCCTTCTTCAACAGCTGCTCTTAGAGCATTGAGAGCATCTAAAACTTTTTCTTCTCATTCACTCCAACATCACTTGTCCCTACAACCTTCAACAGCTACTCCATCTGAAAGTTTAGCAAGTCGCTCATTCAGCTTTTCCTTTTCATATTCACTAGTTGTGATGTCTACCTGCTCAGTGATTTTTTTGAATACATTTTTTTCAATTTGAGTTTTGTCACCTTTTCCTTTCAAAAGCATGGCATCATCTTTGGTGACAATGACCTCTCCAACTTTTCCTAAGTTGTGAACCTGAACATCTTCAAAATTTAAATACAACCCCTCTTCTCCAAACACCACACCACCAGTAGCAACAGCCATATCTTTAAAGAGATTCTTCCTATTGTCCCCAAACCCTGGAGCTTTGACTACTACAACCTGAAGACCAACTTTTAGCCTGTTCAAAACCAATGTGCTTAGAGCTACTCCATCAACATCTTTAGCAATTATGACCGAGAGCTTCTAATGAACATTAGCAATTTCAAGAGTAGGTACAATGGACTGAACACTAGAAATTTTCTTTTCACTCAACAAAACATAAGCATCTTGGAATTCACACTTTTGACTGTTTAATGTGTTAATAAAATGTAGGGAAATATATCCTCTATCAAACTTAATGCCTTCAATATTTTCTAGGTCATCATTCCGGGTTTTTTCATCCTTCACTGTGATGATACCCTTTCTTCCAACCTTTTTCATTGCATCAGAAATGATGTCCCCAATGTCTTTGTTTCCATTTGCAGAAATTGTAGCAACCTGAGCAATTTCTTCAGGGGTTGTCACAGATTTAGATTGTTTCTTAAGTTCAGTAATTACAGCATTGACAGACAACATCACACCTCTCCGAATTTCCACTGGATTAGTCCCTTTGCTGATCTCCTCAAAGCCCTCCTTGGCCATAGACTGTGCCAGAACAGTGGCAGTGGTGGTGCCATCCTCAGCCTCTTTCTTTTGTGCTATTGGCAACATCCTGAACAAGTTTAGCTCCGATATTTTTAAATTTATCCTTTGAATCAATTGACTTTGCCACAGTGACCCCATCTTGTGTTACTTTGGGACTTAGCCAACTCTGTTCAGTAATCACTGTTCTCCGCTTTGGTCCCATTGTAACAGCTACAGCATCAGCTAAAAGGTCTACACATTGAAGCATTAAGGCTCAAGCATCCACACCAAATTTTACATCTTTGGCATAGGCCCGAGTGGGATGAGGAGCCAGTGCCTGGGACAAAGGACTATGGGTAGTCGAAGCATTTCTGCAGGGCGGAGGCAAGAGAGCAAGAGTCTAGTAAGGCTAGAGAGGTCTTTTATTATTTTATTTTATTTTATTTATTTACATTTCAAATGTTATCCCCTTTCCTAGAATTCCCTTTGAAAACCCCCTATCCCATCTCTCTTCCCCCTGCTCACCAACCTACCCACATCTGCTTCCTGGCCCTGGCAGTCCCCTATACTGGGGCATATAACCTTCACAGGACCAAGGGCCACTCCTCTCATTGATGACCTACTAAGCCATCCTCTGCTACATATGCAGCTAGAGCCATGAATCCCACCATGTGCTTTCTTTGGCTGGTCGTTTAGTTCCAGGGATCTCTGGAGATACTGGTTAGTTCATCTTGTTGTTCCTCCAAGGGGCTGCAAACCCCTTCAGCTCCTTGGGTACTTTCTCTACCAGAGAATCCAGCAATACCACTTCTGGGCATATACCCAGAAGATGCTCCAACATGTAATAAGGACACTATGTTCATAAAAGCCTTACTTATAATAGCCAGAAGCTGGAAAGAACCCAGATGTCCCTCAACAGAGGAATGGATACAAGAAATGTGGTACATTTTTACAATGGAGTACTACGCAGCTGTTAAAAATAATGAATTTATAAAATTCTTAGGCAAATGGATGGATCTGGAGGATATCATCCTGAGTGAGGTAACCCAATCACAAAAGAACACACATGATATGCACTCACTGATAAGTGGATATAGGCCCAGAAGCTCAGAATACCCAAGGTACAATTCATAAAACACATGAAACTCAAGAAGAAGGAAGGCCAAAGTGTGTATACTACGATCCTTCTTAGAAGGGGGAACAAAATACCCATGGAAGGAGATACAGGGACAAAGTATGAAGCAGAGACTGAAGGAATGACCATCCAGAGACTTCACCACCTGGGGATCCATCCCATAGACAACCACCAGAGCCAGACACTCTTGTGGATGCCAACAAGACCTTGCTGACAGGAACCGATATAGCTGTCTCCTGAGAGGTTGTGCCAGTGCCTGACAAATACAGAGGTACAGAGGTCTTAAGAAGAAGAAGATCATGATTTATCTCAAGAACGAAGGAGGTTGTAGAAAGGCAGGTGAAGGGAGAACTAACCCTTGATGGTTATATCTGGAAAATTGTTCAAAGTTTTTTGATTATCTGGGTGACTTCTAGTTTTATTCAGAATATTTAGTTAGGTCTCTGATCTAGATTTTAGCAGGCTCATTAGGCAATTCTTATACTCTCAATGTTTGCAAGTCACTGATATAAATGAATAACGATTCCCAGAGTATGAACTCACATAGAAGAATTCACAGAAGATATTTGCCTCTAGTAGATATGTAAGTGTGAGTGAGAGGAACAAAGTATACCCAGAGCTCACTGACACAGTAGCAGATGGGTCAGAATCTCTCTTTTCTCTAGCAGAGTGGCTGGTTCTTTCTATGAATAGGGATGTGAAATTATTTCCAGAGGCAAAATGGTCCTTCCATGTTCTGCCTCGAGGTAAGACACCCAATGTGCAATTACCAAACCAAACTATTTTAAAGAAAATTTAGTTCTAGTTTTTAATGTCATAATAATTTTGGGAAAGATAACCATAAGACCTTTATTATTGATGTTTCCTTAATAGGCCGCCACACTTGACCATTTTCCTGGACTTTAGTAATCTGTTCAGCTACCCCCAACCCCCAGGTTTTGTCAACATGATACAGACTCTGGACATATTTGGGAACAAGGAATTTTAATTGATAAAATGCCTTTATCAGATTGTCTGTTTGCAAGTCTGTAGGACATTGCCTTGATTAATAATTGAGGTGGGTGGTTCCATCACTGAGCCAGGTGATCCAGGGTTCTATAACAAAGCAAGCTGAGCAAGCCATGGGGAGCAAGCCAGTAAGCAGTATTCCTCAATGACTTCTGCTTCAGTTCCTGTCTTGAGTTCCTGCCATGACTTCCTTAGACAATGAACTACGATGTTGAAGTGTAAGCTGAGACACCCTTTCCTCTCCAAGTTGTTCTTGGTTATGGTATTTCATTGGCGCACTAGAAGGTCCTAACTAATATACATGAAGATGTTTGTGGAACAAGCGATCTCAAGAGCAATCATGCATTTCTGCACTTGAGTTGAGTTTTACTCTAAATGATGTTTGTTTAACATTTCAGTGGCTTATGCTGCTCATTTTTCATTTCACTGTTATAAAAGTAAATGCTAAAGAAATAAAATGCAGTTGTTAAAATAAATCTCATTTTTGTGGACGCTAAATTGAATGCTTTTTAAGGTTTTGAAAATTGCCTTTAATACTATTTTCAAACGAAACTCGGGTTAGATAACGGAAAGTATTTAGGAAAACCAGAAATCCTAGATGGGCTCTTCTGAGGATTCTTTCATGAATGTTCTTAATTTACTACAAATAAAATAAGCAAAACAAATGTAATTTATGCTATAGAGGATGTAATGTGGATTTGTTATTTCACAGATTATTTTAAATCTCAATCTAGGGGTCCCATAACTACCCCAAAATGTCTCTGGCCCTATATCCCAAGTTTGATAAATGACTGGGTGAAGGGTTTAGACAATCAATCACAATAAACTGTGAATAAAAATTACAAATACAAATGTATTTCTTTATAAGCGAGTAACAACAAAACAATGTATGTTATGATGAATGAGCCTTTTCATTATTTCAGTTTCAATGAACATTCTTGTTTGAACATGCGTATTAATTTGCTTACAATATCATCATCTACGAATCTTTTCATTTATAAAGATCATAGGAATCAGTGTGCTATCAACTTGCAATGTTGCCTGCATGTGCTCTAAGTACACTACTGTCTCTAGCCTTCTCTAAATAATAGTCACGTCTTTAGAGCCAAAAGTACTATGCTTGTGCTAGGAGTCATGGCTGATGATGTAGTAGAGTTCTAAAGCAGCAGTCCTTTCCTTCTTCAGAAAGGAGCCATCATTTGTTCCTTTGATTTATTTCCCCACAGTGCAAAGCCATGGTGCATCTATTTGTCTAGAGAAATCCAGAGGCTATAGATGCTATATGGGGCTATTCACTGCACTTTTTGCTCTCTCTGGTTGTAATAACAGGTGTAGCAAGAACAGAGAACTTCAATTTATGTACTCACTTCCCATCTCCTAGAGATGCTAGCTGGCTTTCTGAGACAGCCTCTCATACAAGGCTAAGAAAGGAATATTAGCTAGTAGAGCTTAGAAATCAGGTCCCTGACCAGGGTGCCACATGGAAGAGGCTAATGTAGGCTGACAAGAATGATAGTCAAGAATGATTTAGCAAATCTTCCCATGAGCAGTGACTAAGTCACCACGGTGAGCACAGGCATCTGCACTTGCAGAGGCTGAGTCAAGGTGGAGCATCAGGTCTGGATTTGTTGAGACAAGACACCACCATGCACATACTAGAATGCCCTGAAACTAGACAGACAGTAAATTCTAGTGAATGTACTGAGCACGTACAGATTCCCAGCCTTTGCTAATTCGAAGGCTACAGCCACTTTGAAAACAGGTTTTGCTTTCATTTAATAAGATCATGAGAGAGAAAGAAGAAAAAGTCTGGTGAATAGGTCTGTAAAGGATCTCAGGGAGGGGAAAGAATATGATCAAGATATATTGTATGAAAAATTTAACACACACATGTATATGATACAGAGAGAATACAATACATAGATATATGTAAACATATATATATATATATATATATACACACATATACATATATGTGTGCATGTGTGCACATGTGCAATGGTGCACACATGGTTGTCAGAGGACAACTTGTGAGAAATGGTTCTCTTCTACCATGTGGGCTCTGGGAATTGATGGATGTCACTAGGATTGGTGACAAAATCCATTGCCTTCTTGCTCCTCCATCTCACTGACCAGTTTTTCTCTGTTAGAAATTATATGATACAGTAGTCCTGCCCCAGGCTATCTTCTCAAGGAAGTTCAAAAGTCATGTCACTCACAAAACTTGGATCATAACTGCCTACAGCAGCATCATTCATAATTTCAAAATTTGGAGGAGATATACACTCATGATCTTAGCTCTTAGGAAGCTGATTTCTAAATATTGTTAAATCCAGTAAGAGATAGCCTGGGACATATAGTAAGTTTGAGGCCAGCCTGTGCTACATAGTAAGACTCTGAAGAAGAAAAAAAGAAAGAAAAAAATTCAACTAAACAATCAACAAAACATCTTGAAAATACCCTTTAGTAATTTAATGGCTAAAATGGTACCTGCTGACAATGAAGTCTTATTCAAGACTATAAAGAAATGAGCTATCAAATGTTTCAAAGACATGGAAGACTGACCTGACAATCACTGCTACATGAAAGGAGCCAAAGGCTGCATCCCCACCATCACTGGATGGGAGCATGACTCCAGTGAAATGGAATTGTGGAAAAGGTAAACCGTAAACAGTAAAGACAGGTGGCCAAGATCAGAGCACAAAGGGTTTATAGGGCCCTGCAACTGCTTTATACACCACCACAATGATGGATGAATGCTATACTTACACACATTTTATATGCCTGTGTTATACTTACATACTTTCTATATGCTTGTTTAAAATCACAGGATTTGCAATACCAAAAGTAAACTCTAACATAAAGTATAAGCTTTGAGATTACAATGTATAAGTAATTTTATAGGTGTAAAATAAGTTTTTCCAACTAGTCAAAGCTATGCCTATTTGGGCAGAGCAGGCTATGGGAACTCACTGTACTTCTCAATTTTACTGCACATCTAAAATTGCTTTCTTTCTAAAATACTGACTTTTAAAATCCCAGTGTGTATTTCTACAATTCAGTTATTTTCTGTATTGTGAATTTGCTAGCTCCCTATAATATTCTTATTTATTTGGAAAACAATTTGTGTGATGAAGCCCATCTCAAGGACTCTTAGAAATGGAGCCAGGAAACGAATGATCAAGGGCTGCTCTGTCACATTTTTATGGCTGGTCTAGCGCCATTTTTATGTAGTTTTGTGATAGGTTATTTACACTGAGTGCCAGCGTCTCTCAATGTCAGGGTTGCTATTGTGTACCAGAGATATCTTGGCAATATCTTCATTGGGGTCTCTTGATGACAGACAGATGATGATGTTTTTGCCTTGCAGTGAGTGAAATGTGTGTGTGTTCAGAGGATGTCTGCACAGATCCATTTGTTTCCCATACATCCATTGCAGGCATAACAAATTGTCTGTCTAACAGAATTATATTGTGGAAATACATACTAGATCATGATCCCTTGTGAAGAATTGACTAGCCACACAGGTGTACAAGATTTTCAAGGTGATTTTTCCCTTTATTCCTTTTTGGGGGAGGGTGAGAACTATCTATTATTTAAAAATTATAAGAAGAGATTTTCCTTTTATCTTGAGAACAGAATTTTGTGTGGCATATAGATCATAACACATGCACTGCTGTTGCTGTCGTGTTCTTGGCATCAACCCTTCCTAGAGAAAATAGAATTTCATCATTTATTCTGTCAGTCATGGTTATGTTTTACAAAATCAGCTTTGTTTCCTTCTGTTTGGGGGAACACGGTGCTGCACAAGCATGATAGCCAATCGAAAATGGCCTATTCCATGTTCATCCCTGCCATCAAGTTCGGAATGGTGTGCAGAGGGTTAACCTTTGAATTAACCATAGACTCAAGCAGGTGACTAACCCATGACTGTGAGTGGAAAAATGAATGCAAACACACAGAAGAGACGGGGAAGTCTGGCATCCCCCAACCCACCTTCACTCCTCTTCTGGCCCTTCCTAGTGCTGTTGTGGATGCTGGAATCCCAAGGGGAAGTAGAGGCAGCCCAAGTGGCAAGATCAACTACCTGTACTCGAAGGCCATGTTTAGCCTATGCTCAGTCCCACCCTCTCTGGCTCTGGGTACAGATGTGAACCTCTGGAGACAAGCACAAGTGAAGGAGAATTAGGCAGAGACTGGCAAGGATTTGGGAATAGCATCAACTAAAAAACAAATATTTTCATATGGGGACAAAGTCACATTCATACCACTCTTTATCCATCAGTTTCGGACCTTCTTGTAGAGAAAACCTGTCGCTTGTTTCACTATTGTGAGATCATTCTTAGCCTTTCATATTTGACCTCACAGTGAAGAACTAGAACTTCCCATAATCCACTTCTCATGGCCTGGGAAGTTTAGGTTACCAGGCACCTTCTCCATTTTTCCATTTCCCCAATATTTTTTGAGATTGCTGGCATTTAGGATAAATTCTCATTATACTTATTCTGGGCATATTTTATTTGGTGTGTCAATCAAAGTTAGCAGCAGTTAGTGATAAATGGTGTGGGCTCTAGAGTAAAACCCTTGAGGTCAAAGCTCTGCTGATTATTCAAAATGCAGTCATAATCAAGTTGTTTTTAATCTAAAAAGTGGGATAGTATCGCCTTCACATCCTGAAACAGTCAGGTGCCTGAGTCTCAGAGTCATAGCTGATTATCTCTTCTCTTGGTCAGAAGTTTTAGTTCTGGCCAAACCACAGTGATGTCACGAACTTGCCCTCCTTGCAGGAAGTTCCCTGTGTGATTTTTCTATAACTTTCAGCTTCTTTCTGCTCCATTCCCATCTTCACTAGCCAACTCTGACTCATTTTTATGTCCTAACTTTGTACTTTCCTAGACATGTCTATTCAAGATGGATTTGTACCTTTGAATCATTGTGGCCTACCATTTCTTCTGTTCTCTCTCTCTCTCTCTCTCTCTCTCTCTCTCTCTCTCTCTCTCTCTCTCTCTCTCTCTCATGCTAAGGAGGGCAGAAGCCATAGCTCGCTGTATCAAGCACACAGAAGGAGCATCACACATTCTTTCCTTTAGGGTCATAGTTGGAATTCACAAAGAAAACCTGTGGGGAGACAATGATTCTTCACTGAGGAAATAAACCAGATTGGAGATTTAAATTTTATTTTTCATTTTTTGTTACACATTCAGGAAAGAACTCGGGGAGAGTTGATATCTTGCCTTTTATGTGAAATCCTGAGTATCAGAGGTATATCTCTATTGGGTCATGATGTATTAAGACAGTGATTTCTGCATCTTTTATTAATTCAATTTGTTATTTGGCAATTGATACATGTATGTAATCCATGCTGATTCCTCTCTTCTCCCATCCTCTTTTATATCCCTTCCTACTCCCATTTTCCCCTACAAATCGCTCTCAGATTCCTATCTGTTAGTTTTGTTTGTTTGGTAATTCTATTATTGTTGAAATCTTACAAGTTTTAAAGGCCTTTGGGAAGCCTATACCAGCACAGTACAGCTTTTGCCTTTTTTTGGTGTGGCTACATTTTACAACCAGCAGAGTACTGTGACAAAAGTACAGATACACAGATCCAGTGGTTAAAGTCCCCCAATGGATCTGCTCAAGGCCCTTCTACTTCTGAGACGCTGGTGCTTTTTTAAAGTGTGCACAGTAGGTACTGTGAGGTGAGACGGCACAGCTGCCAAGCACTGGTTTTTGCAGAGGACTTGAGCAGGTTCCTAGTGCACATACCAGGAAGCTCACATCTGTAGCTCCAGCTCCAAGGGGGACTAACACTCTCCCCTGGCCTCAGTGGAGACCTGCACATGTGTGACATACATTCCCAAAGACACATTGATAAAAAATAAAAACAAATTAAAAAAAATAATCTGACAAAGTGAAAACACGATGCTAAATTTGCCTCTAAAAAATTTAAGTAATAGGTTGGTTCCATCATCGCCAGTGAAGCTGATTCCTTGGGCATTGCTCAGGAAAATCACCAATCTCATATTACCTTTCTGCTGTTCATACTTTGTAAGGGGTCAAAAAGGTCAGCAGTCAGATGATGGCCGTATATCAATCATCAAAAACTCCAATAATGCTGATATCCTGTTTACTGGGCATCTTCAACCCAGTTTTTCTCTTTTTACCCCCCTCCAAGTTCTGGTAGGACCCCTTCTTTCAAGAATGTCCTTTTTCAAGAAAATTTGCCTATCTTAATTACCTATATCCCTTGAAGGCTATCAGCCCACCATGCTATGGGATAAGACTAAATCTGAGAAGCTAAAACTTTGAAGACTCACATATATGAGCCATCACTGCTGAGGTCATGGCTGGAGTTATCATAGCATTAACAGAGTCTAATTAAAGAAGTTCTTCATGACCTATGGTGACTTATGTTAGCAGTATTGCCAAGAGGGGATTCTAAATACTCACTTGTAAAATCACACTGGTGTGGAGGTGACTCTCTTTTCACTTCAGTCAGCAGGTAGCCTCAGCAGGGAAACCTGGCAGCTACTTAAGGTCTAAGAAGTGGGCTTCTGTTAAGAAAGGAAGCTGAAACTGAATGCCATGGATCCAAACCCAAAATCACATGAGGAGAAGTGTCAGGGTCGTGCTCCTAAAACTCAATATAATCTTAAACTCCACTAATCTCAGGAAAAACTCATTCTCTGCCCCTCCCCCTCTCCCCCTTCCCCTCCCCCTCTCTCCCTTCCCCTCCCCCTCTCCCCCTTCCCCTCTCCCCCTCCCCCTCCTCTTCTCCTTCTCCTTCTCCTTCTCCTTCTCCTTCTCCTTCTCCTTCTCCTTCTCCTTCTCCTTCTCCTTCTCCTTCTCCTTCTCCTTCTCCTTCTCCTTCTCCTTCTCCTTCTCCTTCTCCTTCTCCTTCTCCTTCTCCTTCTCCTTCTCCTCTCTCTCTCTCTCTTCCTCACCCCCCTTCCCAAGGCAGGGATTCTCTGTGTAGCTCTGGTTGTCCTATATATAACTCCCTCTGTAACTCAGAAATCTGCCTGCCTCTGCCTCCGCCTCCGCCTCCGCCTCCGCCCCCGCCCCCGCCCCCGCCCCCGCCCCCGCCCCCGCCCCCGCCCCCGCCCCCGCCTCCTGAGTGCTGGGATTAAAGGAGTGTCCAGTCACTGCCCAGCTCAGTTTCACTTTCAAACCATGAGAAAAAGAAGCATTCCATCGGTTCTGGACTAGCATAGGAGATGATAAAGTCCTTTGGCTTTTCCAGTGAGTAACAGCACTGTGAATTCCCAATCAGAGACAGACTTTCTGACCTTTCAAATTCAATTGGCATCTCTTTAAAAGAGATGAATTAACATTCTGTTACCACATACCTTGCTGAGTTCTCTCCTCCTCCACACACATTCTATACACAAACTCGAATGAATTAATATTTTATTTCGAATTAAAAATAACTACAAAGAGTGTCGCATCATGTCATAGTGGACATACATCAACAATGTGCTTCAACTTGAACCCTAGGGAAGAAATACCTCAAATTTTATGCATGAATATTCAATAAGTCTGTGCATCTTTTAGTTACATGTTAATGTTCAGAAAGAAAGATAGGTACTGTGCATTCATACAAACCAGAAAACAATGAACACTTCTTTTATTATCAAAGCCACAAATGTCCCTTACACTTCCTTTTTATCCAGAAAAATTAAATATCTAAGTGGAAATTTTTGATCACATAATATTTAACACTTAAAAAGAATTCCTTTTAACAAAACCCAGTTTCTAGTCACTTAAATATGTGAAATATTGTATAAAGATACAATATTAGAGTTTTTCTATTATAGTAAATATTTTATTTTCTATGAAATATCTCTTAATAAAGAGTTTTTGTATGTCAAATGATAAAGTTATCTCTGAGCCCTGGTTTTAGTAGAAATGGAAGGTTTTCCAACTTGGAGCTTGGAATATATATTCAACATATCAGTTTTGGACTAACGTATATTTGTTTTGTCTTGTTTTTGTCGAGACAGGGTTTCTCTGTGTAGCCCTGGCTGTCCTGGAACTCACTCTGTAGACCAGGCTGGCCTCGAACTCAGAAATCTGCCTGCCTCTTCCTCCCACATCCTGGGATTAAAGGCATGCTCTACCATGCGCGGCTTTTGGACTAGCATATATTTAATGTCTACCAATGTAAGGAGAAAGAAGCAGGCTTGAATAAATAGAACAGATGCCAGGAGACTGCTGCTCAGACATTGTTATGTCAAAAAGAGATTTGTTTTACAAAAAGCCTAATTCCCTTTGGAAATAACCGATAAGTAGATTTAGATATTTATAGTTTCCGGTCTTTACTAGAACAACTTAGTTTTATAAAAACCTCAAAAAATGTAGGGCCGCTCTTTAAAAAAGATGAAATGGCCTTCAAGAGGATTTAAGAGGAAAACTGAAGGAGCCCCTCAAAGCCAGTGCACAGCACATTCTGTATAAATTAACACTGAAACTCATTTAGAACTCCATGACTGTTAAGTAGACCCCAGACCTTACTCACTCTGTAAGAGTGAGCTTATACCTTTCCACCAGCATCCCGATCTCTCCCCCACCATTCACACCCTGGCAGCTGGGGTTCTATGTCAAGTTCATGAACTGGCTGTTTAGTTTCCAAGTATAGCTGAGACCATGTGCCATTTGTCTATGTGTGCCTGATTTATCTTACATCACATGGTTTTTCCAGGCCAATATTTCCTCTTCTTTTGTAGGTGAATAATACTCCATTGTATGTGCATATATCAGATGTTCTTGATCAGTTGTAGTGATAGGTGATATTGCTATACTACTTACTTGAACTTTGGTATTAGAACAGACTTTAGGTGGCTTATCCTTCCTCCTGATACCCACAAGATTACTATGGAGGGGTAACTGTATCAATCAATTTAATTATAGTTATCATTATAACACATATACATCTATCAAGTCAATTTTATATCTTGAACATGTACAATTAATTATGTCAATCAAATAGGTTAAGATAAAGATAGGAGAAGAGAACAGAACCTGCATTGGAGGGAACTCTTTAAGTTTGCTGATTTAAATGAAGGAGCTTTGGATACTTATTTATTCCCCAGGCTAGCTACACTATCTACCTACGTCTCTGGAATAAGTACAGAAATCAATAAAACTTAAAAGTGGCCATGATGACTACATCAAGAAAATATTTTTAAAAACCTTTCTGAAACTGAAGTTTACACTGAACCAAGGATAACAACACACAATGATGTGTTCATTCATTCTCAACATGAACTTTTCCCAAAGAACAGGACATAAGCAGCTGCTCTCTCTACAGACTCTAGTTCCTTAAAGAACACAAGCTACAACTAAGGCTCTCACTCAGATGTTCCCTCAGTGTAGTGGGCAGCCCTAACAGTGAGCTGCGGCTCACCCACCCTTTCAGCATGTACTTACTGCTCCATGAGAATGTCTACTTCAGAAACAATCTTACTACGTGGGATGTTTTATTGTTTTCTACTTGTATGTCAGCGGCATAGAACCAGAAAGAAGGGTGTCAGTTTGCAGTGTCTTATGCCATTCAAACGACAAAATAGTATGTCTGTGTAGCACCAAGACTTAGACAAAAGCAATACTCTCATTTGATTGTGAAAAGGAAATGTGTTCTAAGCCTTTGAGCTATTATCTATACCAGAATAAGACAGGAAATGACAAAAGGTCATATCTATGTATCTGCATGAAACACTTGGGCTCTCATTCACACACCAGGCATGTAGAAGACATATTGCCTCTTCAAACAGGCCCACTCTGCTTATCAGTTTCCTGAAAGGGCAGCGAGGAATGGCTCACAGGAGCCTGAAAAGGCGACCATCCACAGAATGGAAAACAGAGACAACATAGTTTATCGTTTAACTCAAGAATTATGGTCTAGTTGGTTTCAATTTGCATAGTCCTAATCATGTCAGACAAAGACCTTCCCCCAGGGGTTTGCATGCCATGGTCAAGAACTGAGAGAATGCAGTTATTTACCACAATTGTTTTTGTTTAGAACCATGGGCTAAGGAGAGGGATGGATGAGAAGAGTGATTCAAGGACTGAAAAAACCAAACCAAACCAACCTTTCTGCCGTGAGTGAGTAGCTTGTTCTTAGGTGTTCTCCCTGACTGTACAGGATGTGATGATAATGCCTGTCATACTTCATTCCTTCCCAAATCTATTGTTCTCACATTATTTTAGCTAAGTCATGTTTTAGGTAGACTGGTGCTTCTGTCTCCATTTCCTGCTGAGTAACAGACTTCTGTAGGTTTCGGGATTGGAGAAGAGCCTGACTCCTTTCTAAGAACAGAAGGGTTTTGCAGAGTGAATAACTTAGTGTGAATTTCCCAAAACCTTCTAGTCACCAATGAAAGGAATCCTCCTGCTGTATTAGGAAGAATGAAAGAGATCCGAACCATGTGCTTTTTAATCATTTTGCCTGACAGCGGTCAAAACGCCAATTAAATAAATCTTAGAAATACTGTTTATACTTCATATTTAAGTGACCTTGAATGTTTTCTGGAACTCCAATTTATCATGAACAAATCCATACTGAGCTCACAGGCAATGCATTAATCATCCACTGTATAAAGTAAGCTACACAATAAAATTAAATTAAATCTCAATTTACCAAAACATTAACATGCTAACAACTACCAACTTTGTGACACCACAGTGTAGGAATGAAATGAATAAAACAGTATATTCACTGTACTAAATGATGTAATTGAAGTTAAAAAGCTGTATTTTGTGTTCTTTGAGAAAAAGATAACATGCTGTTTACTTTAATGCAGTGACATTTTATTTTGTGATTAATTTAAAAATAACATTGTAAAAACTACAAACTCATTTTAATTTGACAAGCATTTGGTAATTAATTTTCAAACAATGCTATGGGAACCCAGAAAGCACTCTTCCTTTGACATGTATTTTATAATTTATTTTAAAACAATGCCGCACAAATCTGCAAAGGCATAATTCATTTGGGAGTTCATTAATTATGCAAATGAGTTGCAATTAACAAATCTGTTCCAAGGATGGCATTTGCATAATAATGAACTTCATGTTTGTGACATTATTTAATAAGATACCTTTGTGCATTTTTAAACGAAACACTCTTGTGAATACTGTAAGATGAGTTAGGGTTGGAAATGGACATGTAGTCAATGAGATTCCAAACCTCATGCAGAAAAACGTTGTTAAAATAAACAGAATTATAGGTAATTCAAATAATAAATATGGATTTTTAGAACACAGGGGTTTTGATTAGTCTCAGCTTCCCCAGATAACATAAGACATCAATTTACATTTATAAAGACCAACATACAAATTAGACTAAAGTGAGGTGAAGCAAACAGAACTATAGACTTCAATTTAATCTTTCTAGTAAAAGTGGATCACATTCTATACACATGAACCCTAAATCATGAACATTTTATTAAAAATAAACATATTATTATACATCCAAAGACATCTTTCAGAGACTTATGGCAGATGCCCACAAAACCTTCATTACCTTTCAATCAACCATCATTTTCAATCATCTGCAATGATTGGATCATCTGGATGTCATCTGGATGTGACTGTGGCCAAGTTAGTGTGGATGATAGGAAGGTGAAGGGATGGGAAGGTGGTCAGTGTGTAAGAATGTTTGCTCTGCAAACATGAGGATCTAAGTTGGAATGGTCACCGTTCTTCTAAGAACCTGGGCGTGGCTACTGTGTGCCTATGGCCATCCAGCTTTATGAGACAGAAATGGATAGATCATGAGAACTTACTGGCCAAAGAGGCTTGCCAAAATGGCAAGCTTCAGGTTCAATTAGAGACTGTCTTTAGGTAAGAAGTCAGAGGGTAATAAATGAAGACAGCCTATGACGTGCTCTGGCATCCATCTGCATACACATAGGCACATGAACCCATACACTCAAGTGCATGTAACAGCACATGCACATACACACACAGACACACACAGACACACACAGACACACACACACACACACACACAGGAGATATATTCCTATCTTTATGTGAGATAAGGAACAGAGATAGGGAACCAATGACAAGACCACCAAAGTCTAGCGTGGTGATGCAATGGCTTTTTTTTTTTTTTCATTTTTTTTTTTTTTTTTATATTTTGTCTTTTTCTTTTTTTCTTTCTTTTTTTTTTTTTTTTTTGGTTTTTCGAGACAGGGTTTCTCTGTGTAGCCCTGGCTGTCCTGGCACTCACTTTGTAGACCAGGTTGGCCTCGAACTCAGAAATTCGCCTGCCTCTGCCTCCCAAGTGCTGGGATTAAAGGCGTGCGCCACCACGCCCGGCTGATGCAATGGCTTTTATTACTTACAGGAATCTGGGTGAGGAGTTACTTTCTAGAGCAGAAAACAGTATGCAAGTAGCTCAAAGGTTAGAGAATGTTCATTCCAGGTAATTTGCTTCGTCACTGTTTCTTCCAGATAGCTCCGAAGTTCATGCTGCTTATATGTGCCTAGGGATGGGGGAAATCTAGTGAATCTGATCAATTTCAGTGACTTCCTAAAGCTATTGAGTTGTTTACCTCCTCCTGACAGAATGGAGTGTTTCCCTTTCTCTTAGAACACCCTGTTGTGGCCTCCCTTCTTCTTACTGAGATTGCTCCTTAGAGATGTCCTCTTTTCTCACCACCACCACCACCACCCACCCCGAATCATCCTTTGGTTCAAGATTTTCTTGAGTGGAAGCTTCCAATCTCAGAAAAGTAGCGCATCGCACCAGAGAACTCTGATGAGATAAAAACACACAAGACTCAAGCTAACATCCCATAAGGCAATTTTCCTAAAGAGTTTAAGTAAGCCAATTTAGAAAATGATATGGGAAATATTCCAAATAAAATATCACTTTGAATAAAGAAAGAAGATGTTTGTTTAAGGGCAGTTTTTAATGGTGGTACTATGAGAGTGATTGCAAAGCCTTCTTTTCCTTTGGAACTTTAAAAGATTTCTCAGCCTAGCCAAAACCATTGCCTTCAAGATTGTCAAGCAAAGAAACATTCACACAGTGTTATCTTGAAAATGGGCCTAGGATGGTACTAACAACCCTGACACTGAAAACAGATGTCAGCCACAAGGCCTTTGACAATCAATGGCATTATATGCTTCCAAGGGCAGCTAGCTGGCTCAAATCAAGTTCCATGTGTCTCTAATACCCATCACCCTTAAAAGTGTGAAAAGCACAGAATAATTTTCTTAGTTACAACTGCATAGTGATAACATTGCTGGGGAAGATTAAAGTATCAGTGTCACTTGCTTACATTTGATTCTGACAAGTTCCTCATGTAAAAGAGATTACAGAATGAAAGCTTTCATCAAGCACCTGAGCATTTTAAGTCATTGGAATGCAAAGTGTCATGATTAAATAGCATACACAGCATTGTTGAAAGAACCATATTGTTGAGCAAAGCAAAGCATTGTGGGTAAATGCTCTCCCTCCCCCCTAATATGTTTTATGTCAAATTGTATACTTGAAAAAGGGGAAGACCTCCCTCCTCACAAAATCTCTCTCTCTTATGCTCCCACTAAAGGCATGATTTAACATTCATTGTTTAGTATTTATGTTCCCCAAGTCCTCCTGAGGTATACATGTGCTCTCAAGATCTCGATACTGCCCTCTCTGTGTGTGTTGAGGACAAACTTTTTCCTAGCAAGGTCCATCCTGTGTGCCTGCCCATATGATTTCCTTGTCTTACTCATTTTCCCTTTTCAAGTCTCCCTGCCTAGGTTGGACACATAGCTCAGTGGTGGGGCACTTGTCTAGCAGATACAAGGCCTTTTAGAGAGAGGGATAAGGAGAGACCTAAGGACAGA
Organism: Mus caroli; assembly: GCF_978045245.1. NCBI lineage: Eukaryota > Metazoa > Chordata > Mammalia > Rodentia > Muridae > Mus > Mus caroli. The sequence continues at coordinate 101,141,590 of NW_028227257.1, read as the reverse complement.
GGGGAGAGAGAAAGGGAAAGAAATTGCCCCAGATTGTTATTCCCCTGGAGGAGGCTTGCTGTCAGCGTCTTTCCATTGGGTAGTTGAAAGCTTCACACATCATAAACATTCTCGTTGGCCAAATGAGTTTGACCCTTGAGTGCTATTAGATGCAAGTTCATCTTTAAAATTTTTGACTAATAATCACTGCTCAGCTATTTACATTATCAATTTATGTCTCCAGTGAAACACTCTACACTCCTGGGAATGGTTCAGAAAATCCACTGTTCTACCCCCAGCCCAGGGTAAGGAATTAGAGACCTTTAAAAGACTCTCAGATGAGCCTGATGTGAAATTAGAGTATAGAATCCTGTGATGGGCTATGAAGGCTTAAAACATTGATGGTGGTGTAAGTTCTCCTGTTTCATAAGGCAGGCTTTGCTCTAGCTCCCTGCTAAGAATGATCCCAGTGTTTTTCTTTCTTTGTTCTTTGATCTGCTTTTGGCTGTATTAATCTTTAAGACATGTTAATTGTACACAAGTTTGCACTCTTCATCCTGTTTTCTTGTTCTAGTCCAAAGATGTATAAATGCGGGTATATAAACACAGACATTTTTTTTTAGAATTTTTTTATTTTAATTTTAAAAATTTTTTACACTTCGTATTTTATTCCCCTCCATCCACCCTCCCACCGTTCCACATCCCATACCTCCTCCCCAACCCCTGTCTCCATGTAACACAGACACTTTTTAACAGCTACTGATATACACTAATCAAACGCTTAATATATTTTTTCTGTCTTTTAGTCATTATATTAATGGACATAAGCAAGAAATAAACAAATGAAAGAAGAAATAATTATAGTTCCAACTGGCATTACTGAAATTACAAGTATATATAATTGTATTTATATATGTAGATATACTTATATAAATTATATAAATTAAATTATAATTATAATTTATTAGTATGTTATCCCAGTAATCACATTTAACCTCAAAAGCACTTGTTTGTTTATATGAAACAATTCTCAGCCACCTCAAAGTAACCACCACATCTCTCAAATTCCTATCTATTTTTGTGTCCTTTCCGACAACCTCCCTTGAGAATCGCTCATAACATGGCCATCAAATATTGTGTGGTCTTACAGCCAGCAAAAACCTTAACTTTTAGACATTCAAGATGACAGCCTTAACATGGCTGTCAATGAATTCTTGGCAGTCTTTTTTCTTCATAGCTCCTTCTAAAGCAATTAGAAGTCAATTGTATCAAGCTCAAAACAACTTTCATGTAATATATTAATTGGCTATTTTCTATGTGCCATGTGTGATTTCCACACACTGAGAGGGCGAAGGAGAGGAGAAGGGACAGGAGAAAAGAGACAAGGCAGGGGAGGGAGGGTGACAGCAAGAAGCGTTTATAGAGTTTTAAGTATGTGAAATGGGCAAGTGAACAGAGTAGGGAGGCAAATAAAACTACCTGTTAGATGTACAGAGCTGCAGAAGTGGCTCCGTTGGTAAAGTTCTGGCTTGGCAAGGCTCTCACCCAAAGTTGGGATCCCCAGGATCCCTGAGAACCACACAGGAGTCTGTGATCTCTTTAAGCTTACAAACCAGCCATCTTGGTGTTGGTAGCAGTAAGAAACCCTGACATAAACAAAGTGAAAGACAAGACTGACACCCAGAGACAGTCCTCTGAGCACTGCACACATGCTATGGGACACACACACACACTCATTCTTGCACACCACCTCACACAAAGATGTCCACAATATTCCTATGAGGAAAGGGGCACAGAGATCACAGGAAGATTAACTCAAGCCAGCAGGCAGGAAGTGAGAGGACTCATGGTCTTTTGGAGAAACTAGAACTTTCCTTCATGTGACTGGGACTATCTAGCTATTTGGCCTGTTAATAAGATCATTATGGATTATCCCATTTGTTGTTAAAATATTCATTTTTTGCCATGCCTCTGTGTGAGGCACATCATTCTACCCATTGATCGATCTTCATGTTGAACACATATCATATTTTACCTAAAGAAAGATGAGAGGAAACAAGTCAGTTGGTGACACTCACTGCCACAAGGGTAGTCATGTCCAGCAGAGAAAATGTGTCATTAGCCTTAGATGAAGGTGGCATGGGCTAATCCCCCTGTTGACCCATAGTTGACAAGGTATAGAGTGATATTATAGGCTTCCAATATTGGGAGAATTTTTGTACTGTACTTAGATTACAATACACTGACTGATACATAGGATATATCCAATCAAATTATCTGTTACTGTATGTATAGTGCAGAATTGTTCAATGCAAATAAGAAAAAGTAACACACAAAACAAGAGGAAATATAGAGGAGAAACTGTTAGAATTATTATTTCACCTCAAGATAATAGGAGAGCTCCCTCATATTTTACAATTGTAAAGCAAAATAGAACTGCAAAGACTTTGTGTTTCAGGGGTCAGCCCCTTACTGGCCAGACCCTGAGGAGGGGTCCAGGAGAGCAATGCTCACAGTGGGCTGACTCCAGATAGTGGCGTGGCATTTTATCATCACTAAGCACTTTTCATCTGACCCATGCTGTCTGAGATCTCCCAGGCAGACAGGAATATCGACTGAGTATGAGGAATCGTTCTGTTCCCTTGGGCTCTGGCTAAATCTCTTCAGACAGGACAAGGCAAGATTACAAACACAATCCCGTTTATGGAGTTTTCATCTTGAATTAAGAGTATCAATGGTTAACAAATGAAAACTACTATTCTCATGATAAAAAAAATGCATAGGAATGACCAGATCCTTATTCAGATATAGCAGAGGCTAATACTCGAGGTTAATTTTTGTCTCTCCCATTTAAGCTTCCTAACTGGCTCAGTCTTCTTATCATTATACCAATAGCAATAACAGTACCATATGCATTCTTTCTGTCTCTGTCTGTCTGTGTCTGTGTCTGTGTCTGTGTCTGTGTCTGTGTCTGTGTCTGTGTCTGTGTCTGTGTCTGTGTCTGTGTCTGTGTGTGTGTCTGTGTCTGTGTCTGTGTCTGTGTCTGTGTCTGAGTCTGTGTCTGTGTCTGTGTCTGTGTCTGTGTCTGTGTCTGTGTCTGTGTCTGTGTCTGTGTCTGTGTCTGTGTCTGTGTCTCTGTCTGTGTCTGTGTCTGTGTCATCTGTGTCATCTGTGTCTGTCTGTCTTTGTCTCTCTCTCTCATCTCTCTCTCTCTCTCTCTCTCTCTCTCTCTCTCTCACACACACACACACACACTGTAGTGTATTATAGGCAGTATAATTAAACTTAAAAATGATATAAAAATAGCATGAATGGTGACTGAAAAAGCCTTTATTCCAAGATAATATTGTGCCCTGCCCACATGTAATCCAGCTGTCCAAGGTTCCTGTTGCAAAGAAACAAGCCCATAGCCATTCTGCTCCTCCCAGTGATAGCAAAAGAGAAATGAAAGTTTCTCTCTCAGCACCTTGGATCGTGCTCACAGAAGAGAAAACCCGTAAGAATAGTGACTGCCAAACAAACAAAGAAAACGAAGGTTCTGGAGTCCAGCAGTGCATGAAGGCACAACAGCACCATGGTCATTAGCCCTCTACACACGCTTCTCCTTTTGTGGCTCTTGTTCCATCTTCCAGTTTGCATCATCGTTCCAAATGACAACCAGAGCTTCGATCGTCACATCTACAGCCCAAACCTCAGGAAGAAGAATCAAAAAAGCTACATACCCCTGACTTTACACGGGCTAGGCAGAAGTCAAATTCTCACAGGCTAGGACTTCGTCATTTTGTCCTACCTAACTACAAAGGACAAATGCAATCTTTTGGTTGCTGGCTTATGGATTCTGGATAGAAATTTGTTTCTGAAGAAGAAATAGAAAAGGAATTCTGAAGGGCTTCAGAAGCTCCTAGCCCTTCGTCACACCCAGGGGGAGGGTAAGGATTTACAGCTGAGCACAGAAAAGTAACCTTGAACTTCTCAAGTGGTGATCCCAGGTCCATGTAAGCTTTCCACTTCCTCTACGTGCCAACCACTTTCACTGCTTTAATTATTTTAGAATAAAACAATTGCAGAAGATTTTTCAAAATGTAAAGCAGAGAAGCGGAGATTGTGTGCTTTATAAATCAATAGCCCCTTTGTGCCAAATAGCCATTCTGTAATGGGATTTTTCTCCAGACTTCTCGGAGCATTTGGCCTGGCAAAGTTGACCCTTGTTGACCCTTGACAAGTTATAAACTGGCTCATTCATCTTAAAGAGAAAAAGTGTTATTCATTCTCTTACAGTAAATTCTCCATGCATTTAACTTTAAATGCACTGAATTTTCAAAAGGCTGTTTTTACACATAGAATTCTGTTGCCATATATTCAGAGTACTAACAAACAACAATACATATTAATGAATGCTGTAAAATACCCTTGCATATTTGTTTTCCTAAATACTTATTTACAAATACTAGAAATTAAGCTTAATTCTTCATAGGCAAATAAATCTAAGCAAACATTATTTTTGGTTTGGTTTGGTTTTGTTCTATATTCTGAAATTAAGAAATACATTGTAGACTTTTCCTAAAAGATGTTTGGCATCCAGAAGAAATAATCCACACATACAAATCATTCCGAATGACTTTGAAGTGTTTTTATTTTAACTGGCCTGCGTAAATCTCTGCAAATTATTAGGAGGAATAATTGAGTAATTTTAATCGGATTTGTCATTGTTAATGCTTTCAGGTGAGCCAGTATTTAAAGATTGTGTATTAATAAGTGAGATGTGTTTGGAAAGAGAAGCATATGACCAAGAGTAGCAGTGTGTCCAGTGACGTCTGCTTGTAATGTTGTTAAAAAACAAAACAAAACAAACTGTATTTACTTCCTGTCAAGTTAGAAATAAAATGGTAAGCGTGGATGAAATGCAAAATAAAGCAAGCTCTCCAGTCTATTGATTAAAACACCGGGGGCAGGGAGGGATCATTTTGACTACTGGTTGTAAAAGGTCCAAGGATGAAGAAGACATGAATCAATGCCCTACAATTGAAGTCATGTTATCAGAGAAACTCAGAGGACAAGTGACAGTGAAGCTAGTCCCTAAGAATAAAGAGATGGAAGAAACTAGGAATCAGAAGTCAAAGCACTCCCTAGACACAGGGCCCCTTTGCCCCCAAAGGCATGGCTGCCCTCCTCATACCCTCTCACAAAGAGCTGTTCTGGGGCAGCCTTACTCTTCCATGATCCTACTTAGACTCAGTTTGTACTTCCTTTTCAAATGACAAGTATTTAATTCTTCAGACACCCTTTTAACCTGACCTAGATTTTATATATATATATATATATATATATATATATATATATATATATATAGAGAGAGAGAGAGAGAGAGAGAGAGATTAGAAGCTTAGATATTCTATAAAATCATACATGTAGCTTAATGAATTCACATATTCTAGAACAGTCTTACTGTACACTTAGGATTATCTAAAGTCTCAAAATGAAATCAAATGTGATGTTACCAGATTCTTGTGGACCAGGAGAACAAGTCCCACATTTTGGGGATATTTATCTATTCTTTAAAATATTGAAATAATCAATAGATATTTGATTGAAAATGCAAAGAGTGACCCTGATAGTTTGCACAGATCTAACTCAGAACCGTTCAGATGTTTCTTGGGTTAAAAGGATGTGTTTTCTAATGAGAAAATCACATCCTTTATGCAACAAAGGCTGTTTTCAACAGCCCGAGCACTAGCACTGTTAAATAGACCATCTAGGACAGCTGTTCAAGTTCAACAGTGAAATAATTAGGCATTCTCCACTGCTGCCATTTGAGATGAGCTGCCCAGACAAGGACTCCAAGGAAAGGAATCAAGAGTTTGTAACAGAAGACTCGAGAGGGGAATACCATGAATAGAATGAGTAACACCAAGTGGCATTAGGATTCTAGACTAGCTCTGCTAAAGATTTATATCCATGAAAATCCCAAACCTAAATAAAGTAAGCCGTGGAATGTTGGAAGGATCTCAGTGAGGGGAACATGTGTGGGGCTGCCAAATGGGTCATTGTTTCTAAAAATGATGTGTCCCAAGATGACAGCAAACTTGCTTTTTAGACAACTGGTGTTTATATGTGCTCCCGTGCCAGCCCTTGCTTCCGTCTTGATTTGTTGGAACAAGCCTGGGGTGTCATCCACATGAGTTGATGTGGCTGTGTGGGCATGTTTTTAGTTCATGAATAGCAATTTCCTTTGCTGTACGTTACTCTAATATTTAGGGAAGGGAGATGAGTGAGGTCAGGTTGAACATTTCATTCAACATGCAGTTAAGAAACACCAGAACTCTGAGTCTATAGGAACCTCTCTTTACTGAAATTCACATTCACATGACTAATTTGTTATTTGTACAGTTTAACTAACATCCTTCATGATGATTTATTTAAAAGAAGGCTTTTTTACTTTTAACAATCAAAAAGCATCTGTTAGGTTTCATTTTGTCTGATTTAATTTGTTGGATTCATCACTGACTGTTGGAAACGGTTTGATGAAGGACTCCATCATTTCTCAAGGATGGTTTCGGGAGAACATATTGTTGCTGACCATGATACTTTGCAGTCCCTTCCTTCTACTCTCACCCTAGCCATTGCTACATCTGCTGCCCTCATGAAAGCCTCCAAGATTCATACAAAACTAAATGTCACACTGAATCAGATCTGCTTGATTCTCATGGTCTGTCACCAAATGGGCAAATTCTGCTTTGTCTTAGCATTGTCTCCATTGCTGAAATATCTCCCTCACTGGCTTTGCTGTCAGGATTCTCTTCCCACCTCCTCACCCCTCCTTCACAAATGACCATCTTATACAACACCAATAGCAGTCTCTCTCACTTATCTATCCCCAGTTACCTGTAGGAGATACTTTAGCTTCAATCATAGCATGACTCTAGGGCCATTTCTTATCACAACCCTGCTTATCTCTTCCTGTTCCCTCTGTCCCTCTGGTTCTAGCCACTAACCAACCAACCATCACTAAGTATCTGTCAATGTTCGGAGTGAAACCCTACACACAGGCAATGATTTACAGCAGAAAAAAAAAAAAAAAAAAGCAGCGCCAACATAGAAATGAGCCTTGCTGCCTGCCATTCATCTGTCCACCCACCCATCACTTACTTAGAGAATAATATTTACGTATCTACTCACACTCTGACTAAATCAGCTACAACAATTGTGGAGAAATTTCTTAGGTATAGCTAGAAACAGCTGATTCCACTATCAGTAATGAACAGTAGATTGTGCGTGTGTGTCTATTATATGTAAACATATACATAGCAGTAAGACTCGGAATCTTTTAACCACTGGCTCAACAAGCACTGATTCATCAGATTGATTCTCTTTTTTTCCCCTAAATTCCTTATCACAAAAGGAGAAGTGGGAGAGAAGACGGGAATGTTTGGGGAGGGAGAGAGTGGAAGATGGAAGGAAAAACACAAGAAACCAACATAAAGGCTTGGGACCAAGGGTGCCTCATTGAAGAGAGCCTTCAGGTCTTTCCTTACCAAAGCATACAGGGAATTGCAACTCAGGGCTGAGTTTGAAGCAAAAGCATCTTAACTTTTTTTTTTACTGTTTGGAGAGCCATTATGCTATTTCCTGAAAACCATTAATCCTTATCCCCAAAATGTGACATTCCTTTAAACAAACAAACAAACAAACAAACAAGAGTGGCTTTATGAAAAGCAGGGTTGTGGTCAACCAAGAGCAAGGACAAGTCTATCCCTGTCAGGCAGACAGATAAAGATCAGTCAGTTACATGTTATTCTTAGAGGAAACCTCTTCAAAGCACCCCCTACCCCCCCCCCCAAGAAAAAACAGAAAAAGGAAAGATACTAATTGCAAAAGTTTCACAGATGTCTGCAGCAGTTGACCAGAATTCCTGGGTTATTATTGCTTGTCAGACTATTAATGGCTTTGGCTAACCATGACAGTCATTACTTTTCCCCCTCCTGTGAGCCACTTTCTATGTAATTTATGCATAGGTTTTGCCAAGATTTGACAACTTTCAGGATATTAACATAAAATTAGACTGCAGAGCTGAACAATGGGTGGCTTTAAAATTAGCTGTGGTGAAAACCAATCAAACGGAATTGGCTTCTCCTTTGCATTGTCCCTAAGTTTATTACTGGTCTTTCTTTTCAACATTTAAGATCCCATGTCGGCAGTTCTGCTCAGATTCAAGGAAGGGTATAGAGCGGCATGGTGACCTTGGAGAGGGTCTCTGTGTCCAAGCCAAGATCTATATGCCCTTCCCACAGAATATGCCCACAAAGGCTTAAATGGACCTGTGAAGCCCTGATTCTTCGATTCTTGAAATTGACTAACACACACACACACACACACACACACACACACACACACACACACTTTGGAACCCATTGGAGAAAACTTTGCCTCTGCAGTGTCTGGGTTCTACACAGCTTGCTTGGTGAATGCCATTACAGAATGCGATGTGCGTGTTAATAAGCCAGGACATCTGGTAACCAGCTTTTTTCTGATTCATTAACTGACTGTGCTTCTGTGGCCAGCGGGAGTAGAGGGGAAACTGGAAGGTTTTGCTCTTAGCAAATGGGTGTTTGATGGATGTCTGGTTTCTTCCAGTGTTGCCTGCACTTTTAAATTTTACTCCAAGGCGAGCATTCAAAATCCCAGCAACCTTTACAAAGCAGTGTCTTGGGCCATGGAGAAAACAAAGGGTGCTTAGGTCATTTCAAGCAGTCTGAGGGAGAGGGAAAGAGAAAAGGTGGGTTAGAAGGGAAACTGCCTTGATCCCTTTTAAAAACACAAGAGGAAGACAGCAAAGGGCTTGCTCTTCTCACACAGGGAGAGCCAATACAAAGCAGCTGCCAGTCTTCCTGTCGCCCTATCTTTAACCAGTCTTTTCAACCTCAACACATTGCTTGAATTAACTTGTTTTCTTATCCCGCTGATGTCTTTTAGGTTAATGAAGCAGTGCGCTTGACTTTTCTTGTTTCTTTTATCCATATGTTTATAGGACACTTTGAGTTGAGCAGACTCCAGCAGGCTGCCCAAATCCTCCTGCTTCCCTTAATAAGTGATTAGGGAACCACTGGAGCATTCTAGGAGGTACTTAGTGATAGTTAATTTAAACTTTTGAAGAATGGACAGTTTCAATCCACACTGTGAACAACACTAGGGGATACAACTAGCTGAATAGAATAGAACGAAAATACAAGTGGGGAACTAGACAGCGCGGAATTACTTAAAAACCTCCCAATGATCGTGGTGGCCAAATTATATTTAAAAAGAAATTCCATCTTCCCATTAAATTTTTACAAAACAAAATCTCCTTTTTGAAATAAAACAGGTCCAAATGGCTCGAGAGAATGATGGGATAAAAGCGATCTGCCTTGATGGTACACATCGAGGGATGAAATGGACAATGAAGTTTCCATATGTTGTTTTTATGCAGTAATTAGAAACTGTCACACACCGTTTCATTTTTTCATTTCCTTGGGCTTATTTGCGTGTTGGAGTTTCCTTTGGAGCCGAAAGGAGAGCATCAAACTGGCACCCAGTAGAAAGGCGGAGCAGTGGCTGATGGGAGTCCTCCCCATCCCTAGGCACTAAAGGAGCGTGCCAGAGGCAGGAATGTCAAGGCACATTGTGCACTGAAGCAGTGAGAAAAGCAGCAAGCAGCAGCTGCCCTGGCAGAGGATCACCTGGCGCAGCTTCCTGCATGGGTGGGAAGGCTGATGGAGCCCCAGAATATGCCTGTAGGTCATTCAGGCTCTTTGGTATTTTAAGCCTGGGCTCCCCATTCCTTACATCTTCAACATCTACCAGGATGTTGTGTATAACCAAGCTTTGAACCAGGGCTTCTGTGTGGTGTAGTCTTTCCATGAGGCCTCAGCAAACCTAAAAACAGCTTTCTCCTATTAAAATATTACTAACAAATCCCAGGACATTGGAAGCAGAAAGAAACTTCTTTTGCCTGAATTGTATTTCTTCCTGGACAGCTGTTCAAAGGAACACTTAAATGGCCTAGAAGCATTCGAAGAATTGAATTGTAAGACATTGACTTGACTTGCAAAGTAGCAAAGTATTTCCAGAAACTGCGATGTAGACAGAAAGAAATGCCTTTAAATATTTAAAATGGGATATGATAAAACCTTTTAAGTAACACCTTCAATTAAAAATGAAAATAAGAAAAAAGATAAAACAAGAACAGAACAGTCTTATAAGCAAACACTATTGCCATTTATAATTAAATTAATCTTAATTCAATTTTATTATTTGTTCTCTGTTTTTTATATGGAATTTTCTCACAAAATCATTAACAATAAACCTATAACTTTCCAAAGGCACTGATAATATATTTTCATGACAGGTATACTACCTTAGTATTTTAATTACTGTATGATAGTCTAGAATTTATACATTTGGTATCTTTTAGGCATTATTTTTGTTAGACATTTTGATTGAATATTTTCTACCTATTATCAATGATATGATCAACACGAACCATCTATACTTGGTGCATCCTTATATCCTTGGGGATTATTTTCAGAAGCAGGAACACCCAGTGGAAAGCTGTGCCCATGTTCAGGCGTTGGATACATATTGCCAATCGTCTTCCAGAAAAATTGTATTAATTGACAGTGCCAGCAGCAGGGTGTGCAGCCCTGGTCCCTCCATCCCTTTCCAACACCCAGCCCTCGCTTTCTTTTTCATCTCTGCTAATCTGAGTAGTAGAAAAAAAAATGGTGTCTCTTTGTTGTTTTAATGAATTCATTGCTGAAATCCAACATTTCTGACGATAGAATGGCAGTGACTTCTTTGATCGGTGTTGTGTGCCAGTTGTTAAATCTAGAATTAGCTCTTGCTTGGATTTCATGGCTGCTGTCATTCCACAGCAAGTCCAAGGGATCTTATGCAGAACACAAGCAATTTGATGTCTCAAGGAAAATACAGATGTATGTAAATGAAGCATGGGGGGCCACCTAATTCATTGTATCTGGAAAAACACAAAAGAAGGTGAGATTTTAAAACCACACTCTGCTGAGGGAGTATGGAGCCAGCCTGTGGGAAGTCTGTGTTATTGGTCAGCCAGTGGAAGGCATCCACTGGCGACCACACAACTGCTGGGGGTGACTGTGTTGGTATCTGTAACATGTTGATGTGTAAAGTGAAAAAAAAATGAATCCTATTCCCCAGGAGAGTCCTGCATATGTCAAGTATATTGTCTCATTAAGCCAATCCATTTATCAACCCGCTGAATGCCAATTAAATTGCACAGGGTGGTGCAGGTATATGGTGGGCTGTCGGTGCCAAACTTTATTACAGCTGAGCTTTTCTGGCATAGTGCATTCCACCCACTGAAATGGCAGGCACACCAAAGCCAAATTAAATGTTCTTGAAATAATGTCTTTAAAGAGGACGAAACACCACAGCCTGGCAGAAGAGAATGTAAAATGTAATGTCAGTTCTTAGTGTACTTTTAGTTCCAATGAAGATGTCAAGGCTCTGATCCAGCCAGTGCCAAATGTCTTCACAGCGTGCAAATTAGATCAGTGTAATTTCATCAGGAGAATGATCAGCCTGTGCTGTAGTTATGGCTGAATTCACTGCTTCTGCCCAGGGCTGGGCCATGGACCTAGGGCCCAGCTGCGCTCATATCACCAACATCCGAAAGAGAAAGGATGGGATTTAATACATGTCTCCCTCCATCTCTCTTTTTAGGACTGTTGCTAAGAGAGCAGTTACCATAGTTTATATTAAATTTATATGAGCTTTTTTTTAAAATCTGGTTAATGACAATTAAACCCTAAGTCCAATAACTAATCCAGCTGCTGAAGGGTGTTATCGAAGTTTCATATGTTTACCTGAACATCAATGCTTAAAGGATTAAAATCCCATGTATGTTTGGAAAGATATTCATGCAATTGAATATATTGACAAAACACAAAAGTCTTCAAGAGTCGATAAAAAGCAATAAATAGCAAATACACAATGAACAATATGGAAAATCTATAACCATAAAACAAGTACAATAAAGATACAGTGACTAACCTTTAATGCAAAGTATAGGGGAAGAGTGGTCATATGATATTCCTGGGAAGCAAAACACAACCAATGCAACTTACAGCTAAGGATACGTGGGATTTGCCACGTACGAAACCGATGTGAGAGAGGATCATTGTCATTGTCAAATGATTGTCCACAGTGAAACTGACTGTCATTGAGGCTTCATGTCAAAGATGCCTCAGACAGCAGGAAGCTTAAAATTAGATTTCCTGCAGATTGTTTTCAACCATAACCCCTCTTTGAACCTATCGCTAAGTCTTCAGTAAACCCGAAGAAGAGTCCCTTAGACTGGAGTGGCAATCTTGAGCATCACTGGAGGATTCTCAGAGTCCCCTGTTTGCAGAAGGTGTGCTTTCTCTCCAGCGCCCTAAGCCATTAAGATGCCACAATGACGCACTTTGTTTTAAAGCAGCTTGAAAAAGATTTTAGAAGATTTATTTTATGATAGTTACAAATGATTGAAAATGTTTAAAAGTCTGAAAGACAATAAAATATTATCCCAATTCACTATCTAAACATAGAAAATACTAACATAACTTGTGTAGTGTTGACAGATATCTATTTTTTTTCTCAAATTGGGGACCTATTGACGATAATATCCTCTCTTCTTTAAGTATCATCAGCATTTCCTGTGTCACTAAATACTTTAAATTATTTCAGTGCTAAGGAACAACGTAGCACGTTGGATTGTTGGGATGGTAGATCAGCTTTTAAACATTTAATTCTTACACACAAACCTGCCTTGATATGTGACCCGTTTCTAGGAGACAGTTCCCAAGTGGCATCACTGAAGTTAAGAAACTGTGTGAAGGTTTTGGTTATAACTCTACTACTTTTTAGGACCTACCCTTAAACCTACAACTGCCATCCCTAGAAAAACAATGCATGTATAAAATCAGATGCAGGGATCTGTCCATTTTCATATTCCAAAGGCCCTGTTATAATTCTACATTGCAAGTCTTAATTTCCTAGAAAAGGGGCAAATGTAATTCAAAGTTTTTTAAAAGTATGGAATTGAGGACATGGAGGTAGTAGTACCTTCCGGTCTGTTAGTCGCTATGGAAGACATGCTATCCCGCACTGCAGGATACTTCCGTTGCTGCACTTGTCTTGGGATGTGCTTTTCGACAATGGAAAACGATCGTCCCAAGCCTTGAAATTCCAGGTATTGTCTTTGTATATAGATATATACAATATAGATACCCACGAGCTCTCTGATAATCTACAGTCATTCTGAATTACCTTTCATTCTTCTATCTCTTGAAAACCATTTGGATCTCTGCTGTGAACTTTTCTTTCATTTTCTATTTTAGAAATAGGAACAAGACCCACAGCTATCTCCTAGGCTTGCCAAGACCCCAGATGCCAAGCCTTGGAACCTTCTAGCAGCAACATCTGGCCTTTTGTGAGTTCCACAAGCAGTTGTGCACTGGGCTCAGAACTGCCACTGGGATGTCACAGGGTCAACATTCTACTGATTTGGGGCTGGCCAGGGAACATGTCTCTTCTCAAATAGCTTGACTATGTCACCGATAAAATTAGAACAGTTTTGTGGAAAAATCTTTCTTCAGAAAATAATTTAAGGATTTTTTTAAACTCATAGTATTTCTTTTCCATTTATTTATGCAGTTTTTCAAAAGCTCAGAAAAAATACTTCAGTTCAGGATAATTTTTGTACAATTCTACCAAATCGATAGAACATAAATCAGCTCTGAAAGTAGAAATGACCAGAGGTCCTGAATATAGAGGGACAGGCACTACTAACACTTCCTAAAGTAAACACTCTAGTTTATTTTTTCACTAACATTTCCCATGGAAGTGTAGTGCTGTGATCCAATTTAGTATTTGGTTTCCTAAGCCATTAGAGTGCTCAAGATGTGTTTTAATGTCTTTTTCAAGCAGGAAATTAAAATTCATATTCAAGTAATAGCAATGATTGCCTTAAAGTTATTATCAATTTAGCATAGAAAGCAATCCCAAATGTTCCCCCCCCCCTTTTTTTTGCTATACAGGATTAATCAGACACAAGATAAAATGCAATTAAATTAACATTTTTGCCTCCAACATTTTTCTTCTTTCTTAAGGGAGAAGATAAAGTGTAATTGTGAACATTTAGTATAGCATATAAAACATTGAAACTAATACTATGTTAAACTACATGGACTTCTTCACATAATGGTTTTATTCTATCAACTTTAGAAGTTGCTATATTTTAGCTTCTTATTAAATTCAATTTATTAGGAATTATGTAATTCATTTTCATTGGTAGCAGATTATTAAAAAAATTATATTCCCTTAGAAATAAATTTTTGCATAAAAATTTAGAAAGCAAAGTGTGTTTTTATTCATTTTTATTTTAAGTTTTTAAGCAAATCATTTTTTATAATCTTTCAGTTAAAGTACTGAATGAATAGTTAGTAGCTCCATATATACAGATAGATCAGAGAGGGAAAGGGAGGGGCATGGGGAGGGAGAGGGAGAGAGACCTTAGTCCTATAGTGAAATAGGTGATGCTTCATGGTCGGCATCAGGTACAGGTTTGCTCAGCTTGCAACAGAAGAAAAAGACCCTGGTGCACGTGAGTCAGCCAATGTGGCTGACCTCAAGCATCTGAATGCCTAGCAGACAGGATCAGACAGCATAAGAGAGCTAGACTAGTGCGTTTGCTCACAAGCCCAGTGCCATGGCAATCATAGCTTGAGAACCCAGTCTGTCCTCAGTGTCATGGAACACAATTGGAAAATTGCCTTTGTTAGGAGGAAGTAATTTCAGGGCTGGAGAGAAGACTCAGAGAATAAGTGCACCTGTTGCTCTTCTTGAGGATTGGTTCCTAGCACCCACATCAGGTGATTAACAACCTACTGTAACTCCAGCTCCAGGGGATTCAACATCTTTTCTGGCCTATACTCTCAGTTCTAAAAGGAAAATAAATTCTTTTTAAATTTTGAAATTTGGAAATATCCAAATTAGTTTAAATGATAAGACTCAATGTGCTGTTTTTTTAATCTATCAATTTGTATAAAATTATAGCCAATTATTCTATGAATCAGACCATTAAGGGGGACATATTCTAATTTGTACTTGGTACCAGGCTCAGACTCAGCAATGAGGACAAAGCTATGAACCATATATAATTTTGTTCATTTCTTTTTAAATTGTGCTTTCATTGGAATCCAAGGGCTACTCTGGTGTCTGTATACTTTCAACAGCTACAAACAACTTTTTATTGTGTTGCTATAAGAAAACAAAATAAAACATTTTGGGGTAGCAAGTCGGAAGCTTTTGGGCAGGGTGGAAATCTGGTTTTGCTTTGTCCCTGTCATGCATTAGGTGAGCTAAGAAAGCCTTGAAGGAATGCATGCTGTTGACATGTATATGAAGCAAGACCTTACACTATAGGAAATTGGCAAAAGCTTTCCTCTGGGTCAGGCTCAGAAAGGCAAAACCTTCCTTTAGTCCAAACACAGGGTTTAAGAACAACTGATCAGTGTGTGTAAAATCTAGCAACTACGCCTGCCTGCCTCCTCCTGATGTTACTGCCCATCTACAGACACCTTCATGCTACCCCTGCGATATACATAATAAATACGATGAGATTTGGGTTGCTTAGGAACCACTCCACCAGAGTGCACATAACCCACCTGACCCCACCTTTCCTATATATGTCTGTCATTTCTTTAGCATCTATCCTTTCCTCGTTCTTTCCTTGCCTCCAATCATGTCAAGGTGCCAAGACATGCTGTACCTCTTAGGAGAGTATTTTCTTCCTGGTTGAGATGGGTGGCACAGAAGGGCAGCCTCCACACAGTGGAGTACACTGTGTCCGCATAGTACATTATAGCACAGGTTTGGGTTCAAGATAGTGGGTCAAGTGCATGTGCAATTATAAAAGATAAATATTGGACTCCTTAATGTCATATTCAAAACTAATTTAAATCATATATCTAACAATTAAAAACTAAAATTGTAAGGGCCTTAGAGCCAAATACAAGTCTTCAGTTCCATGATCTTGGATTAAGTAATATTTTCTTATATATGACAGAAAAAAACACATGATGGAAGAAGAATAAATAGAAAAGTTAGACATCAGCAACATTGAAAAAAATTGTTCTTCAAAAGAAATATCGGGGAAATAAAAAAGAAAACAAAATTTAAGAAAAAATTTCAAATTATCTAATATAAGAGTCTAAGGTCTAAAATGTAAAGTAGTTTTAAAAATAACATAGTAAAAGGGAAGAAGGCTTGAATGGCAGTTTTTGAGAGGAAGTTATATACACATAGCTAGCAAACACAGAATATAGTGCCATTGGCTTTTAGAGAAGCACAAGTTAGAATTATGCTTGTAGAGAAAGAATGGAGGCACCCAGGATTGTATTCTTGATATGAGCAAAGGCATGTCCAAGAAGTCTCAAGGCTAAGCACAAGCATAACTTGCCCAATGCCCAAGAGTGGGTTATTTGCTGAGGCAGGGTGTTTGTGTAACAGCTGACCTTTGGCAGAACATCCGTGTAGAAGGCTCTGACCACAGTTGCTTTGCTCAAGAAGACTGTATGATCATGCAACTCCCTGATCAAATCTCCTACTGAGACTACTGGTCAACCTACTGTTTTCCATGTGTATAATAAACACTGAGTTTTGAGGGTACTGCTAGAGTTTCTAGCACACAGCCTATCTGATCCCAGCTTTACCTTATTCCTATCTGTCTTTCTTAATGTTCTGTTACTTTCAATCAGGTTTCCAGTGCCCAGCTGAGCAGTTTATGGCTATGCCATACCATTTCATAGTACAATTATAATTTTTTTTAAAGTTGGGTACTGGTAGATGATACCAAAGTTGTGAAGGTACTAAAACCCACCTACATAAATGTAATGTAAATGATGCAGCCATTGTGGAACAGTCTGCCTGTTATATTAAACACAGAATTACCATTTGATCAAGCAGCCCACTCCAACAAAATAGAAAGTACTTGTCAAACAATGGAAAGAATCCAAGTGTCTACCACCTGATGAATACATAAACAAGACATTATGGAATATGAAAAAAGAATGAAATGCTTATTCATGTACAATTTCAACACTGAAAGCACATGCTAAATGAAAGAAAACAAATATAAAAATGAGTATACTATATTATTCATTTATATAAAATATTCATTATATTTATAAAGCCCATGAGTATAGAAAATTAACTGTTAATTGTTAAGACCTGGAGGAGAAATGGGAAATTGCTGGTAATACAGGATTGATGAAAATACTCTAGAAATGGATATGATGGGTGCAACATCTTATGAAAAAAGAGATACCTAAATATATTTTATTAGGGAGAATTTTATTAGACATGAATTACCTGCTGCTAAATACTCTTACCAACTCTTTACATACCTCCTATTCTAATGCTCAAAGTCACAGATATTGGTAGGAAAAGATGTTTTCGTTGTTTTCAACTTTGCCTTATTCATATCACCCCTTTAGACAGCCAATGGACAGAGGCTAATCCTAACTCACACTCAGTACTCAGAATGCCAACATTTTATACAATTAAAATTATGCTACTAGTCCTACAAGTCATCTAGGAGAAATTATGTTTTTAAAAGACAAAATAGAGGCTGAAAAGACAACTCAATGGTCAAGTACACTGACTGCTCTTCCAGAAGTCATGAGTTGAGTCCCAGCAACCACATGGTGGCTCACAACCATTTATGAGGGGGTATGATGCCCTCTTCTGTCAGGTAGGCATACATGAAAATAGAACACTCATATACCTAAAATACATTTTTTTGAAAATGACAAAATCTTTTGTTTTGTTTTGCTTTGCTTTGCTTTGCTTTGCTTTGTAGAAAGAACTAAGAATCATCCTGTAAAGCAGACTGATGGTGCCACTCCTATTTGAGAACCTCCACATAGTCACTGCAACTTGAGGAACATGCACATCTTTACCATGGCCCTCAAGACGTCTACAAGCCTAACACAGGCTCCCAGAAACATGGATGTGCTATAGATTCTAGGTACACTGAATCCCTCATGATTTCATGAGAGAATAAGGATTCTTCATGGTTCGGAGCCTTTATCATTCATTTCACTCAAAGGTAGAGTGCTGCCATTGCATTTGCCTTTGAATGATTTTTAACAAAAGGCAAATTAAAAAACACAGCCCTTACTAAATAGTGGAATGAATAGTCTCACAAGAGACAGCTATATCAGGGTCCTTTCAGCAAAATCTTGCTAGTGTATGCAATGGTGTCAGTGTTTGGAGGCTGATTATGGGATGGATCCCTGGATCTGGCAGTCTCTAGATGGTCCATCCTTTTGTCTTAGCTCCAAACTTTGTCTCTGTAACTCCTTCCATGGGTGTTTTGTTTCCAATTCTAAGAAGGGGCAAAGTGTGCACACTTTGGTCTTCGTTCTTCTTGAATTTCATGTGTTTTGCAAATTGTAACTTATATCTTGGGTATTCTAAGTTTCTGGACTAATATCCACTTATCAGTGAGTACATATCATTTGAGTTCTTTTGTGATTGGGTTACCTCACTTAGGATAATGCCCTCCAGGTCCAATCATTTGCCTAGGAATTTCATAAATTCATTCTTTTTAATAGCTGAGTAGTACTCCATTGTGTAAATGTACCACATTTTTTTTTTTTATCCATTCCTCTGTTGAGGGGCATCTGGGTTCTTTCCAGCTTCTGGCTATTATAAATAAGGCTGCTATGAACATAGTGGGGCATGTTTCTTTCTTACTAGTTGGAACATCTTCTGGATATATGCCCAGGAGAGATATTGCGGGATCCTCCGGTAGTACCATGTCAAATTTTCTGAGAAGCCGCCAGACTGATTTCCAGAATGGTTGTACAAGCTTGCAATCCCACCAACAATGGAGGAGTGTTCCTCTTTCTCCACATCCTCGCCAGCATCTGCTGTCACCTGAATTTTTGATCTTAGCCATTCTGACTGGTGTGCGATGGAATTTCAGGGTTGTTTTGATTTGCATTTCCCTGATGATTAAGGATGTTGAACATTTTTGTCAGGTGTTTCTCAGCCATTCGGTATTCCTCAGGTGAGAATTCTTTGTTTAGCTCTGAGCCCCATTTTTTAATTATTTGATTTTCTGGAGTCCACCTTCTTGAGTTCTTTATATATATTGGATATTAGTCCTCTATCTGATTTAGGATAGGTAAAGATCCTTTCCCAATCTGTTGGTGGCCTTTTTGTCTTATTGATGGTGTCTTTTGCCTTACAGAAACTTTGTAGTTTCATGAGGTCCCATTTGTCAATTCTCGATCTTACAGCACAAGCCATTGCTGTTCTATTCAGGAATTTTTCCCCTGTACCCATATCTTCGAGGCTTTTCCTCACTTTCTCCTCTATAAGTTTCAGTGTCTCTGGTTTTATGTGGAGCTCCTTGATCCACTTAGATTTGACCTTAGTACAAGGAGATAGGAATGGATCAATTTGCATTCTTCTACATGATAACCACCAGTTGTGCCAGCACCATTTCTTGAAAATGCTGTCTTTTTTCCACTGGATGGTTTTAGCTAAAAATATGGAACGCTTCATGAATTTGCATGTCATCCTTGCACAGGGGCCATGCTAATCTTCTCTGTATCGTTCCAATTTTAGTATATGTGTTGCCGAAGTGAGCTCTGATTCTTAGGTTTTAAGGTTAATATTTTTAATGTAGGCTTTTAAGATAGAAAACTGTCTATCTCTACTTTTGGACATTAAATTATCCATTCTTGTATTCACTTAAATTGTATTGTGGCTTCATGCCTAATCAATGCAAACAACAATCACTTAGGATGTATTTACCAATAGCGAACATTTGAAATGATAGCAAAACATCTTCAGCTTGAGGTTGTGGTATATTATGCTCAGGGAGCAGTGTTTTTGAGGAATTACTATGCAGCAAAAAGGGGAGAAAAGCAATTATTTCTGGCCATTTAAGTTGGGATTCTTCATCCTCTTCTATTCCTATTATTCTTAGGTTTGATCTTTTCATTGTGTCCTGAATTTCCTGTATATTTTGGGTTAGAGGCTTTTTACACTTTGTATTTTCTTTGACTGGCACATCAATAACTTCTATGGTATCTTCTATGCCTGAAATTCTTTCTTCTATATCTTGTATTCTGTTGGTGATGCTTGTATCTGTAACTCCTGATCCCTTTCCTAATTTGTCCATCTCCAGGGTTGCCTCCCTTTGTGATTTCTTTATTGTTTCTAGTTCCATTTTTAGTTCTTGGACCATTTTGTTCAATTCCTTCACCTGCTTGATTGTATTTTTCTGCATTTCTTTAAGGGATTTATTTGTTTCTTCTTTAAGGGCTTCTACCTGTTTACCTGTGTTTTCCTGTACTTCTTCAAGAGAGTTCTTTATATCCTCCTTAAAAGCCTCTATAATCTTCATTAGATGGGATTTTAGGTCATTATCTTGCTTCTCCTGTGTGTTAGGGTAGCCAGGGCTTGCTGTGGTTGGAGAACTGGGTTCTGATGGTACCAATGCAATTTGCCATTTCTGATCTTGTGCTTGCCTCTGGACATCTGGTTCTCTCTAGTGTTAACTGGCCTGGGTGTCTCTGACTGAAACTGGTCTCCATGGAGGCAGGTAGAGCTCTGTAACCTGAGTTAGGGCTGGTTTCCTTGGAGGCAGGCAGTGTTGTCTCTGGTTAGGGTGGGTCTCCTGTGCCCCAGGTTTAGATGGGTAACAGGCCACTAGTCTGGCTGGGGTAGGGTAGTGTGTTGGAAAGAAAGTGAAACTCAGTGCCATTTGTCACTGCAAACCTTCTGGGAAGCAGGCAGGCTGCAGTGTTTGGGTGGGTATCTGCAGACTGCTGATCTGGCCCAGTGGGCTGGAAGAAAGGTGGATGGGAGTGTGTAGGTCCCATGTCAGCTGGGCTATATGGGTATCCTAACTGGCATGGGTGTTTGGGTGAGATTCTCATGTGTCCTTGGTCACTGAGGACATTCTGAGAAGCACACAGGCTCCAGTGTTTGGGTGGGTATCTGCCCATGTTTAAAAACTGAAAGAACATAATATAATGCACATGTATTAAAAAAAAAAAAACAAAGAATGATTATACCCAGGAGGGAAAGCCCTACAGAAGAGTCAACTCCTATCCAATTTATTATCTTTGTTTCCTTGTCTTTGATTCATTATCTTTTGTAGGATAATTACAGAATTATCCTTAGTCTTGTATTTATTTCTAAATGCTTTTTAATAATGTTCCTGGAATTTCCACTTTTTATTTTTTGTGTCATATTTCTCTAAAACTCTAATAATACCATATCTCCTCCGTATACCTTTGAGTTTTTTAGACTTAATAATTTAAAAATATATTTAGAGCAAGCAGGAAAACCTTAAATAAAAATATTTAAGATGGAAATTGAAATGCTTCATGCAAAAATAGCTGATACTTTTATAAAAATATAATGAGGCACAGAAGGACAATTCTGCTATTTTGTACTTTTTTTTTGGTAGTTTCCCAGTAAACTTTATTTCCAGTAGTAATTCATACAGGAATCAAATGGGTCTGTGTCTATAACATATTTCAGTACAGTTAATTACCACAGTTGGAGCTTCTTGCATTTCCCTAATGAATCACAGGCCTATTATGAAGAAATGACTCTCTCAAAGGACAATCGTTTATTACACCTGAGCCCTCTTGATTCCAACTGTACCACATGCTGCCTAATAATTCGCAATGATTTAGGAAGATTGCCATAACCACTCAATTACTTAAGCAGCTTTGGATGCAATCTATACAGCACAAGGCACATCCTTGGTCTACATTTACAACTGTCTCATTAATTAAAAGGAATATAGAAACAATTGTGTTTTGAGAATCCCACATACATAAACACCTTGGCTGAGGGCTAAATGGTCACTTATTTCCTTGGCTGGGAGCAGTTATGTCATGAAGCTGAGGAGAGAAAGTCATTGAGTGGGATTTAGGAGATCTGATCTCAAATTTGACTTTATTGCTTTTTAGCTATAGATCTTTGGGTAATTGTATTCTCTGAACTTCTGTTTTCTTCTCTTTATGGGATACAGACTACCACTATAGGTTTCTCAGCCATTCTCTTAATTAACATGGTACTTCAACACAGTCTATGGTAAGGGTAAATCATTTTTTGGAATAATGTTGCTAGAATATTTTATAAATAAGTAACATAATAAAATATCTGTTCTCCAAGCACTATGTGGTGGTTTAAATGAAATAGTCCTCATATTCTTGGGTAACTGAATACTTGGCCCCCAGTGGATGACTTAGTTTGGGTAGCTTGAGGAGGTTTAGTCTTGCTGAAGGAAGTATAAGGTGGGTATTGAGGCTCAAAACCCATGCACCATTCCCAGTACACTTGACTTTCTGTTAGATTTTCAAGATATCAGCCAATCTCAGTTTCTAGCTCCAGTCACCATGCCTGTCTACTGCCACACTTTCCTGCCACAATGGTGATGGACTCTTCTTATACCACTGGAACCATATGCCTCAGATCAGACCTTCCTTATAAATATGTTGCCTTAGTTATGGTGTTTTATCACAGAAATAGAAAGTAGCCAGTACAGAAGTTGGTGTCAGGGTATGAGGTTATTGCTCTACTGGACCTAACCCTGCTGTTGTTTTAGGAGAAAGTGGAAGACTACAGATGAACAGTGCAACCTGAGCTGTCCGATCCATCCCAGTTGGAGTTTGAAGACCATAGTGCTTAGAGTTATGTGTTCTATGGAAGCCTAGCTCACAAGGTTTAAAGGAGGACTGATATTAGCAATTGAGCCAGAAACCTTTCTTGTGATATTTTGGCAAAGACTGTGTCTACTTTTAGCACTTACCCTAAGAATATTCCTGAGAATGTATAAAAAAGGTAATGAACTAATTGCTTTGTCAAATAATATTTCAAGGAAGCCTAATATTGACTGTCTTGCACAATTTCTAGTAATCACTGTTACATAGATCTACAATAAAGAAAAGGACAAGTTGGGCAGAAGGACATATAAAATTTACAGTTTAGAAAGGAAAAGGATGCTGGGCGTGGTGGCGCATGCCTTTAATCCCAGCACTTGGGAGGCAGAGGCAGGCAGATTTCTGAGTTTGAGGCCAGCCTGGTCTACAGAGTGAGTTCCAGGACAGCCAGGGCTATACAGAGAAATCCTGTCTTAAGAAAAGAAAGAAAGAAAGAAAGAAAGAAAGAAAGAAAGAAAGAAAGAAAGAAAGAAAGAAAGAAAGAAAGGAAGAAAGGAAGGAAGGAAGGAAGGAAAAGGACATTGGAAAGATTAATGCTAATTCCTCTCTCTGTGTTTTTCATCTCAGGGTAGAAAGCTGGGATTATAGGTATGTGCCACTATATCTACATTTTTTTAAAAATCACACACACACACACACACACACACACACACACACGTAGAACCTTAAATATATATAAGAAGAATCTACTCAGTCCATATAATAGAGTATGCCTATGATTTATGATTTCAGGGCTGGCCATTTGGTATTGATAACAATTGGCAGTTCTTCCCAGAGAGACTGAGTTCCTCTCAGTCCTCGCATGTCTTAGTTGCCTGTTGTCCTTTGTCAAGGGTTGGGGACCTTCCATGTTAATAGTAGTTGTGTGCCACCATACTTGATTATTTTTACACAGGATCTGGGGATTAATCTCAGGATCACATGGCTTCTTGAAAAGGACTTTGCAGACAGATCCACCTCCCCAGTCGCAAATGATTACATTTTTCTTCATGGTTTCACTCGAGGATTTTCTTTCTTTCCTTTGTTTGTTAAATTACTCGTTTTATTAAGTATGAATAATCTTTAAAATTAAAACTAAAAAATAATGAGTTTTATGGTAAGTGAGATTTATGTACTGAAACATACAGAGAGTTGTTACTTCCATTTAAAGTATTAGATGGAAATTAAACTACTAAATTTCTCTAGTCATCTATCTCAACTTCAAATGTCTTTCACAGTTAGCAAGAGTTTCTTGATCCACTTAGAGCAATTAAATAGTTAAATAACTTTTCAAAGATTATTTCTAAACTTTTGCTTTTAACGGTTTCCAAGTTAAAACTGTAGTTATAAAAATGAAGCCATTGATTGACTAGTGTCAGTGTGCTGCTAACAGCATCACAACATATGTTTTATATTCTCACATCATCAAATACTGATGACTAAAGCACTGCCTTTGCACACCATATTTATAAAGGAGTTCAGGATAATTCTGTATAGAAACACAAAAACTTCAATTAAACACGTTTTTCCCCAGTGAGTCATAATTTAAATTTTTAAATATTTATTTATTTATATGTATATGTATGTGCATAACTATGTGGGACGTGAACATCTGCTGAAGGGTTATGAGGCCCACAGAAGGCATTGGATGTCCTCCTTTATATAGTCTC
Organism: Mus caroli; assembly: GCF_978045245.1. Lineage (NCBI taxonomy): Eukaryota > Metazoa > Chordata > Mammalia > Rodentia > Muridae > Mus > Mus caroli. Next base: position 101,117,151 of record NW_028227257.1, on the reverse strand, counting down.
TACCCATTCCTTTGATAAAGTCACCTCTCTCGGAGCCTGAGATTGACAGTTTCTTGGCTACACTGGAAGCCAGCCAGCTCTAGTGAGCGGGTCTTAATACCTCCAGTATAGGGGTTTCAGGCAGGGGCAGGAAACCTGGATTGCTACATGAGTGCTGGACCTGAATTCTGCTGAGTCACCTCTACAGCCCCATGCTTTGAATGCTTGTGTTTATGTGAGAGGCTGTAATAATGAACTTTTAGAAATCCTTTTAGTCTTTTGAATTTTTATTTCTCAAAAGGCCTTGTAAAACATTTTGGTTAATGAAAGAGCAATCGTTTCAAAATACCAGTTAAATATAGACGTTTAATTCAATCACTGCGATTAAAGAGTCAGTTCTTCCCTTTAAACCAAATTACAAAGTAGAGCCAGCCCTGAAGTCATGAACTTTAATTTTTAAAAGCTACATATAAATTTCCTCCAATTCTTTTTAACATTTCTTTCAGAAAGAGACCCTATTAAAATTCAACATTATATACATAAGTGTGTATTTATAGACTCTAAATTAATAAAGCATTTGTACAAGGGAAGAGGGCATGGTCATTAAGATAAGAGCCCCTAAAGTTTTGACCTTGTCTCTGACCACAAATGAAAAGTACAATTAGACCCAGAAGTATTCTCCAGTTCAATTCTTGATAACTTTGTTTAACCAGTCATCTGGCATGCCACCCAGCTGGGAACTATTTAGAGGTTTGATAGACACTCCTGTCTAGGAACGTTTTCTTTGCTCCTGATTTTGCTGCCTCATATTGCTTTGGAGACAACTTAGTATGAGTACATCAAGTATCTTCAAAGCCATTTCTGTTTCTAAACGGTTCCAATGCCTTTGAGGCATGATTTCTTCAAAAGCAGGTCTCCTTGAGACGTTTACACAATAAATTTAGCACATTAGGCATACAGGATGGTATAAGGAACCACAATTACTATTTTAGCCCAATGTAGATGCTGGTGCTGTGGACGGCAACAAGGCACAGAGATGCATGTTTTGCAGGAGCACATGTTATGGGATAGACCTAAGGAAATAAAATAGCAGCAACAGCAATCACAAACCCAAAGAATTGACAGAACATTCCAGAAGAATAAAGATATGTGCGAATCTGCTTTCTTTAAAGGCCGTTTTAGGGTCTACTTTCTAACTTGTGAGGCAGAATGTTCATCATGAAGTAGCTCATTTTGATCACATCCCTTTTCCCAAACAGATATTTCAAGGTGAAGAAGGGAAAGATGGGGACTGTAAAAAAAAAAGTCAATAAACAGACATGACCAGAGACAATGAACAAAACAGACAGAAAGAAAGAATGTGGAGCCATTGGTGTGCTCAGAATAACAAGGACCCAAAGAACTTTAAGGTATTCCAAGGGCTCGTGGTTATTATATGGGCCTAGAAAGCTAAAGTGTCCTGCATGGTTTAGTCCAAATTCCTTCCTCAACAATAGAGTGACTGCCTGCTGAAGAGTGGCGATTCCCTGATGGTGTTTAGGACTGTAGAACTTGGAGTCAGTTTCTGGTATATTTTACTTCTGTCTCTACCAAGAATGGCTGTCAGCCAGGTGGTGTATGTTCTAGTCATAAATCAGTATGTTTCACAACTAAGAATCAACAAGGAATAGCTGCAATTTTAGGTGTCCACAAAATTAGGTAGCTACTAAATTTATCGCATGGCAAATATGTCCATGGTTAGTATCATCCCATTAACTGTTGGTGGGAACGACTCAAGGAGCCTCTTGTAATGGGAGTGAAGAGATATCAGTAGCTTTGCTATTCCCCGGGAGTTCAAGCAACCTGGGAATTGACTGAGTAAAAAAAAACCCCTGTTCTGTTGAGAAGGAAGTGCTGTCGAAGTCCCTTACTAAGGAATGAAATTAATAGGGCAGTGATATGATGATTATCCCCTTAGTTATTTGAAAGGAATTCTAGGGAAAATTAAAAAGCACTGTGGTGCAGTCTGTAGTTAGATCCTGGGACATGTAATTTTAGCACTGATCTGGGGGCAGCTGGCACAGGGCTAATTATGGAAGTTCTGGCTGAGCAGAGACTATGTTCTTGGCCTTCACATATAAAACCTAATAAGAAACTTTCATTGATGATGGAGAAGGAGTGGAATGTAAGCAAAGAAGGTGAGTGAGCCTATGGCAGTAATGCACACAATGGTCTGAACTCTGCTCACCCACTGATCTTGCTCTTATTAGATGTTCCTTCCTCCCTAAAAGGCAAGAGATACCAACAAAATGTCCCAAGAAATCTGCATGAGGGCACAAAGCAGAGTAGTGTCACCATGGAGCTACTTAAAGCAATGTGCTTCTGCTCATGGGAGAAAGGTAACTAGCAAGAAGACAGGCTTTTAGAAAAAAAAAAAGAAAAACCAGACATTGGATTTGTAGGAGACCGAAAAGCTTCTGCGCACTAAGCAAACAATGAACAGGGTGAAGAGATACAGCTTTGAGGGAAATATTTGAAAAATACACATCTGGAAAGAGCTTATGAGAATATTTGAGGCAATTAAATCATACAATGGCAAAAATGCAAGCATGATTCAAAGTGGGCAAAGGATTTAACAGACATTTCATAAAAAGGAAACATAAAGAATAGCAGGAATGAGTGCGGCCCCTGAAGGGGATAGGAACTCCATGGGAAGACCAACAGAGTCAACTAGCCTGGACTCTTGGGGCTTTTAGAGTCTGAACCACCAACTGAAGAACATACATGAGCTGGATCTAGGCCTCTCTGCACATATGTAGCAGATGTGCAGCTTGGTGTTCATGTGGGTGCTGAGCAACGGGAGGAGCAGGGGCTAACCCAAAGGCTGTTGCCTATAGGAAAGTTATGTTCTTCGAGCTGGGATACCTTGTCCAGTCTCAGTGGGAGACGAAGTGCTTGGCCTCTCAGAGACCTGATGTGCCAGGGTAGGGGAATACTCAGGTGTGGTCCCCACTCAGAGGAGAAGGGGAAGGGGAAATGGGGGAAGGATTGTGGGGGGTGACCGGAGGGAGGCAGTGAATGGGCTGTAAAATGAATAAGTAACATAAAACAGATTCATAATGACATAAAAAAAGAATACACACAAAATCCCAATAGATTATATGCAAAAGTGCCCAATGTCGGCAATAAAAATCTAAACTACAATTAGCTTTCACCTTATTTCCATCAGAACCCACCTTGGTAAGAAGAGCTAGTAAAAGTGGGAATGTAGAAAAAGGCACACTCAGTGTTGTGGAGAATATAAACCACTATAGGCAGTTTGCAAAACCATATCGAAGGTCCTCAAGACTTAAATGTAGAAACTCACACATTGTTGAGTGTTTCTACTCCTGGGCGTAAATGTGACATGAAACTAGTGCCTCGAAGAGACAGCTGCACTTCCATGTAATTTCAGCCCATTCTTCAGATCTAAGACTTACAGGACTGATGAGGGGACTCACTCAGTGGAGAAAGGATCTGCCCATCAAGTCCAATGACTTGCATGTGGCTTTGTGAACCTTCCAGCGTGGTAGAAGGAGAGAACCAGCTCCCTCAAATTGTGCCCTGACTTCCACATGTAGATACACACACACACACACACACATACACACTCACTCACACACACATGTATGTGAATATACATACACAATTATGATGTAAATTTTCTAATCTAAGAATTCGATGGCTGGATATTATTCCATTGTGTTGATATATCACACTGTATTGCTTTGTCTGTTTGGCAATTCAGCTTAATTTCAAGTCTTAGATTAAATACAAGAGAAAGAGGAAAAATGAACCTCTTGGATTTATAATCTTTAACTTCAGAACACATATCTAAGACTGACCTGTTTGTAGCATGCCCTAGATTTCCTCTGTATCTGGTCTTTGCCTTTATCGGAAGCCTTCAACCCTTCTTGAAACATGAATACAAATACAATATTCTATAACATGTCTGTGATGGTATAGAATTTTCCAAGCACTTCCCATAACATAATAAGTGACTGTGACTCAGGGTACCTTGTATGGTTTCAGTTAAGATACCAGCTTCCTCACCTGGATAGATGCAAGAGGGATTTGTTTTGGGTTTTGCTGCTAGTTAACAAAAGGCTTAGTTCCTCAGGTCACTGCCCTATCTGCTGGACAAATTTTCATGGTTCGGCTATTCGATCCCCCAGAAAAATAGTCAATATAGCAAGAAGGAAGCCAGAAGGATTCTTGCCATGGTCTTAGGAGTCTCACGTTTTTAATTGTTCAATATTAATGGGCTACATAGTCAGCCAAATTCAGTAAACAGCACCCTATACAGGCACAGATACCAGCAATAGGGACTCCTAGAGCCATGCTGGAGGCTACACCATATTTGTACACCAATAGGACATAGCTGCCTTTTCTAAATAAGACTTCCACTATTATTTAATGGTTCACTTAATCTGTATTTTTTTTAAATAAAAGATGTTGAGCAATATCCAAGAATTCATGGGTTCTATCTGTCCTTTCCAGCTACTGCAGTATGCCAACTTCAAATTAAAAATAATATAGTTACAACACAAAATATCTTCTCTCCTAAGAGCCAATTAAGCTTCCCCATGGTTTCCTGTGCTCCCTACTAAGAAACACCACTGGTCACAAGCTTCAGTTGGTCTTGCTTGAAGGAATGAGGAAGCATTTGTTTCATGTGACATCCTCACTTGCACTAAAATCCCTGCAAGTTTAATGTAACAGTCCTGGGAGTAGCAGGGGAAACCAGAGAAGCATTCGAGCAAAACCCATTGGCTCCTATGCTTTTTACTGACACTTAACAGCTATTCTTCCTAATCACTTAAAACAGGAACAGTTTAAAGACTTGAGCCATAAGGCTAAAGCAGATTGTTCCCAGGACATAAAACTAAACTCACCTTGTTACACACTGGTACTCTGCTGTCCACTCTCATTATGGGTGGCCATAAAGCAAATTTAACTGTTCCCTGGAATGTCACCAGCAATAAGTGCTTTTTTGCTTCCTCATTCATTTGATTGAGCTGGCTATAATAGTTTCATCTTAGAACTTTTGTGGCTGGGACATCTAGAAATGCCTGCTGGTGTCAGAATTCATGGGAAACACTCCGTTTGGATAACCTTGGAGTTTGAGTATGGTTGGGGGAATCATGCCATGATCATTGGATTTCATTAGCAACCAGTGAGCACATTTTCATCATAAAATGCAGTGTTCTGAAACCGACTGCTTATTGTGTCCTGTGCACGTGGGTAGTCTTTTGCCACTCCGCTCATGAGCCTTCATTAAACCTTCCTGAGGGTGCTGTATGCACTGTTGTCCTCTAATAAATGGCCAAAGGTGATAAGAATGTGGTAGTAAGAATTCGTGCTGATCATAGAGCATCACCCAGTCTTCACCCTGCAGCCTGTGGTCATGGGCAGAATCTGGAATCTGTGATTCCATCATACACCTGATTGATTTAATTGCTATTTATATACTCAATTTGAGAAGAAAAAAATCTTAATTTTATTCTAAACTCATATCAGAGTTAATAAACATTATCTGGTTAAATATGACCATTGCATTTTTAAAAACTAAGGGGCAGTATAAAGACACTCAAATAGAACAGGTTATACCATCCAAATACCATCAAGGTCAGTCTATTTCCTTTTGTTGGGAAACTTAACTTCCATTAATAAATACGTTTTAAACTTAAAACATAAAACCTCTTGGAAATGTTAACTTGGTCTCATTATATGACTTGTGACTTAGGCATATGAAGGTGATTTATGCAATTATCATCTCCCTAATCTTTTACAGATTAGAAGTGCAGTGTATCTTCAACATCAAAAACTCATTGAAGATAGCAAATAAAATAAAATAAAATGTAGCATGGAAATGTACCATGAAGCAGGTATTCAAGCGTCTGAAGTTGAAAGTGGTTCTAGAAGTCAAGGCCAGGAGTTACTTTTTGTTTGTTTATTTTTCCCATTTCGTAAACACCATGTGCTTTTGTCATTATTGTGTCCTCACTCTCTCTTTCTCCCTTTTTCACAAAAGGTCTTGTCTGCTTTGCCTTGGGCCCTCATTCTTTCATACCATGACTATTTCAATGCCAACCATCAGCTAAAAATTCCCTGTCTCTATTTTCTGAATGACATGGAAAATATCAAATAGGATGTTATGTAAGTGTGGTGCTTTGAATAAAAATGGGCCCCATTGGCTCATATATTTGAATGTTTAGTCATCACGGATTAGCACCATTTGAAAAGAGTTAAGTTATGTGGCTTCCTTAGAGGGAGTTGTGTCACTAGGGATGGGCTTTGAGGTTTCAAAAGTCCATGCCAAGCTCAGAGCCTCTGTCTCTGTCTCTGTCTCTGTCTCTGTCTCTGTCTCTGTCTCTGTCTCTGTCTCTCTCTCTCTCTCTCTCTCTCTCTCTCACTCTTTTCCCCCTCCTCTCTCATCCTTTGGATCAGGATGTAGCTCCCAGCTACTTCTCCAGTACCATGCCTGCTTGTCACCATGCTCTCCATCATGAGGAAAATGGTCTAAACCTCTAAAACTATAAGCAAAGTTTCAACTAAATGTTTTCTTTTGTAAAAGTTACTTTGGTTATGGTGTCTATTCACAACAATAGAACACTGAATAAGGAAACACAAGAAGGAAAAAAATTGAAAAAAAAAAAAGCCCACAACAATTGTTCTGACACAAAGAAATGTTAAAGCATGAAACTGTCTTAGCCACCAAAATGCTTGATGCATCACTGATAAGAACGCAGATGTTTATTGGACATTTTCATTAAGTCTCAGGATATAATAATTCTCTTTGGGCCTCCTTTAAAATCTGTAATATAACTTTTGGATGATCTTTGCTGGGTCAAGATTGCCTTATGTGGACTGTGGTTGAGTGTTAAATCAAGGTGAATACAATCTAAAGAGCAAGAGGCTCCACTCAGCAAGGTAGGCATAACTGTTGAGTCAAATCAACCTATTCCTTCATTTCCCCCCAAAATGCTTCCATTAAGTTGCATCTATCTAATTTTCAAGTTTTATTCTAAGAAGAAATCCTCAAAGCCAAACATCTTGCTAGGATGGACTGGTCTCTATATTCCCTCTTTTCTCATACTTCATTGACATTACCTTGCCTCCCTCTCAGCCCTTCATTCCTGCAGTTCTAAGAGCCACCCTAAGCCAAAACCCAACTCAAAGGCTACCCAAAATAATCTGTCCCCAAGTGTCCTGCCTTTGGTTTTGGAACCATGATACAGCTTTCGTACTGTACCTTATATTAGTTAGGTATCGACAGGTATATAGTATCTTACGTTTTACAAGCATTAAAATATTTCTTGAATATTAATAGAAAATTAAACAAGTCACCTTACTGTCCAGAATTTAAATGGTAATCATAGGAAATGGCAGGCGCAAACCTCTGCACTTAAATGGGATGTTTGTGTCATGAAGATATTTTGGCTTTTTGTTGAGCATTGAGCACTATCATCTGTTCTAAGATAGTGTGGGAATATGCATGTGGAACCACTTTGGGAAGTGAAAACATGTGACTAATAAATGTATTACCACATATAGAATTATATATATGATATACCACATATAGAATTAACCCAATATCTTTCTGCACCATAAGGAATCATGGTGGTTCAGTTGATCTTAACTTTCGCTGTTAACTTCTAAACTATAGCAGTAAGCATTTGAAAATTGTTATAGCAGTTGCACAGGGTGGATATTAAATCTTAATATTAAATCTAAATAATTAAATCTTAACTGAAGTCCATGTCTATTTCTTTGCCTTATTAACTTTGCCTTATTTTCTTTGCACAGGGTGAATATTAAATCTTGACTGAAGCCCATGTCTATTTCTTTGCCTTATTAACTTTATTTGCTGACAATACATTTTGGTTGTACTGAATAGTAGCATTCGTGTATGTGCACATGGTACTAAAGTGCTGCATTCATGAAGCATTTTGTAAATTTGGGGTTTAGGAATCATTGATTCAGTCAATAAATCATTAAGCATAGTGTTGGCTCCAAACCACAGAAACTTAAGGATAAGTCAGATAGTTTCTTGCCTGGGTTTTTGTTGCTTCAGTTGTTCTTTTTCTTGGTCGTGCTAGTTTTTCACTCTTAATGGCCCTCTCTTGAAGCCTAATTTTGTTCAAGATTCTGATCCCAAGCCATTCTTGTCATGTTTTCTTCTTCGTGATTCAAGCCAAGGTTGCTCTAGTGACATCACCAGGTTTATGACACATGGACATTGGACATTGGACATTTCTGAGGTTCCCCAATTCATCAGGTGATTCTCCCACAGCCCTGTCCTGCCCAGTTCTCTGCCCCCAATGTTGATCACAGATCTCTCCATTCTGACTTTTTCCTTTAATTTGGCCTCCCACCTACTTAAGAGTCCTCTGTATTCTACCCTGTCTTTGTTGAGAATTTTGCCTCTCTGAACACATACAGCTTTCTCTCTCTCTCTCTCTCTCTCTCTCTCTCTCTCTCACTTAGTGAGCTCCTTTCTCAGTTCACCTCTACTCAAAAATTCAGTTGTGGCTCCAAATGCCTCCAGAGACCTCCAAATAGGATCTGTCTTCTTGGTCATAAAACAAGGAACAAGATGGGGTGTCTTTAGCAGTCGCCAATCTTCCTCTAGCTTCTTCCCATAGTTCCTTGCAGGTCTCTATTAAACTATACATTCTCACTTATATGAAGAGATCAAAAGATGATCAACAGTGGTTTACACAGTCTAAAAAAAGTATGGAGGATGGGTGAAGAGAGTGTTGTTAGTGTGTGCAGCTGAACGAGAGGAATAATATCTTATGTTCCACAGCATAAGATGAAAACTACAGCTGGCAACAATTAATTGTATAGTTTAAAATAGCTGCTACCAAAGGATTTTCATGCCTCCAACATAAAAATATCATAAATACTTGGGATGATGGATATGTCTACCATCTTAATCATTATACATTGTAGGTACATATTGAAATGTTGATCTGTTACAGACACTTACTAGCTATCAATCTTAAATATAGTATATTAGTTCAGTTCTCTGGAAGGTACTTACATTAATTACTTGTCTATATGTAACAACTTGTAGTAAGTTAAACATTGCTTGTCACTCATGCCTCAGCAGGAAGAGGAGGAGATGTCTGTAACAACATACTTCTATCATTTTTGCTTAGCAACTCTCAAGTCTTCCAAAGGCTCTCAATTCAGAAGCAAGACTGCCCTTCTCCATGGTTCTCACTGCAGCCCATGCTGAGTCTGCTCTCTACACCCTGCCCTAATGGACACTCCCCCATTGACATGGGTGTGAATGCCACACTCATACCAGCAGCAGGTGCTTTCTATGGCAAAGCAGTAGCTGTGAAAGATGCTTAGCCAGGATCTTTCGCTTGAGTTGGTTTAAACCTGAGTATACACAAATGTGGCAGACATTACTAGACAAATTTTCTTGCCATTCCATCGCAATTTATCCTCATGTTTAGAGACCTGTGTTTGGTCTGTGCTTCTGGCTTTAAGATAAATATCAGAAGCTTCTGTCCATGATAACATCTCCAAGTTAATCATTTGAGTCCATTAATTCTTTGAGAAAAAATTTAAAAATATCAACTTCCCTACAGTCTGGATTCACCCTCACTAAGGTGCTACCATGCCAAATTTCAGATTTTTGATGGGAGTGGCCGACAGGGTTCAGCATATCATTTCTCCTTTCTTCTGAAGTTTACAATGGGGGCTCAAACTGCTTATTTTCTAGCAGATATCAGAAGACATGGATTTATCTATTTATTTCCTTTCCCCTCCCCTCCCCTCCCCCATGTGTATTTCTTCAGTATCCTCACTGCTTTGGTTTCTGCCAGCTGTATACTGAAGGGTTGGATACCCTTTCTTCTACTTACTGATCTTTCATCTCTTCTTTCAGCCTGAAGTTCCTACCCTAATGCCTCTCCTCAGAATCTACCAATTCTCTGCTTTACTGTACCTTCTACTTGATAATTCTCTCGGGCTCCTAGGTGAACACTGTCCTATTTCATGTTTTAGTTTCTCTTCACACTATCATGTGTGGGCCTCATTTCTTACTGAATTCCATTTCCATCTCTACTTCTGCACACATTACATCTTCAAAAATTGGGTTCTGATTTCAACAGATGAACCCTCTGAAGCCATTCCATTAAGTCCTGAAGGGTCATTGATGACTGGATTTACCGTATTCCATATCCAATGTAACTCATATATTATATAGTCTGGATGTTTGCACTCACTGAACTTTTATCCAATGTAGGTAGCACAGAACATAATCAATCACATTCAAGGTAAGAAACTGGAGAACAGAGGAGACTGTGGCTTGCTTGTTACACAAGTTCACATTGGAACCAGGCTCAGCTGAGGAAATCTGCCTTCTGAGCCTATGCTCCTCCACATTAGTATCCACAGCATGTTTAATATACATATTTCTGTGTTCATCTTTTCTTGCAGTTCCATTGAGTACTTCTAGAGCTTTGAGCCTGTCTTAGTCAGGGTTTCTATTCCTGCACAAACACCATGACCAAGAAGCAAGTTGGGGAGGAAAGGGTTTATTCAGCTTACACTTCCATACTGCTGTTCATCTTTTTAAGGAAGTCAGGACTGGAATTCAAGTAAGTCAGGAAGCAGGAGCTGATACAGAGACCATGGAGGGATGTTCCTTACTGGCTTGCTTCCCCTGGCTTGCTCAGCCTGCTCTCTTATAGAATCCAAGACTACCAGCCCAGAGATGGTCCCACCCACCAGGGGCCTTTCCCACTTGATCACTAATTGAGAAAATGCCCCACAGCTGGATCTCATGGAGGCACTTCCCCAACTGAAGCTCCTTTCTCGGTGATAACTCCAGTCTGTGTCAAGTTGACACATAAAACCAGCCAGTACAGAGCCCTTTGGCCACAGTCTAAATAAATAGAGAAAGAAGATTCCTCCTAAACACATGGAATCTTATGAATTCATCTTTATTCATCAAACTTCTATTTCTTTGGCAAATTAAACCCAGTTCCTTCCTTTTGATGGCATGTCTTTAGAGCCTGGCTTATGACTCATTTTTACCAAATATAGATGAACACTTGCATTCCCATTTCAGGCATTTCCTGTATTAAGAAGAGCAGCTTGCAGAGAGCATGACTCCTCCCTCGGTACTCACAATCCATATCTGAGCTCCCAGTACTACAGATCTTTATTTTCCTCATTAAGTCATGTGACGACCATGCACAGTTGAAGTCATTCTACAGCACAGAGGACTGTTTGTAATCCTTTGCTTCTTCAGTAAGAGTCACACACTTCCATGCTACTTTTCCTTTCTTCTTACAATGGCTCCACATGGGTTGCTGTTGGTGTTTGAGCCCATGACTCTTGATTCTTAAGTCTTCTGGCTCATGCCCCCCATACTCTTTCACATCACATTGCCTCCTCACCCACACACTATGTACACTCACCTCCAGTCTGTTCTGTGTTGCTTTACCTTTTCTCCATCAAGATCTCGATAGCTTTTCCTCTTCTGGAGATTGTCTCATCTCTGATTTTCACAGAACCTTTCAGAAGAGATTTTTCAAGGCTCTGTTGAGTGATTCTGTCAGTGTGCTTTCTTGTAACTTTCTGCACAATTGTAGGGACCTTAAATTTACAATCATTATTTAAGTCTCAACTGAGTTTGACAAACAATAAGCAGAAGAGGATTGCCCATTCCAGAATGAGGTGCTAGATCACCTTAGGTATAGTTAAAAAGAATAGGCCAACTGCTTTTCCTACTCTTTTTTTTTAATTTTTAATATTTTTATTACATATTTTCCTCAGTTACATTTCCAATGCTATCCCAAAAGTCCCCCATAGCACCCCCCACTTCCCTACCCACCCATTCCCATTCTTTTGGCCCTGGCATTCCCCTATATTGGGGCATATAAAGTTTGCAAGTCCAATGGGCCTCTCTTTCCAGTGATGGCTGACTAGGCCATCTTTCGATACATATGCAACTAGAGACAAGAGCTCCGGGGTTCTGGTTAGTACATCATGTTGTTCCAACAATAGGGTTGCAGATCCCTTTAGCTCCTTGGGTACTTTCTCTAGCTTCTCCATTGGGAGCCCTGTGATACATCCAATAGCTGACTGTGAACATCCACTCCTGTGTTTGCTAGGCCCTGGCATCGTCTCACAAGAGACAGCTATATTTGGGTCCTTTCAGCAAAATCTTGCTAGTGATTATTAAGCTGCAGTTCAGACAGAGAACTATATGAGCAATAGCAAATGCTGGCAAACAAAAGTTTCTGTTTCAGATACAACTTCTGGCATGTCTCCTCATGATGAATGCACTAGTGAAGAGCAGATGAGTTCAAGAGTCAAAAATCCATTTGTTTGCATGCAAGGTAATTTAGTAAAACTCTATGACCTTGATTTATATCCAGAGAAATCATGGCACATAGGCTAGTAATTACAAATATCTAAGGCAAGAGATGAGTTGCTCTGATTGAGCCACAGAGAGGGGATATTGGTTGTCAATGGTTCCCAGTGTTGATTAGAACAAAAGCCACTGAGTACCCCTTTTGAAACAGATAATGGTAACAGGAAAGAGTACCAGCTGAATACTCTTTAAAATCCTGCCAACAAGAGCCACTGCAGAAAGTGGTAAACTTGAGAAGATTTGGGCTTCTGGATCTCTAGCAGCTGGAAGAGGAAGTGTATGCAGTCACACAGAAGACTTCAAAAAAACAGCAGAATTCATGCAGTGACTACATGAATGATTTCAATTTTCTCCCCATTTGTTCATTTCCTTAGTTTCATATGGCCTGTCCCTAATGATTAGAAAATAAATTTGACAAGCAGTAGTAAGGGCCTTGGAATGTCATTAGTGTAATCCTGAATGAATAATTAATAGCTATTGATTGGTTGATTGAAATAGATAAAGACCAGGAAATTGTAAATAAGCACTGGTTCTTAGGATGGTAAAAGCATTCTCTAATCTAATGCAGTCATAACTATAGCCGTTTAAAGGGCTGGTGGATGGACTGAAATGAAGATCTACAGAGCTGTTTAATCACTGTCTCATAAGATTATCTCTTAGCCTTTGTTTTTCCCAAAGGAGAAGGAAAAGGAGGAGGAGGAGGAGGAGGGGGGGGAGGGGGAGGGGGAGGGGGAGGGGGAGGGGAAGGGGAAGGGGAAGGGGAAGGGGAAGGGGAAGGGGAAGGGGAAGGGGAAGGGGAAGGGGAAGGAGAAGGAGAAGGAGAAGGAGAAGGAGAAGGAGAAGGAGAAGGAGAAGGAGAAGGAGAAGGAGAAGGAGAAGGAGAAGGAGAAGGAGAAGGAGAAGGAGAAGGAGAAGGAGAAGGAGAAGGAGAAGGAGAAGGAGAAGGAGAAGAAGAAGAAGAAGAAGAAGAAGAAGAAGAAGAAGAAGAAGAAGAAGAAGAAGAAGAAGAAGAAAGAAGAAAAGTAGAGGAGTAGAGACTGGCTATGAGCAAGTGGAAAGAGAGGGGAGAAGGGAATGGGGAGAGGAGGGGGAAGGGAGGCAGGAAAAGAGCAAGGGAGCAAGAGAGAAGCAAGAGCATGTTTTTCTAATATAATTATCAGGACATTATAGGTTTCAACTTATATGCATAAGCCATTATTTTTTAAAGATAGTTTTATGCTCTTTTACTAGGGCTGACCTGGAACTTTCCATGTAGAGTAAGCTAGCCTGAAACTCACAAGTGTCCACTTGCCTCTTCCACCAAGTGCTGGAACTAACGCTCTGTCATTGTGCCTATCCTTAGGCCAAATATTTTTAAATTTCAACTGTATTCTTCTTATTTTACCCAGATTATAATCTATTATTTGATATATTTAAAGTCATAAATACCAAATAATTAAGTTTAGACATCATGGTACTGAGAAGTAACAGTTTAAACATCATAAAATTACAGACTATTATCCAAATATTGTGATATTTTAGAGGAAAAAGAAAATTTTAAATCTTTATAATAAAAATAATTTCAGTTATAATTAGCTTAATGTAAGCATTTAATGAGAACACATGCACAGAATTGGATCAATATTCATGTGTGTAAATATACGTACATATAAAATAAATGAAGCTAGTATATATGTATACAATTTATATAACTTATATACTAACTTTTCAAAATGAAGCTATTATGTTTATAGAATGTTAAGATAGTTTAAACAATAGGTTAAATTTAAAATTTCAATAGAAAAAAGTGGGGGAAGAGCTATGAGATGGAGAGAAAATAACTAAAAGAATTAGTATGATAAGTTATTCCCTATCAATAATTACTTTAAATAAATGCCCTGATCAAAATATATACAGTAGTTGGATATATTTTGTAAAGGAAAACAGAATTCAATTGTATGTTATATATAAGAATCATTTTAGACTTAATATATCTATAGGCTGAAATTAAAGGTATATAAAGTGACATTTCATGCCAGTGTTAGCTAAGAGAGCAGAGGTTGCTATACATGTATTGAACAAAATAAGCTTCAAGTCAGAAGTCACAAGAGACATGGAGAAATATTATATTGTGAGAAAAATGTTAATTCACAAGAAAACATCACAATTACAACTATATAGGTCCCCAGCAGAAGACTCCCTAAATATCTAAAGCAAGCACTGACAGAACTTAAGAGAGAGATGCAAATCAGTGTAATAATGTAACAAGGGATTTGATGCATAGAGCATCTGGATAGAAAAACCAACAGAGAAACAGTAGACTTGACTAAGAGTGTATGTTAAATGTCCTCGGAGACACACCTAGGGAATTCCATTCAAAGCAGTAGAACCCACACTCTTCTCAGGACATCCCTCTTCAGAAGGGATCACAGCCTTCACAAATTTAAGAAGGCTGAAATTTTATCAAATAATCATTCAAATGAAAATAAATAAATAATAAAACTAGACACAGCAAAAATAACACCCAACCACAAATACACTTAAGCTAAACAAAATACTTAACAAAGTGGTAAACAAGAGGGAAATTAGATAAACATGGAAACCAGACAGACAATAGGACAGGATGCAGGCAGACCAGGACCAAGAGGGATGCTAATATGAAGGTAAAGATCTGAATTAAAATGAAGAAGGTATTCCATTGTATAAATGAACATTTTCTGTATCAGTTCTTCTGTCATGGGGCATCTAGGTTGTTTCCAGTTTCTGGCTATCACAAATAAGGCTGCTATGAACATAGTGGAACATGTGCCCCAGTGGCATGGTGGGGCATCTTTTGGGTATATTCCCAAGAGTGGTATTGCTAGGTCTTCAGGTAGATCTAGTTCCAATTTTCTGAATAACCCCATATTGATTTCCAGAGTGGTTGTACCAGTTTGAAATCCTACCAGCAATGGAGAAATGTTTCTCTTTCTCCACATCCTCTTCAACGTGTCTTGTCGCCTGAGGTTTTGATCTTAACCATTCTGATTGTTGTAGGTGGAATCTCAGGGTCATTTTGATTTGTATTTCTCTGGTTACTAAGGACTTTGAACACTTCTTTAGGTGCTTCTCAGGCATTTGAGATTCGTCACTTGTGGATTCTCAGGATAGTTCTATACTCCATTTTTTGATTGGGTTGTTTAGGGTTTTTTTCGTGGTTAGCTATTAAGAACAAGGACATCCTGAGTTTTGCAAACAAATGGATAGAACTAGAAAATATCATCCTGAGTGAGGTAACCCAGACCCAAAAGGACATGCATTGTATGCACTCACTAATAAGTGGATATTAGCCAAAAAAAAAAAAAAAGTACAGAATACCCAAGATACAGTCCACAGAACTCAAAAAGGTCAACAAGCTGAAGGGACCAAGTCAGGATACATCAGTCCCACTTAGGAGGGAGAAGAAAGCAAGCACAAGGGGGGAAGGAGGAGGGAGGGACTTGGGAGGGAAAGTGGACAATGAGGGGAAGAGGAGTACATGATTTGCTGTTGGCTAGAGGGAAAGGACTGAAGCTCTGAGGGCCAACAGAAAGAATGGAAACATGCAACCTCAGAAGATAGGAAGTTGTGGGGACTCTCCAGAATATACCAGGGGCCTGGGATGTGAGAGACTCTCAGGACTTAAAGGGAGGAATCCTAGATGAAATGCCCTACAGTGGGGAGAAGGAATTTGTAGAGCCCACCTCCAGCAGAAAGACAGGGCATCAAGTGAGGGATGGGGTTGTTATCCCACAGTCAAAATTCTGACTTATAATTGTTCCTGTCTGAAAGAACTGCAGGAATGGAAATGGAGAAGAGCCTGAGGAAAAGATGCTCCAGCAACAGACCCAAAGTGGGATCCAGCTCAAGCCCTGGCACTATTAATGAGGCTATGGAGCACTCACAAAAAGGGATCTATCATGACTGCCCTCTCAAAGGCCCAACAATCAGCTGAAAGAGTCAGATGCAGATATTTGCACCCAATCAATGGATAGAAGATGCTGACCCCTGTGGTTGAATAAGGGAAAGGCTGGAAGAAGCTGAGCAGGAGAGCAATCCTGTAGGAGGACCAGCAGTCTCAATTAACCTGGACCCCAGAGATCTCTCAGACACTGGATCACCAAACACACAGAATACACTAGCTGATATGAGGCCCCCAACACAAATACAGCAGAGGATGGCTCGGTCTAGGTTCAGTCAGAGAAGATGCACCTAACCCTCAAGAGACTGGAGGCCTCAGGGTGTTTAGAGTTCTGGTGGGGTGGAGGTGGGGGTTGGGGCTAGGGTGGGGGTGAGAACATCCTCATGGAGACAGGGGGCAGAGAGGAGGTATGGGTGTGGAACAGATGGGTGGACCAAGAGGGGAGTAAAATCTAGAGTGTAAAAGAAAAAAGAAAAAATAATAATAATGAAAATAAATAAAAAAATAAAAATGAAGAAAGCTCTTATTTGATTATTACACAGTACATGCATGCTCTGAATTACTGCTGTATCTTACAAGTATTTTGAAGATTAAAGGAAGAACAAAAATGTCAAAATTTTATACCTCTAAGAACCAACAGAATGAGACAAGCTCAAAATTAGCAAAAGAAAGTAAATCCACACATTAAAACAGAAATGAACTTTAAAACAGAAAAATAGCAATATAAGAGTTGATATTTGAAAAGATTAAAATAATAGTAAATAATACTAATCTTGAAAGGATTGATAGTACCTAGTTAGAATAGAACAAAAATCTAGACAGAAATAGATAACATCAATAATAAAAAAATCATAATCAATACCAGAGAAATCAAAAAGGCTATTCAATGTCTATGAGAAGCAATTTAACGCTTATTAGAAATAGTCCTCATATAGAAACAGAGTCATGAAAGAATGGAAAATCTAGGCAGAACTATAACTAGAAAGAAAATTGTATCAAGAATTACTACTCAACTATTTAAAAAATGACGTCATGAAATTTGCAGGCAGAGGGATACAACTAGAAAAATTTATCCTGAGTGAGGTAACCAAGCCCAAGAAAGACAAATATGATATGTATTTACTTATAAGTGGATATTAGATGTTAAGTTAATGATAATCAAGCTACAATCCACAGACCCAAAGAGGTTAGATAAAGAGGAGAATTCTAGGGGAAAACGCACGGAGCTCCACGGAGCTCCTCGGGAAGGGGCAATAGAATCTATTTTTCAGGTTGACTAAGGACAGATGGAGAAGGCTGCAGGAGGGATCAGAGGTAGGGGGAGGGAGAGAGTGTGGGGAGTGACAACTGGAATTGGGTGGCATTTGAGGGGTGGTGTGGAAACCTAGTGAAGTGGAACCTTCTGGAATCTATGAGGGGGATCCTAGTGAGGACTCCCAGTAATGAAGAATATGGAGTCTGAACTGACCATCTTTTGTAGCCAGGCAGTGGTAGAGTAGATTTCAGTTGAGTTGTTGGCCAGGGAGATCCTATGGAGATCCCTTAATAACCCAAACTGATGTGAAGGAAGCAGGTTGTTTTCTGAAAATTGACGATGGGATCCCCCATTGCCAAGACAACATCCATTAAATGTGGAGGGATCAAGCTGGTGCCTGCGTGGAGCCTTCACCCCCATATTCTAGTCTCTTTGGTATTGGAAGTTATTCTGCCGGTTCCAGAAAGAGAAATGTGAACACCAACCCAGCCACAAAACGCAACACCTACTATGTATCCTGTCTGGAAGAATTTGGGAGTGGCTAACCAAAATCCAGTTTAACTTGAGGCCTACAGAGGGAAGCCCATACCCTGGATGGATGGATGGTGAGGAACCAGAAACTAGATAGCCAAGAGACCTAGGGTAGAACCAAACATGACTAAACAAAACAAAATAAAACACACAAACAAGACAACAAAACAAAACAAACTAACAAAAGGAGTCCTAATGATAGTCTCCTAAATTCATAGATCAGCGTCTTGTCCAGTTGTCATCAGAGAGGCATCCTCTGGCAGCAGACAGGATTGGCTGTAGAGACCCACACCCAGTCTTTATGTGGAGAGACATTCTAACTGGAGGTCTCCATTGGGTTCTTCTCCTGGAAGATCAGGGAACTGGTGGAAGAGGTAGAGGACATTTGTGGGAGCTGTTGCTTCAGCTGGAGCAACTAAGCAAGGCTCACACGGGCTCACAGAGACTAAAGTGGCAAGCACTGGGCCTGTTCAGGTCCTCTCAATATATGTCATAGCTGCTAGCTTGGTGATTCTGTGTGACACCTAACAGTGAGAGTGAGGGCGTCTCTGACACTTTTGGCCTGCCCTTGGCACTCTTCCTGCTTCAAGATGCCTTGTCCAGCCTCCGTATGAGGGCTTTTGCCTTGTGGTATTGTGTCCTGGTGTATCATGTTTGATTATTGTCTCTTGGAGACCTGCTCTCAGGAGGCAGCTGTTAGCTGATTTTAGGAGAAAAGTTATCATGTGAAAAACACTTTTTTTTTTTTTAAAAGAAAACCTCACTGGACTGTCAGGTTGAGAGCAGAGAACACGTTTCACAACTATTTCCGACAGCTTATTTTTCAAGAGCCATTTCCGAGTCTGTTTTCTGGATCTTTTGAATTGTGGTCCAGAATCTCTGCTATTATAGAAAATACAAGAGTCAGGTGGTGGAGGCACACGTCTTTAATCCCAGCACTCCAGGCAGAGGCAGACAAATCTCTGAGTTCTAGGCCAGCCTGATCTACAAAAGAAATACCAGAACAGCCAGGGATACTAAGAGAGAGCCTTTCTCAGAAAAACCAAAAAGAAAAGAAAAAAAAACAAAAACAAAAATACAAAGAAGAAAAAAACGAAACCCAGAAATGTCCATTTTTGCCATCAGGTCTGGAGTCTGCACTCTATTTTATTTACAGTTCATACCCCATGAATAGACTTGAGATACTGTCTTTAATAAATGCTTTAGTGAGTATACAAATGAAAAAAATGTATGGAATTTAAAAATATATGTGACTGGGTATTTTTAACAGATTTAGCATTTTATAAATATATATTTGAAAAGTAGTAATTTGCCCAGCCGGAGGACAGAGACCTGCCCTGCAGAGAGTGCCATCTTGGCTCCGGGACTCCGCCGAACTTAGTCTACAGGTTAGAGTGAGGACCACAGAGGCAGACAGCTTCTGGGACAGGCAGGAGCCACAGAGCCGCTGAGGCAGCACCCTTTTGGGGCCGCAGACATCCGGCACCCTCCCAGTCGGAGGACAGTGACCTGCTCTGCAGGGAACGCCATCTTGGCTCCGGGACTCCGCCGAGCTTAGTCTCTACAGGTCAGAGTGGGGACCACGGGGGCAGACGGCTTCTGGGACAGGCAGGAGCCACAGAGCCACTGAGGCAGCACCCTTTTGGGGCCGCAGACTTCCAGCACCCTCCCAGCCGGAGGACAGAGACCTGCCCTGCAGAGAGTGCCATCTTGGCTCCGGGACTCCGCCGAACTTAGTCTACAGGTTAGAGTGAGGACCACAGAGGCAGACAGCTTCTGGGACAGGCAGGAGCCACAGAGCCGCTGAGGCAGCACCCTTTTGGGGCCGCAGACATCCGACACCCTCCCAGCCGGAGGACAGTGACCTGCCCTGCAGGGAACGCCATCTTGGCTCCGGGACTCCGCCGAGCTTAGTCTCTACAGGTCAGAGTGAGGACCACAGAGGCAGACAGCTTCTGGGACAGGCGGGAGCCACAGAACCGCTGAGGCAGCACCCTTTTGGGGCCGCAGACATCCGACACCCTCCCAGCCGGAGGACAGTGACCTGCCCTGCAGGGAGCGCCATCTTGGCTCCGGGACTCCGCCGAACTTAGTCTGTACAGGTCTGCTGACAGAGGATACTCAGAATCCCCAGAAGAACAACCTCTGAACAGAGACAACTATAACAACTCCAGAGATTACCAGATGGCGAGAGGTAAAGGTAAGAATCTTACTAACAGAAACCAAGACCACTCACCATCATCAGGACCCAGCACTCCCACTTCGCCCAGTCCAGGGCACCCCAACACACCTGAAAAACTAGACCTGGATTTAAAAGCATATCTCATGATGATGGTAGAGGACATCAAGAAGGACTTTAAAGAACTACAGGAGAACATGGCTAAAGAGTTACAAGTCCTTAAAGAAAAACAGGAAAACACAACCAAACTGGTAGAAGTCCTTAAAGAGAAACAGGAAAACACATCCAATCAGATGATGGAAATGAACAAAACCATACTAGACCTAAAAAGGGAAGTAGACACAATAAAGAAAACCCAAAATGAGGCAACACTGGAGATAGAAACCCTAGGAAAGAAATCTGGAACCATAGATGCAAGCATCAGCAACAGAATACAAGAGATGGAAGAGAGAATCTCAGGTGCAGAAGATTCCATAGAGAACATGGGCACAACAATCAAGGAAAATGGAAAATGCAAAAAGATCCTAACTCAAAACATCCAGGAAATACAGGACACAATGAGAAGACCAAACCTACGGATAATAGGAGTGGATGAGAACGAAGATTTTCAACTCAAAGGACCAGCAAACATCTTCAACAAAATTATAGAAGAAAACTTCCCAAATCTAAAGAAAGAGATGCCCATGAACATACAAGAAGCCTACAGAACTCCAAATAGGCTGGACCAGAAAAGAAATACCTCCCGACACATAATAATCAGAACAACAAATGCACTAAATAAAGATAGAATACTAAAAGCAGTAAGAGAAAAAGGCCAAGTAACATATAAAGGCAAGCCTATCAGAATTACACCAGATTTTTCACCAGAGACTATGAAAGCTAGAAGATCCTGGACAGATGTTATACAGACACTAAAAGAACACAAATTCCAGCCCAAGCTACTATACCCAGCCAAACTCTCAATTAACATAGATGGAGAAACCAAAGTATTCCACGACAAAACCAAATTCACACATTATCTCTCCACGAATCCAGCCCTTCAAAGGATAATAACAGAAAAAAACCAATACAAGGACAGGAACCACGCCCTAGAAACAACAAGAAGGTAATCCCTCAACAAACCTAAAAGAAGACAGCCACAAGAACAGAATGCCAACTTTAACAACAAAAATAACAGGAAACAACAATTACTTTTCCTTAATATCTCTTAATATCAATGGACTCAACTCCCCGATAAAAAGACATAGACTAACAAACTGGCTACACAAACAAGACCCAACATTTTGCTGCTTACAAGAAACTCATCTCAGAGAAAAAGATAGACACTACCTCAGAATGAAAGGCTGGAAAACAATTTTCCAAGCAAATGGTCTGAAGAAACAAGCTGGAGTAGCCATTCTAATATCAGATAAGATTGACTTCCAACCCAAAGTCATCAAAAAAGACAGGGAGGGGCACTTCATACTCATCAAAGGTAAAATCCTCCAAGAGGAACTATCAATCCTGAATATCTATGCTCCAAATACAAAGGCAGCCTCATTCATTAAAGAAACTTTAGTAAATCTCAAAGCACATATTGCACCTCATACAATAATAGTGGGAGACTTCAACACACCACTTTCACCAATGGACAGATCATGGAAACAGAAACTAAACAGGGACACAGTGAAACTAACAGAAGTTATGGATCAAATGGATCTGGCAGATATCTACAGAACATTTTACCCTAAAACAAAAGGATACACCTTCTTCTCAGCACCTCATGGTACCTTCTCCAAAATTGACCACGTAATTGGGCACAAAACAGGACTCAACAGATACAAAAACATTGAAATTGTCCCATGCATCCTATCAGATCACCATGGAATAAGGCTGATCTTCAATAACAAAATAAATAATAGAAAGCCAACCTTCACGTGGAAACTGAACAACACTCTTCTCAATGATACCTTGGTCAAGGAAGGAATAAAGAAAGAAATTAAGGACTTTTTAGAGTTCAATGAAAATGAAGCCACAACATACCCAAACTTATGGGACGCAATGAAAGCATTTCTAAGAGGAAAACTCATAGCTCTGAGTGCCTCCAAAAGGAAACTAGAAAGAGCACACATTAGCAGCTTGACAACACACCTAAAAGCACTAGAACAAAAGGAAGCAAATTCACCCAAGAGGAGTAGACGGCAGGAAATAATCAAACTCAGGGGTGAAATCAACCAAGTGGAGACAAGAAAAACTATTCAAAGAATCAACCAATCAAGGAGCTGGTTCTTTGAGAAAATCAACAAGATAGATAAACCCTTAGCCAGACTCACTAGAGGGCACAGGGAAAGCATCCTAATTAACAAAATCAGAAATGAAAAAGGAGACATAACAACAGATCCTGAAGACATCCAAAACACCATCAGATCCTTCTACCAAAGGCTATACTCAACAAAACTGGAGAACCTGGATGAAATGGAGAAGTTCCTAGACAGATACCAGGTACCAAAGTTGAATCAAGATCAGGTTAATGATCTAAACAGCCCTATATCCCCCAAAGAAATAGAAGCAGTCATTAATAGTCTCCCAACTAAAAAAAGCCCAGGACCAGATGGGTTTAGCGCAGAGTTCTATCAGACCTTCAAAGAAGATCTAATCCCAGTTCTTCACAAACTATTCCACAAAATAGAAACAGAAGGTACTCTACCCAACTCATTCTATGAAGCCACAATTACTCTGATACCTAAACCACAAAAAGACCCAACAAAGATAGAAAACTTCAGACCAATATCCCTTATGAATATTGATGCAAAAATCCTCAATAAAATTCTTGCTAACCGAATCCAAGAACACATCAAAACAATCATCCATCCTGACCAAGTAGGTTTCATCCCAGGGATGCAGGGATGGTTCAATATACGGAAATCCATCAACGTAATCCAGTATATAAACAAACTCAAAGACAAAAACCACATGGTCATCTCGTTAGATGCGGAAAAAGCATTTGACAAGATCCAACACCCATTCATGATAAAAGTCTTGGAAAGATCAGGAATTCAAGGCCCATACCTAAACATGATAAAAGCAATCTACAGCAAACCAGTAGCCAACATCAAAGTAAATGGTCAGAAGCTTGAAGCAATCCCTCTAAAATCAGGGACTAGACAAGGCTGTCCACTTTCTCCATACCTATTCAACATTGTACTTGAAGTCCTAGCCAGAGCAATTCGACAACAAAAGGAGATCAAAGGGATACAAATTGGAAAAGATGAAGTCAAAATATCACTTTTTGCAGATGATATGATAGTATATATAAGTGACCCTAAAAATTCCACCAGAGAACTCCTAAGCCTGATAAACAGCTTCGGTGAAGTAGCTGGATATAAAATTAACTCAAACAAATCAATGGCCTTTCTCTACACAAAGAATAAACAGGCTGAGAAAGAAATTAGGGAAACAACACCCTTCTCAATAGTCACAAATAATATAAAATATCTTGGCGTGACTCTAACTAAGGAAGTGAAAGATCTGTATAATAAAAACTTCAAGTCTCTGAAGAAAGAAATTATAGAAGATCTCAGAAGATGGAAAGATCTCCCATGCTCATGGATTGGCAGGATCAACATTGTAAAAATGGCTATCTTGCCAAAAGCAATCTACAGATTCAATGCAATCCCCATCAAAATTCCAACTCAATTCTTCAACGAATTAGAAAGTGCAATCTGCAAATTCATCTGGAATAACAAAAAACCTAGGATAGCAAAAACTCTTCTCAAGGATAAAAGAACCTCTGGTGGAATCACCATGCCGGACCTAAAGCTCTACTACAGAGCAATTGTGATAAAAACTTCATGGTACTGGTATAGTGACAGACAAATAGACCAATGGAATAGAATTGAAGACCCAGAAATGAACCCACACACCTACGGTCACTTGATCTTCGACAAGGGAGCTAAAAACATCCAGTGGAAGAAAGACAGCATTTTCAACAAATGGTGCTGGCACAACTGGTTGTTAACATGTAGAAGAATGCGAATCGATCCATTCCTATCTCCTTGTACTAAGGTCAAGTCTAAGTGGATCAAGGAACTTCACATAAAACCAGAGACACTGAAACTTATAGAGGAGAAAGTGGGGAAAAGCCTTGAAGATATGGGCACAGGGGAAAAATTCCTGAATAGAACAGTAATGGCTTGTGCTGTAAGATCGAGAATTGACAAGTGGGACCTCATGAAACTGCAAAGCTTCTGCAAGGCTAAAGACACCATCAATAAGACAAAAAAACCACCAACAGATTGGGAAAGGATCTTCACCTATCCTAAATCAGATAAGGGACTAATATCCAATATATATAAAGAACTCAAGAAGGTGGACTCCAGAAAGTCAAATAACCCCATTAAAAAATGGGGCTCAGAACTGAACAAAGAATTCTCGCCTGAGGAATACCGAATGGCAGAGAAACACCTGAAAAAATGTTCAACATCCTTAATCATCAGGGAAATGCAAATCAAAACAACCCTGAGATTCCACCTCACACCAGTCAGAATGGCTAAGATCAAAAATTCAGGTGACAGCAGTTGCTGGCGAGGATGTGGAGAAAGAGGAACACTCCTCCATTGTTGGTGGGATTGCAAGCTTGTACAACCACTCTGGAAATCAGTCTGGCGGTTCCTCAGAAAATTGGACATAGTACTACCGGAGGATCCAGCAATACCTCTCCTGGGCATATATCCAGAAGATGTCCCAACCGGTAAAAAGGACACATGTTCCACTATGTTCGTAGCAGCCCTATTTATAATAGCCAGAAGCTGGAAAGAACCCAGATGTCCCTCAACAGCGGAATGGATACAGAAATTATGGTACATTTACACAATGGAGTACTACTCAGCTATTAAAAAGAATGAATTTATGAAATTCCTAGCCAAATGGATGGACCTGGAGGGCATCATCTTGAGTGAAGTAACACAATCACAAAAGAACTCACACAATATGTATTCACTGATAAGTGGATATTAGCCCAAAACTTAGGATACCCAAGATTTAAGATACAATTTGCTAAACGCATGAAACTCAAGAAGAATGAAGACCAAAGTGTGGACACTGTGCACCTTCTCAGAATTGGGAACAAAACACCCAGGGAAGGAGTTACAGAGACAAAGTTCGTAGTGGTGATGAAAGGATGAACCATTTAGAGACTGCCGTACCCAGGGATCCATCCCATAATCAACTTCTAAACGCTGACACCATTGCATACACTAGCAAGATTTTGCTGAAAGGACCCAAATATAGCTGTCTCTTGTGAGACGATGCTGGGGCCTGGCAAACGCAGGAGTGGATGTTCACAGTCAGCTATTGGATGTATCACAGGGCTCCCAATGGAGAAGCTAGAGTGAGTACCCAAGGAGCTGAAGGGATCTGCAACCCTATTGTTGGAACAACATGATGTACTAACTAGAACCCCGGAGCTCTTGTCTCTAGCTGCATATGTATCGAAAGATGGCCTGGTCGGCCATCAATGGAAAGAGAGGCCCATTGGACTTGCAAACTTTATATGCCCCAGTGTAGGGGAATGCCAGGGCCAAAAAAATGGGAATGGGTGGATAGGGAAGTGGGGGGGGCGCTATGGGGGACTTTTGGGATAGCATTGGAAACGTAATTGAGGAAAATATGTAATAAAAATATTAAAAAAAAAAAAGAAAAGTAGTAATTTTCAAAATCAACCAATATGAGGAATCTGTATTTATTTCAAATATCCCTTAAATATCCACATTTTAATTAGGCAATTGATAAATTCTATTAATGCAAGACTATCCCAGTCTGTCTGCTCTAATCCTTTTCTTCATATGGTTGGAACACAGTCATTACAGAAGATTATTTATGTGTAAATGGGAGCCGCTGGCTGTGAAAGGAAGGGAAACAAGGACTCAGTGGTTCCATTGCTTAAGTCACACGTTTACAGGGAATCGTGAAAATAAATAGAGTTGCACAGTTGGAATATCAATGTTTTCTTCTGACACGTCTATTATTTATAATTCCTTATAAACAAGTACATGGGTTCCTACATTTATATTGGTGATTACTTTTTTTCTCATAAATCAAAAGACATGCTAAGAAATGCAATAGCAATCTGTCAAACACACATATAAATATGTACTCCAGCTCAGCTCGTCAAAGGCCAACATGTGGGATTCCATTTTTTTTATAAATAGAAATAATGCAGATGAATTAGCATAAACTATAACCAAATTACTGGGACTTTCAAAAGCTCTCGGGAATAGCACAAGTTGGTCTATAAAATTATTTCCAATAGAAATATAAATCACCCCCACAGGTGGTTAGACAGCACACAAACTGTAACTAATCATTAGACGACCAACCTACATAGGCCTTTGGTTTTCGATATTCAGAGTGGGCTTTCCATAAACAATTCATGAATGACTGAATCCTCATTTCAGTCAATTTATGGTATGCATTCATAAGGCCAAGTTCATGTTCATTCATCTCAATTTACCATTGCCAGCAGAACGTTATCACCTCGCCACTCACTAGTCACAAATGAACTGAGCGAGAAAATGCATCCGGACTAACAGATCTATGGTAACTTTCCCACAGATATTCACACCCACGAAGATATACATACTCACAGTACATATATTATTATCATGTACCTATAAGTTTCTAGTATGTTAATCAACATTATTTATAGAACAAGCTATTATATTTGCATGAGAAATAATCAGAACCCATAAGCTTGAGACACAATATTGGGTTCTGAGCGTGCATTCTGGGGATATCCTACCAGAGAGCTAAATATTTTTAAAGGTAATAAAAATGAAAGTTTTTAAAATTATGCCAAAGCTTTTTACATAACAACCACTTTCATTCCACTCTCTGTCAAAGCTTGCGTGCTTCCAAGGGAGCAATTTGTGCATTTTATATTTTCTAACACATCTTCTATTTTTAAAATCACTCATTGTTCTAGTTAAATATTATGAGTGCATGCCAACTCCTCAACGAGTCACACAAAGATAGTAGGTGCAATTGTGTTATACTCAAAATAAATTTCCAAGTAAAGCAAATATTTAGCAATTGTCAAATACTGGGTTGCACGTAGGGAACTGAAACTCGTGTAGCTGAGAGAAACTAAAACTTCAGTTCAAGCCTTTCTTCTGTGGTGTATAATTAGAAAGCCAAGTGAGAAACTTCCCTGGGCAGCCTGGCTACTTTAAGAAACCCCCTTTTAGAAAGACAGTTATGGCCAATATGTCTAAATAAAGGACTGTGTCACACCCTGGGGATTGCTTTTAGACAAAAGCATACCCTTTTGTCTTTAAAGACCATGCCAATATATTTAAGATATGTCTCAGTTTATGCATCTTATGAGGTATTAATTATAAACAATGTGCACTAAAAACAACTGCATTTAGAGTCTAAGCAGGAGAAGACACCTCCTGATGTTGCCATGACATCACCATAGCAACCATCTATGCAGTAAGTCTCCTGCCCATCAGTTTCACACCACCTTGGGCCATGTGAGTATTCAGGGGAGCTAAACTGCAGTGTTAAATTGAAGCTTCCCACTTCACCAGCCTCTTGACATCTGTCTTGAGCCTTTTGGAGACAGTTAGTATCTTTAGTTATCCTCTTTTATCCACCATAACCACCTTTTATCAAATCATATCCCATACCCAACTTTTAAAAAGATTTTATAATTTTTTGGACCTCTTCCGTTATTCAGAGTTGAGGGGCTTAGGAGAATACAACATAATTCTGCATTTTCTTAAATGACAATATCCATTCTGTTAAAACGCCTCTAGAGAAATGTCACTGATATGTGCTCATTGGTGGCAGCCTTAACTACTTAATTCACAAGCATGGTAGGGGAGGGGCACGGAGTTCTAAAACTTTTTTTTTAAGTAGTCAGCTTATATTTTATTAAGAAATCTCCAACCACATTCCTGACTCTCACTTTTATCAGATACACTTGCTTTCAACTTCCAAAGAGAAAAGAAGCTACCAAAATGGAACAGACTGATTCTCCCACCGAATACACATTCCCTCCATGCCAAACATACATACTCTTTTCCCAAGATTAGGGAACAGTGTCCCTTTTGTCTAAAACAAACCTCTCACCTGGGGTCCTGTTTTCTCTGTGCTACATAGTGAATCACATCCCAGTTGATAGTTTCCTTTACTGCTATATCCTGCCTTTTTTTCTCTACTATTAGTGTTACTGATAATATAATAATTCAGTCTTTCCAACAGAAACATTTTTAAAACATTTCTGGATGTTTAGTCTGTGTGTTTAGATTCTCTCTTCTCTTAATCCTTTAATAGGGAACTTTACTGAAAGTATAGTTTACTTGAGGGATGAAGAGATGGCTCATCTCTTTTTATTCTTTTTATTAAGAAATTTTTTTAAGGTGAGTTTAATTAATTTGTCTGCATAAGTGTGACTAGGGGGGTTATTTATTTACTGGAGTACTGGCATCTTATAATTTACTCTCCCACTAAAGAAAATGGCAATTGACCACTCACTATCCACAGTCCCAAACTGAGGGGTGGATTTTCAAGAGATCTTCCCCCCCCCCCCCCCCCCCGCCATGCACAGTGAAATGGCTTTGTCTCATGTAGCCATGTGTGCAGGTAGCCATAGTCACAGTGAATTCATGAGTGCAATGCCTGTGACATGTTCAGAAAATACTCTTCTGCAGATGCCTCCCCAACTTCTGCCTCTTATATATTTGTGTCCCTCTTGCAAGATGTTTTCTAAGCCTGGGAAAGATGATATATATGCCTTATTTAGAGCCAAGCATTCCACAGCCATGTGTTTTCTGCACTGTGACCAGCTGTGGCTTTCCACTCTTACTTGCTCATTGTAAAATGAAACTTGCAGATGAGGCTTCAGAGCAATCCTAAGCGACAGGTACAAACATAAACACTTCAAAGAAAGTTTGATACTCTGTCCATTTAGCAAAAGAACATATTAGTTTTCCCCTGGGGTCTTTGACTTCCTAGCCACAGTTCCTTGACTAGGCTTACAGTACAAGGCATAAGTTCCTTCCTGTGGAATGGGCCTCAAATCCAATTAGAAGGGGGTTGTTTTCCTCTGTGATAATCATACCACCATTACATTGGTGGATACACCTTGTCAGGTAGATACTTGCTGTAGCGTTTGAGGTCTACAAATGAGCAGAACCATTGATGGTTCACCTGCTTCGGCAGTTTGGATAGCACCTCCAGGCACTGTGAAAGTCAGCTAAGAAAATTTCAGCTCTAACTTAGCTTCATTTCTTAACGTCATGTATCCGACAATACCTAAGGTCTAACCATCTGATTTGCAGGACAAACAAGGCCATTGGTAATCAATAGCCTGCATTTTTTCAGGAGCCTTAAGGCCTCCCTAACCAACAGCTTTTAGGAAGGTATCACCATGTGACACTAGGATTTTCAGGTAATAACCTGAGCCTTCTGGGAGGAGCATCATTTAGCCATGAAGGATGCTCCCTTTCAAAATCTTTTTATTAATTTTGTTTTATAAAGCAGACTAATAGAAATGTCAAGTTTCCATAAAGGTTTTTCATAGCACTTTAATTTGGGTTAGCCCCTCCCAGCCCTCCAAAATCCAAATCCCTCATCCTAACTCATAGGTTCCATCCTATCATTTATTAGGCAACAACATACTCCATCCCTGCAGAGCAAAATTTATTTTAATTACATAAAGTAGACAGGCTCATTATCACCCATGGGTTTGTACAAACTCCGTATCCTCTACTTGACATCTGGCTGGCCCATTCTTCATGTTGCCTTCATGTCTCCATGTGAATGTCATTTCCTTTGATGAGTCTCCTTTTAAACTCCAAGCCATGGTCCTATTGCTGTCTTCTTGTGATTTTCATTGAAATGTGTTTGTTTATAAGCCTTTCTAGACTCTAAGTGCTGTGTGCTCAAGGATGGTATTTTTCATTTTCATTGCCGTGTCCCTGACATCTATCGACGCTGCAAGCATTTTCAAATGAGTCAGTGAAATCACCTTTGAGAATAGGAAGGCACTTTACAGTGCAGGGGTAAAGTACATAATGGGATAGGCTCAGAGTTGCTGTCTGCATCCTACTCAGATCACATCGTGATGCGGCCCGGAGTTTTATGTTTATTTTGGGGGTAGTGGTGAGCCACAGAATGTTCATAAACAACAGAGTTATGGACAGGAGTTGTTTTAGAGGGAGAGGGTTTGCCTTGGGTGTGTGTGGGGGTACGGAGGGGGGGCAAACCAAAAGAGAGAACTTGAGGTTGGAAAATTAACAAAGCCAGGCAAAGAGTGGAACTTTGTAAGACTGCAGAGACATGTCGGGCATTGGAGCTGCTTGGAAAATACACAGGAGCAGAACATGTCTTTTAAAGGCATGCCTGAAGGGGAAATGAGAACATTGTGATGGAGGTCCTTAGTAACTATGGGAAACACTACTGATTACTAGAATAGGGAAGTCAGAAACAGGAATTTATTGAAAAGAAAACTATAAAGAAAACGAAAGGCTGAAATAAGGTCACAGCATCTTGATACCAATGCTCTTCTAAAGGACAGAATGGAAGAACAGAGATATCACCATGACTTCACAAGAAGCAATAAATCTTGGTAACCCCAAAGTATGTGCCCTGGCTCTGATTCTAGGGGCAGCTGTCAAAGACCTGGCTTCTTTGTGTCAGCTGCTACCTAAATACTGGTTCCCAGAAGACACTGATTCTGGGATTGGGAAGTTAGAGGCATTAGGCTACATTAGGTACCTATGACTGCTTTCTGATGAGAAAAGTCCAAATCCCTGCTGGTTCTTGTTTGTCTTTTGGGCAGTGAACTTCAGAAATTTATCACACGGAAGAGAAGACCACATTTGTGCCTGCTTAGCTCTGAGTTTTGAAATTCATATTATTCTGAGATTCCTGATGTCTTGGTTATGGTTTCTATTACTGCTAGAAAATAAAATCACAATGAAAAGCTTACTTGGGGGAGGAAAGATTTTGTTTCTATAAACAGTTCTACATCACAGTCCATCTGGAAGGGAAGTTTGGGCAGGAACTTGGGGTAGGAACTAGAGTAAGGTCCCCAGGAGAATACTCTTCATTGGCTTGCTCCCCATAGCTTCCTTGGTCTGCATTCCTATACGACTCAGGACGGCCTGCTCAGGGGTGGCACCATTTAATCAGTATTTATTAATTGACAGGTTGCTTTAAATACTCCGCATAATGTTCCTCTCACTTAAGTGTTGAATGGTCTGTGTACATATACACACGACACCCATGACACAGAAATGACCTTCACAGACTCTTCCTTCATGACAAGAGTTTAATCATGACCTGACACAGGAATGGCTAGTACCTGTTAAAAGTACCATAAAAGACATCTTGACACCCATGAGAATATTTTAATCAAAACCTTTCAGTTTGGATCAGGATACTTCAAAACATTGGCAGACGATTCTGTTAGTTTAGCTCCACTAAGATGTCTCACCTGCCTTATTAAGACCATTCTCAATCTACATTTTTAAGCTGCCGTATCTTAAATTATTGAAAATTTATTAATTGCTGAATATATAATAACCTTTGCTTGTATGTTACCGAAAATGGTTTAAGAGCCAACATTTAGAGTGTGACAATGGAGCTCAACAGTTTCTAACGTGCAAGCAGTTCTGTTCTTGTGTATGACTTGTAACCTTAATTTACTGTGTAAAGATGGTTACATTATTTCCTCAGCTTTGTTTGTTGGAGACAGATAGCGAATGCTTGTTAAGTATGTCAACATAATCTCCCCTTGTGAACTTTTGTTAATGTCTTATACGAGCTCTATTTTCCATTTGCCCAGAAAGATGGCTTGTATAACGCTTTGGAAGTTTCTGCTCCGTCCGTCTTAGAGCTGACAGTCTGTTAGGTTTGTTTTCTCTTCATGCTAAAGTGTCAGTGGTTTTGTGAACTGGTCAGAAATTCACAGGTCTTAACTGTTTGGGGGAAATTTATATTGGACACTGCTCTTTGTCTAGCAAATAATAGATGTTAATATATTTCTTTTATTGGCATGTGCACGACTGTTATTAGAAGCCACTTTATCATTTTCCTGCTTTAAATAGAAATGTCCATTTATGAATTCCGCTTGTAGTTTTTTCATAAATAAAATAGTAATTTTTTTTAAAAAAGTACCGTAAAGGCATTTACAAATAAGAAAACAACTCGTTATTTTCCCTTCGCACCAACTGGGGCTGTCTTATGGGATTAGCACTTCCCTCCTGCCAGAAGGTCAAAATCATTTCAAATTCAAGAGACTCATTCCTTTGTGAGCACTTTCTGGAGGCGCTTCTGAGGTTCTCTTCACCACCAGACTTCAGCATGTCTCAATTGTCTAGCTAGCTCCTTGTCATTTGCTCTTTAGCTCCTGCATATTTAGATAGGTACATGACATGTTCCTGCAGAGACCTTTCTGACCCCACCCTAACCTACCCTTGGCAGTCTTCTTCTATAGGAACCAGGCAGATTCCCTGTAGTTCTCTTGTGCTCTTTCCAGTCACCAAAGGCCATAGAATTACTTTAAAAGCAGCACCCTTCTCTGTCACCATCAGTCATTTCAGCCAGTCGCTTGCCCTCAGCACCTGATGACTGAAATACCCCACCATGCTCTAGAGATCTGAAGTCACACAGAGACTGCATGGCTGTCTTGAAACCCTTAATATTTTATTTGGGTGTGGTGCTTTGAATATGCTTGGCCCACGGAGTGGCAATATTAGGTAGTGTGGTCTTGTTGGAAGAAGTATGTCATCGTGGGCATGAGGATTTAAAACCCTTGTCCAGCTGCGTAGAAGCCAGTCTTCTAGTGACCTTCAAGTGAAGTAGAAGTCTCAGCTCCTCCTGCACCATGCCTGCCTGGACATTGCCATGCTCCCACCTTGATAATAATGGACTGAACCTCTGAACCTATAAGCCAGCCCCAATTAGATGTTGTCCTTATCACGGTGTCTTGGTCAAGTTGCCTTGGTTGTAGTGTCTCTTCATAGCAGTAAAACCCTAATTAAGACATTGGGGTAACAAGGATGAACATCTCAATCCCTCTATAGAAGTAGTTCTCAACCTATGGGTCTTGATCCCCACAGAGGTTGTGTTATCAGATATTCTAAGTAGCAGATATTTACATTACAATCTATAACAGTGGCAAAAACTACAGTTATGAAGTAGCAATGAAATAATGTTATGGTTGGGGGTCACCACAACATGAGGAACTGTGTTAAAGGGTCACAGCATTAAGAGGTTTGAGAATCACTGGTCCATGACATCTTTCCCTAGGGAATCTTCCTGTAACAATATTTTCCTCTCTTGAGCTTTTTGAACTTCTTGATAAAAGAGAGTCCTGTAGATGACTAAGGGTGGCAAAGAACTAATCCAGCTGAAGTCAGTTAGCACCCCAACAGTTGCACAGTGCAGGTGTAGCTGAAACCCAAACAGGAAACACGCATTGAACATCCTGTTACAACAAAATAGAGAGATACACATTAGACACTTGCCAAAACCACAGCATCACTATTAGGCTGCTGTGCTAATCTTGTTCAATAATGCTCAGAAAAGGAGGAAAGGCAGTGCTGAAAACTATAGCAAGTGGGATAACAAAGCTGAGTATACTGGATGTGCACACCTTCATGTAACCAGGTCTGTGGCGCTTGTTTCCATAGAAACTGTGTATCATCTTCAAAGGCAGAATGAAGCTGTTATGTTGCTGAAGAAGAAAGAGATAAGTCAAAAGATAGTTGTCAGAAAAATTGCATATGTATTAAAGCCAGAATACAAATGAGAGTACATATTAAATATATTTACAAAATTATTACAATGTTGAATGTTAGTTTTCCTTACTGCTCTTATTGTTTCTTTTGCAGTGTTAGAGGTGAAACCCATACAGAGCCATGGGAATGACAGACAAATGATTTGCTGTTGCATTGCACAGCCATCTTAAACCCTGATGTCATAAAACCCAGTCTCCTGAAGAGAAAACCTGCGAGATTCTTAGACGTAGGAAGGTCCTCACAGGCTTCAACAAAGGAGTATGGACAAGATGAACGATTCCTAGAGTGGTGCATTGTGAGTGAGTGCCACTTCCCTACAAGGTATGTGGACTTCCTATTCCCTGCATTGAGTGTGGTTTCATCTAATAAAAGGGTCTTTGCATACTTAAATTACAAAAGGTCAGAGAGCAACCTGGGGACACTGTCTGTTGCCAGAGGCAGAAAACAGATACACACTGCTGCTGAACGTGGAGTTCCGGCTGCTGCTTCCAGAAACAAGGAAATCAGAAAGATTTCCTTCAGAAGGAACAGGACCAGGGTCACACTTTGATTTCAGAATTCTACCTTCAACGCTGTGGAAGAATAAATTTCAGTTCTTTTACACACGAGTTTTAAGTACTTTGCTAGGAAACTCCTGGAAAGCTAAGACAGAAATAAAATTTTCATTTGCAGATGCGAAGTATGATCCAGGTATGGTGGCACATACGCAGTTGTCAACCTAGCATTTGGGAGGCTGAGGCAGGAGAATCGTTACAAAGGCTGAGGTCAGCATGATCTACATAGTGAACTGTAGGCCAAGCAGAAAGGAAAAAGAGAAAGAAAGAAAGAAAGAAAGAAAGAAAGAAAGAAAGAAAGAAAGAAAGAAAGAAAGAAAGAAAGGAAGGAAGGAAGGAAGGAAGGAAGGAAGGAAGGAAGGAAGGAAGGAAGGAAGGAAGGAAGGAATTAGAGAAAACATAAGAGTTTTCTCTGTCTCCATGAAGTCATGACCTAGTTTGAGGATGTTGCTTGCCCCCATTGGCCACATTTCCAGCTCTAGAGCTAATAGTTAGGCTGCCATGGGAACTTTGGTCTTTGTTCATCAGCTTGTTTTAGTCTTTCAATCTTACATATTGTCTTAGTTAGGGTTTTACTGCTGTGAACAGACACCATGACCAAGGCAAGTCTTATAAAAACAACATTAAATTGGGGCTGGCTTACAAGTTCAGTAGTTCAGTCCGTTATCATCAAGGTGGGAGCATGGCAGCATCCAGGCAGGCATGGGGCAGGCAGAGCTGAGAGTTCTATGTCTTCATCCAAAGGCTGCTAGTGGAAGACTGACTTCCAGGCAACTAGGGTGAGGGTCTTAAGGCCCCACCCACAGTGACACACCTACTCCAACCAGGTCATACCTATTCCAACAAGGCCACACCTCCAAATGGTGCCACTCCCTGGTCCAAGAAGATACAAACCATCACACATACATATCTAAATAGACCTCCTCAGTGGTCAGAAAAAAAAAATAGCCTAATTTCTCAGCAGTATCAAAGGCCTGCTTGGACAATTTTTTTCTGTACAGATATGAATTTTCTTCTTGTAAGAAAAATCTTGTTTAGTTTCAGACATCCTGATACAAGGCAAAAATACTTCAGTTAAAACTCTAACCATCTCCATGGTTTAAAAATAAACTCTGAGCACTACAGTCTACCCCAATAGGTTGTCAACTCAGTTAGAAACAAGCTGTCTGCATATTACTCTAACTACAAAATCGACAAATTAAATAATAGCTTCACAGTAGTCATTTTATAATTATATGTTCCATTGTACTCTTAAATGAGAATTGTTTAATTTTTTAAAATTTTAAACTAAGGAATCTTTTTGAGGTGATGGGAATGTTAGAAAAAAATCAAACTTCAGTCATCACCATATAACTGCACACGTATTGAAATGTTGTATGACATGTGAAGTGAGTGAATTTTGAAACATGGAGATAATTAAAAAGCAAACTTGCCCATCCTAGTAGGAAATAGCAGCTGTGGAGCTGCAGATATAGGGTGGGTTTAGTGAGGAGTAATCAGAGATGGCATTTACCTCACTGAGGTAATAGCCAAGAGGAGACAAAGATGTCATGGCTATGCTGCCACAGTGTCTTGCAAAGAGAATCTGGATAAGCCAGGGTCTTGTCAGATGAAAGAAATTCCAGAGACAATGGCCCTCCAGAGTATACATGAGTGACTTTTATGCTATCTACAGGCTGAGCTGAGACTTTTGAAGACCTTTCAAGGCATTATCCCTTCCAAGATATCTACAGGGAAACATTACTAAGAACTGACGTCAAATACATCAATCCATTTCATGCTCAATTGCAAGCATGGTGCAAATACTACTCTAAATAATACAAGCAGAACTCCACTAATACATAGTCTAGCTGCCTCTACTTAAAAAAAAGTGGGGGGGGGGGATGCAGTATAGTTTCTCAATGATGTCTTGTGGAGCCCTAGTTATAAAACCCTTCAAAGCAATAGCTGTATGAAAAGTACTAGATGTGGAGGTAGAGGTGTTCATGTTTCATTCCAAACCATAATTGATTTTTAATTGCTAGTTCAGCAAAGAGTTTCAGTTTTTATCTTACAGGATCTTACTAAGACCAATGGCAGACACCATTTTTGACAATATTTTCTCATAATTTGGTATGCAGTGAGAATGCTCCTTTGATAAATTGCTTATGTAAGTCACTCTCTTTATTAGTCAAGTAATCTGAAATATAAATTATAAGCTTTTCAAGTATTTGTTTTTTCACATCTAGAAACTAATGACTTCAGTTACTTGGGAGACTATTATGGCAGATTTTTCTGCAAATGACTATTTAAATGAGTTTTCAGTATGGGAAAAATATGTCACTTGTAAGTAATGTATTCTGATTATTTTCTAATGTTGATAGTCATTAATAAAAATCATTTTCAGCCATTTAGGTCATATTAAACTGTTAAATTCATTATTATTTAATTATATTAAATTTGTGTGACTCAAAAATAACCAGGGGATCTGAATTCAAAAAAGATAATATAAAAACAACAAGTAACTCCTGTGTTTTCTGTCTACCTGTGACAATCGTTGCTAATTAGGAGAGTTAGAAATTCAGATGCTCACTAACCTTGTGTGCGAGGGAACCTATCTCAGCTTTCCTCTTTATAAAACTGAACCTATTAAGATGTGGCTAATCTATATCACAAGATTTCTTTTGGTGCTAAGCAGGAAGTCTTGTGCAAACATGGAGCACCTGAGACAGAGAACAGCCATCAGGAAAGACATAGACCCACCTCTGACCAGGGCTGATGGGTGAATCCCTTGAGAGGGCTTCTTAGTAGTGTTATAATACATTCACCAAGCTGGTGAGAGAGGAATGAAAGGGAAGAGGTGAGTCTTTTAAGAGTGTATCATACCCCATATATATGTTTGGCTATGGTACCAAAAGCAGTCTTGGATGCAACAGGATCCATGTCAAAACACCTGTTCCATTCTTCACAGAAATGGATAAAACAATCATAAATTCATTCACAGTGGAGCATAAAAGACCCCAAGTAGACAAAACAACCCCAAGTAAAAAGAATAATGCTGGCAGTATCAGCATTCTTCCTTCAAGCTATACGACAGAGCCATGGTGAGGAAAACAGCATGGTACTGACACAAGGCAGACATGTAAACCCATGGAAGAGAACAGGAGACCCAGACACAAAACAATGAAGCCACATCAGTTCATTTCAACAAAGATGTCAAATACTTACCGTGATGGGGCAGTCTTTGAACAAAAAATGCTGGGGAAAGTCACATGCAGGAGAATCAAATTATTGTCAAAAAAATTCTCACTCACCTCACTCAAAGCCCAGTGCCAAGTGGATCAAAGTCATTAATATAAGACTCAAGAACTCTGAAACTGGAAGGAAAAGTAGAGAAGACACTGAAAAACACACTGAAAAACACAGGTATAGGTGAGCGCCTTCTGCATAGGACTCAAATGCTCAGGAACTAAGATGAGTCATGAAGAACAAGGCCTCAAAAATGGTCCTGAGGTGTAGAAGTCTCTATGCTGTAGAGCCAAGGTCTTCAGTTCAACACCCACTCCACACACATACTCACATACCACACCCTTACAGTCAATGAGACAGTTAAGCAACTAAAGAGTAAAGAGATAGCCTGCAGAATAGAACATCTTTGCCTGCTTTATACCTGACAAAGGACTGATATCCAGAATATATGAAGAACTCAAAACTCTTAACAAATGATCTAATTGCAGATTGGGCTGAGGTGCTAAACAGACTTGCTCACACGTACAAATGGCTATATAATTAACTAATAATGTTATTTTTATTGCTGCTGTTGTATGTGTTCAACATCCTTAGTCATCAGGGAAATCCAAATGAAAACTACATTGAGTTCAAGATGGTTATCAACAAAAAGCGCATACTACACAGTGCTGGCGAGGGCATGGGGAAGGAGGGACACGTACTGATATCCTGAGGCTAGTCTGCAGAGAATAAGTTTGTTTGTTAAGTTCTTCCCTAGGTTGGGCATTGGTCTGTCTTCAGATGTGAACAATTGAGATGCACGTTGGTGTCAAATCACTGAGGGTTTATATTTGAGAAGGCAAAAGTGACTCTGTGTGCATTTATTTCAAAGACCTGAAAGCCTTTCCCATAAAGTTGTATGCATATCTAAACTGACTGCTAATGACCACTGTTTACACCATTCTAATAACAAGAAAAAACAAAACCAGAGATAAGCCTTTCGAGTTCAAGGACAAAATGTGTGTGTGTGTGTCTGTGTGTGTGTGTGTGTGTGTGTGTGTATTGGAGGGTGAAGACAAATGAATCAAAATCAGCATTTTTGCAATTTAATCCACCTGGCCACCTTAATAACATGTCGATTAAATGATCTACATGCACTAAAAACTCCTTGGTATACTATAGAGAATGTACATGGCAAAACACTAAAAACTATCCGGGATTCAAACTGATTATGAGGAAACATTGTCTAAAAACCTGGAAGTATCCACTCTATAACCCAGCAGGACCCTGGGTTGTTGTCCAGAGGGCCACGTCATCAAAGGAAGAGACTACATGGTTTCTTATAAACGGTAAGCTGGGCAGAGCTGTTGTCCTTTGCTTGTGAGGAAATTACTGTCAACCCCTCAGTGCCTAAAACCTGTTTTCCTCCAGACCTAAGCCTATACCATTCATGTGACAATCTCCTTTCCTCTCTCATCCAGCCCTGCTCTTTATGCAAAATGCTTCTTAGGTCAAGTTTGAATAATCATCAATTTTATACCATAGAAGCCTGAAAGATACAGTCTCTCTCTCTCTCTCTCTCTCTCTCTCACACACACACACACACACACACACACACACACACAGACACACACACACACACACACACACATTCTTCAAATGCTCTCTGTGTGTACAGACATCAGATGTCTCAACTTGAACTAGTCTGCTTTGCAGCTGTATTTGAGTGAACCCCTGCAACCCATGGGTCATCTGAACAGTGTTCCAGGTTCTATCACTTAGGGAAAAGGTAACACTGTTTCACCATCTTTTCAACAATGTTGCAATGAATCTTCCTTCAAGTACTAAAAGCCTGCCTGGCCTTAGCCAAAGTAGACTCCTAACCAGTCTCAGTGAGTAGTACGCCTCCCTTTTCTAAAGCTGGTAGCTCTGAATAAATTAATGAGGTCATCACTTACCCTCAGAGGACTGACTTCTGAAAAAAGGAATATGTGACACTTGAAAAGGTAAATCTTCTTATCTTTCCAGAGAAATACAAATATCTTCCTCTGCTCATTGTGTATTCAGCTTTTCTCTGTATTACATCATGAGCAACGATGCAGGTCATTAGTTCAGCACCTGGATATGATCATTTGTTAGATGAACTACCATGTCAGGGTTTTGAACTGCAGCAATCAGTCAGGAGTTTCTCTTTTCCCTTGATTTATGTTTTTGAGTATGTTAATGAATGTTTTATAGATTTTAATATATATTTATATATTTGATTTATGTATAAAAGTTGATATATATATATGTATATATATAACAATTAAATAAATGTTGCATCTTGACTGTTAACAATACTATGCCATACTTACTTGAATATCAAAAATCTAAATGTTTATGTAAACCATTCTCTTTATTAGTCAAGTAATAAAAAATGTAAATTACTGGCTTACTGGTAAGTTATTTTTTACTGGTAAGTTACTGGTAGAAATATCAAAATTATTACACTTGAATATCAGAAATCTAAATGCACTGTGTAAATTAATTTTATGTTATCAGATAAGCATATTTTAAATTTTAAAATTAACATTTAGTTTCTAATCTCTTTTCCTCCTCCAACCTATTCTTTGGCAGGATGTGCAACTAGATTTTTGCTAAACTAAGCTTGTTCTTCTAACAGAGTAAAAACCTGCTTCCAAAGGGTGAAATTGTACTTTGATGCTTTCTTGGAAAGGCTCTGTAGTCTACTTTGAGAAACAGCAGCCTAGATCTGCCTCTGATTAAGAAGAGCCATTTCTTTAACCCATCTGCAACAAAGCGGTTAGTGGCCACAGACAAATCATGTTACGGGACTTTCTCTTTTCTTTTCCATGGCATTACTTTTTTATGGCCTCTAGAAACATTGCAACTTGTAGGTTTCATCTTTATAGAATCAGGAGAAAATCAATAATTTTGCAAAGGGATGTTCCTGGCTCTGACAGTATAAAAATGTATGGCTCACTATTCCAGGCATTAGAGCTCTATAAAGGTTGAATTAGGAGACTCATGACACTGGAGTAGCAGGTAGTGTCCATGCAGAGAAGCCAGCATGCTTCCACAAAATAGGGGAGTGACTAACACAACACTTCCAATCGTATATTAAATAGAAATGCATTTTACAACACACACACACACACACACACACATACTACACAGACTCACTCAACTTTACATAGAACTGTAACTAAAATTTTATAAAACAACACTACTGGAATTACAACAAGAACACTAGTATGTTCTATTTCTTTGTTCTATGTGCCCTGTTTGTTTATAAGCAGATCGTGAGCTAGTAATAGATTTCATATCCTACTTACAGTTTTCCATTCTGTGAGAGCACCATGAAGTGTGCTTCAGAGAATGAGGAGGCTGGGAGAGCATGAGCCATGAGTCTTTGAACAGTGCCAGGGCAGTGTTCTTGTAAGGAGCAGCTCAACAGGAGCCTGAGGTTGTAATCCAAAGCATGAGACTTTTGCTAAATCACAGTCTACTTAGTTAACATAGACTCAATTGCAAAGAGCAGGTAGCAAGTGCTAATTGTTTATTTAGTCCAGGGCTGTTAGGAATAACAAAGTAAGTGTGTTTTTCAATTTAAATTTGAAGTAAGTTCATACTTTAGGTAACCAGATTGGCAAAGAGACTTTTGAAGAGCTCAGATTCCTTCCCGCTCCTTCCGTGTTTTGAAAAGGGAGTCTGCGCTCAAATTTAGCCTGAGAATCTGCAGGGAAGAAGATTGTTTGCATACAAAAAAGAAAAAGCTAGCATTGTATAATATTCTAGACAGGCCCTGGGGAATCTTTGAACTCCTCACAGACCATGGATTTGGGTCAAGATCCAATCCTTGGGGAAAAAGAAAGGCTGTTGAGAGAAGAAATGTCAGGAGCATTTGAACACCTGAGCTAAAGAACCAGATGGAGATGCTGAAGGTAAGCCCCACTCCAGATGGGAAGGTCAAGAAAACCAGGAGCACGGGAAGAAACCAGAGCAGATCACAGGCCCAAGTGGCTTCCCAAGGAGGAGGGAAGTAAGAGGGAGCTGCCACCCCCACCCCAGGAAGCCAGAGAATAATCTCAGAGGTCATTCCTCTCCCTCTCCTTCTCTCCCAACAGGGAAGGGCTATCACTGGAAATGCAGCAATTGAGTTGGCTGGCCCGTGAGCCCAGGGAACTCTTTGCCTCTGCTTCTCCAATACTCCTGG
Source organism: Mus caroli (assembly GCF_978045245.1). Taxonomy (NCBI): domain Eukaryota; kingdom Metazoa; phylum Chordata; class Mammalia; order Rodentia; family Muridae; genus Mus; species Mus caroli. The sequence goes on along the minus strand of NW_028227257.1, from coordinate 101,075,094 downwards.
TTTCTTACTTTGGTTCTAGGGGTTGAACTTGGGCTCTTGTGCTTGCAAAGCAAGTGCTTTGCCAGATGAGCTGTTTCCCCTGCTCTATAAACCATTCTTATTCTTCACGGCACAGACCTTACTTAAGCATCTATCAGCAGGCTCTTGCCACAACTACAAAACTTTTGAAACACAAGCTCATGTATTAATTTGAATTTGGTTTTTAGCGGCTTGAAAGGCTTTAACTTAAAAGTAGGTGTCTTTAATTAGTTCCAAGTTTTTAATCTAACTTCTACTGGAAATCATGCTCCCTTAATTTGATATTTAATGATAGATAAGTAACCTTTAAAAAGAGAAAAATCAAACTAAGTGTTAAGACCTGGCAATATCATCTGTACTCCAGTGCACATAAGGAAAATTAGTTTGGGCTCAATGTGTATAAAACAATGCAGAACCCAGACAAAACGTCTGGCAAATTAATGAATAATCTAGATGTGAATTTTAATGTCATAGAAGATGTTTTCTAAGGAATAATTTTGGAGGAATCTTATACTAGAATTCAAAATCCAGTAGTTGAAAGGCACTGCCACTTACAATTCAGGGTTCTGCCCATCTCTATGTGCTATATAATTTTAGATTCAGTCTCCCATTGCTGAGGCTTTGTAGGACATTCCTTGTTTGTACCAATGTAGAAAACATCTCTTATCCCAGCATACATAGGTCAGTGCTGCAAGTAAATGCTGCAGATATGAGCAAAGACTTCATTACAGCAAACCCCTTGGAGGTCTCAACAGAACTTTGAAAAGAAGCTTTGCAATGTCTTTTTGTTTGGTTTGCTTTGTTAACAATAGGCTCAGCCTCGTTCTCAGATTTAGAAGAGAAAAGAAACCCCCAATGAAGTCTTTGTTCCTCACAGTTCCCTAGTAGACATCTTCATATATTTTCTACCACTCAAATGTTTGTTACAAATAACACATCACCTTCTCTTTTAATCAATAACTTTATAGCTCCCATTCATTTGTTCCATAAATATTGTCAAATAAGACAATCTATTTTAAGTAAGAATCTATTTTAAGTGCTGAGCACTCCAAGACAAGGACAGTTCACACTTTGCCACTTAAGTAGAAGTAGCACAAAATAAAGACAAAACTATGTGACAGGAAATCCTATTTGAACACTAGAGCTGGGAGTCCTTGCTGTACAGGGAGGCTGACACTGAGCTCCCACATAGTGCTGGGCATGCATCATTGGGAAAGATAGGAAGAAGATGCCTGGGCAGCAAACAAAGATGTGTGTGTGTGTGTGTGTGTGTGTCTGTGTGTGTCTGTGTGTGTCTGTGTAGAAATGCAGAAAAGCCAGGACTAGAAAGAAAGCTGTAAAAATGCACAGAACCTTTTACCTGTGACCAAGGTTAAATAAAAGGGGAAAGCATTGAATGGGTGTGAGCAGGAAAGTAACATGACTGGATTTACACTTATAAATGCATATCCCAGCAGCCACGTGGAGGGTTGACAAAGGGAAACAAGGACAGAGGCATCAGTCAAAAGACTTTCCTGAAATGAGAAAAGGTGGTCACATGGACCAGTCCCAGGGCAGTGAGAGTGATTCTGTTTTGGAAGCCTCCTGCAGGCTTTATTAGCTGCCTCCCTGGGAGCTACCCTCCCCTACTTCAGTCCTTGCTCATGATGCTTTGACAGCCAACGTTGGCCCAACTGTACTCTGATATCCCATTCCCATTTTTATTCCTGCCCCTGCTTGCTATTTAACACTGCTCAACATGTCGTGGTTGTCCAAAGGACTTCTCGGAAAGGCAGCTGGGATAAGTCTGCACAGCCTCTCTCTTGCTTTACAGCTGATAAAAATGAAGGAATTTTATCCAGCTCTGCCCTTAACTAACACTAGACGGAAATGTGGAGACAGAACAAGACATTCCCCAGGCATGTTCCAGTGGACAAGCATTTCTGAGCATCTCTGTGGTAATTTACTTTTGAAATGTTAATGGCCTTTATTTACCTAGAGAGGGAGATGAAGTAACTGCACATCTCTGACTTGTGTGGCAACAACAGAACTCCCATTTGGGAAGTTGTAATCTGCTCCACAGCACTACTTTCCAGAGCATCAAGATGGGTGTAGTAGACAAAAGATGGCTGAAAGGCGCAGGGAGGCCAACCCCTCTACAGTGTTTTCAGGTTCTTATCATTGTTAGAGAAAGAGCTCAGAGGCGTGGCAAGTGAGCCTTGAATACAAAATGGAAGTATCCAAGAGATGTAGAGAAACTCTATATTGTGACAAAAAGGTTAGTTCACAAGAATGTGAGCTACTTGGAGTCAGTCATTTCTCTAAGGATGGAGGACAGTACTTTTCCTGGGAAAGCTTCATGGTAGGGAGGCTGATTCGTGATCCAAGTAGGAGATACAGTCCATTCCTCCTTTTTGTCATTATGTCTTTGACATATGTCTTCTGAGAGCAACACTGTTCAAGGCTGACAAAAGGGAGATGCCAGTAACTCAGTGTATCCTCTAAGTCGATGAAGCAGAGGCTGGTCAGTCAGGGTATCCTCTGAGTCTGGATGCTGTCCCAGGTAGTTTTAGCAAGGTCTGCTGCGTGTCACTGCCAGGACATGAAGTCCTATGGTAAAAATGTTCTGCTTAGTAATGAGCCTCCACACACCATGCAATTGCCTTTTCCCCTGTGGAATACAGCCTGCATCCAAAGCAATGAGTTTTACAGCATCAAATACCAGTCTTCAAAATCATGGCACATCTGCGATATGCTTAGAAAGCCCACAGCAGGCTGCAAACATCTAAAGACCTAGGTGTCGAAGCCTGAGATGAAAAAAAAAAAAAAAAAAAAAAGACCAACAACTTGGGAAAATCTACTAAAGTAAATGTTTGATGTTAAGATCTGAATACTCAGGAGTCCTATTTATCATCAAGGATTAGCAGTTTTTAAAATTCAAGATCCAGTAAAGATACAGCTAGAAAATCTCTTCCTAGAGCTCCCCTCTTATTATTAAATAAATTCATTATAGACTTGAGTTTCTATGGGAACTCTTACACACTTTATCCTTCATGAAAGGGGGAAATGGAGGGAGGGAGAGAGGAAGAAAGGAAAGGAGTTGAGAGAAAGGAAATTGTAAAAAAGCATTTGACTTAAAAAATGGGAAACTGTGCTAGCTATTCTATTGTGACATTGTCCAGAACCAGGGTTTTATCACAATTCATTGACTCTGGTTTTAAAAGGTACAAAGCTGTGAATTTTTATTTCATCATAAAAATGATTAACATGGCTTATAACTAAATGTCAAAATAGATTTTGTTACATAATCTAATTCAATTTCTCAGCTATGAGATGTTGGCAGAAGGAACAATTTATGCTAAGCTTCTCAATTCATATTCTTTTTATCGTTCTTCCCCCCTCCCCCCCAGACTTTCTGACAACAAGCTTCATACTTCACTGGAGAAATTTGCAATGAAACTCAACTAGGAATATTGTCTTGAAAATGTTCTTCTCTGAGTATTCTCCACCGTTGGCTTCTATTACATCACAATAGAATGAGAAAGAGTCTCAGGACCCATCACTGACTTCCCAAGTGAGCCTTTGCATTGTATCCTCTGATAAATGCATACCTTGCATTTTGAGAAGTGCTGCCTCAGGAGACCGTGTCCAGTGTTTCCTTATCACTCCTCCTGCTACCAGTGTTCAGCCACTGAGTTCCCAAGAACAGGATCCCCACTCTGTTAGACATATTTGGTCCCTAGGGTCTCAACTGAGTTTTAAGAACTCCTCAAGTATATATAAAACTCAGCCTGCCCTGGAATATCTCACCACATTGCTTCTGTGACAGGAACTCAGTTAAGATCTCCCAGTTGTCTCAGAGTCTGACCTCTACCCCACTGTCTATAATTCCATGCTAATTGCTCAGAGCAGCCCTGTGTCATGAGGATGGTACCAGGATGACTGACGTCAGATACAAGGATCAGGTGTGTCCTGTCCAAGAGTCACCATATCTTAGCTGCCCTGAGTCTCTCTCTCCTGAGTTTAAGCCTTTTCCTCCTCATGATTCGGAGACAGTTGTTTCTCAGCCCCTTTCCTCTCCTCCTCCTTGTAACATCATTCACTATAGAGCTTTTCAAGCACTAAGATTTATGTGCCTATCACCTTTTCTAAAGAATTCCCTACTGTGCCTAAATTTGAAGTGAGTTAAGATAGCAGGGATTTGGGGCAGTGAAGCTAATCACTATCAGCTGTCATCTAAGGAGAATTATGTTAATACTGAGCCAGTGGAACTGATGTTTGAAAGGGGGTTGGGTTTTTGGTATTAATAGAAGAGGCAATGTCTGGCCTTTTCCGCTACAGAGAAGGAGTCAGGAAAACATCTTCAAGGGGAGGGGGCTTCCTTTCTCCAGACTGATTTTAAGTCTTGCTCTTTTTTTTTTTTTTTTTTTTTTTTTTTTTTTTTTTTTTTTTTTTTGGTTTTTTCGAGACAGGGTTTCTCTGTGTAGCCCTGGCTGTCCTGGAACTCACTCTGTAGACCAGGCTGGCCTCGAACTCAGAAATCCGCCTGCCTCTGCCTCCCAAGTGCTGGGATTAAAGGCGTGCGCCACCACGCCCGGCTAAGTCTTGCTCTTAAAAGTGAAGATGTAACTCTGATGTAATTGTTCACTCAGGCTTCTCTGTGGACAGAGCACCTGGTGTCACCTACAGCCCCATCTTATCTTCCTTGCACACAGTTTTACAAATCATATGCCATCTATGAACTTCATACAACTAACCCCTAAGTACCTCGCCTATCAGTCACGTTCCACATGTAATCCACTTCTTACTAGTCTCTACTCTTAGTTTGCACAGGCATTTCCCTGGTTGAATCTGATGGTCCTTTTTATACCTAATTACCGGTTTTTTCCACTTGTCTGATCTAAAACTTTGTTTTATATAGTGCTCTTGTTTCCTGAAAGATGTTCTTCACCATCCCCTACAGATTAATAATGCTACCAAAACAATATCATTAGCACATGTATCTCTCTTGAATCCTATAGTCATGTGAGTGTGTATGTACATATACATGTACATTTCACTTACATAGCTCTCAGAAAATTTACATTTAACATAATGTCCCAAAGTGTCTTCCCAGTTTGATCCACCGTAGCTTATCGCAAGGACAAGTTGCCTGTATCTCTGAGCATCAGCATCACATTGCTCTCTTGCCCTTATCCCTCCCTTTCTCTTTTGCTCTTTAAGACCCAATTACCTTGAACCTTAGTTATCTCTTATCCTGCATTTGTACATCAGTCATTTAACTAGACTCTAATGTCCATCATGTTAGGTTGTATAGTCATATTATTTTGCTGCATAAGATATTGTTTTTCAGATTGCAATAAAAATCCAGCCAGTCAGGCAGTGGTGGCACATGCCTTTAATCCCAGCACATGGGAGACAGAGGCAGAAGGATTTCTGAGTTCAAGGGAGCCTGGTCTACAGAGTGAGTTCGAGGACAGCCAGGGCTATATAGAGAAATCCTGTCTTGAAAAACAAAACAAAACAACAACAACAAAAAATTCATCCTTCTTAGCGTGGCATACTTTATACTTTATTTTCACTATCTATATCCTGCCTCCTTCTGTGGTTCTTTGTATCACCGTATGTTCTATGTCAATGTATAAAGTATTCTAAATGACCCGGGGGACCTCATGTTTCCTGGTCCTCTACTCTACCAAGTCTATGGGCTAAGCAGAACACATCCCTAGCCCAGTGGTGTATACTGTAGTACCTGGTAAGTCTGAGACTAGTCTCCATTACTTAGGGCAATGCTCAAGGGATACAAGAGCAGCTACTCCCGTCTATGAACACTGATGTGAAGATTCTAGGTAGGTCCCTTCCCTTGGAAGATGGTTTTCTTCCCACTTTATTCTTAGGTACAACTTGCATATTAAAGGATCAGCCGTTGTTTTGTTTAGTTTCGTGTCAGTCTCTCTATACATACTCTAAGTATCTTGATCCTAATAGACAGAGTTCCTGGTTAAGGCAGATGTTACTAAGAATTGACTGAGAGAAAGCTGGACATCTGAGTATGAAATAAATTCAGATTATAGAGCTGATCTCCAGTTTTCTTGCCAAGGCCTGAAATAAAACGATCAGGTCAAAGCCATTTTGAAACTGAAATTCCTCACGTCAACTAATGGTCACTCATTGCCAGGCTCATGGGGTGATGTCAGAGGCATTGTATTGTGATTGGGATGGGGGGTGGGGGGCATGCACAAGGAAAATCACAGGCCTCAGGATCCCAGCTTAGAGAAGTGGTCAGGATGGCTCCAAGAGACAAGGAGCTGGACTGTGTCTTTTAAAGACATCAAAGTTACAAATACAGAATAACATGAAAGAAGGTTTACTCTGCAGCAAATGTTTCTCTGGTGGGTAATTCCCATACAGAAGACCTTTTGATGTTGTTGTTTACAAGTCAGAGTACCATCTCAACTTCAAGCAATGTCCTCAGCCTATTAAAACCCTCTCATCTCTCTCTTTGTTGGCTTCTTTTGTGAAAAATAAGGAATTCCCCTACTTGAAATTAAAATCCATTTAGAAATTCTGTCCTCGAAAGATTATTAAATGACATTTTGAAACCTGAAAGAATTTTCTACTAAATACAGTTCTCTTCTTAATAGAAGCCTGGTGCTGTGGATAGTCTGGAAGGAGGGTCTACTGTGAGATAGAAAATTTTAATCTCACCCCTACCTTCAGGCTTTTAGATTATAAATAGTTGATGGGACTCAAAGCTACAGAAATTGTCATTCACAACAGCATGGACCCCGTGATAAGGATTCACATCAGTAGAGCCAATTAAATTTCATTAGACTTAATAAAAGTGTGTTTCACCCTCTCGGGGGACTATTGTTGTTTAGCTGGATGGTTAAACTGGAATTCAAGGGCTTTATAGATACTTCCGCTTCACCCATTTAAACATATCATGAGTCTTGTGGAAGTGATAATTGTATAAGATTATGATTTCGGATTCCCACAATTCCCATTATGCCTTGTTTTGTCTATTGCAAGGTTCATGGCTCTGTGACTTGACCATACCTGCTAGCCTTAAAGAATTCTTCAAAGCTCAGAATCCTTAAAGTACAGTCATTACATTATTACTTGTGGGGATTTTAGTCAGTTTTACTAGAACCCATTCACGATTATTGTCATCAGTACATGTTACTGTGTCTCAAGAGTAAGAAAAATATCCATCCTTCTGAAAAAATATTGAAATGTTTTTGTTCTGATACTTATACTTGAATTTGGATAGATCAGTGAGCCTAGAAATTATTTTAAATAGAACCTTTAACTCTGAACATATGACTTACTTGGATCTAGAAGGGCATTCCATCTGATTTTCTTCCTTCTGCCTCATGTCTTACTGTTATGCAATTATGGATATGACAAGTCCTGAGCTAGGAAGAGTGGCCATCGATATCTACTAAAGATAGGGAAAGACTAAAGAGCTAGAATCTCCATAGTTTCCTTAATTTATGAGAGAAAAATTTAAATCTGAAGTCAGCTAAGTCAGAAGCTAAAGTAGATTTCTTTTATCAACCTATAAAGACAATACATCAGGGGTTATTTCATGATTATTTAGAGCAAAGTCTCTCTCTGGTGGCTTCAGGTCCTGACACATGGATAGCATCCAACTAAACACACAATAAACAATGAGTAGAAAATGGAAAGACCAACCAGCCCTGGAGTCTCATTTGGTCAGTTTTTAACAGTTCACCTCTTCAAACCTCTGCCTCTTTAAGACTCCACATGCAGTAGTTGTGAACCACAGACCCTTCTGCCCATTCACAGTGACTGCCCAGGGCCATTCCACTCTCCTCCTGCCCCAGCGCTTTCTGCCTAGCTCCTGGGCTTCAGCTTTGCTTTTCTGGTCTTGTACTTCTGCTCCTTGGTTGAATGGATTAATATTGGTTTCATGAATTGCAAGAGGTTCTTATTCCTGTTTGGCCTCACTTCTGTATTGAGACCTGAAACTTGCCACTGCTTTGATGACTATTTCTCTGGATAGGTCAGTCCAGTCCTTTTGAGAGATACTGTGAGGAGAAGGAATATACCAGCAGTCAGTTAACATCACATAAGCCATTGTCTCGCCTAAATAATGTAGATAATTGTGTTTACAGTTTTCTTTCTCGCAGTTGAAGTTAGTGTAGCTGTGTGAGCCACTGAGGGTGCTCCTTTATATAAGGACAGCATTTCTTGCTATCCAGATTCATTTTTCAGTGCTGTATTGTATACATACAAACAAAAACATACTCTTTGTCTTTTTTATTATTTTATTATTGTTTTGTTTGTTTGTTTTACTTTTCCATTTTTGGTATGTTTGGGTTTTTTTTTTTTGAGAGAGAGAGAGAGAGACAGAGAGATACACAAACAGAGAGAGACAGAGACAGGGACAGAGGAAGAGGAAGAGAAAACATGTTGGGCAGGACGGAGGAGGAGTTGAGGAAAAGGAAAGAATAGGATAAAATATATTGTATGAAAAAACTTTAAGAAACTATAAATTATACGAAAAGCATCAACTAAGACTGACTAAATTCACAGAGAAATAGAAGCCTGCAGTTTACAGTTCTGCTATTAAGATGCAGCTGCACTGCAGACTTCTGGCATGAATTTGTGATCTCTGCTTCCTGGAGAATCAGTGATACTCTCTGAGCTGCAGGCAGACGCCAACGTGTTGCTGCACAGCCACTAGTGCTTCTCACCCTTTTGACCTGACTCCTCTGCTTCCGTCCTATGTTCTCATGTTATCTCATTTTATGTCTGTCTGTCTGTCTGTGTTTGAACAGGGGGAGAACATGTGTATGTATTCACGCACATTTGTATGTGCATGTATATGGCAGCCAGAGATCAACCAGGCAAGACTCCCTTGATTGTTTTCCATTGCATTCTTTGACACAAGGTCTCTCCCTAAACTTGGAGCTCCTTGATTCAGCTTGGCTGACAGGGAGTTTCCTGTCTCTCAACCTCAGTCCCACTACTGGACTTACAGACACAGCCATGTTTGACTTTTATGTGGGTTCTGGGAAGCCAAACTCAGGGTCATATGCTTGTATGGGTATCGCTTTACTGACAGCCATCTCCACAGCCCCAACATTTTCTTTTATTAAGAGTTCAGCCAGGAAGTGGTGATACGTACCTTTAATCCCAGCACTTGGCAGGCAGAGGCAAAAGGATCACTGAGTTTAAGGCCAGCCTGATCTATTTCTGAAAGAGAGAGGGGGAGGGGGAGGGGGAGAGAGATTATCAAATCCACAGACTTCTCAGTCTTTCTATGATGACTTAACATTCAGTAATCTCTAGCAGAAGTTTCCATGTTCTCTGATTTTAAGCTTTATCCAAGTCTGTAATTCTGTGGCTTTAAAAATGTTCTTGGTTTTATTGTTATTGTTGTTTTGTGAGACTTGTTCCTAAGATCTGTTTGTGTAAGTTACTAGTCTAGATTTTATTTTTGCAGTACTCACTTATGTATGAGAAGAACAAATTTCAGGTTAAGCCTAAAATGAAAATCACATCAGCACTTTAAAAACAGCTTCATGTAGTCTTGGCTGGCACGGTGTGGTCTGTATTGTTCTCTTTGTCCCATACATAGCCCTGTGGGATTTCAAGCTTCGCTACTATGCACTTCATAGTTATTTTGGTGCGGATTAGGGAAATGTGCCTATAAACTATAAACTATAAACTATAAAATTTTGTGTAATACCAATTTACATTTTGATCATTCACAAGAAAACATATACATGTGTGTACACAGGGAAATGAATCCTGGGAAATGCAATTGAGAAACACTGGGTAAAGTACTGTCCAACAGCCCTGGGAGGGCAGGTTAACCATTTTGATTCCGCATACATGTAAGTCAACATAGCAGATAGACAGAAGACAGAGATGGACAGAGATAACAAGGGGTATAGACATAGACGAAGATAGGAAATAGATACTTTTGTATTTGTATAAGAAAACTTTAAAACTATATATGTGTAGTTCTATACTAAAGACCCCGGGTTTCCCAGATCCCTGTTTAACCCAAAAAGCTGTAGATTTCTATGTAAACCATAAACAGGGTAAATATCATTAGTAATGTTCACTATATTTTACTAACCTAAAATATGATGATTTTCCCAAAGTTTTTCCTGGATTTGAAGCATCTTGGGAAACTAGCATTCTGAGTTATTTCTCTTGTTTCCCACTACTGTCCCTTGAAAGCTGAGGCCTCTGTCCCAGTTTACATTCTTGCTCTCTTCTGCCTCTGATACTTTGGTCCCTGGTGTGTTCTTATCTCTTTCATCTTGTCGGCAAGAACTCATCTGAGTAAGACTCCAGTTTGGTCTGGCAAAAAGGAAGAAAATGAAAGAGGAAAGGAAGTTTATTTAGGGTTAAACTGAATGCTTCCTGACAACACTACTGTATCTTATTTGATGCTAACCATGTATCTGCTGGGTTAGGCCCTTTGAAATTACTTTCTGGTTTCAAACTCATATATCCTGTTTTTCTAGGTACTCCTGTGTTAGGCTATGTCCTTGATATGTGTGTGTGTGTGTGTGTGTGTTCAAAGTCTTTAGGATATCTGTAAATAAATTCTTGTTGTATGATATCATTTTATCTGCAAACAATTCTCTTATACTTTTTCTCCATTCCCTCTTCTAAAACTCCTATAAGCTTTGTTTTCAGCCAAGGTCATATGTACAGAGTCCCGAGATAAAGACACTGTTGCACAAAATACATTTTCATGGTCTCTGCCCTCTAATAGCAAAAGAGGGGAATACTGTGAGCAGTGTCTTGTGAACTGTTGGCATCTTACATGAACCAGTTGTTAAATCATTCCAGTGCATAAATCCAATCTTGCAGGTCAGATTACTTATGAGATAAAACGTTGTCACATAATAACCATGTGCTCTGAGACAGGAATGGCCTTACACAAGGTCCTTTATACGGTGTAACAAGAGAAGCAATTGTTTCTGCATGTGAACTCAAGCATGAAACAGACTTGGTTTAGGCAGTTATCAAGTATCAAGCAGTTTCTAGACTTTAAGTTTTGAAAAAAGTGGTTAAAAAATGAAATTGGTGAAAACTACCCATCTACTATAAACAAGTTGCTCTGAACATATCAGCCAGAAGAAATCTCTCCTACTATTAAATGTATTGTCTGTACCTTCTTGCCTGGCATCCAGCAGTTCCTTGTTTGGGGTCATTACTTGATAAGAGGAAAAAACATTGGCTATGTTTGAACTGTGCAAAAAGTTAGTTTGAATGAGACCCACCGTGGAAGGCATTAAGACAAGAACTTAATGGGAGTTTGAGTTGATTCATGGGAGGAACAACTAGAAGTATCAGAAGTAGAGAGTATATTGATGATGTAACACCAGAAAAAAATATATCTTTAAATATTTATCAGGTTACCAGAAAGTGAAAAATTGAAAAGGGAAAATATTTATTATTTACTCTTGGAGTCCTTTATTGAAATTCACAAGTGCCCTCTGTCCTTTATCATTCCATCTTGTTATCTTTCACTAACACACAGCTAATGCTCTAGACATTTGCGGAACTACTGAATAAATAAACAGAAAATATGCCCAGAAACAGCACCTAACACTGCTGTTAAGATAGAAGAATGGCACGTCTTGCTTCTTGTTGGCAACTTTGCTACTGTGGGGAACAAAGTTCCACATTGTGATTCCACAAGAGTGCTCCTTAAACCAACACTTAGACACACAAGTCATTGTGGGGAAGGAGACATATTCCTAGGATAGATTATAGGAAGGCAGAGAGATGATAAAATTTTCCCTTATGCATATATTATTATTTTATAGTAATTGAAAACATATAATAAAAGACAGTTTAAGACACTACTTGCTAGCAGTGTCTTGCTGAATGCTCCAACAATACCTTAGATTTGACTGTAAAACATAGCCAGCATCACCCAAAAAGACTTCTTTCCCTAGCTTGCAAAGTTCTACTTCCTCTCTCTGCAAGTTGTTTTTGTTTTCCATTATCTCAGCCACCTAGACTAAAAGTAACAGTGCTTTCCACTTTACCCTTCTATGTTATACTACATCACTGCAGCAACACACACACACACACACACACACACAAATGTACTTTATCCACTCTTTCATTTTCCCTGTCTCACATGTAGGGCTCAGAATTGATTTTTAGGTCCGAATTACTTGTATGTGGTCACTACCTATACTCAGCCCATCTTATATGACAGTCCCTTTGAACCACATTACACGGTTCCCGAAAACAAACGTGTTCTTTTTTTGTTATAAAGTGCTTGAGGTTAGGATCTGCTTTTATACATTTCAAGTCCCTTCCATTATGAATTAGTGAAGCTCACATAAGAGACACCAGAAGAGATACCCATTGGGTGCCTACTACATGCCACCAGCAGCTGTGTGGCTGGAACAGCAGTGGCAGCTCCAGTTTCTTCTCATTCTAGCAAAGGCACAGGGAAAATTAAACGTGAGAGTCCAATAGAAAATGAACAGAACAGGGAGGCTTTACATTGGATGGGAAGAAAAAAATATCTCTTTAGCAAGGGAGAAAGAGAAAGGGCCAGGATGGAAGAATGGAAGAGGAAAGGAAAGAAAAAAACATACAAAGTCAGAGAATGGCTGTGTGCGCAGGTAGAGGGTCAAGACAGTCAAAGACCTGGAGGATGATGGGAGGGCCTTGGGGAACTTCAGGAATTAGGAAGAGCAGAGATGGCCTAAATGAAGGGGTCCAAAGGAGAAGGGACAGGTTTGGGATAGTCTGGGACTACGTCACAAGGAAGAAAACGAGTCATCAAAGGAGAGTGCCACGGAGGAAAGAGAACATTAATTTGGGACTTTATAAAGCAGTCCTAAAGCCTTAACGCTTGAGGCTTGTATGTGACTATCCTCTGAGCCTAGCAACTGCCACCTTGTGGAGGTCAGCTTGTCCCTCTTGCAAACTGATTATCCAAGATGGACCTGTTGACTGTTTAAACAACACATGGAGAAGTGAGGAGGGTCAGAGACCCTGAATATCCCACTGCTCCCTACCACCTGGTGTATGAAAGTCAGTTTGAGTTGCTATCCTTTGAAGGAGGGGCTGAATTAAGTAATCTCCAAAAGACTGGGAATGGGGCTCCATTGATGCCTCTACAAGGAACCCTTCAGTCTGCTAGTTTTCCAGGTGTGGCGTGTTGGGAAGGAGAACCCACATATTAGTAAGTAGCTCTCACTTATGCTTCGTAAGAAACACAACCAACATATAGATTCCTGTGCTGGGTATGTCAACTTGACACAACCTACAGTCACCTGGGAGGAAGAAATCTCAGTTGACAAATTGCTTCCATAAGATGTGGGCTGTAGGCAAGCAAGCAAGCAAGCAAGCAAGCCTGTAGGACTTTTTTTAATTTTTTTTTTTTTCATGTAATGATAGAGTGTGGGAAAGCCCAACCCACTGTGGGTGGTACCACCTCCATCCTGGGCTAGTGTTCTTAGGCAGCATAAGATAGCCAGCTAAGTGAGCTACCAGAAGCAAGACAGTGGGTTCTGCATCAGCTCCTGCCTCCAAGTTCCTGCCCAGTTTGAGTTCCTGTTTTGGTTTCCCCTTATGAACTATGATTCAGGATATCTGAGGCAAATAAATCCTTTCCTCCCCCAGGTTGCTTTTGATCATTGTGCTTTGTCACAGCAATAGGAACCCTAACTAAGACAGTTCCCCAGAGGAAAGGAATTTCAGAACCATGCCTGGGTTTGCCAATGGGACATTAGCACAAGGGGTAGACATTGTTTATATCTCACCAATGGGAGGGGATTTTTAGCAGCAGGGCTGTTTTCAAGTCCTAAGGGAAGGAAGAAGGGTTGCCTTGGCTTGTTGAATAATACTTCTGGAAAAGTAGCAAATTGTAATCTGAATGATAGAAGTGAGGACCTGCCCATTAGCCACTGTACAGCTATCAGTGCAGACCAGAGTTTAACCATCCCTTCCCTGCCTGTGGGGCTCAGGAGGCACGTGCTATTTTTTTTTTCAGTCCCTCAACCAGGCTGATCAGCTCCTCCCTCGTGCCTCTTCTCAGAGTGTGTAGAGCCCAACTCAACGATCCTTGCCTTCCAGCTCTCTTCAAGTGTTCCCAAACAATTAAACTTTATGGAGTAGGGAACTTTTCTTTTCTACCATCAGGCCAAAAATGTTGCTGGGTGCTCCTCCGGGCGTCCTGCAGATTTGTGGTGGTGTTTCGAGGACCCGGGGCTGCCCACTGCATGAGATGATCTGACTCAGTGAACAGTGACAGCTGCGGTCATGTGATTCTGTTGATGTAACTGGCAGACACGGACTTTCTTTCTTTTCTTTTTCTTTCTTTCTTTCTTTCTTTTTTCTTTCTTTCTTTCTTTCTTTCTTTCTTTCTTTCTTTCTTCCTTCCTTCCTTCCTTCTTTCCTTTCTTTCTTTCTTTCTTTCTTTCTTTCTTTCTTTCTTTCTTTCTTTCTTTCTTTCTTTCTTTCTTTCTTTCTTGTCATTTGTCTTTTTTTGCAACAAAGGTAAGAGGGCCAGCATCTCACCTGCTAACACTCACCAGCACTTGCCGCCTGCTCCAGCGTGAAAAGCAGGAGCAGATGGAGAGTGGATGGGGGCACGGGGAATGGAATATGGAGTGTAAAACATAAATTAAAAATAAAATAAAATTAAAAAAAAAAAGAAAAGAAAAGCAGCACACGAGGAGTATGTTCAGCAGAGGCCCATCACCTAGCTTAGGTGTGCTGTGACTCTGATCTCTGGTGGCTTTTTAGAAGCCCGTTATGACCTTGTCTTAGGCTGTGTCTACACATCTGGTGGTAGGTATGTCCTGGGGTAACTGAGAGTGTCTGTGTACATGGGGACTAGTTATGAAGAAGTGAGCAAGGGGCGGAGTCTGCTAAGTGAGGCAAGTCACAGAATTTCCTTAGCTAGCCTGGGTTTCGGTGTTAGGCTATTGCCTGGCTTGCTCATGCATACAGACTCTATTTAAGAGGAAGTGTATAGAGAGGAAGGAAGCCTGCATAAAAGGCTGCAGACCTGGGAGTTTTGAAGAGACTAGCCATATACTTTTGTCACCAAATGCTCCAATAGGGCTGGGGCGGGAGGGGCGCAGCAGCTTTGGCTTCTTGCAAACTGTGTAATTTCTGTATGCTACACAGCACATAAGTGGCAGAGGAAGTTCTGGAAGGTTCTCCACAGTCTTAGTTCCCAAATTATTGGCCACTGGGACTGGCCCTGGAGGCCAGTCACTTGGTGAAGTCCCCCAAGGCATCAAGCCTTAGCCATCTTTCAAAAGGGAATCCCCTGATCTGTTTTGTGTTCCCCCAAGGGTTATTTTTGCTGGGCCCCAGAAGCCACTGTGTGTGATGTCTGCCAGGGTGTGAGTCCATGCAACCTAGGTCCCCTAGCGCCCCCTACAGCTGCTGCGGGGCAGGGATGGGGATCGGGTTGGGGAGAGGGAGGCCAGGCTGTGAGCCACTACACCACACCCAAGACCCCACCCAGATCCTGGGAGCACCCGGCCCCTGGCCCCGGGGCCACAGAAACGGGGCGTGGGCCAGAGCCTGAAGCATCCCTGGCCACTACGATCGCTCCGCCTGTGACCACCAATTCCCCTCCTCTTCTGGCGTCCCTCTCTCCGCCCCTGTCGCCTGCCAGCACCGGACACGCTGCTGCACTTCATCTCTTGGGGCGCTCTTCTCTTTGGCCAACCGTCGCATCCTGTGCAACTCTGGTCAGTGGCCGTTTTGTGTTGAATGTTCTCCACCAAGAGCGCATGGCTGCGGAAGAGAGGTGCAGACCGAGGTCCCGAGGGATCGCCCTCCGGGAAGCGGTGATGCTGTTGTTGTACTTCGGGGTGCCAACCGGGCACTCCTACAACCTGGACCCGGAGAATGCACTGCTGTACCAGGGCCCCTCCGGCACGTTGTTTGGCTACTCGGTGGTGCTGCACAGCCACGGGTCTAAGCGCTGGTGAGTGCGCCCTCCCCAAGAGGCATGTCACAGCGCCTCCGCCTCTGGGATTCCTTGTCTGAATCAAACTTTCCGTCCTCCTGGGAGGTCAGAGAAAGACCTGGCTTCAGCCAGCTGCCTCACTGGAGAGACTTGGAACTAACTTATCTTGGGATGGCAGCCCCCAGGGTGCTCCTGGTACCTGGCTCCTGAGTCCTGGGTCTCCAGTCATGGGAAGAGGAGGTGGGCACCACTTCCCTTGCTGACCACTGCACAGCTGTCACAAGCCAACACGGGGCAGAGTGGGTGGGCAGACTGGTTCACGTCTGAGCGAACTTGCATGGTTCTTGCTTTAGGCTCATCGTGGGGGCTCCCACTGCCAGCTGGCTCTCTAATGCCTCAGTGGTCAATCCTGGGGCGATTTACAGATGCGGGATCAGAAAGAATCCAAACCAGACCTGCGAACAGCTCCAGCTGGGTGAGTTGGGTCCCTAAACCAAGATATAATGAACTTTCTCTCCTTCGTGGGCCCACTGCTGGGCAAGTCCAGGAAGACACTATGATGCCAGTCTCTTCTGGTTTAAAGTGCAAGCTTTTCAATTTTAACCCCATGCCAGCTTGCTTCTGGGAGTATTCTCCTCTCCTTTGCTTGCAACTGTATGTGATCTCAGTATCTTCCAAACCTCTTTCAGGGGAAGTCTCATAGCGTGGCTTCTAGCAAGCTACCTTCTACCAGTCCTAGAACTCTTCCATGTGTAAAATCTGTTTCAAAGCCTTAAAACTCTTCTCTGGCCGAGGACCCAGCCAGAGAGGGATTTTAAGGATTGTACTTCTGCCTCCAACTTCTCAACTTTGTTGTAGAGTGAGCTGCACATCAGGAATAGAAACTTTGATTGAGCCTATATCCCGCCATTTAGCCCAGGGATTTTTCTTCTCCTTCCTTTAAAAAAGACACTACATACCATAAAAGAATGGGAAGAAAAAAACAGCATGCCTTTTGTTAAAATCATAAATATAGGAGATCTGACATATAATTACTAATTTTCCTCCCCTCAAATTCTCCTGTAAAGCAGGTCTGTCTTTCAGCCCTCGTTTCTGTCTTTATTTAGGTTTTCAGCAACTTGAGAAATGTGCGCTGATGGCAGAGGAGACAAGTTTCATGTTTCAAAGTCAAAAGCAAAGTTGCTGCACACAGACACATGGGGAAAGAAAGGGGAACTAATATTAATTTAGATCTATCTTGCTCTCAGTACTGTTAAGCATGGCTGTGTATATTGCTCAATGTTTTCCCCTCACAGCAGCTCTAGTGTATGGTTGTACTGTTTCTGCTTCCTCAGGGCTCCCACACAGAGAGCTGTAGGTTCCTTCTTCAAAAGGACTTACCTAGACTTCGGGTTATCACTTCAGGTATACATCTGCAGTAAAGATAAAACTAAATGAAGGGTTTTGGTGTACTGTCTGGAGTTATGATACATTATCGATGATGATGAGCTATGGGTCAGAATTGCTACTTTTTATATTTATCTGTAAGTGGATGGTCTATTTGAGGATAACTTACTTTGTCATAAACCTTTTATATTCGTCTTTGTGGTTTGTTTGCTTGGTTTTATTTTTCTGTTTCTTTTCTTTGCACTTTTACCCCAGCACCCATAAGAATGAAGGAGTTATGTGTACACTGGATTAGGCTACAGCTGACACTAAAGTACGAAGGATTCTGGGAGTAGGAAAACACAAGGAGAGGAGAAGGTGGAGGGGGGAGGGGAGGACAAAGGGGAAGGGGAGAGAGCAACAAAACAAATTTTACTTAGAAAAAAAACCCTACTATGAAACTTGATTCTTTATAAAAGAAGGATGGGCCTCTGAGCATCATTAGGCATTCCCTCTTCCAAGGGGCAGACCTGGGCTCATAGAAGATTCACAGAGTTGTGCATTCTGAATGGTTACTTTTTTAAAAAAGGTATTTTCATTACCTGAGAGAGTTGTGCAATGAGTTGAAGCCTTGATCTGACGGCAATTTCTCAAAGGGTCTCAGGAAAGAGCAGTTTCTTCTGTGGTCCTGGCATTCTCTCTGTGATATTACAAACTCTGGTGGCTACATCCTGCCTGGAGGGTACGCCATCTATTTCTGGATGTTTGTATTTAACTGGAAGGGGATCATGTCCTGACATAATTATACAAACTTTTAGATGTCAGCAACTGTCAATTTAAATGAAAACCTAAGTTCACTGGGGGTGTGGAGTACAGAATTCACTACAGAGACATTTGAGTACAGTGGATACTTAAGAGATACGAAGTTCTGGGATGGCTGAATAAGGGGGAAGTACAAGTTTTATCGTCATCCATGGTAAGCCAAAGTGACATTTTTTTTTTAACTTCAAGATTTGAGTCAACAACAAAAATACTGAAATGAAAGAGATCACAAATGAGTCTGAGGTCCCAGTCAATTGAATGACTACAGCCTTGGCTATGGGAACACTCAGAAGAGTTTTGTGAGGAACGTGCCTGAACTTACTTCTCAGTGAAGACTCTGAACAATACATTCTCAGTTTCTACAGAGAAAATGGTTCCTTTATTAAGAACAAATTCAAAAGTAATTTGAATCTAGAAGGTATAATGCTGACTCTTAATGTCCAGAAAGAAAGCTAAAAATCACCAGTTGATTAGCAGAAACATATTAAGATTGCAAGGTTTGTAGACTAGGCATCACTACTTAAAAACATATTTTGTGTATGTATGTTTGTGAAGAAAGAAATGAGGGAGAAAGTTACCTATATATACACAAAGTCTTCTGTATGTTCTGAGTGATATTATTTATATAATTAATTATAATGATAGATTGTCTTATCTATAATGTGGTTGATTATATTCTAAAGTTCAAACATTCTTAGACTATCCAGGAGTGGTGGCACATATTTTTAACCCCAGCACTCCGGAGGCAGAGGCAGGTAGAACTCTGTGAGTTCAGTTCCAGATCAGTCTGGTCCATATAGCAAGTTCCAGGAGAGCCAGACCTAAGTTATACCCTGTCTCAACCCCTGCCCACCCGCACCCCAAATACTTAGCTCAGTATCAAATATGTACCAGCTATTCAAAAATTAGCTGTTATTTATTTATCTTTTTAAGACTATATGTGACGTCTACAATAAAATGTTATCAAAATAAGTAATTAGGGTCAATTCATAAGCTAAGTAAAAAATGTTAATTATATAAACAAAAATATAACAAATTGAAATGAAACAAAATAAAAATGAAGTCATTGGTCCATGAAAATGGTTATACTAAGGTAGAGCTATTGGCAGTAAGTAGCCTCTTGCCTCTGGAAGGACTTCACTTTTTATCATGGTTCGTAAAGTGCCCAGTCATTTAAACTGTCCATTGGCTCTTCAGTTCCAAATAGTCATCTGCGGTTGTTTCCAAGTCTCTCTAGTAGGTCAGATAAAGGGCTGGATCCGATAGATTCCTGTGCTCTCCCACCCTAGTGTAACCTATGGCTGATGCTAACGCATACCATGCTGTATTCACTATAACCATAATCAGAGTTGAGCAGGAGACAGGAGTACTCATTTATCTAGCATGCTCAGGGGAGATATTGGCAGTACCCTTTCAGCAGAACGAATTGGTGGCTGAGGTGACCAAGGGGTTGTTTAAGCAACCCTGAGGGTGTTTTCTTCCTGTGTTCTCAGCCTCCCTCTGGCACCCTGCCTGCCTCTGTTGTTTTTCGGTTTCTTGCTACTTCCTTCCATGAACAAAAATGTAGTCTCCCCTCAGGAGCACTACAAGTAAGTCTACGCCTACTTGTGGAGATAGTCTCTAAGGGGCTCCAGGTGATTTGCAGTTTACCCTCTTCTCTGTCAGCTACTCTGTACCTTCACTAGGAGTTGTTTAATGAGTTTATTTGGTCACTGATAGTTTTAGAGTCAAGATGATAAAAATGACAACTCCATGAGTACATTTAAGCATGATCTCTGCTTGAAATGCCAGTATTCAACAGAGCAGAACAGAACACCACATCAATGATACAAAACGTATGTGGTTATCAAGACACTCTAGATGTAAAAAAAAAAAAAAAAAAAGACATTTATTTTCTGTGAGTACACTATCGCTCTCTTCAGACTCTTGAGAAGAGGGCATCAGATCCCATTACAGATAGCTGTGAGTCACCAAGGGGTTGCTGGGAATTAAACTCAGGACCTCTGGAAGGCAGTCAGTGCTCTTAACCACTGAGCCATCTCTCCAGCCTGACACTCTGAGTGTTTAATAGTTTATAGTTACCAAAATAGAATAGCTCTCTGCTCTTGTCTCTCTCCATTTTCTCACTCTCCTTGCCCTCACTCTCCCTTCCCTTCCCCCTCCCTCTTTCCTTCTCCTCCCTTAGTCTGTGTGTGTGTGTGTGTGTAGACAAAGAGAAAGAGAGGTACTACAGCTCTTAATGACTGTCTTTATGGGCAATAGAATTTAAAGTTACCCGGTTATATAGTTCAATAGATTAGTCACTGGCCACATGTGGCTTTTGAGACACGGAATGCCCATAGTAAGAAGCTCTATCTAAGACAGTTCAAAACGAAGCTATGATTACCTCATAAAAAATATCTTAAACTAGTATTAATAACCTACATACTTTTTTTAATTGATTGAACATTTCTTTTTGCTTTTGTCATATGACAACCCTTCAGTTAAAAATGAGTGTTGAGTGCACTTTACATTTCTACTGAACAGCACTAACTCCCTACAATTTCATTTTGGTGGGGGCTCTCCTGCATCTGTGCCTGAGTGAGTGGGACCCTCACTTCTTTTACAGATGCAGAGCTCTGGCCACTCTGTTAAGCTTCCTGCCTGGACTTCTTTTTCTCTTCCTGGAAAGACCAATGGTCCATAGCAACTAGGTCACCATTAATGGTTTTGAATGTATTTCTGGAAACATTGCCTTAGGAAAATCTCCTGTTTTTATATTTCATACTCTATTTGGGAAGGGGTCGAGTTTCTAAGTATTGCATCATTTCTGCCTGATTGGCAAGAGTTCATAATACTAAAATACAAACACTTAACTGTTAAAGCTTCAAATATATTTTTTGTAATATTCATTTGTTTGCAATTAAAATTAAAATTGTAGCTTATGAAGCCAAGGTTAATACAGATGGTCAATTTGAAAAGTTATCCTCAAATACAGGCTACTCTGAACACAGAAAATCATGATAGAGGACGCCATTAATCAACTCCCAGGTAACATGGCAAAAGCTGGGGTTAGGCAAGTGACTTAGTCGTTAAAGATATGAATCACCCTGGTAGAGGACTCAAGTTCAATTTCAGCATCCACACCAAGCAGCTTACAGCTTAACTACCTGTGAAGCCAGCTCGTGTGTGTGTGTGTGTGTGTGTGTGTGTGTGTGTGTGTGTGTATTTTAAAAATAAAAATGAGTATTTTAAAAGAAGAGAAGTTCTCCATTCTCCCTAATTAGAAAGATGAAGCTTTCTTAATACATTTCTTTTTAATATAAGATCAGATGTTCACTGGTTAATATTTCTAATGACTAAGACACTTTTCTTTTGTGAAAGATTTGGGGCCAGGTATTAGTAGTCAATTGTGCATAAGGCTTTATGTATTCATCTAGTCATTAGCTGAGGGATGTCTAAGGACCAGACCTAAATGCACAAAATCCTTTGTACAGCAGTTTTCCCAATCATGTGTTCATTATTGTACAAAACTGTGATGGAAGATCAAATGACAAGAACAAAGTATTGAGGAACTGAGAGCCATGTGGGGACAGAGTAAGTCTCAGGTAGAGAAAGAGATTATAAAAATAATACACCATTGAGGGTGTGACCACAGTGAGGTTCCCGTGCTCCAATAGATTGGCTCCATAGCCTTGACTTATGGGCAGCTAACTGGACTTGGTGGATTATTAGAGAAAAGTAAGGGCAGAAGGTGGAGGAAATAATGAAATGAGGAGAAGGAGGTGTTGGGGGAAATGGAGCTACATCTGGTGATAGTTCATCACATACATGTACAAAATTCTCAAAGAATAAAGAAAGAAAAAACATGCCAGACAGATCAAATATGTCCTTAGCCATGGAAAGCTAAGGACATTGAGAGCACAGTACATTGGAAGAACTGAACACTGTGTAGGATTGTGCTGCAGAGAGCTGTGAATGTGAGATTACAGAGATTATTTCTGGAACTCATTGTGGCTATGAACAGATCCTATGATGTGAATCATAGGGAAGTTATGTCTTCAGATTGTGTATTTAACACATAGTAACGGTACGATGAGTTCCTCAGAGTCAGCGGGTCAAGACTAAGAGTAGTATAACAAATATAGACAAATTCTGCTACTGGAGATAAGTTCCTAACTAGGAGAGTAGCAGGTTCTGCAGAAGTTTAGAGGATAGACTCAGAAACATTACTTTTTGAATAAGTAACAGGGTCAAGAAGAAATTCTCAAAGATATCACTAAAGGTTCTAATAGTTAATGGTGATGTGTACACCAAAGGGGTAGAACAGCAGGTATTCTGGGAAAGCCTTGTATTTCATTGGTATGAAATCTACTTCTATAGAAAAATAGACATCTATGAGTTAGATGTCTACTTGTAACGACCAGAGAGAAATCCATTCCAGTAAGTCAGTCAAGAGTGATTGCCATAGAGGGCAAAGTCAAAGCCATAGGGGTGAATGAGCTTAATCTGCAAGCTGTAGGGAGAGGATCAGAAGACCAAGGATAGAAATGAGGCCTTCTACAATTAGAAAAGGGCCTAGAATAGGGTTACTCAATTCCATTTCAGCTTAAACCATCTATGAGTGTTTAAGAATACCAGTTCCAGTGGCCCTGTATTGAATTAAGTCTCTAGAAGTCTGTCCAAGAAAGGAAGGAGTTTCCAGAGGTCCAAGGATGATTTCAAGGTTTATATGTGGTTGAGGACCGCTGGGGAAGATAGGAAGGGACTCATGAAAGAGAGAGCCAAGAAGGCAGAAAGAAAATCATGTGCACCTGGCATCGTGGAAGTTAGAGGATAAGAGGGTTTAGAAAAAGGGCAAGTGACTGAAAGTGTAAAAAGAACCTAGACATTCATTCCAAAGATAAGAACTCAGGTAGTTTCGCTGAGTTAGAGAAAATCTGTTCATCAATAACCTTGGAAAGACTAATCTTAAATGGTGGACACTGTAAAGTCTAGAATGAGAGCAAGAGATAATAATCCTTCCTACTTGTTCTTCCTTAAACCCTTTGGCATGCTGTGTCTAATAAATAAAGTTAAATAAAATGAGACTGAAAACCTCAGTGAACTCAGTCTAGATGATAAAAGAGGCAGGATAAGTGATTCATTAATGATTTTAGATATACATTGGCAGGGACAAATGTCAGGTACATCTGATAGGCTTTCTGGAATGGGGGGAACTGAGGAGTAAGCTGGTTTTCTTTGGTTTGATGATCACACAGGAAGAACTCAATATGAACCAAATGAATGGAGTTAGTGGGATTTTACAGGCTTTATTGCCAATCTCAGCTTTCCCCCAATGAGATTGCATTAGCAGTAGGTTGGAAGCGATTGCCTTAAAAAGCACAAAGTTTAATAAATAGCTCCTTGTGGGGAATCAGAACATTGAGCTGAGTTAATAAGTGACAGGACCGGGCTCAGTAATATCCATGTTTCTTTTGATGTCCTTAGTTTATATCTACCTTTTTAAATTATGAGCATTCTTTTTAAATTTTCAAACAGTGTAATTCATAATGAATATGTTCAGAAAGAATACAGCATACCTATTTTCAAACACCTTTATTTGGGAGGGTGGCTACTTCCATGAAGTGAATTAGCTATATTCTTTTCAAATTACACCTTGGGCTAGAGAGCGGTCTCAGTCCTTGAAGGTTAGGCTCCAATCACAGCTGATATATAGAAAACATGTCAGTTTACAACATCTGTGAAACTTTTGTAGCAGGACTTTACTCTTGGCTCAGGCACTATTTTCCTATGAATGTTTTCTACTGGACATTGTATCTGATAACTTCTGTGTGCCAGTCATGGTTTCTGCAATGCTTTAGTCTACCTAGCCTCTCAACTTCCTGCAGAGAAATGCCTCCTGATATCTTTAACTCCTCACCCTGGTGTGTGCCTTCACTGGCAGGGACAATGTGGCAAGTCCTCACTGATTTCCCTTAAACCTTCCTATCTTCCTGACCATCTATAGTTTTTATTTTTCTCTATCTATTTTACCTGTGAACTGTAAAATAGGAGCATAACATTTTCAACATTGGTCACTCTAGTTTTAAATGCAAGCATGTTTCTTCAGATTAATTTTCTATTTAGAATTTTGAATTATCTTGCTTGTGTGGGTAAAGGCACTTGTTGTGTTGACTAACAGGAGGTGGAGACAGGATAACCAGCTGGAGGCTCCTGGGACAGCATTTGCATTTGTAGACACACACACACATGCACACATGCACAGATACAGCCACACACATAAAATTCATACATAAAAGATTTAATTATTCAATTTTCACATAAGTTTTCCAAATGAATCGTTAAATCTAAGAAACTACCTGAAAACTATGAAAGTAGATTTTTTCCTTTATTATTTTCTAGTGTTGGAAACAAATGTCACTAAATTTTATCACTAAATTATTTTAAAAGTAGATTTAGTACAGAATTGGATTGTTAGGGATGCCAACATTTGAATAGTTGACCTGGAGAGTTGGTTCCTTGTGTTGACCCTTTCTTTCCAGCCCCATGCACCCATTAGGAGTTAGTTGTATGTCCTTTAACACGTGGTCGGTCTCCCTTTGTTAAAGGCACTTCATATTTGATGTTGATATTCATGATAATGCCTACTTCAAGAATACTTTGAAAAAAATAATTAATACATGTGTTTACAGGTATTAAAACTATGCTGGTATAAAAAAAAGATGTAGTAAACAAGAAAGTTATTTTTACCAAATATACCTATTGGAGTACATTTTCCCTTATAGCTCTTACAAGGAGTTGTATGAGTTTTCTAGAGGATTTTGAAGAAACTTGCGACTAAAAGACCTGTAGAGACCCAGATCATAGAATGGGGTCTCCACAAGTCACCTTGTTTTCTATATTTCTGAAGCTTTAAAATAATTCAGGATCAAGTCACATCTATGAAGTTTCACACCTACATCATGGTGCTAGTAATTGTGATGTGAAACATTTAGAATAGAATAATATAGAATTAGAAGAGAACAAAATTAGAATAGGGATGGGATGGGATGGCATAGGATAGAATAGAGTAGTGAAGAGTTAGAGGACTTCAATATCTGGCTTTATAATTTTTTGTGGATTATAATTTTTTTCCTACATATTGATCATGCTTGCTAGCCAATATCAGATTTTGCTAGCCATCCTAAGATCACATTTAAAGACCTCTTCTTAATTGAAGGAAAACATTTGAGAGTGTTTTATCATTTTGACATTTAATTTTATCTTTTCATTCTTGCTTGGCTCTCGATTTGCAGGAGCTTGGACATTTGGTGCTTTTCCTGTCCTGTGCCACCTTCAAAATGCCAGAGCTATGGTTTCCATTTCTCTTCATCATTTGTCAATATAAATTGCTATTGAGTTCCCACATCACTGCTATCTTTTAGAAGGATCACCACCATGTTTAATTAGATGTGTGAGAAAACTGCATGTTTTAATCATAGAATGTATAATATAACGAATGGACTTACCAGTACTTATGGTCTAGTAGAACAAACTAAATGTAAGGGCCATTTGGGTTAGAGCTGAAGACTGTTGCTGAATCTCATGGAACTGTGGGCGCCCTCTGGTGTCTAAATTGAAATCAGCAGAATGCACGTTCCTTGAGTGGAAGCATTTGTCATTTAGTGAACACCTACTAAGCGCTAGGAAGCCTTGTACACACAGGCATAAGTTCCCGTTATCTTCAACTGTATGTACTGGTGCATTTTATAAGCTGTTAATTTATCAGTCACTTTAGTTCCAGGTGATTTTTTTGTTGAACTCAGCAAGCAGAATATATATATATATATATATATATATATATATATATATATATATATATATGATATTTAAATATTAAATATGCTTTGATATATGTTAGATAATGGAATTTTTATTGTTTTCACTCAGAAGTTATTACTTCCTTTAAAAAGCTACCTTAAATTAGTGTCTCTGTAGACCATAGGACAAAGCAGGAGTTATTCATTTTCTATGATTTATTAAGAAAGTAGAATGGGAGCTGGGCATGGTGGCCATGCCTTTAATCCCAGCACTCGGGAGGCAGAGGCAGGCAGATTTCTGAGTTCAAGGCCAGCCTGGTCTACAAAGTGAGTTCCAGTACAGCCAGGGCTACATGGAGAAACCCTGTCTCAAAAAACAAACAAACAAACAAAAAAAAAAAAACAAAAAACAAAAAACAAAAAACAAAAAAAAGTAGAATGGGCAAGTTTTAAATGTATGTTTATCTTGCAATAGAATAGAACTTCAAATTTAAAAGACAAAAGTAACATTTAAAGGAAAGGCTTTTGTTATTTTTCTGAAACCTAAAAGCATGCCAGGAGTGCTTGAAGGAGCAGATGAACTTCTTTTACAGTCCAGAAAGTCAGCCTGAGTGCCCCTACCAAATGCCTGCTAGGGAATCCACAGAAGAGTGACGCAGATGAACAAACCACACATACCATTTCACCACAAAGTCCCAGCCTTCCCCAGTGCAAAGCACATCACTCAAGTCCTCAAAGGTCTAGAAAGAAGACTGACCTTTCTGTTGGGTCCTTATTTCTTCAGTGGAAATGCCCCAATACTGAAGAAGGTGACTGAAATGGAGGAAAGGGGCAGGGCAGGACAGGGGTTAAGAAATGGAGAATCTTCATGAACAATACAAAGTTGACTTTTCATGAGTTGTGTGATGAATTTCAGGCTAGCTTGAGTTACAGTGAGACCCTAACTTTTAAAAAGAACTGATTTTACAATCTGGACAGATTTGTTATATTTTACACACTCTCAGATGGAAAAATAGACTTAGGATGTAAAATTGAATTCAGTTAATTCACATAGCTGAATATTCGTAGAGTTCTATGGTAGATGTTTTAGAATTGTGGGAAGGAACTTAAATATCAATTTTTAACAATTGTAATCTTTTGATTTATTGGCTTCATAGATTTGGGCAGGTTCTTGACTTAGTTTAAGACTTAGTGACTCCGTTTTGGAGGCTGGTGAGATGCCTCAGATGACAAAGTGTTTTCTGTGCAAGCATGAGGCTCTGAGACCAACCCCCAGCATCCTGTGAAAGCCAGACATGGTAACAAGCCTCTGATCTCAGCACTGGGGAGGTGGCGACAGGATCCCTGGATATCACTGGCCAGCCAGTCCAGCTAAATAGATGAACTCTGGGTTTTGTGAGGGATTCTACCTCAAAAAATACAGCAGAGAGCAACTGAAACACCTCCTGTGTTGACCTCTAAATACACATAAGCATTAACCAACGTGCACACACCTGTACACACAATTTTTCACATTCACATGAATCAATTTTCCTATGAATAAAAGGATTAATAATGCATTCTTCTGGCTTTACAGTGACAATAAAACAGTGTTCACATTGAGGCTTCCCATAAAGTGATGGCTACGTATACAAGAGGATTCTGCTATGACCTACATGCATCTTAGTGTTTAACCAAATCCTTAAGATAATATTAGCAATACCATCATCTAATGTTCGCATATGTCCTATATCCTGTTCTTGCCCAAATGCATCACACTTTGTCTTGTTCTCTATGGGAACAACACAGATCCTAACTGACTTAACCATTTTAAGTCATGCTCCTCCCAGACACACATGGAAAAATCTGCAATTTCAAGTGCTATCTCCTCCACTCTATTTGTTACTACATCTTAAAACTCAGGGAAATCGGATTGAGAAAGAAAACCAGGGGGCACAGAAAGAGAGTGACGCTTTCTCCCATCTCAGTCTGGTGAAAACATTGCGGTCTTTTGTCATATCTAATGAGGAATTTTTATGGTGGCATAGTGTACTTCAAAATCCCTCTTCACAACTGTGCATCAAGTACCTTCCTGCTATCTGAGCAGCAGTGTTCTACGCTGCCAGAGTGCTACTGTCAAAAGACAGCCAGTCTCTCCTCCTTGAGGGGATGTAGAAGATTGACTATCTAGCACTCCGTTGTCCAGCTAGAGCGTGCAGTGAACAGCAAAACAAATGGGGAAGAGGTGTGTTTAAGAAGAGTACCCAGTTAGCAACTTATTTTTGACCATTAAAAATTTTTAAGTTTCACTTACATGTGCTGGTAGAAATCATTAGTTTGAGATTTAAAACTAACACACACACACACACACACACATCCTATTTTCTTCTTCAATTTGAAAAATATAAGATTGGACTTAATTCTTAGACTAAGAAGGATGGTTTTTAATATTTTTTTTTTCCTTAATTTGTACTGGGGAGATGCAGTCAACTGTGCCACAAATTAGCCATTCTAGTGCAAAAGAGTGGAAAAACATCAGATGCTAATTTCTGCTGACCTTTTTTTGTTTTCAACTGTGTAAAATACTTTTTCAATCATGGAACTGAGATTTGATTTGCTAAAAGTTTAGCTGGGTAATGGATACTCTGACTTGAAAATGGGATGACAAATCATTGCAGCATGACATTGGGTAAAATAAAATATGGATTTCTTTTTTTATGGTCTTGTCAAGGACATTCAGGAAAATTAGCTTTCTTGTGACAGTCTTTGCAAATGTCACCTCTGTCAAAATGAATATCAAATTTCTTCATGAAGAAAATATGTTTAGTATTTAATTGCCTACTCTCATTACCTAGCTGAAACCCAACAGGACAGAACTTTTCTTACTATTTTGAAAGCAATCTAAGTTGCCCAGTAATTAGACAGGACAGGGCCTCTGCCCATCTACATAGTTGAAACAGTTGTTCTTATACCCAGCTTCACCCCCAGATGCAGTCATCTGGAAGATATTTTTAAGTGCTGATGGCCTGGTCTCCCCCCAACCCATCAATCAGCCTTGGGTTTGAGTACTCATGGTGGGGAAGGGGGCGCAGGAGGTAGTTGGTATTTGTTTAAAACTCTCCTAGGTGATCTCAAGACCATTCAACTCCTTCACAAGGAGCAGTAGATTCAGAAGCACAGAGGTTGAGGGAAGGAAGTCTCAGCGGTCTAAGAAAAGCATAAGATGAGGCCATCTTGACTCTTCTGCTGAGATTTTTCGGGCATTCCCAAAGAGAAGGGAAAGTGTTCCAGAAATCCAGGAAGTTCCAGAGCTGGAGTGGTGACTTGCAGACTATTACTGGAACGAATTTTGCCTAATGACACATACTGGAAGCCTCTCTGTATTGTGGTTGAAGTTGAGGATTGTCTCAGTGGGAAGCAATGTCAAGAAGCAAAAAGAAGAAATAATCACAATGTGTATATGTGTGGGTGTGAGTGTGTCTGAGGGGAGGATGTGTGTATATATAAGTGTTTGCCTGTTAAAATAATTCCTCACCATTTTATTATTTTATGAATTTTCTTTATGGCTTCATAGTCATACTTTTGACCCATTTTGAATCAAGACATGTAACACAAATAGAAGACCGGTTATTGTTTTCCATTTATAAAGTTCAATTTTTAGCACATATTTCTGGGTTTTGGGTTGGGATGGGATGATGGCTAATAAGATTTGGGTTTGGGCACAATGAAGATGAATAAGGTCAGTGCTGAACCATAGAGCAGAAAGGCTGCAAACAAATGTATGCAGCTAGTCCCAGTCAAAACAAAGTCCTCCTTCCTACTGGATACTAATTATCATCATTTCTTCCCAGCGATCACAGCCTATACCAGTAAGAGCCCTTGACTTCTAAGGTTGAGTCTTTTCTGTAAAGTAGATAAGTGATATACATTATATCGTTTAATATATACACATACTATGTAAATATATATATTTAAATTACCACAAATCAGAGGCCTATAAATTAGACAGTATCTGTTGTTGATACCACATAATAACACATGTGAAAGACTGTGTCTAGTCTGACTTAACCCCAGCCTCCACTTGCCCCATTCAAGAGCAACTTAGCCTCACCACTTGAATCCTGAGAAAGTTTGAGCACGTTTCATGTCAAAGTAAACACCTCTTCTTGTGGCTTCTGGAGGGCTCGTTGTTCTGTTTCTAAGAATCATTGCTTTAACCAGAGAACTAAGAGTAGGGACTTGGGCAACACAGGAAATAAAAGCCTAGAGCCTTACAGGCTCTCAGAGAAGTCATTCTAAACAAGTCAGGTTGTTAAGAAGTCCTTCTGAAGGACTCAGAAAAACCCCAGAAATGGAGAGATATGTGCTGAAATGATAAGAAAGGGGCACAGAGAACAGGAAGGCTAGTCAGTAACAGCAGTAACTGTCTTCTGCAGGGCTAACTCTACTGTGCAGGAAGCAGCTTGGATAAAACAGATAACAGCTTAACTTGGCAAAGGTATCTCTAATGTTCATTTTAAAATGTAGGGAACAGCTCAGCTAAGAAACACATAATTGCATGCAGGATGCTATTCTTGCACATATGAACTTCTGGGCCATTTTCAGCTAGCAAATTTGCACGCTATCATTTGCATGGTTCCAAAGCATTGTGTTTGTTGTTTTTTAACTTCTGGTGACTAACTAGAGAAGAGAACATTTGTTTGCAAATATCAAACCTAATCTTGAGGAAAACACCCATTTTTCATCCCCATGCAAACAGGGAAGGTGGCGTTCAGAGGCCCACGCACTCTTGTCTTTAACAATGACAACTGCAGGTGGATTGGCTGGTGTTGACTATAATTTTAAAAATAGTTTTGTATTTTTGATTATATGGCATTTATTGTTATAGTAACAGAACTTCAACTGCACATAGCCTGGCTACCTTTGGTGGTGCGTTTTTGACATTAATTTAAAAATATCGGTGGTTTTAAAGACAATTCCAACTGAAAACTGCATCCCAATGAAAATTAAATCCTTTGGCCTCCCTTCTTACTTCTCCTGTATTGGTTTGGAATCATGTAGCCCTAGTAGCTCCCTGCGTTAGGCTAACCCTGTTGGTTGAATGCTTCTCAGCAATTAGAGTGGAGTTTATTGGAGCTGGAAGATGGTAGCTGAGAGCTCACAAAGTGGAGTGTATAATGGAACATTATAAAACAGGTTCTGTTTTCCTGGATTTCCTTCCTTTCCTCTTCTCTCTCCAGCCTTTCCTTCTCTCATCATTCCCACACAGGAAGCTCTGTGTACATCAAGACTACTCTCTATCAGGGTTTGGACCACAGTGAGCTGTTCTTCCTGTTGCTTAGCAGTGTTCTTTCTCTGGGTCTGTTTGCCTTCATTTCTCAGTCAATCTCCCAGGCTATCCATTAGTAGTAGAAGACATCATTGGTTTCCAGGAAACCAAGCCAACAAAGCATTATCAATGTTCTATGCTAACCATGCTTCTGACCTGATCTGAAGCAATCCTTGGAATAGACAGGGATGGCTGGATCCACTGAAAAGGACTCCAGGAAAGAGTTTAGGAAGCTCCCGTAAGCTCGGTTGTGGTAAAGCATTCGGTATTTCTGTGAATGATGTTTTGAAATCCATACATATATTCATAAATATCTCCCTACGCTTCTTACACAGAATCTTTATGACTCAGGAAAGTCAATACAAATGATTCCCTTTTAAAAATATTATCTTTATGTATGTAGGCATTGTGAGTGTTCCTAGGAAACTCTACCTAGGGTTCAGATAAGAGAGGAAAGCAGGTAGTTAATGATACAAAGATGCGTGTGGGACATTCTGTTATAACACTATAAAAACTTGTGACCAGTGTTCACAGTAAAGAATTCCAGCTTCTGGTACACTTACCTCATCTAATCAATGCTGATGCTTTCTTTTCACTGTCAGAACTAAGCATAGAATATTCAAGTGTTAACTAAGGAGGACAGAATGTAATGCTAGCAAAAAAAAACCAAAAAAAAACAAAAAAACTATGATCCCCGTCTTATCTCAGTCTTCCTCTAGTTAATGATGTGAAATCGCTCAAACACAGAATCTCACTGGGGCTCCCACTCAAAAGCTGAAGGTGTGTGCTGGCAAATAAAACATCATTGCCATAAAGATGACTGCTCTACATTTCAGCAGGGCTGGGTTGCACCTGAGTAGTTCCGTTATGCTGGGCTGTTTCTGCAATTTATGTATTTGCCAAAGTGTGCCTATTGACTTTTTTTTCCCCCGACACCATATTGTTTTCATAGAACTTTTATCATTGTTGAAAACACCAAAGCCGGGCGTGGTGGCGCATGCCTTTAATCCCAGCACTCGGGAGGCAGAGGCAGGAGGATTTCTGAGTTCGAGGCCAGCCTGGTCTACAAAGTGAGTGCCAGGACAGTCAGGGCTACACAGAGAAACCCTGTCTCGAAAAAACGAAAAAAAAAAAAAAAAAAGAAAACACCAGTCATTTCACTAAGCCTAAACCACAGGGCATTTTGTTTCAAAGGCTATGCATTATTGGTACACTAATTATATACTCTACTGTCTACTAGCTCAGTCATTTTCAGAGGTGCTTGACTGATGTTAATTAATGGGTAAGAAAGGCAAAACACAAATTCTTTTCCAATCATCAGCCTCTTTTTTGTATCAAATGGACCTTGCTCATTGATAATTAGCTACCTCCTATACCACTTAGGCCACTTCTTCATGGCCTCTACAACATTGCTCTGAGGTCATTTCAGCAAAGAAGAGTCAGCTTGTGTGGAGAACAACTGTGTTTGCAGAGAGCAACTCACTTTTACTCCTAAGTTGAACTGAATACAAGATGAGACAAAGATGGGGCAAGAGAAACCCTGGGAATCAGGGTCTAGCTTTAACTACTCTATGCCTTTAGAAAAACATTGTTTTCAACAAAACTGATGAGGTTTTCCCAAATACTGCAGGTAGCCCCAGTGGAGAGCCCTGCGGGAAGACATGCCTGGAGGAGAGGGATAACCAGTGGCTGGGGGTCACCCTTTCCAGACAGCCGGGAGAAAATGGATCTATGGTGGTAGGTACTGAAGTGGGTCCACCAACCGAGACCAGTCCTGGAATCAGACCTTCGAGGTGTGACTTTCATATTTTTGTTTGACTTTTTGTATTATCCAGACTTGTGGGCACAGGTGGAAAAATATTTTTTACATGAAGAGCGATAACAAACTCCCCACTGGCATTTGCTACGTCATGCCTTCTGATTTGCGGACAGAACTGAGTAAAAGGATGGCCCCGTGTTACAGAGGTAAGTGAGACTTGACCGAACTAGAGGGAGAGAAGCAAAGGAAGGCGTCCAGTCGTTTGCATTTGCAGTTTTGCCTGCTCAAAGATGAAGAATATCCTTCATACGGCCATTGTTAACTAATACCATCCTTCCTTTGTTTACTTTGTGTAGTAGCGATACCTTATACAAACATTCCATGGTTTTGAAAAGCAATTCTTCATTTTCATTTGAATAATTGTGGAAGCTAGTTGGCAACTATCCAACTTTGTACTAAATTTATATTTTCAAATCAGTCTAAGCACGTCTAATGTCAGGGAAACCATAGGATCCTCAAAGTCATGAAATTACCTACAAAATTCTTATTAGAAAGAAAATGACCTTACTTCCTGTTTTCCTAGAAACTTGTAGGGGTCTTCAAAAGGATTCAAGGCACTGGTCAGAGCAAAGCCTTCGCACTTCCTGTTCCCCATATGTGTTCCTTGAAGATGTAAGGAATTAGTGTTTATAGCAACATTTGGTTCTCAACCTGTGTATCACACCTCCTTTGGGGCTCAGATAACACTTTGCCTGGGGTCACCTAAGACCATCAGAAAGCACAGATATTTACATTACAATGTATAACATTAGCAAAGTTTCACTTGTGAACCCTCAACAAAACTAATTTTACGATTGGGGGGGGTGGATCGTCAGAACATGAGGAACTTTAAGAAAAGGTTACAGCATTAGGAAGGTTGAAAACCACTGGTCTAAATTTGGGTAACTCTGTCTCAATGGAAACCTGTATTTTATGTACAGAATTAAGATATATATTTAGATTTTGGGACAAATGTCAGTAGCTGTCAAGATAATATTTATAACAATCAGTAACTCTAAAACTGTCTTTAGAACACCAAAAATATAATGAATGCCAATTCTTTCTAATGATAAAACATACTATTATTATCTCCCTTATCCTCCAAAGATAACCTTAATTACCTGTTAGAACTTTGAACTCATACTTAAATTTATGCACTGATTCTGATCATTTTAGGATCTTTCATATCTGGATTCTGATGTCCTGGAGAAGTCCATGTAATAATTGTTTATATTTTACCTTTGAATGCAAGAAGATAAACTATGCACATTAAATTTTCAATTGCAATAAAACTCAGTCTGGAGTTCTGTATATTTATTATTCCCTTTTGCCTTATAGTTTTATTTTATGTATTTAAACATTTCCCTGCAGGATTATTTTTCTAAAACATACCTATCTATATGCTTTTAGAAGTTAATATGAGCATAGCCCTATTAACATAGCACACATTTGAAAGGGGTGAGAAGTCATGGCAGGGAGTGCAGAGACATCCATGGAGTAATTTGTCAAAAGGAATAAGTGGGCCTCAGTTTTTTTTCATAGAAGTTTATGAAGGAAAGAGCATCAGGAGAAAAAGCAGGGCTGTGTCACTTAGTAAACTCCCAAAGCTTTGCAGTAAGAGACCTTACACATCTTTGTCCACATGGGTCTTGATTCTTTCTGTTAGGCAAAGCAGGAAGGAAGGGATAATCTCAACAAATTAGCATGAGACAATTGAACAGCCACCTGCAAAAAGAGTGCAATGGATTCTTTTTTTTTATTGGATATTTTATGTATTCTCATTTCAAATGTTATCCCCTTTCCCAGTTTCCCCTCCAGAAACCCCCTCTCTCATCCCTCCTCCCCTGCTTCTATGAGGGTGCCCTCTCCCACCTTCTCACTCCCACCTCAGTGCTCTGGCATTCCCCTACAATGGGGAACCAAGCCTTCACAGGACCAAGGACTTCTATCCATGCCAGACAATGCCATCCTCTGCTACATATGTTGCTAGAGCCATGGGTCCCTCCATGTGCACTCTTTGGTTGGTGGTTTAGTCCCTGGGAGCTCTGGGGGATCTGGTTGGTTGATATTGTTGCTCTTCCTATGGGGTTGCAAACCTTTTCAGCTCCTTCAGTCCTTTCTCAAACTCCTCCATTGGGATACCCATGCTAAGTCCAATAGTCAGCTGCAAGCATCCGCCTCTATATTTGTCAGGATCTGGCAGAGCCTCTCAGGAGACAGCTATAACAAACTCCTGTCTGCAAGCACTTCTTGGCATTCACAGTAGTTTCTGTGTTTGGTGTCTGTATATGGGATGGGTCTCCAGGTGGGGCAGTCTCTGGATGGCTTTTCCTTCAGTCTCTGCTCCACACTTTGTCTCTGTATTTCCTTTAGACAGGAGCAATTCTGAGGTAAGAGTTTGGAGATGAGTGGGGAGCTTTGCCTAACCTCTGGATATGGTCTTCACAGGTTCTCGCTCCCCTTTGTTGGGCATTTCAGCTAATCTCATCCCTGTTGGGTCCTGGGAACCTCTTGCTTTCCTGGCATCTGGGAGTTGCTGGTGGCTATCCCCTGTTCCCTGTCCCCCATTGCTACACACCTCTGTTCAAATTCCTGACCTTCTGTATATTATATCAGTCTTCTCTCATACCTGATCCTAGCTTCCCATTTCCCCTCCCCCTCCTCTCTTCCTCCCAAGTCCTTCCCACCCTCTGCCTCCTGTGAGGATTTTGTTCCCCCTTCTAAGAAGGACTGAAGAAGCATTCACATTTTGGTCTTCTTTATTCTTGAGCTTTATATGGTCTGTGAATTGTATCTTGGGTATTCTGAGCTTTGGGGCTGATATTCACTTATCAGTGAGTGCATGCCATGTGTGTTCTTTTGTGACTGGGTTACCACACTCAGGATGATATTTTCTAGTTCCATCCATTTGCCTAAGAATTTTAGGAAGTCATTGTTTTTAATAGCTGACTAGTACTCCGTTGTATAAATGTACCACATTTTCTGTATCCATTCCTCTGTTGAGGGACATCTGGGTTCTTCCCAGCTTCTGGCTATTATAAATAAGGCTGCTATGATCATAGTGGAACATGTGCCGTTGTTATATGTTGGAACATCTTTTGGGTATATAACCAGTAGTGGTATATATAGTTGGATCCTCGGGTAGTACTATGTCCAATTTTCTGAGGAACTGTCAGACTGATTTCCAGAGTGGTTGTACTAGCTTGCAATCCTACCAGCAATGGAGGAGTGTTCCTCATTCTCCACATCCTCTTCAGCATCTGCTGTCACCTGAGTTTTTGATCTTAGCCATTCTTACTGGTGTAAGGTGGAACCTCAGGGTTGCTTTGATTATCTTATACCATACACACAAGTAAACTTAAAATGCAATAAAACCTTGACTGTGAAGCCCCCAGGCCTGGAACCTCTGGAGAGCAACAGAGAGAGTAATGATTTCCTGGAGGTCACAACAAAAGATCAAGCTACAAAAGGGAAGGGACAAGTGGTGGTAGGGCAAGCAGCAGAGTTTCTGCATAGCTCAGGAAGGCATCAGGTGAGCAGCGAGAGAAGCTGGAGTCAGGCATGTGCAAACATTCTCAGATGTGGTGATCATTACCCAAATATATATGGAATCTCATCAAAGAGATACCACAAAACCAGTAACCTGATTGCAAGTCAGTTAAACCAAGATCTTTTCTCTTCAGTGAGAGCAGAGATATGGCTGATGGTTTTATGAAGGGTGGTTGGTGTTACTAACCATCACAGAATGTAAATCAAACCTGGAAAGACCACTTCTTATCTTTTGAAATGGCTATTTACCAAAAAGATGAGAGATAAATATTAGCCAAGGTGGCATGAGTGACTCTACAGAGCATCATGAGAGACTCTACAGAAGGTTCTCAAGATAAAGAAAATAGAAACTCCACACAATTCTATGGTCCATTCGGGAGTGTGAGAGCCAAGGACTCATGGGTGGTGCGTGTATGTGCGCTTACATACAATGGACTGTCATCTAGCTTTAGTAAGCGCTGCCATTTGGGATACCATGCATGAGTATGGAGAACACTGTAAACCAAGCACAGAAAACAACAAGTAATTACATTTATATGTAAAATCTGAAAATACTAAACACAGGGAATAAGAGTGGCCAAGTGGTTGGGGGTGTGGGATGTGGAGCAGGATGAGGAGGATCAATCACAGGACACTGAGTTTCAGTTTTGTCAGAGAAATGAATCTAGCAAGGGAATGCACAGCATGGGTTTATATGCAACAGGACAGCTTAGTGTGGGATTTTGCCAGGAAGGTAGATTCCCATTGTTTTGACCACATGTAGACAAAAAGTCACCATGGAAAGGGAGTGCGATGTTGGGTGAATGAATAGCCATTCTACTTGTGTGCCCCACAGAATTACCATTGTGCACCTCCAAGATATGTAGTAACTCAGGGAGCTGTGAACCTAAAAACTAAAATTCTAGCTCTTGGCCTTTCACCCACTGATTCATTTTAACTTTTAGTTATGTGTTGCCAATACTTCCCATAAAGTGGAAACAGACATAATCACACAATTGTGATTCCTGATGATAATTTGAAGGTTAATACAGGAGACCTGAATGATCTTAAATCATGAAAATTACTATTATTTTCAAAAGTAGAACATAAGACACAGATCTGAAGACTCATGTTTGTGAAAACCTCTGAGAAAAATAAAACTATGGTGAATGGTCATTATGATAAAAATTAAGCCTGAACCATTAGAAGACTGAATCAGAAGGATTTTGAGTTAAAGGCCAGCCTGGGCTCGACAGCCAAACTCTGTCTCAAAATATATAGTTCCAACTTGTCTAAACCAATATTAAATTTCTGTTTTAGATTATATGAGAAAATTTGGAGAAAATTTTGCATCATGTCAAGCTGGAATATCTAGTTTTTACACACAGGTAACAGCTTAATACTATGTTCAGTAACTGTATATGTAGAGAAGCTTAATTCTGGGGTTTCTCTAGACTTACTGAGTAACATTTAAGTGATCTTAAGCTGTGGACTATTATTACCATGTTCACACCACTAACTGTTTTACATATAATTTTAGAAAATTATAATTGTAGTTTTATAAATTGTAAAATTGTAAAAGGCTAATACTACATAGGATCAGGAATTTAGTGGAAGTCTAAAGTAGCTAGTTATTTATTTTTCTAACTTCAAAGATGAAAATATCTATCCAAATATATTGTTTTAATTACTAGTTAATTACTCCTTTCCTTCCTTCCTCCCTCCCTCCCTCCCTCCCTCCCTCCCTCCCTCCCTCCCTCCCTCTCTTCCTTCCTTCCTTCCTTCCTTCCTTCCTTCCTTCCTTCCTTCCTTCCTTCCTTCCTTCCTTCCTTCCTAGTTAGGTTAAAGTATGCCCTAAATTTCACTAGCCTTATTATTATCTGAGCTGAGATTGTTAGGGACACTATTCAGTGATTTTTGCAAATTGAAATAAATGAAGTCTCCTTTACTCTCTGGTAACACATGATTATCCTGGTAATGGAACCTAATGACTTACACACAAATGATTATCTTTCATTGACCCACATTGCCTTTGTCCCCAAAGCTTATTCTAGTGTCTAATGGCCCTGCCTTTGATATTTGAAACCCACTGGTAAATGTGCAAAAAGTTCCAGAATTTCTTCTCTAAAATTCTATTCTTAGCTTTTCTGGCTATTTAACATATGGTTTTAAATTAATAAAATGTTCCCCCTTTTAAGCTTCAATACAAAATGCATTTCCTGACTATTTGCCTAGAATGCTGTATATTTGCAAGAGGTTTGGTGTGGTAAGATTTAACTTTCAAATGATGAGTTTTCTCTTGCAGGATTTAATTGTGATGGGGGCCCCGGGATCATCGTACTGGACTGGCTCCGTCTTTGTCTACAATATAACTACAAACCAATACAAAGCATTTATAGACAGACAGAATCAAGTAAAATTTGGAAGCTACTTAGGTACTGTAAAAATTTGACCAACTTGAATTATCTGTACCTTAGAAATGATATGTGCACCTTACTGGCCAGTAACAATTAGGTATATCAGAAACTGTCTTAATTAAGCATAAAGCCAGCTGCATTTCGTTAACTGTGTATCTTATACTGACACAGGTAACTACCGTTGTCATTGCTTCATCCCTACATAGGAAGTGGTGAATGCAACTTACTTCGTCTTAGGAAGCCCCCTCCCCCAGTTCCTTTTTTCTTCCTTTGTTTCTCTTTCCTTCCTTTCTTCCTTCTTTTCCTTCCTTTCATTGTTCTTCTCTGTTTTCTAAGGCTAGGTCTCATGACATAGCCCTAATTGACCTCTGACACATGAATGCTAGAATTAAAGGTGTGTGTCACCACTCCTGGCTCCCTAGGAAGTTTTTATGCTAAGTCTGTATTGATGCATTCATTTAAACACATGGCTTTGAATATATATGCATTAATTCTTAGACTAGCAAATTAAAAGCAATGCATCTTAAAATGACATCCTAGCTGAAGGAGAGCATTGCGAAGTATATTCTAAAACTTATGATTTTGACTTCTTCCTTATAGACGTTTTGTTTTTAAGATTATCTTGGACTCTTTCTCAGAGTTTAACCATTTTTATTATCCTTTTCTCCTTCGTTCGCATTGTTATTTCACAAGTCAAGAATATCATATTTGTCTCCTATATCTCTACAACATACATATTTTGTGACATCGTTTCTCTTTACAGTAAAGTACGTATGTTCTGTAGATTTTTTTATTTTTGAACAAAGCACGTGCTTGTTTGACCCATACATGCTTTAATTGTGAGCATTTTGTGTTCAGAAAGGGCAGTGAAAAAACAAGTAGTATATTACTATCATTCCAACAGAATTCCTCAGACATTACCTTATGTGATTGAACTATGGCTTGAAGTATTGCAGGAAATGTAACCCATTTTCTGTCTCTTATTACACAAAGTTATATATTTATGTAAAGTCTCTGCAATAGAAAGATTGATTGAAACCTGTAAAGATTGTCGTTTGAGAGCTTCAGCGTCTTGTGTACTCTCAGATGTTACATCTGTAATCCTGGAAGACCATTTGCTAATCATATCACACAGACAATAACAGATCAAGTGTCAAGGTCATATTTTCAATATTGAGAGCTTGGAAATTCAAACCCGTATCATTGTTTTTATTATATATATATATATATATATATAATATATATATATATATATCTTTAAATTGCTTAAATGACCATTTTAAGGTAATATAAATGTTTTTGAGGTTCTCTGTAAGGTAGTCACTTTAAGTAGTTTTGGTTACCTCAATGCAAAGAGTTAGAAAAGCATATATCTGCGGGGAATGATGTGCCTCATGTGCTTCTCTCCTCTTATGCAGGCTACTCAGTTGGAGCTGGACATTTTCGAAGTCCACATACTACCGAAGTCGTAGGAGGAGCCCCTCAACATGAACAGATAGGAAAAGTAAGACTTGCCTTTTTTTTTCTCTCTCTCTATTTCTTCACAACATCTTGAATAGATTATATGAGAGAGTAAAGTGCTAAAGGGACACTGCAAAATATAAGATTCAAATGATGAGCAGCATATTGCTTCAGTTGAATCTGTTCAAGATTTATTTATAGCTCTCAAAGAAATTTAGCTGGAAAATTCTAAAGGGAACTACATAACTTAAATGAGGCTCTGTTATGAGTAAATTGATAAAATATAAATAACAAATTATAGATAATATAGTGTGATAATAAATAGATAAAATATAATTATTTATAGATGCCCAGAAAATAAATTTACTGGTTATTATTTAATAAGAGGGAGTTGAGACAGGCCATGCTGCATGATAAGACTAGAAAAAAATAGAATAGAATAGAGTAGAAAGAATAGAATAGAATAGAATAGAATAGAATAGAATAGAATAGAATAGAATAATTCTAGCTCTAGGTTTTTCTACTTTTCCACATGAATATTGGAAACTCAAAAAGTTTTTCTTTAGTAAACCTTTTTCTGTTTTTTTTTCCCCTACGGGATCCAAAAGTTAGTTTTTGAGATGATAGGGTTTCAAGTCAGGCGTATCAATGTAAATATTAATATTACATATCACTCTTAAAATTTGTAGTGGTAACAATTTTATTAAAACTTGATATTTTATGTTTGTCCATTTACGTGTTATAGAGATTGATATTTTGATTAAACAAATAAGTTGGATTATTTTTTAAGAGAAAATTTGATAAGAAAGTAAATGTCTTTGGATTCTTTCCCCCAACTGTAGGCATATATATTTAGCATTAATGAAAGCGAACTGAACATCGTATATGAAATGAAAGGTAAAAAGGTAAATACATTTCTGCTTTGGGTGTTGCTGGGGGCTTCTATGAATAGTGCCGTGTATTCTCATTGCGCATATTCTTTGCTTTGGAACAGCTTGGCTCATACTTTGGAGCTTCTGTCTGTGCTGTGGACCTCAATGCAGATGGCTTCTCAGATCTCCTTGTTGGAGCTCCCATGCAGAGCACCATCAGGGAGGAAGGAAGAGTATTCGTGTACATCAACTCTGGCTTGGTATGTCTGATAGTCCCCAAACTGGAAGTCATACATGAATTATAATTCAGACTGAATTTGCCCTTAATTTAGAGTTATGAGACTACAGGTTCTTTTTGAAATTAGTGTATTCATGTACACAAGTGCAAGACGCATGTTCATGCATGCTTCTCCGTGCCATGGTACATACATGGAGGCCAGAGCAAAGCAGGCCTCTCATTCTACTGCATATTCCTGAGATCCAACTTGGATCATGAGACTCATACAAGAAGCACTTTTATCCACTGAGCACCTTTGTCAGGCCAGAGATGTATAGTCTTAGGTTTATTTGATGGACCAAAGTAAAATTTCTACTGCTGTATTGATGCTCTGAAAATGAAACAGAACATGCCAATGAGTAACTATTCCAGAAATCTGAGACAGAACAAAAAGGAATACATGTGCACAGCCTGTGTGAGTTCACTCTAGTAATTAAAACCTCCTTTAGTTTAATTTTTACACAAATGTAATTTGGAAAAATGGTTTTTGCAGATACTTCAAAGCAGATGTTTGTATAACTCAATAATTATCATTCTTATATAACTTAGTAAGTTATTGGGAATAGATGAAACATTCAATGTTTTCAACTTCTTCATTTGCAATCAGAAATAAGGTGTATTGATAAAAAACTATTGCACACTTCAGTTGGATTAGATTCTAAAATAATATGAGATTGGCATCACTTATTCTGAAGTGGCTACATTATTAAGTTAGATATTTACTGAATATTATTCATTTTAAGTCATGAGCAATATTTGGTCCTTTGGTTTGAAAATAAGAGCAGGCTTGTAAGAAAGCAGGTTCATTTTCTAGGACACAGCATCTTTTAGTCACGATTTAGTAAAGTGCACTTGTAACCTTCCTCACTCAAAATTTTTCAGAAAATTTAATAAGTTTTCATTTCCAATGTTATGCTAAACTCTACACAATGCAAAAGGCTTCTAGGGTTCTAGGGTGGACGTCTTAAAGTTCTGAAAATAGAGTAGAGGGTTGCATATGCAGAGGTTCCCTGAACTTTCTTTAAACTAAAATGTATTGTTCTCTGTATAGGACTGTCTCAGATATCATTAATGGCAGCATGAAAACAATTGCACTTCACATTTCATACTTCCCCACTCACAGATGCCCTTCCTTGTATTCACTTACCCTTAGTCAGCAAGTATCTCTCATTTTCCCCTTGTGGCAAATATCTGGCATATTTTAAACAAGGAAATGTTTAAAAAGTAGTTTAACAGTAAAAATCATTGCTAAAATAAAAGAACATTTTTCCTCCACAGAAATCTTAGACCATCCACATATGAAAACAGATAAAGGGAATGCTCAGAGAGCAAAGAACAAGTCCACTCACGAGGCTGCCCTTCCCTCTGACTAACCCAGAAGCACTGCTGTTGAACACAGATCGGCTTAGTAACTGGTTGCCAGTTTTAGATCCCACAGTGTTGATTTCTATTCTTCTCTTTGCACTTACCTATTTCTAAACTCTCTGAAATGGCACTAGCCGCTAAGAAACACAACAGTTTCTTTCCCTCATTTGTCAGTGCCTGTGCTAGTCGGGATAGGACTCATCTGTTTCTTTTACCCTTGTTGTTTTTGGCCCATACAAGTCCTAGACCAGCAGACACTCCAGAATTATTGTCAATGAACTGAAAGAAAGAAGGCTATTTGAAGGACTTGGGTTTTGACCTAATCTATTAAATAGCTCTCAGGGGTCCTCACTGAGCACCTAGTTGCTATTCTTGATGACTGTAGGCTACTTGAACAGGAGCAATTACCACATATTCTCCTGGAACTCTTGTAAATCGGCATTGTCTTGAGGGTATACATCACATGTCTTCACAGAGACCCCGCCTCTCTTCCCTTTAGTCATTTCCTAAGGAGCCATCCCATTGTATCCTTCAGTCCTTGGATTTAATCCCATTCCATGTCAATGGTAGTGACTACATCTGTATAGATAGATTCAAATTTTAAATTCATTTAGAACAAAAATGAGCCTTAGTGAAAATCTGGAATGGGAAATATTATCAAAAAAAGCTGAGAATAATCCCAGTTGTGACTCAGAGCTCATTATCACAGCATACTTGGACAGCTCATCCTCTATACAATAACAGCTCACCTTCAACTTCAAAGATGATGATTGACCAGTGCACTGCTGCTTAGATAAGGTTCCAAAGGGCAGCTTAGGTCAAGTCATCTGTTATCTCAGAGACCTCCCATGGCTTGCTATCGTTTGCTTCAGAAAGAGTAAATTTCCCTTTTAATTCATTTGCTATATACTGTAAGACAGTAATTTGTCTTTGCTGTCATGTTCATTATATATGTTTATTAATTAATAAACATTGTAGCTGTTTTCTGTAAATCACAGCCACGCCTTCCTTGCGGTAGCCACCTTACATATCCCTTTGTGAAGTCTCTCTCAGGTCTTCTCCCCATTCTGCTCCTTATTGGAATTCCTTCCTTGCTTCAGTTAGAATTATTCTCCCTTCTTTTCATTAGTGCAAAAGTAATTTGTACTTGTAAGTCATGTGCACACTTGTATAAAGCCCATCGTGTATCCATGGTTCCTGGAGGAAGCAGGGTGTTGCTTACATATACTCCTCCATGGCCCCTTTCAC
Source organism: Mus caroli (assembly GCF_978045245.1). Classification (NCBI taxonomy): domain Eukaryota; kingdom Metazoa; phylum Chordata; class Mammalia; order Rodentia; family Muridae; genus Mus; species Mus caroli. The sequence continues at coordinate 101,030,900 of NW_028227257.1, read as the reverse complement.
TGGTTCACTCTGCCCAGTGAGTGCATTGTCTTTAGCAAGAGCTCAATAAATGTTTGTTAAATTGAATTATTAAAATGATTTATTGGATTTTCAAAGCTGGGGATCTTGAGTTCGACAATTTCCCATGTCCTCTGAGCTCTAATCACGCTATTATATGTGTTGACTTAATAAATATTTATTGAATTGAACTGGGATGTGTGTACTGAAGCTCTATCTGTGGTTTGATGCATTAGAAAAATCCATATCCAATTATAGCAGTAAAGCACGTGTCAAGTTACCAGGCGGCTTTATAATGACACCTCTCTTTCCATCCTTATCTAGGGAGCTGTGATGGTTGAAATGGAAAGGGTCCTTGTCGGAAGTGACAAATATGCTGCAAGATTTGGGGAGTCTATAGCGAATCTTGGCGACATTGACAATGACGGCTTTGAAGGTAATTAAAAATTTCTAATTTGGTACTTAATTTCTACTTTTAAAATAGCTCAAGGAAGCAAATGTGATTGTAGTTTTGTGTTTGTTCGCCTTTTTGTTGAAAGAGGAACCAGAATGATAGGCCACCTAGATTTTGATAATGTTATGTCAGTTATTAATCTTTATCACGGTTAATTAGAGGGGGTTATTCAAAGCATTTTTATTGGTTCTAAGGGTACCATTGATTATAAGTAGCATCATTCTTTACCCGTCTCTAAAATGATGCTTATCAACTTTTGATATCCATCATTTTACTATTTAAAAACGATCCTGATATTAGAAAGAAATTATGAGGTGTCTATATCATTAGAGCATGATATTTAACTACCAGTACAGCCCAGAAACTGAGCAAACCCAACTGAGTCTGGAGGTGAAAGTGGAGCATGTTCTGGTGCCCCCTGCTATGCCTGGAGTACTGTCTGGAGCTGCTTTGCTCTAGGATCTGGCAAGGACCCAGCAAGAGTCACAGCCTTGGTGAGGGGCAGAGTAGTGGCTTCCCACCAACTGACCTTGAAGCATTTACATGATTAATAAATGGCACTGCCTTAACCATGCATCCTGCCCTAGACATCAGACTTGCAGTAGAAATGTCTTCCTCTACACCTGTCTGCTCTTAGCCTACTACTGGGAGTTAACTGAGCCCATGAAACTGCACACATAGAATAAATATGTGTTAGAGGAGAGTGTATGGTTTCCCAGAGTGCAATAACTTCCTACAATTTAGAAAGTAAGTTTTTAATGTTTATTTTCATGGCTTGGAATTGAATCTTCTTGATACTGCCTCTGAAAATTAAAATATGGTTTGTCTTAAATAGCAGCCAAAATTACCACTGTGGCTGTGAAAAAATTGAGATAATAAGTAATATCATGAAAATAAACTTTTTGTTCTTTAGATATCAGCTAAAATAATTAAAAACATTGCATACTATTAAGTGCATTAATATGCCTCCATAGCATCATGCGGTATAACAATGACATGTTCTTGAAGCTATGGAATGTTAATTTTCTTCTTCATGTTACATGTATTTACATCACTTAAGCAATGAGATGAGTCAGCATGTTTGTTACTCTTGGGTTGTTTTTTCCATGTTTTAATCCCAGTGTCATAAATTCAACATTAATCACAATAAATTCATTCTGTCATTATTTTACAAAGCAAGGCATTTCCTGAAATTCTATTTGTATATGCGTGTATCTCTAATTACCACTACTGGAAGAAGAATGGACCCAGAAACCATTTTACTATAATAGAAAAGTCTAGAAATTCAAAACTAAGGTTCCTGTGGTCATACAGTCTCCCATTATAACACGCCAGATGCTGTTATATGCATTTGTTGTGTTACATCCTCTCATACCAAGCACATTTGTCTTTGTGTGCTCTCATTCCATGAGTGAGAAGCAAGACATATAAATTAAACACTGGGGACATACAGAGAAGCAGGGCACAACAACAGAGCTGAGGTGTCAAGAGGTATGTCTGCAGCCCCCGTATGCTTAGCCGTTATGACAGAGTATGCTGCAAAACCACCCACTCTGGTATTTTCCATACGCCTTCTATTATGCATAATCTTGAAGCTCATGTAGTTAGTTAGTTTGTTTGTTTGTTTTTCCTGACAGAGTGGTTGTATTTTCTTTTAAGAGGGAGTTTTGAAGTAGATGCTCACAGTCAGCTATTGGATGGAACACAGAGCTCCCAGTGGAGGAGCTAGAGAAAGCACCCAAGGAGCTAAAGGGGTCTGCAACCCTGTAGGTGGAACAACATTATGAACTAACCAGTACCCCTGGAGCTTGTGTCTCTAGCTGCATATGTATCAGAAGATGGCCTAGTCGGCCATCATTGGGAAGAGAGGCCCCTTGGTCTTGCAAACTTTATATGCCTCAGTATGGGGGAACGCCAGGGCCAAGAAGTGGGAGTGGGTGGGTAGGGGAATGGGGGGGGGGTCTGGGGGACTTTTGGGATAGCATTTGACATGTAAATGAAGAAGATACCTAATTTTAAAAAAAGAGGGAGTCTTCATATTATGTCACATGCATTCAGAATCATGAAGGCTAGCTTTCCAAGTTCATTCTTTGCATCAAGAGTTTTTAATATTTTCATGATTTAAATCTGACAGATATTGCTATTGGTGCACCACAAGAAGATGACTTGCGAGGTGCTGTCTATATTTACAATGGCCGAGTAGATGGAATCTCCTCCACCTACTCACAGGTAAGATACTCTTCAGACTGGCACAGGAACATTGGAGACTAAAGGACCCTCAGTATTCGTCTGGTAACGTGGACTTGTTTTCTCTCTCAAATACGTAACATTTTTATTTCATCACATAATATTGGTATGTGATCTTATTCTAACTCTCAAAACAATTTTCTTTAAACCCTTTATTACCACTAGAGTTCCATTCCATTTTTGTTCTTGTCTTTATGTGTGACAGCACATCTGTGTTTTCGAGGCAATGGCCATTATTTCCCAACTTTGCCCACTTGGATACCAAGTGCAGCTAAAGCTTTATGCTTTACAGAGCTAGCACAGGGAGTGAAATGCATTCATGAGACCATGTTTCTTTCTATGTATAATAGTTAAACTAATAACATCTTAATACAAATTTATGACAAAACTCTCATTTCAATTCTATATCTTGACATCTCCAGATATTTCATTGTAGAAAAAGAGCTATATTCTAAGAAAGATTTTTTCAAAGATTTGCTAGCTAACATTATTTTGGTGTGACCAAAAGTGGGCAAATGACCCTCTAAATTTAATTTAAAAGTTAGATATATGTCAAGTCAAAGACTGATTTTTTTTTCTTCCTGTGAATAGTACCCATGTATTTCTAATTCAGTGTCTGGACATGAAATTAAATAGATGGAACAGACTGAGGTGTGGACTGTTCTTGAATGGAAAGGAGCAATCTGTCGAAACCAGTAGGTTTTCATCAGACATCTGAATAGGAATATATGATAAAGAATAATAGACATCTTAATTTCTAAAATTTCTGTTTATTTATTAATGTTGATTATGGAAGTAAAAGCAGAACTTGAAAAAAATTCAAAGACAAGAAATAAGTAATTGTTTTGGAAACACTAAAAATTATCCTGTAAAATATTGCCTTTTTCACAACATAAAGTTTTAGTAACAAAATAGATTTCAGGTGTTTTTAAAAGTGGGAAATTTTACATCTCTTAAAGTGTAAGAATGTGTTTTCTTGGTCAGTGTGCTAAGGCAAGCCTGAGAAGATCCATTATTTAACTAAGTAAAATCTTGGAAATATTAGATATTTCCAACAAAATTACACAACACAGAGCCCCTTTATTTTTCCTAGAGAATCGAAGGACGTCAAATCAGCAAATCACTAAGGATGTTTGGACAATCGATCTCAGGACAAATTGATGCAGACAACAATGGATATGTTGGTGAGTAGCTATGTCCATTTTCAGGACTGGGAAGGAAAAAAAAAACTTTTGTGGGATACTGCTTTAGTGTGATCAGGGAAAGCCAATGTGAAGGACTTCAGATTACTTATAATTGTGTTCTTGAGAAAAAAAAGAAGTATGTAAGAAACCAATCAAATGTGATGAAAAGCAAGGAGAAATCTGTTTTGAAAGACATGAAAGGCACCTTCTGGAGGAATGATTCCAGCTTAATGCTTTATATTTTGTTTGGCAGCCCCTTTGCAAACATCTAGCATGCTGTTTCATTTCTTTCTTGTATAACGATTGCTGCTGCTACTTCTGAGTGCATAGATTCAGACATATCGTGAAATGGATCTGAGGATGCTAGCTTGCCTTTCCCAATTATGTTTCTGTAAATGCTATTTTGATACATTTGTGATGTGAAATGTGATGATTATTATTTGCTGCTGCAAGGTTATTCTCTTTAACTAATAGTGATCGGTAATCTACCCTGTTGATTTATTATTAATTATTATTATTATTATTATTACTATTCTGCAGATGTAGCCGTTGGTGCATTTCAGTCTGATTCTGCAGTGTTGCTAAGGTGAGGTTGATGTGTGTCACTCCTTAATGACAGTTGGGCCTGATTGTAGAGTGTGGGCGGCAGGTTTTAAAAGCAATGGCCTGGATGATGCTCCTTTTGGTATCCTGGAGTTCTATCATTAAACTTTGGGGTATTTTTTTCTCACCTTGTGTAGACATAATTAAACAGACCATCAGATAAAGCTAATGGTTTTATAGATTTAAGTGAAAACTTCTCTTAATCTGTACACAAAATATAATCATGCATGTATGTACATACCATTAAGTAAGCATTTTAATGATGTTGCTTGTTTGTTGGGAACAAATGTAATTACTGTCTTTACGGTAAGATTATTCTATAACTAATATTAATAATCTTATTGCCTTCTTAGGACAAGGCCTGTAGTGATTGTTGAAGCATCTTTAAGCCATCCTGAGTCTGTAAATAGGACAAAATTTGACTGTACTGAAAATGGACTTCCATCTGTGTGCATGCATCTTACACTGTGTTTCTCATATAAAGGCAAAGAGGTCCCAGGCTATATCGGTAAGCACACTCCACAGAACTAATCCCATACACTCATTCTTTAATCCAGGAGTCAATTGTGTGCCCTCATTGTCCATTATCACGAGCATTTGACATTTCTTTAGAGCAGAATGGAACAATCTTTTGATGTGCACCTCTTGTCTGTCTTTTTTGTTGTTGTTGTTGTTCTCAATTTGTTCTAGCCAGCATATGAGGCACAAAGGAGGTTTAGTGCATAACTCAAGAGGAGGAGCTAAGGCCACCCCTTGCTGCGTTAATTTAAGGTGAACCCTCTGTGTGTAACCTGTGAAATCTTCAGCATCAAATGAGGGCACCACAGCTCCCCTGCTTGACAGGGCTCCTTTTGAAATGTTTTTATTGTTACTACTGCCTTTTCCACAGTAATGGAGAAAGAACATAGAGCCTTGGGGATGCTGTGCAGGTGTCACATCACTGAATTACACCCTCAACGCTACTGAGCTTGTAAAACCTGGAGCATAGCATAGGTATGAAGGAGTAAGAGGCACAGGGTCTTCATCTAAAGTATATGCTGTCATATTTGAATAATTAAAGATGCTTCTCTGGAGGCTAGACCTGGATTTAGTATATGTAATATGCTGCCACCCTCAGCTCTGAGAACTGTGCCCCTTTTCCACTTATAGGGAACTCTTCAATTGACTGCCATAGAGAATATAGCATTGATATGGATCATTCAAGTGGGTAGTTAATGCAAACTTACACACACACACTCACACACCACAGCAGCCTTTAGAATAGTTACTAATGAAAATGGCTCCCAGTAAGTCATACTTCTACCTGGGGTTATCATCGTTTGGATATTAGTCACTTGTGAAATTGATTGAGCAACAACTGAATAGGCTGCTGTTATATAAAGATCACAGAGGCTGCCAATTGCTTATGGAGCCAAACTTTTGATGTGTAATAGAGGTTCCAGTCTGAGCAATTTTGTTATGTAATGGGCAGCATGAACCCAGCATCTGTACTTTATGAGACTCATTTTTTAATAATGCTCTTGAAAAGCCCTGGCCAAAGCTGAAGTAATAAAAAGATGGGCAAAGCTTCATCTGGTTATTGGCACCTGGGGAGTGTGACCCCAGAGTGAATTACACATTAGCATAGACAAGCGAATGGATTATCTGAAAGATACACAAAGGGTGGATGCGGCTGTCTCCTTGTTCTTCCAACTCCGTTGCACTAGGTCTGTTTCTTAATGTCTGAAAATGAATATATGAAACACAAATAATCACAGTGTTCTTATGAAACAGACTCTGGTAAAAATAACCCACGTGGTAGCTTGGTGAGGTCATTCTGTTCTGCCTCTTGAGGGGAATACTTTTGTAGTCCCTCCTTCTTTACCTTGGCTTTGGACTCAGGTGATAAATTTGAAAATGGTTACTTCAGTTGCAACTCTCTCTTGCTTTCTAGGTAATTATATTACAGTTATTGTAATTTTGAATTCAATTGATTTAGACTTTATTTTCTAAATTAAATGATGGTTGAAAGGTTTATTTGAAAATGAATGTAAGACTAACAGGTTTGACGCATACATTGTGGGCAAAATACCTTCACAAAAGTGTGTTCCTTTTCAGATATAAGTGAATGTTGCAGAAATTATATATATATATATTTTTTTTTTTAATTACTTAGACATCATTACTCCTGTGCAGTGAGGGCAACTCAGTGGAGGACTGCTCTCAAGTCACTTTGTAAAGAACCCTTTTAGAGTCAGGAAATGAGGCTTACTTCCTTGCTATAATCTGCCTTGATGATTTTATGGCTTTTAAAATCCCCCTCTTCTTTTCTGATCCGAGGATCTTGTTTTTCAGCTAAATATTAACTATGTCAGATTTTAACCACCCCTAAACCACTAGAATATTTGAGAGAAAGATTATATACTTCTCATTTTCATTTTAGATTAACTCTAGAGGGTCAAACCATGAGCAGTAAAGTCACAAAGAATCAATAATTGGTGATTGGACTGAAAGGAAGGTATTTTTTAGTAAGCCATTTTATAAATTTTTGGGTTTTGACCTGGTTGTTCATTTTATATAGGAAAATTAAATAAAATATCAAACTTTCAAATAAGAAACACAAAATTAAGGGACCCATACTATATTAGACATTAGGCATGCACCACACAAGTCAGCTATCGTACAAGACAGATTCATCCTGAGAGATGCTGGCGCTCACGGCTCTAGACACACTTCTGTCTTTGGCTGATATATAGACAAACAGACTTGTTCGGTTATCCAGGATTTTTGTGTGGTTTTCTCATTCTTATATGTGAAAAGATTAAGCAAATAACTAAAGGTGTTAATAAAGATAACTGGAAGACAAGTTAATAATTTTTTATTTTATTAAATATAATTTTAAAGAATATTTTATTTCTTTTTTTTCATACTTCAGTTTATCTGCTTCACACTGATCCAAGGAAAGAACTCAGGGAACTTCCTGGTTGACTTGTAACTGTTAATACCTCAGTGCCTTAGGAATGGATGCTAATCACGATGCTTTCTCTGTTTTTACAGTTTTGTTTTACAATGTGAGCTTGGATGTGCACAGGAAGGCAGAGTCTCCGTCAAGATTTTATTTCTTCTCTAATGGGACTTCCGACGTGATTACAGGAAGCATACGAGTTTCAAGCAGCGGAGAGAAATGTAGGACACACCAGGCATTCATGCGGGTAAGGGAGACTACGTAACGATGAAATACAGACATCCCAATTGTCTGTGCGGCAGCAAGTTACTGTGTGTTTACGGGCTGTTAGCTTCCTGTCCCGGTTAAAACATTAAGCAGCATCAACCTGGAGGATGCAAAGTCCATTTCTGGATGTATCTTTATCTTCGTCTATCACATTTGTCTGTGTCCTTGCATCCAGAGACTTGCCTTTCCCTTCCTCTGATTGCTATTCCCTGTGCTCCTTTACCCAGTTGTTTGGAAATGTACCTGTGTTGGTCTGCAGAGCCTCAGATGGTTTCTATGGTGTGTTTGGGGATGTTAGTTTGCTTTTCATGACCTCAGCTAGGCAGAAGCCAGCACGAATGCATTGGGGTTATTAGTCCCCGCTGCAGCTTTGTTGGGGTGTCAATGGGAGCTTGTGCGATTGAGGCTCGGTAAGGCTCATTTGTGGGCCAGGATGACAGCTCTCATGATGGTTCGGGGGTGGATAATCCTGCCAAAGCACAGCAAATTTCATGTTTCTTTTATGAAAACACTCATTCCCAAGCCAAGCACCATGCTCCTCATGTTGGTTAAATTTTAGCATCTGCAGCTGTGCCAGGTTTTTTTCCCCCACTGGGGAACCATGTATTCCATCAGAAAATCTATTGTCACAAGGAAGCCCAACTATTCCTAGGAGCCCTTTCTGGGATTTGAAATAGTAGCCTCAGCTTAGAATATAATATTCCCTAAGATACTTACTCCAGGAAAGGCAAACAAGCATCAAGACTGGTTCACTGTGCCTTCTGAGAGCACTCACAGGCCGTTTCCCCATCTCCCTTCACAGGGTTTATTGTGCTAGAGTAAAGCTGTAAGATGGGTCAGAGCCAAACACATAGAACAGTATTTATGTAGCCATCAGTTATGTGGTATGGATACGAGAGGCTCTTTTATTTTCTTCCTTCACAGATGCGTTTTGACTTATATTAGTCAATTACAGAGAGAAAGGCTGAGGCCATTTTCAGGGCAACATGAGGACCACCTTTAGATGTTCTCAAGGAAACAGGTTGTGTTTAAGTTACAAAAATAGCAGCAATTTGAGTTTGATTTATTTTGTCCTGTTCCCTGGCGTTGTTCCTACTAATAAAGGACTGGATCATCCAAATTGTACAGTTTCTTCAGAGCACATTTGGAGTAGAATTAGAGCTTAGCAGAAGTTTCCACGATCTCTGTCATGTATCCACTCAGAATTGCCATGGCTTTGTGATAATGAGGTGCACTGTTGATGTTGGGCCCTATCAAGAATGTATTATTATTATTATTATTATTATTACTACTACTACTATTAGTATTGCTATTGTAAGGCTGGAGAGCAATGACAGTGGGCTAGGCAGAAATCTCCAGTATTTAGCTGCGTCCCAAGTCCTCCTACTCTATAGCAAACATTTAGTTATAGTATCTACTGACACAATGGGGCATGCACTATGTGGGGCTTTAGAAAAGTCATTGTTTTCTCCGTTTTTTTCTTTCCTAAGTTACATAAGCAACTTCAACCTTCTTTTACAACAAACCCAGAGAAGACGTAGGAACCACAGAAGCAACAGCTTCAGCTTTGAGTTCTGGAAAGGAGCTGTAGCTATTGTACAAGTGTCAGTGCAGTCTCCCACCCCTGCCCGTCTGGTGGCACACACCATTAGGGACATTAGCATTCTTGTTCTTCACAGTTTATAGCACAAGATAGCAGCCCCAAATCTTAGTCTCTCTCTCTCTCTCTCTCTCTCTCTCTCTCTCTCTCTCTCTCTCTCTCTCTCTCTCTCTCTCTTTTCCTGATGAAACAGAGAAGATGGGCAGTGGTCAGATTAGCTGGCTAGTTCTTGTGTTCCGTAAAAGATATCTGGAATCAGAATGTATGCATTTGACCTAGAGCCCCTCAAGATTAAATGTGAGAACATCTTTTGATATAGTATTCAGGGGCATTGGTGAGGTAGCTCAACTTGTTAATCGTGTTGTTCTTCCAAAGGACCAGACGTTAGTTCCCAACACATAACTCACAACCTCCCATAAGTCTAGTTCCAGACGATATGACCTTTAATGGCCTTCCATGACTCCCACACACACAGATGCATGTACACACACACACACACACACACACACACACACACACACACACATGAATAACAAATACAAATAAAATTAAATCTTTAGAGTCTTGATTTCAGGCTCAGGACACTCAGCATTCAGGACTCCCTGCTAGTGGATACCAATTAAAGCTCAATTTTCTCTTTCACTAAGTTCTCTGGGTGCCACTGGGTGTTTATTAAATACATTGTGTCAGCTTCTGTTTGAGACTCTTATACATTATCAGTGACTAAAAAAATAGCAATATCACTACCTTCATGCAGTTTCCATGCTAGTGGTAAGAAACAAAAGCATGCTGGGAAAGAAAGCTCCAGTATTCTACAAGATTATACAGATAAGGGAAAACAAGTGAAGGAATTGCCGAGGACAGGGGAGTGTGAGATGCTGGTTGGGAGGTGGACATAAGTAGGAACAATATACATAAAAGTAGGGCTCCTTTAGAAGGTGATATCTAAGGAAAGATTGAAGGATTGAGGATTTTTTTCCCCATGCAAAAAAAGCAAGGCTGTGGCCCCTAAGTTCACTGTATAGCAGCAATATGTATAAGACTTCTCAAACAATATGGTGGACTGTAGCTAGAGCTATTGACTGCACGGGCCTACAGAAGCTATGGAGATCTGCTGTTCGATCAAGTTCCTGCATGGTACATGTGTGGTTGGCTTAGGAACCATATTCTGAGAATCTCAGACAAAGGAGCAGAAGGTTCTGGGAGCCAGGTTTAAAATGCTTCAGGACAAGAAGATGGCAGGTTGGTTTGAGGGACAATGGAGAGTTGAGGTTGACTAACAAAAGTGAAGAGTGGGGGTGAAGGGAGAACACTTGCAGACAGACCTGAGGGTATCTGTGAGTTTTTCTCTAGTGAGCTGGAGATTCATGGTAGACATTTGAGCTGAGTATATGTGACTTCAGTATGAAAAGCACTCTGGCTACTGTGGAGAGAGGATTGATGGATCATAGGTTGCAAGCATTGACACAGAAAAGACTACTGATATCACCAAGGTCAGAGTGATGTTTCCATCAGAGGTGGTTGAAGACAGATTCTATGCCCTTTACTAACAGACACTATATCAGTCACCTGAAGGAGAGTCATCAAGACAAGTACAGAGTGGTTGGCCCCTAGCAACCAAATACATAATTTCTATAAGTTCAGAAAAAAATACTGCAAAAACAAAAAAAACAACTTTTACTTGGAGCATTCTATTGTTCAGTTGTTACCTTGCTGAGATGGAGACATATTTAACTTCTCAAATAAATATCAGTTAATCATGGGCATATACTAATCTATACTTGGAGAAGGGTAACAGGAAGACCTGTCACCATCAACATTCTGAAATCCAGTAATTCAGTACCTTACAATTAGACTTGTGTGATAGCTGAGGGGTGAAAGAGAAAAAAATCATATGGAAATAATTGAGAAAAGATAGGGTTATTTTTTTAGGGCCTGGTGAAAATGTGTGTGTGTGTGTGTGTGTGTGTGTTTGCGTGTTTGTGTGTGTGTGTGTGTGTGTGTGTGTGTGTGGCAGTGGTTGTATCTCTCAGCATATATTAAACATCAAAGTTTTTACGCTTTAATGAGATGATTTGTATGACATGTAAATGGTATGTCAATAAAGGCATTATTCTTAAAAGCATCTCCATAGGCTTCTCCAGTGCTAGTGACCTGGACCTCCTCCCTCTGTACTTGCCCATGAATGTGTGAAAATAATTATCCCCACACATCTATGTGGATTCATGCTTGATAGACCGTGACAGAAGTACTAACATAGCCTTGTATCTTTTGACTCTTCGTGTGCAGAATGGATGCGTTAGTAAATATCTTCAAATGTTTATGGCTGACTAACTTCATATTTTGACCAGATCTATTTAAAATATTTTTTCCAGTACTTAAGTAAAATGAGAATATGTGAACCTGCAGTTTAGTTGTCAACTTGGTCAGACCTACAGAGATCTATGAAAGAAAAAGAATACAAAGTTTGGCTAATTTTAGGCACACACTGCCTTAGTCGGAGTTTCTATTCCTGCACCAAACATCATGACCAAGAAGCAGTTGGGGAGAAAAGGTTTCATTCAGCTTACATTTCCACATTTATGTTCATCACTAAAGGAAGTCAGGACTGGAACTCAAGCAGATGAGGAATCAGGAGCTGATGCAGAGGCCATGGAGGGATGTTACTTACTGGCCTGATTGCTCAGCTTGCTCTCTTATAGAACCCAAGACTACCAGCCCAGAGATGGTCCCACCCACAAGGGGACCTCTCCCTCTTGATCAATAATTGAGAAAATGCCTTACAGCTGGATCTCATGGAGGCATTTCCTCACCTAAAGCTCCTTTCTCTGTAATAACTTCAGCCTGTGTCAAGTTGACACCCAAAACTAGCCAGTACACAAGCTAATCTGGATTCTTGTGGATACTATTTTATGAAAATTCAGATAAAAACATGGCATAGAATTTTCATTATGTTTAACATAATAGCATATGACATTTCATAAATACACTTCTAAGCAAATTCATGTTATTCCTGTCAAATACTTACTCAGTAACTCTAAGGTATTTTTTAATGTTTTAGTTTCTGTCTTTAGGTAGAGCTGATTGAATTAAACAAGTAGTGTGTGTGTGTGTGTGTGTGTGTGTGTATGTTTACAAAAGCACATGTACATTCCTTATATTATGAGAAAAGCATAATTAATAGGTAATTGGGATAATGGAAGTAATGTACACCGGATGTAGAGAAGACCTCGTGGAAAATTAGTATGAATTAGATGCTATGTGATTTGGTCAATGCAAGCTTGTTGAGAAGAATGAAAATAGTGGACAGGTAGAGGGATATTCAGTGGCTGTCTAGTTCCTGTGCCCAGGGAATAATTTAATCAAGTTTGCTATTGTAATACTCAGGGCTTCAAGCTGTTTCACTTTCACAAGTTGATAACTTGGGATTTGGGCTTTGATTTGCAGCATTCCTATATGGTCAAGGTTTCCTGTTGAGATGATCATTTGCCAAGTAATTTTAAAAAGATCATCTGTAGATAAAAGAATAAAAAACGTATTCTGGAATCTTGAACACTGTAGCTCAGGCTCCAGCTCTTTCAGATGCTGTTATCACTATAAGTCTAATACTCACTACAACACCATTTTCTACTTAATGTTCTCTGAGTGACAAAAAGTCCCACTTTTCTATGCCTCCATGTTTCTCCACATTTATTAAAGTAAATCTCAGTGTTTGATTGGTTATCCAATATAGCTACATTTCAATATATATATATATATATTTATATATATACATACACACACACACACACATATATATGTGTGTATATATATACATGGTTATAACATCTGGGCATTTTGCACACACCATGTGACCTGACCATCCCTACAGTATGTAGACATCATCACTATCATTGCCACTGTCATTTTCAGATAATGTAACAAAACATAAATAACCGGGCCAATGTTATACAGATAGAAATGGGCTTGTTATGCGGTCTCTAGCTCTAGTCTTCTTCAAGCAAATTATTCAGTTGAGAGAAGAGGTAGTTTAACTAGAAGTTTATTTAACAAAGCAAATCAAAGTATTTACTCCAAAGAGAGATCTGAGGACGTTTCCCCCAGACGGTTCTTAAGGGTAAAATGAGTAACTCTTTTCCCATCACACATCATGGTGGACCAGAAATGCCACTCAGGATCTTCTACATTTTCCCATGACCTTCTAAAAGGCACGATTCAATATCGAAACCATGACATAAATGACATTATAAGGAAGCTAAGGCCCTTTCAAGATAACTCTTTATTAGTGCACATGTCCAGGAAAATGCCCAGGAATCCTAGTTCTATACAATAACAACCTATCTCTATCATAAAGTGAATTTTAATGTCAGGAGGCATAGCTATGATAATTTAGCTATCATATCACACATCTAAATCCTGTTTTAGATAGCTGGAGGATCCCATGATTGTTTGTTCAAGGTTTTTTTAAATTGAGGTCTTATCATGAAAGCTGGGGCCATGGTTTTGCATACTTTTTCCAGTTCTACAAACAGTTCTACTTCTCAGATTCTACCTAACAGACTCAAGATTTAAACTCCAATTTTCCACCTTTATAACAAGATATTTTTAAGCACGACATAGCAATATCCATTATGTGAGTAGAAGAAGCAGTTGTAGTTTTGTAAAGGATGTTGAATAAATACAATTATTTAGTATTTGCCACCTTTATAAATTTATTAGATTGATTTTCATATCTGAATAACACAGCAATAATCTGCAATAGATTTCTGGCTTATAGAGATCCCTTACCAAGACAAGCTAACCCCTTGCTGTGCATAATGAATGCACCAAAGTTCTCAGTTATTGAGTAGGTGGCATTACTCCATCTGAATGTCCACAGCCCACCTAACCCCAGCTTTTCTGTATGTGTGTCTCTGTGTCTATTCCTTCTTTCCATCACTGGACCAGTTATGTCTATCCTTAGAGCCATTCAAGGATGTGGCAGGTTAAAATTTTTGACTGTCTTGGGTGCAAATAATTGAGTTTCTTTGATAGCCCAGAAGAAACTTGTTGAATGCATTTATTAAAATGGAACTTGTAAATTGAAGAACATAGGAAGGTTGAGTCAATCTGAGCTTGACAGTTAAATGGTGCAGATGACAGGACACCAAACATCTGTGCTTGTTTCTTCAGATTACCTCTAGATAGAGTAACAATTCTAACATGAAGGAAAATGAAGACTGTAGATTTTCTAAACTGGTCCTTGTGTTTGTGGACTTCATTTATGGAGCATAACCTGCCCTCTCAAATTCTGAGGTTATTTTCATTTATGCTTTTGTTGTGCTTAGCAACATGCTTGTATGCATTGGTCTTTAACATATTTTATTTCATGAAGTGCTCAGTTGACTTCTGTTATAAAAGCTCAGATGTTGCTTTATTAGTAAAGATCCCATTACCTCCCCAGACAAGGAATAAAGGGAAATCTGTCTTTCTAGTGAGTCGTGAGCAAGCAATACCATGCTGTGTACCTTACCCCCTCCCATGCATGTGTTTTCAATTTGAGAATAACTTTTGGATATACTGTAGTGCTGATTTAATTGAATCCTGAATGCTTTCAGGTTGTTTCCACTTGATTAAATTGTTTCCGCTTGTACCATATGTCAGGAAATAAGTTTTGACGATAGAATGACATGATTTTAATGAAGAGATTAGTAAATAATAAAATGCAAATATAATTTTAAAACATTCTAAGTTTGTGGGAAATATTCCTAGAGGAAATAAAACAAATGCATGCTTGCAGAAATTAAGATTAAAATGTAAGAACTGATAATGTATTGGAGTAAGCACACGTTTGCCATTGGAAATGTAGTAAAATGAATGTTAAAACCCTAATCATCCAACAGTGTATTTTTGACCATGTAGCTATAAGAGTAGGCACAGGAAATGCTATGTAGAGATCAGGAAGCCACTACATATAAAAGAACTGTTTTCAAAGCAAAATATTTTGTAATGGCTACCACTGCTGTGTTATTGGTAAATGAACCTATAAACACTTTGTGTGTGTGTAAATCATAATAGCATAGCAAACAAGAAAACTGTCACAATAAGGAAATTCAATAAACTTAGAAATGCAATGCTAACATTATTCCTGTATTTCTAGTCATGGTGTTATATAATATAAAGGGAAAATGTCATTATGATAAATAAATAAAAAACTCGAAAATTTCATAATAAATATGAAGTTGAATGAATCAAACTGAGTACAAAGTGTTCAAAGAGATTTACAGAAATCTTATTGAGCGACATTATTTTCCTATAAGCATATAAGGGGCTATTAAGTGAAACAGAAGTGTTAAGGAAAACTTTGAAATTATTTATTGAGTATGTAAATGAAAAATGTGCATATTATAATACCAATATACAAGAATTATACAAAATATCATGGAAGGGAAAGTGCTGAAATTCCACCCTCTGCAAATACCATCAGATATATGGTAATAGTTTTTCATTTCATACTCTGTCCTGTCACAAGCCACAGGGACGTTTCTGTAGTGCACAAAGAACATACACTTCAATTTTTGTAAAAGTAATTCTGCTAAAATGTGGATTTGTGTGTGTGTGTCTTTTTTTTTTTTTTTTTTTACCCTTTAGAAGGAAAGGATTTTGTGAAACTTTTTTTATTCATGTTACCTGCTTTTATTTGTACACACTATTTTCAATTCCCTTAGAAAGACGTGCGAGACATCCTTACCCCCATTCATGTAGAGGCCACATACCACCTTGGGCATCATGTGATCACCAAACGAAACACTGAGGAATTTCCACCACTCCAGCCGATCCTTCAGCAGAAGAAAGAAAAAGACGTTATTAGAAAAACGGTTGAGTATTTTCTTGTATTTAAAACATAAGTAAAGAATTTTTCAAATAGGACAAAATTAATTGAAATGTACCTGAATTGTTCAGAAATTTTTATAAGCATTAATGAAAATAAATTTAAGATTTCTCTCTCTCTCTCTCTCTCTCTCTCTCTCTCTCTCTCTCTCTCTCTCTCTCTCTGTGTGTGTGTGTGTTTAATAATTCCTTCGGGATGTTCAGTTGAATATGTTTATACTTGCATTTAGTCACATGAGTGCCTTCCTATATGTAAATGTTTATGTAGAGTATATGTAAGTTTTTCTCTCCTTGAAGAAATTAATTTCTCAAGAGAAGCCACAGTAGGCGTTGGTTGTGCTAAGAGTCAGTTATTCAATGCCATTCCATGTTCTCTTCCCTGTTCCATGCACCCGCTGGTCTGTTCCATGCACCCACTGGTCTTCCCCTTTCCTTGCACCCACTCTCCCCCCTGTTCCATGCATCCACTGGTCTTCCCTGTTCTGTACTCCTGCTGGTCCTCCCCATTCTTGCATGCTCTGGCCCTCCTTTATTTATCCCCTTTTTTTTTCTTGTCTCTCCCTGGCTATAGAGCCACTCTGAATTTTTAGTTCTCCAGCTGAATTTCTGTCACATATAAACACATTTACTGTGTGACAAAATTTCTCTTTTAAAAATTCTTTTATATGTTTATAGCCTCATCTTAGTAACAACTGCCTATTAAGATGATCCCTGCCTTCTGGCCAGTGAACTGTTATTCATTTCCTAAATTGTTCTGTTCTGGAGTATTTTGGGTTTCCTTGACAATGTATTTGCTCATGCAGTCCCAGTGTTGAGACCTTAACTGTCTACCAACGTAGTCCCAGTTAACAGTTTGCACTGGGGTACAGTCAAAAGGCCCTCACTAAAGCAAGCACTAATGGCAGACAGAATGTAAAACGTGAAAGGGACCGTCCAAGATCTAGTTCACATCCTGTCCAAGCAAAACTGCTTTACATCATGTAAGCAGACCTAAGCTCTTAATCACTGCTGCCTAGTCTAAGATAATTGATCAAATTAACATAATAACTTAAGAGCAAATTTCTCCATTCTTATGTGAAATTATGAGAGTGAGTTGGGATTTTTAAAGATTTTTCTATTGAACTGCAGCTTTCATTATCACTTACTTTCCAATGCCTTCAATATTTTTAAATACCAATACTGTAAACACACAAGAAAAATATTAGCAATTTGTAATCGATATTTTGGTTTTTAGACCCATGTGCTCTCCAATTAGGAATAATAGAATGAAAATCATACTGACTTTGCTGAATCCTTTGGTGGACTATTTATACTTCAGCTTCCCCATGTGGGTGGACTAAGCTCTGTTATGTCACATGACTATTCACTTCCCACTTTCTGTGTCTTGTTTCTTTCTTCACTCTCTAGATCCCCCTTCTTAAAAAAAAAATATTTCCTCTTGCCACCTATTCCTATTGTGCTGAGCTATTTTAATTTTTTTATTTATTTGCTTTTACATAGTGTATACTTCACATTTTCCGGAGATATACATGCAAACCCCATAGTATACGTGGATCCTTTTAAATGATTAGAGCTTAATAAATTGAACAAACTTCACAACAGGCTACCATTTAATTTTGTTCAATGTTTCCACAAAGTTTTGCCTCTCAGCTTCTACATATAGATGTAATAAGTCGCTGCCCACCCCATGCCAAAGTAAAGTAGATGTTTTATTTTTACATAATGAATTTGATCAGAATGTAGCAGGAGAAAGTTGTGGAAAGGAAGATTAGGAATATATTTGCAGCTAATATTATAAATATCTGTATAGTGTCTTTAATATAATTTCTCAAAGCTTATTTGACTTAACAAATTTTGGCCTTAAATCCACCAGAAGAATTGAGTTTCTATAGCTCTGAAACTATGTATTTGAACCTCCTGACTAATTCTCAGATTGAACCTTGGGGATGCATAAGTTGTAATTTAATGTGTGACTTTTATTTTTGTCAAGCACAGGTGCCGCATTCTTTAAATACATAGGAATTAAAATAAACGTTGTCATGTTTTATTTCCAGATAAACTTTGCAAGGTTTTGTGCCTATGAAAATTGCTCTGCTGATCTCCAAGTTTCTGCAAAAGTTGGATTTTTGAAGTAAGTATAGTTTACTCTGCTTTTCATCAAAAGAACAAAAAGGGTAAATGCATGTGGGTTCTAGTAACAGAGGGTCTCACCCTCGAATGTCAGCATCATTTAAAAATTTGCTAAATAATAATGTTTTGCTGTGAGGGACTGAGTGATGCTTATATCACTCATTTTACATGTAAAATGAATGATCAAATATATATATATATATATATATATATATATATATATATATATGCATTACCATCTTTTAAAGTATGAAAGCGTATGAGCATCCCTAAGATTTTATGAAGTCTGCTTTAAGTCTTTTGTTATAACTTAGAAGGTATTTCAGGATTTAACTGTGCCTTGAGATATCATTATCACAGTCATAACTATATTTTAACATTTTAAAGGCCTGGTAATAAGAGTTTAGCTGGAAAAAAATAAACTTTACTACACAATGGTTAGTATACTTTCTGGCTAGAAAATGGGTTATGAAATTCAAACTGATATGCAAAATACTATATTTTGACAAATTTGAAAAAGAATAAACTAACTTGTTCTAAATTCATAGCATGATAGAGTAAGAAGAAAATACAATGTGCTTAGAATAGCATCTGGCATAGAGGAAGAACTAGGTAAATAGGAATGTCTACTGTTACTTTATAATGGAAAAAAACTGCAATTATGTATCATGTAGAGGTTTCCTACATTCAATTTGCTTTGCACATCTATAGACACTGGGAAATGAAAAAAGGTTAAGGATACAGAGTGACCAGGAGCAAGAATGAGAAACTGGATTAGAAGGCGGGACATAAGCAAACCATGGAACTATCTAGTTTTATGTCAACACAAGGAAGAGCACTGGGGAAAAGGAAGTGCCAATAGATAATGCCTCCACAAGACTGGCCTACAGGAAAGCTTGCGAAGAATTCCTTCATTGACTGGTTGATTTGGCAAGGCTTAGCCAGTGTGGACAAGCGCTGTCCCTGGGCTGGCTGGTGGTCCTGGATTCTACAAGAAAACAGGCTGCACAAAGTCTCTTTTTCATAGCCTCTGCATCAGCTCCTGCCTCAAGGTTCTTGTCTGGAGTTCCCTGGATGATGGACTACAAGCTATAAGAGAAAATCAATCCTTTCTTCCCCAAGTTGATTTTGGTCATGATGTTTTATCACAGCAATAGGAATCTTACCTAAGAAAATGGAGCTTTGGTACATAGCTCCTTACTTGAAAATCACTCTCAATATCACATTTTGAATTCCCTCTACACAGGAGAGATGGCATAGGGATGAGAAATGTAAATTTTACAGGATGAACAATGAGATAAATGACTCAAACATTGAGAGTCATTTTATTCAAGGAGCTTAAAAGCAGTAGAATTCTTCTCAGTCAGGCAATGTTAGCGTAGCCATGGGTATCTACAGTTCAGAGGCAAGGAGCCCTCCCTTGACTGGTAAAGGAACTTAGTGCTTACAAAGGATTCAGTTGGCTCACTCAGGTAATTGAGTACCTGCTTTGTATATCAGAGCATGGTGTGACTTTGTGGGTCTATTAGTTTGAGAATATATAATTTTCCATTTGAGTATTTTTTCTAAGATATGTAGGATTTTGGTTTATCAAGAGACTTTGATAAAAAGTCGTTGTGCAGGTGCATGTGTAGAGAGGGAGATTTGCGAAACCATAGATGAAGTGATTCCATGTGCTTGCATTTTGGGTTCTCTGTATCTTCCTGCTCCTCCTTCATTGCTAATCTTCATGAGAAATGAGATTTCCTCCTCCTCCTCCTCCTCCTCCTCTTCTTCATCTTCATCTTCTTCTTCTTCTTCTTCTTCTTCTTCTTCTTCTTCTTCTTCTTCTTCTTCTTCTTCTTCTTCTTCTTCTTTCTCTCTCTCTCTCTGTCTCTCTCTCTCTGTCTCTGTCTCTGTCTCTTTCTCTCTCCTTTTTTAGATAACTTCTACAATCATAGGTTTCCATTTGGCCTTTCAATTTTTTTTTTTTTTTTTTTTTTTTTTTTAGTGCTAGCCCTCCTGTACCCTTTCCTCTTATCCCTGCCTTGTTTTACCCTTCCTACTCCATTATTTTCTACAAGACTTTATTACTCTGAAACCAGGCAAGTAATGCAGTGGTGACTTCCACGTGGGAGGTCAAGCTGATCAGATTCAACTTGGCTCAACTCTAACTTCTACTGCTTTACCCAAAAGGTCGCCTTAAGAGAAGCCTATGAACCTCCTCTTTCCTTGCTATAAAATAGTAGAAATTACGTCTTCTCTATTGGATGTTAAATTTTTTAAAATGCACTTATTACAAGTGATTAGCTCAAAACCTGATACCTTTAAAAGGTACTACTGTTTTTAGAATCATATACATTCCAGTGCAAAGCAGTACGCACCAGTACCTTTGCATCATTTTGAAAAGTTACAAACTATTTCTGTGAGGCTAATGATAACTTATTTGGGGGATGTGCAAATGAGAACTCATCTAATTAAGTTTTCAGAGCCACGGTGAAAGCTTTTGACTGTGTTTTGAGTAAGTTATTCTGTGTCAGACAAAAATACAACATCTCTGCATGTAGGTGTCTTCTCTCCTTTCTCAGTAACCGTCTGCAAATTGGGGCCATATGTTGTAAGCCTTCTTCTGGCTGTAACTCTGCTGGCACTAATGGTATTATGTGTCCCAGATCTAGAAGCCTGTTTTATGTAAATGCATTTACTCCGTAAGGAACATGAATTTCTGAAGCCTGCAATAATAAACCACTCGGGTTTGACAAGCAGTCCTGATTCCCACTCCCGCCTGGTTCCATTAGGCTGAGGCCTCCTTCTATGTGTCCAACCTCCTGGGACAGTGAGCCAACCAGAATTCCCACAGAAACATAACAGTGAGCAAACATGTTATCATAATCACAAGAATAATAGGTATTAGGCAACAAGAAGGAATCTGCAGTCAGACCTTTCATATGGATCAGGAAATAAATTACCTTACTCTTCTATGTTCATGTTTCTAGAATTAGTGATAAAAACTCCTCTGACTGCTTTCATAACAGTTAGGACTACTTTTAACTTCATGTAACAAGAATTTGACTAATCCTGACTTACAGAAATATATATGTGGCATAATATTTGCATGGAAATGGTAGTTGTGGGTCTGTTATACAGCCAGAAAGCCTGCATATATGGTTGTCTTTTATGTTCTTTTGGTTTTTTATTTATGATTATAATATTTTAGTGCTAACATTCCCATAAAGGAAGTGGATGCAAGAACAAGAGTGTGTTTGTTTGCTTTGTGGTTTTTTTTTTTTTTTTTGAAAGCTTTTCAGAAAAAATATCCCTTCTCATGCTTACTCTAACTTGACATTCCCCTGAGTCCGTCACTGTGCAGGGAGAATGGAGTCCTTGTGGTCATGTTAGCTATCAGGCTTCATTCCCCAAAGCTGAACTAAATGCTCATCTTCTGCAACATCAAAGAAATGCTGCCCACTCCCTGAATAATCTGGGGTTCTGGTAGCATCAAGTGGGGAACTCTGAGTAGACAGTAAGTTGTGAATGGCACCTGGCTCCATGCACTTAACTCTTCAACAGGCTAATCTAATACAACTGTCCTTTGTAAAATAAAAGCCTCACTGACCTCCCGAAGCAGGCGAAGAATGAAGTTCATGCTTCTATACTAACCTGCACTCACTTCCTGCCCAGCTTCCTAATCCAAGTTCCTTTTCAATTCTCTCCTTGAACTTTTATTCAACAAAGTCAGATGATAGTAAAGAAGAAGAAAAGAAGATGAAATTCAACTTTGGACTGGAGGCCAGTTGCTGAAGGCTTCTCTTTTGTCAAATAATTCTGCTGTGTGTCTTTGAGCATTAAGCTGTGCTAACCATTCACATTTTATTTTGCTCCGTTGTCTTTTCCCCCGTTGTGTATTTCTTTCCTTCCTTCCTTCCTGCCTGCCTTCTTCCCTTCCTTTTTTGTCCCTACCATTCTGATCAAAAGTAAGTAAGCTTCAGAGACCAAATTTATTGCACCAAGAAAGAATATATTGACGAAGCTAAGGTTTTGTGAACGTCTTATAAAATCCAGTCATGTTCACTGAGAGAAAATGTAGAACCTGGTGTAACAGCTTTCTCGTTTCCTCATTCACTTATTAAGTTATGGTTCCATGTGTGCACAGTACCTGGTTTGTGTCAGTTATGTGGACTCTAAGCAGCTTTGTAAATTTCAAGCTTGAATTATGCATGTTTTAATGAAGAATGAACTGTAAGTCCCAGGGAAGCCGCTGGTTCAGTCATGCCACTGGTCCAGATGTGCAGCTGGTTCTCCTTCATGGTATGTAGGATGCTGGCTGGTGTCTTTTCAATAGCTTCTTCTTAAAGAAGATGTATAGAAAGGTGTACTTTTAAGAATCATGGAGTTGGGATTGTGGTAATTGTGCAAAATAGCTTAAAATGGAAAGTAAACCAGGAGTCTTGCTGACAACAGGAGCCTGGTGCCGCTCTGATCGGCTGCTGTCTCAGAAGCTGGCTGCGGATGCCACGCTGCCACCTTCTGTTGCCTGTCGAAGTGCCAACTTCTTTCCCAAAGGTGTTCAGTGACTAATGCTTTGGTTCCAAGCCAGAATATTTTATAAACGTCTATTTCTAAGCAGCTCTTGTACAAGTCTTAATTAAACTTTAATGTCAAACTGAAGTTTACTTTTAGAGAACCTTGAAAGTCCCTTCGGTCGTAACTGGATGATAGAACGGTAGGGAAAAGGCAGCGTGGCTCTCTTCTCACCATTTAACAAGCGCTGCCAAGGAGAAGCCTGCTGACTAAGTCCAAAGGCTCACAACATGAGCAAACCACACCACCTCCTTCGTGCTGGGGTAGCTCATGACCACTCCATCAAGTACCTCCAGGATGAGATGGTAGCCAGGGTCTAGAATGAGTACTTTGTTATTTATTATTCATTTGTTGCACAGCTTCTCAAATTCAAGGCTCAGAAAAGAGAATTGGTTCACATAGGGTATCCTTTATTTCTCTCTCTTCTTTTCTACAGGGTGCTACAGGGGAGGTTAAAGGCTTGGGGCTGAATTACTTTCTCTACTTCTACATGGATTCTAAGGGAAAAGCCTGTAGCTTCTGCCAGCTGAGATTAAGGACCCTCTGTTGATCTCAGAATGGATCCAGGCATGTCGATGCATACCTGTAATCACAGCACGCCAGAGCATGGGATGGGATTACAAGTACAAGGCCTGCCTGGCCTACATATAGCATGACTCTAGTCCAAAACCCAGACAACACAAAACAAAATCCAACAGCAAAGATAATGGATTTTAGTTGTCTAGTAATACCACATGTTGCTTGTTAATTTGAAAGTTTTCATCAGTCATGTGGGCTGTATAGCAGGAGCCACCACAATGGTTTTTATAACGAGACAGTTTCAATTTCTTGGAAAAAATGCACTCAGTCTCAGTTGCTCATCTGTACCAGTAGTGCAAAAGTGAGAATGGCTAGACTCAATAAAACTTTATTTATAAAAACAAAGGAATGATTTACGTTCAGGCAGGAGTTTCCAGATGCCTACTCTATTGGCCTGACTGCTTTTCCTGTGGCATTCACTTAGTATAGCATTTTTTCTAGGTTAAAACACACCATCTTATAGTATAATTTGTTATTTACTTTGCATAATGTATAATCTTGTATTTTAAAAAATGTTTTTATGAGATAAACAGAGATACAGGGAGAAAAGATAGGAGGAATGCAAAGGGATATACACAGAACAACTACATGTATGTATTCAACATGAGACTATTATAGTTCTACATGGGAAATGACTAAAATCCTACTTACCACTGACTGGGCAAAGAAGAAGACAAGTGACTAACTAGGGTGGAGCACAGACATAAGTGACAAGCAATTTGCAAACACCGATTGAAACTAATTTCACAAAGTTTAAATAAAAGAAACTACATTCAAAATCACAGCTACCAAGGATTGCATCTAATTACATTTGTATGAGATTCAACACTGGATAAAACTCAAGTGTGGGTTTCAGAAGTCAGTGGTCATTTAGTGAATTGTTCATGTATACAGTGTCTTTCCTTGGTTGGCACACCAGCCTCTGACATGTATTCAGTTAACCACAGTTAATAAGTTGCATCTTAGGATGCTTGCTTCCTTCTGTACAAACAGCTTTGAAATGGGAAACGATTTGAATAACAGGAGCAAATCTTTAAGTAGTAAGTTTAGTTTCTTAGAAATGCACTTAGGGTTTTAAATGAAGAAAGAGGACTCTAAGCTACAACTTTGTTTATCCACTCTGGTATTCAGAAGAATTAATAATTTTGGAAAGTAACTTTTCCTTTCCATTACTGATTTTTGCCTTAGTTAAGAGCATTGTTTATGTGGTCATTTCAGGAGCCTTGCTACTGTTGACATATTTGGATGTAGACTAGGGTGGAAATCACATGACTACATAGTATTGAACATTGAGTTTCTTAATGAGCAATTTGAAATTTTTGTATCATTGAGGACAGGCAAGCATGCTCTCTAGCTGAAATTTTACAGAATAGATATTGAAAATATTATGAAAATTTCATAAGCCTTTAAAAATGAATAATGTAGCCAATATTTTGGGGGCACTTTACTTGCCTCTTGAATGTAGCCCAGCCATTTTAATCTGATACTCACTTAAAAAACAACAACAACAACAACAACAAAAACCCCACAGTAACTGTATTTGTTGGTTCTGAAAAAAAAAAAAAAAAACAAAAAAAAACTCTGCTATCCATAGTCCAGCCTCTTGCTTCCATGAACATTTAGACTAGTGGTGAGAGACAACCGTGATTTGATATTGTACAATGTGCTTCTCAGTGTTTCCTGAGAGTTGGTGCTATTTACGCTGAGTCTTAAGAGCAAGTACAAGCTATGCTGGTGCATGATGAGGAGATGATGCTCAGGTTGGAGGGGAGCTTAAAGGAAGTCAGAAAGCATCTTGTGTTGGCAGCTATTTGAATGTAGATGCAGCTAAAACAAAGGGATGCCCTGTGTAGTGGGTGGTGAAACAAGGGTGGACCCTTGAGTGTCCCAGTGTCATGCTGAGAAGTGGGGACTCTTCTGTCACAGTCACTGCCATGGGCATTGACTCATTGGCACTGTTGGCACATGGCAGAGTGAGGGGAGAGAATGAATGTAAAACAGAAATCGGAGGCATAATCCATGTAGACTCCAAAGTGGTCAGACTGTATTTTCAAGATCTTGAGGAGTAGCAAACCTGAATATCATATGAATAGAAAAGCAAACAGCAATGCTTTTCCTACCCCTGGCAAAAGTAGGTGCTCACCTCCTCTTCAAGGGCTCCTCATTCGAAGTTGTTTCCGGTGTATATCTAAGAGTTATTTCCAGTTGTTTGGAAATGGGTCTTCTATCTTTTTTGGGAGGTGGGTAAATGAACTTTAACAACATGCTTTGTGATGAAACAACATAGTGGCCGACTCACTGCCTGGGACCCTCAGTTTTGCTCAGTGATTATGCATCTCCAAGCATGACTTTAAATCAGAGATCTTAATGTGTTCTTACGTATCCTTTTACACATCCTGTTGTTAGACCGTCTCCACCTGGTTCCTTTGGCACACGTCCTGCTCCAGTTTGAATTAATTAATCCATTTTTTTTTCTAATTTTGGAATTACTAGATGACTCTGGGGGAAGCTTAGAAAATCAAAACATACAGTAACTGAAAGTTATGAGGGTTTGTTGTTTTTCCTGCCTGGAGAAGACGGCACTGTGCGCCACAGAGATGAGCATGAGGCTTAAAGGTTTGGACTATTCTAGCTCTGTAGCTTTCAGCATTTTCATTATGATCCAAGTTCCTCATATTCTAGGGATTTCATGGGATGTGCTTGATCCAAAACTTCACTGAAGAGTAATTTTACCATTATTGATTGGGTGGCCAAGGCCTAGCCAAACTCATTGAAATCCTACCCCTAAAGGCTGAATGCTTTTCTAAGTCCTGTATGTCTCCAGATCTCTAGTGACCTGCATATTGTAGTTGCCAGGATGTTGAAGCATTTCTGTGGTTTAGCCTCGAACTTGAACTAGGTCTTGTCAGAGGCGACCTACTCTAAGAATTCAGTCTCCTTCAAACAAATCTCTGTTCCACCACCTGTAGGCCAGAGGAGTTCTATCATCTACTTTAAATAAACTCCCCCATGTTGTCCTCATTCTCCCTTTTCTGCAGTTTCCCTTCTTCTAATCTTTTGGCTTGAGTAGCATCTAGTTCACTGTCTTTTCAAAGACGAAATAAAAATTGTGCAAAATAATGAGGAAAATGTAAGACAAGCAAGAGGGCGTTAAAACAAAAGACCATTTTATAATAACTAATTAAAAATCAAACAAGTAATAGCGTCAAACTTTTATTTGGGAACAGCTTTTTGAACATGTCTGAAATAAGAGAAATTGAAACTTTAAATCTGTTTGTATGAGATCATCCCATGGTTGTTTTTCTAAGTTAATAGTTTATATTCATGAATATTTTATATTGGATAGAGAATTTTTACTTCCATTCCTTAATTTTTAGGCCATATGAAAATAAAACCTATCTTGCTGTTGGGAGCACGAAGACCATAATGCTAAACGTGTCCTTGTTCAACGCTGGAGATGATGCTTACGAAACCACTCTGAATGTCCAACTCCCCACAGGCCTTTATTTCATTAAGATCTTAGACCTGGTAAGTTCTAGAAACCACAATGGTAGGAGGCAGTCAAGATTAAAGACAAATGTGAATGCCATAGTTACTCCACTCATTTAGTGTAGACAACTGAAGTTTTCCTCTTAATGTCTAGACATCACTCAGTCTCCCATTATTTTGAGATGTTCTTCCTGCCCTTGAGACACAAGTTTGTTGGGATCGAAGGGGAAAGGTGTCTGCTTCCATCCTTCCAGTTTTAGGAGAGGATTCCTTGAGTGCCACAAAGTCTTCCCTGTTTTTAAGATGCTGATGATGCTTATCTCAGAGCAATAGTCTTCCTCCATGCTAAGCTAAGTACCCAGAATTCCTGCACCACACTTTAAGCCATGGTTCTCAGCCTTCATCCTGTACTCCAGAACTATTAATCTTCCTCGGTGTTGAAATCCTGCTTTCAAGCCAGGTCCTGGAGTAGACATGTATCTATGTGTACTCCGTGCATGTGTATATGGCACTCATTATTAAATTATTCAGTGAGTTGTTAGGAGGCTTGAGTCACAAAGAGGAGAACCCCAGGGATATTTGCTTTGAGATCTCCCGATCCTCTAGCCAGTAAACCCCAGCAACATTTCACCTTTTAAAAGTAGATTATTTACCCCTTTCTCTAGATTACCAAGAAGCTATTTCAAAAGGGGAGGATAAATTCTATGGACTCAGAGCCTATACTTTAATATATTTCTACTGTGATTGTACTTGCTAAAATTAAATACTTTAAACACATTACAGATACAGACAGAAGAAAATAGGGGCTTTGTGGCTTCCTTATTAAGAATTCCCTCTTAAACATAAGAGTTCACATCCAGGAGCTGTTTATAGAGAACTCACATGGGTATTAGTATTGTGTATTGCCTATGCACATGCTTTTGTATCACTTACTATAATTCCCAGGCTAAGCAGAAAATTGTTTCCTAAGAAAATATTTCTACAATGGTTGTCTTTAAAAAAGAAAAAAAAAACTGCCTCAAATATATTTTTATCAATGTCTAATTCTCTTTCTCCCCAAACTAATTGTTTTATCTTTTTGTTTTTTTGTTTTTTTTTCCTTTAGGAAGAGAAACAAATAAACTGCGAAGTGACAGAGAGCTCAGGCATAGTGAAGCTTGCCTGCAGCCTCGGTTACATATATGTGGATCGCCTCTCAAGGGTAAGCATTTAGCATTTTCATTTGCTAGTTGGAATGTGTTTTTCTACCTTTATGCTGCATTAAAAAATGTTTCTTTTTTTAAACGTAGTTACGAAACTAAGTGAGATCAACTTGTCCTGGCGTCTGATCTTTGTATTTATATTCTTGGCAATGTTCATTGTTCAGGGCGGGGGCAGGGAGCTGTGGAGTGAGCAGAGAACCTGTTTATGTCAAGACAGGAAAATCAATGTGTCAATCAGAATTTGTTTTGCCTGCTTACTCTTTCCCAACACCCCAACCCCCCACCCCAGGTGGCCCTGTCTGCCAGGCATGTTACCTCTGCTACACAAAAAGGTGTTTTTGGCAAACGTCCTCAACCAAGTTGTCAAAGCATCTTTAATGGTGTCCGTCTGGGCCTGCCAGGCTTTACACTCAGAGGAGGCTTTGTTTCTGGAAGTGATGCATTGAAACGCTCACACCTTAAACCCAACAGTTTCTATATGAGGTAGAACTTCTGCCATACCTAGAATATTCCATTGTTTTCTTTAAGAGATTAAAAAAAAAAAAGAACTACAAAAACGTATTTCAGGTTAAAAACTGGCTCTTTCCTCTCTCTTTTCCAGATAGACATTAGCTTTCTCCTGGACGTGAGCTCACTCAGCAGGGCACATGAGGACCTCAGCATCAGTGTGCATGCCTCCTGGTATGGTTCTGTGTGCAAAGAAGCAGCTGTCACAAAGGACAAGCACCCTTCTGGTGATGGCTTTAAGGGATCCATGGTGCCGTGTTTTGATAATTGTCTATAAATCACAACAGTATAAATAATGAGAGCAATTTCTACCAAGTCTTCCCTACAGTGTTTTACCGCCACTTCCTCTTTCCTCCAACACTACTGAATAGTAATAGCTCTTTTAAGTCTTCATAGTTTGCAGTAAGTGCTCTCTGATGCTGAGGTTTCATGGCCTTTCTATGTTTCTACAGTGAAAACGAGGGTGAATTGGACCAAGTGAGGGACAACAGAGTGACCTTAATGATACCTCTAAGGTATGAGGTTATGCTGACCGTTCATGGGTAAGTACAGACAGAGGCCGCCGAATTGAGATGGTTCTCCTACAGTTGTTTTTTCTTATATTAATGGAGGAAGCCTGTTGGAACATGTCTAAGTGGAAAGGATACTGTGTCCCCGCAATTGCCTCTGAATACAGCAGCTTGATTGGTGATTCATTATTTTAATCCGCTCTGTAATCTGCTCTGATGCTACATCAAACTCAAGGCCAGCTGCTGGAGATTTTTGTACTGGAAGAGCCCCAATATGCTTTCAGTGGGCCATGGTCATCCTTCAGCTCAGAGTTATGTAGTGTGCAGCTTGTGGCATAGTGCCCAGTGGCCATGGTAGGGAGTGACACAAAGGACGGTGCACTTGGCTAAACCGCTTCTCTGCAGAACCTACATCCTAACTGTGTGACAAATGACATGAGAGTTTTCTCTCTTGAACTCTGAGAGTGCTCTGCAGTAAGAATTCTGGGGCCAACTTGATGGTTTCCTGGTGGTCTTAGTAATTTCTGAGTAGATCCTTCTCAGATAGAAAATGTGTGGCTAGAGTCTGAATTTGGGGAATGATGAAATCTCTAACACACCACTGGCAAGTGTTCAAACTTTAAGTTTGTGGTTTAGACAAGTTTTGTTGTTTCTCTCTGTGTGGTCCAGACTGGCCAGCAATGTGTGTAGAACAGAAGGATGTTCTTGAACTTTTGATGGTTATTCTGGCTCTGCATCCTGAGTGTTAGGCTTATACATATGTACCACCACGCCCAATAATCATTACATTGGTGGTTTGTACAATATATTTTGATCATATTCCTAATTTTTCCCAAATCTATTCTACCTCCCTCAATGCTTCCAAATTTATGTCATGTTTAAAGAAAATAACCCACAAATTCCAATTTATGATGCTCACACACTCTTGAGTGTGGTGCCATCCACTGAAGTGTTTTCAGATCTCCCCCATCGCACATACAAAGAATACTGACTTTCCCTCCCCAGAAAGCCTTAGCTCTCCACAGCTTTTTGGTTAGGGGTGGGCACTCATAGGTCTTTTTCACTTCATACTAGATGCATGCATACATTTCTAACACACTAGAAGATATGAATTACAGAACAAAATGATACATGAATTTTATGTATTGCTCTAAAAATAACGTATCCCTTCATTATTTTAACCATCTATGAGGAAGGCATTCAACTGTATTTAAATGTCAGTTTCTATAACTGATAGAATTCAGTATCAGTTGTATGAAGGAGCAAGAGAGTGTTCCTTCTCAGAAAAGCAGGCTCTGAGAGTCAGGGGTGGAGCACATCAAAGTTTATTGGTTTGCGCTGAGCATACACCTTACTTCTTTCCATGGAATGAGCACCTCTGTTTTCCCTGGTAGTAATCGGGACAAAGATAACAAGCATTAAACTGTACATGTATGCATTGTTGAATTATTTCTAATACGTTTCCTGCATCCTAGATACCTAATTGGGAATTATCTCTTATTAGTTGCTGAATATGGACTATGAGTGACTTGTGGAACAGGGACGTCCCCTGAACTGTACATTTTTGCTGCTTGCTGCTCCATACATTTGTCTAATTGCAAGACTTAAAAAAAAAAGGTTGAAAAACTTAACTCCCAGCAAACTCTTGCCTGTATAAGTCTTGTTGACCAGGCTTTTGCACTCCCACAGTCACCAGCATTATAATTAACAGGTTAGATTGAGCTACCACACCTCTGCGGCAAAGAGAAGGCTTCAGCTAAGTTTTTTCAAGTTTGCATGAATTATTTCAGGGCCAAAAAAAGTGCAAATGGAAACCAGCCTGCAGGTGTGGGGAAGGCAGGCAAGTGCATATATTGGCCTGAATAGGCATGGCCACCTGGCCTTCCTGTTAAGTCAGTTGTTAGAGCTTTTATCTGACCAGGAAACCAAAAGGTTTCTGCGTTACCTTGTAAATGGGCTGTACTCTGCCTCTAAAGATGGACAGCACAGGCCCTCATCAAAAGAGCAGGACATTCATGTTGCCCTTGTTCCCATCAGGCTTGTGAACCCAACTTCATTTGTGTATGGATCCAGTGAAGAAAACGAGCCAGAAACATGCATGGCCGAGAAGCTGAACCTCACTTTCCATGTAAGCAAAGCTGATTTTGTTGATGTTGGTAGCAGATGGGAATTCCTATCCTCACAGTGTCCCTCTGCCTCTGTGAACATGGCTGGCTGCAGGGCTGCAGTACTGTGATTGGGCCCTTTCCTTTTAGGCTACTATTGTTTTTCCCATTTCTCTTGTTCCAAACTTTCTAAGTAAGATATGTGAATACCTCAAGCACGTAGAGTTTGGAAATCTCCTAACCCTTCTGGAGATGCATTCAAAGCAGATAAGCCAAGGGACAACATGCTTGGAGGCAAACCAGGAAATCTATAGTTGGTTCAGATGCTTTAACAAGCCCAACATTACCAAGTCACGGAAGCATTTATCTTCCCTTTCTTGAGGATCAACATAATTAATTTGTCTTCTGAGCTTCGGGATTAGGACAGATGTTAATATTTCTTTAGGATGGTAGTATTAAATATTTTTTAGTTCAAGAAGTACTAGCCTCATATACAAGTACATACATAAGTACCAATATAAAACTCATTTTTGAAAATTTAGCTGTTAAGCAGAAATTTGGCTGTGTCACAGATGATAAGAGGTAATGTTTACAAAAAAAAATTTGTTTTAAGCAAAAACACTGTCCAAACCTTGAGTATTATAGCAATGTATAGATTGCAAGTCTTGATTAGATAGTAAAAGTGCCAGTGCTCTCCCTTACTAGGGCAAGCAATTTCTTATCCAATATGGCTGGTAAGAAATGCAAACCAGGCACAGACTGGAAGAGCTACAGTAAAATTATGTCAAGTTTATTGGAAGCAATTCAATTTTTTATACATTTATTGGCAATGGAATATAATGACAATTGACAGGATCAATGCTATGGCAGTTGCCAGAATACAATGATGTTTACCAGCTACCTAGGATACACAAGAATAATGTCTAAGATCAATTGTCTGGTCAAGTTCTAAGGAACAAAGAGAAACTCAGATGGCTTGAACACTTCACTTCCTGAGGCAGTGGCTCTGTTTCTCAGGAATTGAGGGACACAGTGCTCTAAGGAGCCAGAGACTTAACCTGAAAAACCTATGATACATTTCTCTTGAGTCATTTAGACCAGGACAGCACCATGATTTCCTGCAGGAGAGGAGATAATGCTTTCATGATGGACATTAGAAGCACTTACGGTGCCTACAGAAGCGGCAAATTCCCAGGGCTTCTCCCAGATCCTCAAAAAATAATGGCCTTGAAGTGAAATCCTACCACATCTATATCACCTAAGATTTTTTTTTCGTTAGAAATGCTCATGAGAACTTGGGAGTGTTTTGATAAACTAAGACAGAAACTAAGTCATACTGTAATGCCAGCTATTCATTACTTTGCAATCGCTACTTAAATACTTGTAATTAAAGTGTGATGGAGTCAAAGCAAAACAGAGACTCTTGCAGCTCTAACATGTGTCTGTGTCGAGAGTGTGCTCAGGCCAGAAGGGTCCTCGGCAGTCTGCCACAGTTTGGATGAGACATAGTACATAGTGGCTTGTCTGTAGTTCCGTGTTCTGGTCATGTATTCCTCTGTCCAAGCTGCTATGACTCAAGCAGCTCTCCCAGGCTCAGGGCCACCCTTGGTCACCCATGTCATCTGCATTCTGACTTCATGTCTGTCTGTCATCCTTTTTCATCTAGGTCCTGTGGCACACCTTTTTCATGATTTGTATTGGTTATAATTAAGCTCCTGAGCAGGAAGACTTTTGTCTGAACCCCCCCCCCTTTCACAGATCTTTAATCTCCACATTTAGGGACTAAAATACCATCACCTAGATAGCCTTTGAGGATTAAAGACATGTTGTGTTTTCTTAAAGCCAATTAATATGTCATTTCTCAAGTTTTAAACATTATAGCATCATAATTAACCTGATTAAAAATAGACATCTGGTCAACCTCACAGTAGATCCTTTAAATATATAATTTTAAATAGACATTAACCTCTCTTTGGTTTTGTATTTTGAGACAGGGTCTCTTATGTAGCTCAAGATGACCTCAAACTTGTCATCTCTTATTTAAGACAGGTTTTGCCACAAAATACAGCCATAAAAAAACCCTACAAAAATAACCAAAAAAAAAAAACCTTAAAATAATGTGAATTGGAACTGATTAAACTAGAACAAAATCTGACTATGGCTATTCTGTCTGCTTTGCTGTGTATCTGCCAACTACACACCCTTTACTGGCTGGTAAATGCTCGCCTCGGCTCAGTGGTTTCTGTGTTTGTAATTATGGGGAAAAAAAAGCTTTTAAAATTCTTTTCTTTCTTTTTCAGGTTATAAACACTGGCATTAGCATGGCTCCAAATGTTAGTGTGAAAATAATGGTACCAAATTCTTTTCTCCCTCAAAATGATAAGTTGTTCAACGTTTTGGATGTCCAGGTAACAGTGTGTTCCCTCTGTCTGACCTAGCCTAAGTATGTGTTAAATACTAGACCTGTGTGAAGCTGGATAGTCCTGCTGAGCCCAGTCACACCCAGTCTCAAGAACTGTTTGTACATTAACAGAGAGGACTTTGAATATTTTTTTCTACACTGTAGACCAGAGGTGGCACCTGCATTGACATATACAATCAGAAAACCTGGTTCTTCCTTCTTTATTAACTATTTTATATGACTTTCTTCGGGACATGAACCCACAGAAGTCATGTAGCTAGTAAAATATTCCCTAAAGCTTGAAGCCAGCACAGCAAGAACAGAGAAGGAAGCCCTCTTTAAGGAAACATTTGAATCATTTCTTATGCTAGTGTTTAGTGTCTTATGAAGTTTTTGTTTGTTTTGTTTTGTTTTGTTTTACCTCTGAGTATCAAGAAACAGCAATCACCAAAAAACCTACTAGATGAGTTTGGAATCTTTTTTTGAAAATGTACTTTGATTCCAGATTTAGATGCTAGGATGTATAATTGTAATATATTTTGTTTTGTGGTCTATGATGTTTTATGTAACCAAAAAGATTTAACTTTAGGCTAATGTTTATCTGTCATTTTCTTCCTTATTTCTGTAAAGTTGGACCATGTTGTCAAAGTAGGACTGGCTATAATTTGGGTGGGGTTTTAATTGTGGGTTTGCTAGAGATTTTCTTATAATTTAGGAAAAAATATTCAATTGAAACTTCTAAAACCATTTTGTATTAGCCCTGTTCAAAGAGACGTGACCCCTTTCTTGTTCTCTATCTTTAGACAACTACAGGGCAATGCCATTTTAAACACTATGGAAGAGAGTGTACATTTGCACAGCAAAAAGGCATAGCGGGGACGTTGACCGATATAGTCAAATTCCTATCAAAGACTGATAAGAGACTCCTGGTGAGTTTCCATTCTTCAAATGTGCATTTCTGTCTTGCTACAAAGAACTAAAACATTCAAAACCAAATTCAACAGGGGTTTGTGCTGCCAGGAGAATGCTAAGGGCTGTAAACCTAGGTGATATTCTCTCTAGTAAGGAAATAGCATGATGGAGTGTTGAGATGGGCCCAGGATTAAGTGTGTGCTATAGGGGTTCATTACCTAGCAATTACCTCCCATGTACCACCCAGACATTATTCCAGAACCCTCTTGACACCAAGTCACCTGGGCAGCCATATTTATAGCACAAGGTTCTCATTTTCCCAATTTAGTGACTTTATGAGAGAAAATGGAGAAGTTGTGCAACAACAAACCAGAGCACATAATGTAGGGAGGAGACTCTAATTATGAGCAGCATCCTTTTCATCCTGTCCCAGAAGGTTCAGTCACTAAGATGAAACACTTGCTACACATTGAACACACTGTGTAATTTTTAAAACAAAAATGTTTGTTGTATTGAAAGAAGGACGGTTATAAAAAGGACAGCTTTCTAAATACCACTAAAGATATTTAAAAATATTTCCTCACATTCAGTTGTGTGAGTGTGTACAGGAAAGTATGTCTCTGTATGCCTAGAGAGGTCAGAGGTCAACTTGCAGGAGACAGCACACTTCTTACATCCTGTAAGGATTTGAACTCAGGTCCTCATGTTTAGCAGCAAGTAATTTTACCTGCTGAAGATCCATCTTGCTGGCACACTAAGGAGATTTTCAATCTATGTGAAATGTGTTTTACATTTTAAAATTCATATATATGAATTATATATATGAATATATTATATATGACTATATATATGAATTTTAAAATGTAAAACATATTTCACAGGTGTCAACTGCCCCCTCCCCTCTGCTAACTTGTTTGGGGCAGATTTTCCTTGTTGTTTTAAGGCTGCTTCTCAAAAATTCTTTCTCCCATCTTGTGGTAGAAACAGCGGGATTATAAGAGCATTTATATCAGATACTTACATGACATCATTGCGTGGCAATCATTCTATCCACTGAACCATCTTCTCCAGCTGCTTATTTTTTAAGTGTAAAAAAATTTAATGCCAGTGCTTTTAATTCTTTTCAAGTATTGCATGAAAGCTGATCAACACTGTTTAGATTTCTTATGCAATTTCGGGAAAATGGAAAGTGGGAAGGAAGCCAGCGTTCACATTCAGCTAGAAGGCAGGCCATCCATCTTGGAAATGGTGAGTCTGAAATCATATAGATAACTTTGTGATGTGGATCTATAAAGCCAATTATTTTTAAATAGACAGGATATTATGGAAACATTTTTTAAAATTACATAGATAAGAATACAGCTTGAGAATAAACCCCAAATCTCTTTTTTACCACACTACCTGACAGAGATGAACTATAGTATCATTGGGTTTCATTCAGAAATCATGCAACTTTCTGTGAACTTAATTAAATAGAAGTTGACTATCCTATCAGTTCACAGAACCTTAAGTCACCAGTTCTCAATGGTTGTAATGCTGCAACCCTTTAATACAGTCCTTTATGTTATGATAGTATCTCCCAATCATAAAATTATTTTATTGCTACTTAATAACTATAATTTTGCTACTGTTATGAATTGTAATGTAAATATATGATACTCAGGGTATCTGATTCAAGGCTCCTAAAGGGGTTGTGGCACACAGGTTGAGAACCACTGCTTTAAATCATTCTTTAAAATGTGCTATTTAAAAACTAAAACCAAGAAATAAAATTAAAATCTGATTTCAGAGAAAACCAAACAGAAACATCAAACAGTATCAACTAAACCTGGGTATGGTGGCTCATGCCTGTAATCCCAGCACTCTGGAAGTCTTAAGATTATCTGGACTATATAGTGAGTTCAAGGCCCTCTTGAATTTGAGATCCAATCTCAAATTAAAAAAAAAAAAAAACTATAACAAAATTCTGTAACAAAAATACATTTTTATAAATAACAAACTTTAAAACTTCAAATAAAAAAAGGAATTAATAGTATTTTGGACTTTTTTCCTCTAAAGAGCACATTTTACAAAAAGCTCGCAGATGACAGGAGAAAACTGAAAACACTGGCTCAGTTTCCCCTTCTGGTCAGTTTGGACAATGTCAGTGACCAGTGTAGACAAGGCCAGCCAATGGAGTTGCAGACTGAGACCAATTTTGTTCACATATTTTAGTTGACCCTTGCCCATGATAGCTAAAAGAAATGGATCTACTAGATGTTCAGTAGCATTTTTGTTAAATTATAACACAGTGGTCAAAGGAATATTCATCAGATAGCAGAGAAAGAGAGATCCATTCATCTTAGCTTCAGATATGCTTAAAGTCCAGCATCAGGACTGCCTCTCATATGCAGGCCAGCATGAGGCCAGCATCAGGACTGCCTCTCATATGCCCCAAGTTTCTCAACAGAGGCTCTACTGACACAGAGGACAGAAAATCCTTTGTTGTCAGACATCCATTCACACTGCAGGACATTTAGGAGTGCCCTACACCCCAAGTGGTTCCTACCACTGTTCACATCCATACAATTAAAGATGTCCCCAGACATTACATACTGTCCCTGGAGGATAAGTCTTCCTGTTGAAAGAATGCTGTAGGCCTAGGTGAAGTTTGGAATTTCTAGCTCTAAAGACAACCTTAACCCAGTAGATTTTAGCATTTGAGGGAAAATAGATCTCCTTAAGAATCTGTAGTCAAGGACCAAAGTGTAGCTCAATTGGGATAATGCTTGCCTAACATCCACAAAGCCCTGAGATCAATCCCCAGCACTGAGCACTGGCGTGAACTAGGTATGTAGTGATGTACACCTGTAATTAGATTACAGTAAGATTAGTAAATCAAGGTTACTCTCAACTAACAGCCTGGGCTCCACGTGATTTGCTTTGAAAGAAAGAGAGAAAATAGAAGAGAAAGGAAGAAAGGAAGAAAGGAAGGAAGGAAGGAAGGAAGGAAGAAAGAAAGAAAGAAAGAAAGAAAGAAAGAAAGAAAGAAAGAAAGAAAGGAGAAGGAGGAAGGAAGGGAGGAAGGAAGGAAGGAAGGAAGGAAGGAAGGGGAAGGGAAAGAAAGAAAGAAAGAAAGAAAGAAAGAAAGAAAGAAAGAAAGAGAGAAGAAAGAAAGAAAGAAAGAAAGAAAGAAAGAAAGAGAAAATAGAAGAAAAAGAGAAAGTAAGAGGGGGAGAAGGAGGAAGGAAGGGGAAGGGAAAGAAAGAAGGAAAGAAAGAGAGAGAGTGAGAGAGAGAAAGGAAGGAAGGAAGGAAGAAAGAAAGAAAGAAAGAAAGAAAGAAAGAAAGAGAAAATAGAAGAAAAAGAAAGAAAGAAAGAGGGGGAGAAGGAGGAAGGAAGGAAGGGGAAGGGAAAGAAAGAAAGAAAGAAAGAAAGAAAGAAAGAAAGAAAGAAAGAAAGAAAGAAAGAGTATCATTATCAAAATTGCTCAGTGGTTAAAACACTTTCCTCAAACAAGATGCCCAGCCGCACTGTGGTAGGAAAACCACCTACAATAAGCCCTCATCTACCTCCACACGTGCATAAAAGTGAGTAATAGTACTACTTATTTTTTAACTTATATGTAAGTACTATGTTCTTATCCACCCCCTACAAATGTACCCCCCATGAAATTGAGGATCATGCCTATGAGTCTAAAGGAAGCCATTATAATTTCCAAAAGTTACAGAAATTTTAGATAGCAAAATGGCATTTCTATTGGAATGTCTTATGCAATGAAATATGAATCAAACTGTGAATGGTTTCTTTTCAAAACAGGATGAGACCTCATCACTCAAGTTTGAAATAAAAGCAACAGCTTTTCCAGAGCCACACCCAAAAGTTATTGAACTAAATAAGGATGAGAACGTGGCCCATGTAAGATCTGTTCTCTTAGGGGCTACATGAAGGCTGTATGGGAACTAGTGAGAGGGTGTTTATAAGTGGTGCCTTCTGGGGATCTGAGTCAGGAGTCAGCCTGTCACCAGGCCATAGAGGACTTTTAACTCCTTACCCAGAGGTAGCATTTTCCACAATTGATGGGAAGTATACAGAGAGCTCTCTGGAGCCACGATTTAGTGGTGAGAATGGGAAGGATGGGAAGAGCTGTAGAGCATTCCACTCACTGTTTCTGCTAAACAGTTGCCAGGGCTTGGTAAGGCTGAGACTAGAGCAGGGCAGGGTGAACAGTTCTGATCTCTGTGGAGGCCTGGGAGGCTTTTCAAGGGAAATGTCAGCAGTGCTATGTCTGAGTGCGTGTTTCTTTTACCTAATTTGTGCAGGTTTTCTTGGAAGGGCTCCATCATCAAAGACCCAAACGGCATTTCACCATCATTATTATTACCATCAGCTTGCTACTTGGACTTATTGTACTTTTATTAATTTCATGTGTTATGTGGAAGGTAATCCTTTAATAATTATCAATTTCATGTGTTACATGGACACTATGCCTTTCATAGTTACCAATAGTACACTACTCAAAATGCCTTTATTGTCTCAAAGCCAATTATTTCAATATTTACTATTCTTGTTTTCCATTGCTATCTCAATGTTTACTACTGATCACCTATTTATTCTAACTTCACTACAAGAGTCTGTTTGGGAAAATGTGAATAATGTCAAATATCAATGTGATGGTATCTTAGTCAGGGTTTCTATTCCCGCACAAACATCATGACCAAGAAACAAGTTGGGGAGGAAAGGGTTTATTCAGCTTACAATTCTATACTGCTGTTTATCACCAAGGAAGTCAGGACTGGAACTCAAGCAGGTTAGAAAGCAGGAGCAGAAGCAGAAGCCATGGAGGGATGTTCTTTACTGGCTTGCTTCCCCTGGCTTGCTCATTCTGCTCTCTTATAGAACCAAGACTACCAGCCCAGAGATGGTTCCACCCACAAGGGGCCTTTTCCCCTTGATCACTAATTGAGAAAATGCCTTACAGCTGGATCTCATGGAGGCATTTCCTCAACTGAAGCTCCTTTCTCTGTGACAACTCCAGCTGCGTCACGTTGACACAAAACTAACCAGTACAGATGGGGAGTGCATCTATATCACAGAGAAGCCCTATGTTGTTCATGCTGCATGGTCCATGCTGATTATTACTGTTTACAACTGTGTCCAGAGCTAGGCAAACATGGGCAAAGTTAAAAGTATTGTACACTGATTAGATATTTGATGTGACTCTTTTGGGTTCAGAACTATACACTTGTCTAATCTGTTTTCAGGCTGGATTCTTTAAAAGACAATACAAATCTATCCTACAAGAAGAAAACAGGAGAGACAGCTGGAGTTATGTCAACAGCAAAAGCAATGATGACTGAAGACTTCTACACTGAGAGAACTGAAAAACTCAGGTTAGGAAAAAGAAATCCTTTTCATAAGACCCGTCAGAATTTCTTCTTTTTTTTTCCATGTGCTTATGATTTTGTGACATACTCTGTCTTAGTGCAGGGGAAGAAAGAAGCTACCCAAAGGTGGCTTGTCAGCTTCAGTGGATGAGTGAGGCAAAACACTAAAGCTCTGGACTTATTGAAGAGGTGACCTGTTTAAGACAACTTAAAGATAGAGCAAATCCAGACTCAGCAGGACTTACTTAAAGGGAATGATTTTTCAACATTATTGATGAAGTGGCTCATCTCAGTGAAATGGATGCCATGTTGTGGAAACTTGTTGGCTTCAAATACTTTTATCTTCAAACTATGATCATGATCTTTGAATTCACTGAGACTTTCAAATGGCTGTTCCTTTTTTATTAGATATTTTCTTTATTTACAACTCAAATGTTATCCCCTTTCCTGGTTTCCCCTCCGAAGATCCCCTATCCTCTCCCCATCCCCTGCTCCCCAATTGATCCACTCCTGCTTCCTGGCCCAGGCATTCCCCTATACTGGGGAATAGAACCTTCACAGGACCAAGGGCCTCTCCTCCTATTGACAGAGCACAGGGTCCCCAGTGGAGGAGACAGAGAAAATACCCAAGGAGTTGAAGGGGTCTGCAGCCCCATAGGAGGAACAACAATATGAACTAACCAATAACCCCAGAGCTCCTTGGAACTAAACCACCAACCAAAGAAAACACGGAGAGATGCATGGCTCCAGCTGGATCAATCATTTTAAAGCAGAGGACGTGAAGACTGCTCTTGGTGGTGCTGCATCACTGGGCTGTGTCCCTACAGCCCTTTTACTCTGCAGATAGGAACTGTAAAATGCTAAAGAACAAAATCCGTTTGCAGCAGGATGGCTTCTGGAAAAATGGTCAGCTGCGGACTCTTCTGTGTATGTACATATACTTTTTTAAAGGATAAAAACCTACTTCTTTCCTTGATTAAGAACACCCAGGAATATTTTGCATCTTCTAAGCTTCACTTTTAATACCAATTCTTAAGAAATTTATCCTCATAGCAGATTATAAATATTGCACTTTAGCTGATACACGCTGATACAACATGAACTGCAGCTCGCTGATGATCGAAAATTGTGTGAAGAGAGATTTAGGAACCAATATTTCATAAAACATTCACTGCATCAAATTAAGCAAACATGAGTATCTGCTAGGATATTGTTGTTTCTCTTGATCTGGTTGAATATACATAAACTGGGACTCTAAAACACCACATTCTGTCATAGAAATGGAGAGACAAAAATCATAGTTGGAACTGCAAATCACTGATCAAGTTTGTGTGCAGCGACATCAAAATTTCCACGAGATAATGCATGCTTGATGTTGTTGAACAAGATACTATTTTAAAATGAAATAGCTTCTACCTGGGTTTCACATAATTTGTCTGTAATTACAACCATTTTTGTAGTATTTATTTCATATATGTAGTTTGGTAAATGTAAGTTTTCATTTGAATCTGTTATGTGTAAGCAAGCTAAGGCCAGACTTTGAACATGTGCTGGGTAAAAGGGGCAGCCTTCAGTGTTGTGAAGAAAGATCGCTTTACAGGAAGGGTTTGATGCCAGCTGGCCCTTCCTCAGATTTCCTGATTTGTGAGGATGGCTTGTTCACAAGTCTGTGGCTGGAGAGCAGGGACTGGCTGAAGCTGTCGAGGGAGGTTTTGAGTGCTGAAACTTGAGCACAGAGCATCAGATCTGGGTGAGCAGAAACCATATTTAATTAGATGTTTATATTTTTAAGGGATGCTTTTTTGTGTAAAAGGTTTAAGTTGATGGTTTTCTCATAAAAATTCAAGTAGTTATTTCATGAGGATGCCAAAGTTAATAGATGAGAAATCAATATCATTTTAGACCTACAGTTTCAAGGAATGATCTCTGAGGAAAGTTAAATGTGGATCATTGCACTGAAAACCAACTCCTGCCTTTCAGGTACAAAAGAACATAGCTACCTCCTGGGCCATATTTTGCCCAATTAGAAAGAAATATTTTTATGTATATTTATTAATAAAACTTAGAATTTTATATAAGCTTTAAAATCTAGTTATTTCAAAAGATGCTGTTATGGGATGGGTAGTAGAATAGTAGCCTAAAAGGAAAGAATGTTTTTTACGTGGGTGTTCATGGTTATATTACTATCTCACTGTGAAGTCTGAAATTTTACAGTTTTGTTTTATTAGGTTGCAGGAAATACTAAAGAATTATCTTCAACAATATTGATAGAGCACAATGTTGTTAAAATTAGATCTAACAAACACCTTCCAAAAATCAGAACTTTGATTTTTTTTTTCATTGATTTCATATTTTTTGATTTTCAAATACCTGGCTACTATTTTAATTCTATTAAAATATTTTAATTACATTAAAGTAGATACTTTAATTATATTAAATAGATATCTTCATTAAAATGTGTTGCAGTAAACCTCTCCACCCCAAATACGCCTTGGCAATGAAAACACCACAGTTAATATGATTACATGCTGTGCGCCTAGATTGGGCAGATCTACTGCTACACTACTGTCTTCCACAGCTTATGAGACCCCTTAGAACTGTGTTTTCTCCAGGCCATGTGCTTCTGCTCTGCTTTACCTCATCTTCCTCCTCCTCTGCATCCTCTCCCTCTTCCATTTTTTCCTTCTTTTCTCTCCCTACCTTCTGTTCCACCTTCCCTTTTATCTGCCCAATCATCAGCTCTCCTTTATTTTACAAATTAAGGTGGGAATCAGGTTTATAGGAAATCACCTGAGTGCTGACTCATTCCTTGTTCACAACCAATCACAGGAGAACAGAATTAACATCAAATATAATTAGCCCCAGGGCTATCGTCAACATTTCCCCCTTTCTGTCCAATTAAAAGACTATTTTATCTCAGATATAATTGAACATAACTATTATTATTTTTAATTTATAAAGTACAGGAGACCTAACACCCAGTCCATGATCTTTGTTAATTAAATAAAAATCTCTGTCATCTATCCTTACTTAAAAGACTATAGTTCTGCACCTGGCTATGTCTTGGCTTTAGATTGAATGCCATCTGAAAACCATCCTCTCAAATCTATTCCTCTCAAAGTGGAAAGCCTGGGTTCGCCGGAGACTATGTAGTTTTTCAACCTCAACAGAAATCCAAGGATGACTAATATTAACTGAAAATATATAGGAAGCCTAACACAGCTTCCAAAATTTAGATAATTTGTTGAGACCACTGGTCACTTGGACAGTCCCTTACTTCAACAGGTTGGAGCATTGATCTTCAGGCTACTGGCCTTGGTCACCTGACAAGACTTAAAGAAACAAGAATATTAAGAACTAGCCTACTGTCTCGGCAGAATCAAGCTGTCCTAACCTGTAGCTATGTCCTTTCTTTGGACAGTATTATGTCTGTAGATGAAATGAGGCAATTCTTGCCTAGTGGCCGTTTCACCACAACTGGAGTAACTCAAAGATGCTCAGTTTCTTCTTTGAATCCAAGCCAGGGAAAGCTGTCAGGAGCAGACTTGTCTCAGCAACAAGTGAATAAATAACATCAAACTTCACATTCTGTGGACTTCTGATGTTTTTGGAAAACCAATTATCTATATGAAGTAATCTGAACTGTTCTCTGTTACCTACTCTCAGCCATTTCTGAGTAAAATAACTGAAAACACCCTAACAATAAACTCAGAGCCAAGAATTTCCTATTTGACCCTTAACTCACAGGCTTAAACATCTCAGCTATTTATCATAACAGCAATTGAAGGACTGGGTCTAAGCCTTGTACTTTAAATTTTTAGTATCAAAGACAACCTATAATAACCATCTGCAGCCCCAAAGCTTAGGGAACTGGGATGATGAATCTTCATAACTTCTTCAAGCTGAATATGGGCGTTGAGATATTTTTTAAGGGAGAGGGAAGGGCAGGGAAAAGGGGGAGTTAGTTGGCCTTAGGAAGGCCCCACCATGATTGTATTAGTTTCTGATGTCTCTGTCCTGACTGGATCCGGATGAAAAATCAAGACATCAGGAGTCCAGGCAAGTCAGTTCAGCATGTCTGAGGATGAAATTCACCAAGGCTGTATATTCTGTAATATATAAATCTCAAAAAAAATTTAGTATCATCAAGATAACCTTTTTGTTT
This sequence comes from Mus caroli, assembly GCF_978045245.1. Classification (NCBI taxonomy): domain Eukaryota; kingdom Metazoa; phylum Chordata; class Mammalia; order Rodentia; family Muridae; genus Mus; species Mus caroli. The sequence continues at coordinate 100,986,809 of NW_028227257.1, read as the reverse complement.
GATTCTCAGGAATCTAGCTCTCAGGGGGGTCTCCCTCTATCAGATCTGATCCATAGAACTCTGGAAGGTGTAAAGACCTTAATCACCTTTACAAAAACATAAAGACAAAACCTTTTCCCAAATCAGCACAGCCTTCAGCCGTAACCAGGAAAACCTGGAGCTTGCCCTCTGTCCCAGAGGAACAGCAAAACAACTACAACACACAAAATCACACACATTTTAGCCTATTTAGGCCTTTCTAATTTGTCATGTCAGGATATTAACCCAAAATTTCCATGGAGCCCACATTAGACAGAATATGAATCTCCTGCAGACTTTATTATACCATCTTTAAAGCAATTAATTCAAACTTCCACTAATACCTGTTGTACCATCTATCTGTTGTGCTCTCTACCAGGAGCCACAGACATTTATTTAATTAATACCTATTATAACATTGTATCTGTTATGCTCTCTACCTGAAGACATAGACTTCTATTAATTAATACTTGTTCATAGCAGGCAATTATCACTGCTCTCTCTACTTGGAGTCAGTAACTAATAATCCCTATATAGTTCCAAATCACAGGTGAAATTTTCCATCTTTAACTACTATACCTGCTTATAAGAGGCAGCTTGACAAACCAGGATTTAAACTAAAAACTCCAGTGGAGCCCATGCTAGACAGAATATGAGTATCCTGTAAGACTTATTAGAGCAATATATCTTTATACTATCTTTAAGTATCAAAAGGTTATATTTTTCTCTTTATATCAATGAGTTACTTGGTCTGGAGCCCTTTGTCCCTTTGCCTCCCAATTTTTTGTTCATGGGGAGAAGCTGAATGTAAAAAGACCCCTGTTGTCTGTGTCCCTGTTTGGAAGTGGGGGAGGCAGGGTAGGGAACAAAGGACATAGGGAAACAAACACAGAAAGCTCTCTTGGGCTTAGATGCTTCTCTGCTGTTCTCTGTAGGCCCCTCAAACCCAGTCAGCTTCGAATCCATACTGCTACAACCTAGGTCTCTGCTCAAGCCCCTTTCAGGGATTGGGGGGCAGTGAATTTTTATCTTAGTTGAGTTCAAATCAATACGTTGGGCGCCATTTTGTTGTGTTAAATCTCCATCCCAAATAAGCCCCAGCAATGAAAGCATGATTTAATTCATATGCTTACAAGCTGTGCTACTAGATTGGGCAGATCTACCATTACACTACCATCTTCCACAGCTTATGAGACCCCTTAGAACCTGTGGTTTCTCCAGGCCATGTGCTTCTGCTCTGCTTCACTTCATCTTCCTCTTCCTCTGCATCCTCTCCCTCTTCCATTTTCTCCTTCTTTTTTTCTTCTGACTTTCTGCCCCACCTTCCCTTTTATCTGCCCAATCATCAGCTCTCCTTTATTTTACAAATTAAGGTGGAATCAGGTTTACAGGAAATCACCAGAGTGCTGACTCATTCCTTGTTCACAACCACTCAGAACAGAATTAACATCAAATATAATTAGCCCCAGGGCTATCCACAACAAAAATGCATTTTCTATTTTTATATAGCCAGATTCCTTCATAATACATTTCTGCTTTACATCTTCTTTCATATGCAATTACATGCTACTTTGCAATCATTCATTTCTTCCAGGCTTCCTCCATAGAGCCTGATCAGTCTTGGGTGCAGCCTATAAGGAATAACAAGGGTTTGATGATTTCATTTCTGGGTCACTATGATTTTTCACATACCTCACAAGTGTGGTGCATAAATCACACATACAGATTGGCATATACTCCTAGCTGAGCCACAAGCCAGCAAGGACCTAAAACACCAACATCTGTGACCATTCCAAAGCACTCTTAACCACCTTTCCTGCCTGGTTAATATCCTCTAGTGCCTCTGTGAAGAGACAGTTACTTAAGAACACCCCACCTAGCAGAGGACCCTGCCCCTCCCCCCAGCACACTTCAACCTGCTAAGACATTAAGCTTGCTAAGATTGAGTATGAGTATTGAGTTTCTACAACTTTATACCCATTGCTCATTCTTGTTGATACATATGTACAGTGTGTTGAATGCATTATAAAGATCTAACAGTCAACCCCATTACTTTATGTGCTGAATTAAATAAAAAAGGATTTTGATAAAAGCAAACTGTTCAACAGATTATTACATGATATTAGAGCCCAGTTTGACAGTGGTGGTGGGATGGGAGCAGGGCTAGAGAGTATGGCACTACATTAACCTTATAAGGTTTAAGAATATCCTCAAAGACAAACAATGTAAATTGTCAACATGTCTGTATCATTTATACAAAATAATGTTTGCAATGCCAGCATAAATGCTCATGTTTGTATTTATTGAGAGGTGGTGCATCTGTATTTATACAATTTGCTAACTTTCTGGTTTTTAATCTTCTGCTTGGGCTTAGGAGGCAGAACTCCCTTATTATATTAATAGTGTTGCATCTAGTATTCTACACAGAAAGCCATAAAATACTTGGGCTTACCTAATGTGAACCTCTGATGCAGCTTCCATTAAGTCACCATCTACATTCCACGGAAATCCATGTTCTGAAGCAGTTGTATGGTTTCCACCCTCCTCCTGTGGGCTGCATCCATTACTATTACTCTTTGGGTGAATTTTTACTTCTTCAATGGTATAAGTCTCCACAAAGGGAAAATTGAACTAAATATAACAAATGCAAATGCAAAAAAAAAAAAGCATGATGCTTCATGGTGGCCCCTATTAGAATTAAGTTTCATCATCATTCTGACATCATTATAGCTTTGAAACTTTAACCAGATGGCCCCAGGTTTTCTGAAAAAGGACCCTCTTTCCATGCCCATCCATCTCTACTGTATGACAGTTTGTACCTGTGAAGAATTTCCCACAAGAATGATGTCATAATTTCTAGTTAAAGACAGACTCTTCGGTTGATCTCACTGAGTTCATTACAATCTTGGTTATCTGATGTAAAACAATCTCTAGCACAAGTTTCACCCTTGGAATTCAATACAGGAGAACTTAAATCTAAATTTATAAAAATTAAGGAGGAAGTACAGAAGAGAAAGGAAAGAGGCAATCAAACATGGTTTTCCCAGGTGCTTACCTGCCATCTTAACAAACAAATGGACACAAGGTACAGGATAGTTATTAGCCATCTAGAATGGCACCAGGTAATGTTCAAGTTGTTCTTTTTCTTCTTTGCCAAAGGAAATTACCCAGGTGGAGGAACAGCAATGAATCCTCAGTTATATCTATAAAGACCCTTTTTACAAATAGAGTACAGGGCAAAGGTAACAAGGGCTAAGACTAAATATCTGGGGTGGGGAGCAGACATAATTTAGCCCATATCAGCCAGCCTTGGAAATTTATGTAAAAACATAGTCTATGAAACGAATGATTATGCAGCAAGTTCTCTTAAGTACGAGGCAGATACTGAAAGGTGTAAACTCGACGTGGGAGCTCTAACATAGTTACAGCGTGCAAGTAGTTTCATGGAGAGCCAGGCTGGTGAGAGTTGCTTAGAGCTGAAGTGAGCATGGACTCCACATTTTAACTCAGCTTATTATATAGCGTAAGCTGTAGTGTCTCCTAGACCTTTGTTCTGTATATAAAATAAGGGTTTGGGGAAAAATACTGACCCTTCATTTGCTTCAAACAGCATTTTACATTTTGTGCTTCATTGAGGTTTGTATGCAGAAGAGGGAGGGCAAACTATGCTCACTAAGGGATAATCCCAAAGCCATTAGTTTAAAATATGAAATGATCAATGATTATTAACTATATTTACAATACAATATTTGGCTATCTTAACTACTTTGAAAAACCCAATTACAAAATGTGTCAACATACATTGTATGCCCTGCTCAAGAATTCCTATGTTGAAGTCCTAATCTTAAATGTCTCAGAACATAACTGCTTTTGAAGATAAGGCTTCTAAAGATGTAGTTATATTAAACACATTTCTGGGTGGCAGAGCCTAATTGGAAACTTGTGTGAAAATATAGCCTATATAATGAATGATTATTCAGCGACTTCTCTTAAGTACGAGGCAGATACTGAGAACTTTGCACCCAATGTGGGAGCCAATTGTTTTTTTGGGGGGGTGGTAGAAGTTTGAGAGCTTTGAAAAATACCAGGGATTCACATGTCCCAGGGGACAGCCACATGAAAATACACTTAGAGGACAAACATGTCCCAAAGGGATAATGGCCTCATGAGATAGTGAACCAGTTGACACCTTCCTCAAGTCGTAGCTGGAACTTTCAGTAAGAAAATGGTTTCCCAAGGACCATGGAGTTCATGTTGAGGAAATGGAAAGCTGCCCTTGGGAAAGAGGAGAAATCAGCTATTTTAGGAAAATTCTTCCAAGAGGAACTACAAAAGACAAGACAGGCTAAAGATACACAAGAGGCCATTATAATGTGTAAGGTTTGAATTTAAGAAGAGGGAGAGATACAAAATAAGAACCAACAGAGGCAGTTGATGTAATGTTGTGAGAAAATGAGGAGGGGAATTTCAGAAAAACTGCAATATGAGGGGAGATGCTGTTATCTGAAGAAAGGGGTAAAGTCAAGGTCAGCCATGGGCCCATCAGACTGGGAGACTTGGGTTGTTTACAAACTTTACAGTGTAAGAGAAGGATGGAGGTCCTGCAAATCTGAAGACCTGATCAGACCCTTGCATGGGTATGTGCTTAGAAGAAGGCAAGCAATTGGAATAATGGGAACAAAGGGACCACACAGAAGAGAGGATCCTCAGAAGATGGGAGAGTGAATTTAAAAGCTTTAAAGCCACTTGCCAAAGGTGGTCATGGAGAAGAAGAAATGTGGGGAAAGAGAAGAGCTAGCAAGAGGGTGCAGATAAAAGGGTCCCAAAGCATAGTTTTATCCTGTTTTACTGAGTTGGGAGTCACTGTAAGAACAGTGAGGTTATCTTCAATCTGTTCTACAGCTGTTCATAAACACTGACATTCCAGCAATGAAAACAAGGCTCAGAGAATGAAATGTTAAAACAATTCAGAATTTCTTTCCTTCCTACATACCAGCACTGCTGCAGATTCACTGCACAGTGGAGAATCCTTCAGTAACTAAGATATATGTAGACTTTCTTATATGGCAAACTGTTTTTTTAAATGCATTATATATGATTCATATTCCCATGTTGTTTATTATTCATTGAAATGATTATATGAATTATATGGTATTATAAATACCAGATTATTGTAGTTCTTTATTGTAGTGTGGAATTAGGAGACAAACATGGGGGCCTGGGGACTGGAGTGATGGCTCAGCTCTTAAGAATTCTTACTGCCCTTCCAGAGGACTCAAGGTTCATTCTCAGTACAAATGTGAATCAGCTCTCACAACCACCTGTAACTCTAGCTCAAGAAAATCCAACTCCCTCTTGTGGCTCCCTTAGGCACATACAGACACACAAAATCAGTTTGTTTCTCTCTCTCTCTCTCTCTCTCTCTCTCTCTCTCTCTCTCTCTCTCTCTCTCTCTCTCTCTCCCTCCCTCCCTCCCTCCCTCCCTCCCTCCCTCCCTCCCTCCCTCCCTCCTTCCCTCCCTCCCTTCCTTCTTCCCCCTCCCTCCTCCCCCCTCTCTGTGCCCCTACCTCTTTACTAGTGCCTATAGTGTATGATCAACAGTCATCCTGGATTTACTGCCCTCCTCCCATCTTTCCTCCCCTAACTACATCCAAACACCATTCATGTCCCATAACAGAAGAATGGATACATACAATGTGGTATGTTTACACAATGGAATAATACTCAGCTATTAAAAATGACGACTTCATGAACTTTGTAGGTAAATGGATGGAACTAGAAAATATCATCCTGAGTGAGGTAACCCAGACCCAAAAGGACATACATGGTATGTACTCAATGATAAGTGGATATTAGCCCCAAAGCCCAGAATGCCCACGACACAACTCAAAGACCATATGAAGCTTAGCAAAAAGGAAGGCCAAAGTATGGATGCTTCAATCCAAGTTAGAAAGAGGAAAAATAATCACAAGAAGCAGAAGAGGGAGGAATATAGGTGGGAGAGGGGAGGAGGAGGAAAGGGGGGCGCAGAACCAGGATGGGAAGAGACAGGAGAGAAGTCCAGAGGGCCATGAAAATGGAAATAAGTAGAAGTGTAGAGGGAACTTGGGGAACCACTAGAAAGTCCCAGATACCAGGCATTCAAGAGGCTCTCAGGACCCATTGAGGTTGACATTAGCCAAAATACCCAACAGAGGAGAGAGAGAACCTGAAGAGATCACCTTCAGTAGATAGCCATGGCCACCAGTGGAGGGATGGGGCCACCTAACCATCTCAATTTTTTTTCCTAAGAATTGTCCCTGTCTAAAGAAATGCAGGGACAGAAAAGGGGCAGAGGCTGAAGGAAAGGCCATCCAGAGACTGCCCCACTTAGGGATCCATTCCATCCTCAGACACCAAACCCCTATACTATTGCTGATGCCAAGATATGCTTAGAGACAGGAGCCTGCTATGGCTGTCCTCTGAGAGACTCTACCAGCACCTTACAAAGACAGATGCAGATACACTCAACCATTGGACTAAGCCCAGGGACCCCAATGGAAGAGTTAGGGGAAGAGCTGAAGGAGCTGAAGGGGCTTGATTACAACCCCATAGGAAAAACAATAATATCAACTAACTAGACCCCTCAGAGCTCCCAGGGACTAAACCACCAACCAAAGAGTATACATAGGCCAGTCTATGGTTCTGGCTACATATGTAGCAGAAGACTGTCTCATCTGGCATCAACTGGAGGAGAGGCGCTTGGTCCTGTGGAGGCTTGATGCCCCAGAGAAAGGAGATGCTAGAAGAATGAAGCTGGAGTGGGTGGGAGGGTGGGGGAGCACCCTCTTAGAGGTAAAGGGAGGTGTGGAGGGTTCGTGGAGGGGAGACCAGGATGGAGGATAACATTTGAATGTACACAAATAAAATGATTAAAAAAAAAAAAGATTGTGTCAAAACTACAAGGTTTTATAGACACATCTGTACTTCAAGAATAACAGCTGGGTCATAGTGTGTGCCCAAGAGCATAGCTCATCATCATATTTGTTCTGTCTCTTTTAGTCTTATCACTTAAGTGGAAATATCTCTAAATACATTGTGAATAACAATAACATCTATAAAATGGGTATTTTAAGCACATAGCTGCAAATCTTTTGAAATCCATGAATATGGAGCAGGTTGAAAGCAAATGTCAGAAAAATTTAACTATCATAAGTTTAGAATCCGCTGTTGTGAAACCAAGAAAGCTAAACTCTCAAATTTCACTGCTTTCCATTCGAAAGAACAGCTTGCTTGTGTGCGAGTGTGTGTGTGTGTGTGTGTGTGTGTGTGTGTGTGTGTGTGTGTGTAACTGTACTCTTAACTGACTTCATGTTTCAATGTAATACTAGAATTTGGGTTTTTCTTTACACAGGGGAAAAAAAATCATATAACCCACATGTCAAAAGAATCAAATGTAAGTTAATACTGGCATACTGGCTCACACATTTTCAAATTTTGAAGTAAAGGCTGAGGGCAAAAGATGATTAACATAGAAAGAAATAAAGGTTTCTCACAAGACTAAACTTGATGTTAATCTCTGAAGCATCATCATCTCCATGATTAATAGCCTTGCAAAGAAATAACCAAAAAAAAAAAAATGTCCATACCTGATTCTTTACACTGGAGTATCTTTTCAGGTGCTTTACAAATTCTGATCGAGTGGTGTTCCGTACAATTCTAAGAGCCATGCTTCCATTATGTAATCTGAAATTAAACATTTGTATTTGACATCAAGGAGTTTAACAGACTGTCGGAAACTACCCCATATCATTTTGTCTGACAAATATAGTGCTCTCTAAAGGATACTGACCAATATTGAAAAATCACCATGTTGAATTGACCTAAATTTTTTAAATCACGTTTTGCTGTACTCTCGTTGAAATGAAAAAGCTTTTCAAATTAGTTTTATTAATCCCTGGGGTTTCTTCTCAGCAAAACCTTACTGCAGGGCCCTTTGAAAATCAAACCTTTACACATTCTAATCACATCAAGAAGTAATATTAAATCTACCTTAATTATTTAAGAATTCTAGACATAAAGTTATGTATTTTACACTTTAAAAATGAATTGTGACACAGTGAATATTTGCAAATGGTCTGAGATAACCTGTGGCTAGCTGTTTTTTCTAAAATCCAAACTGTGGTTAAAGTGTTTCTGGGCAGAAGGTCTAAGTGACACATAAGATGAAATAAATCAAACTGCCCTGGGTAGAGAGGACAGAGTGAACAATTGCTACCACATATGTCCAGCTAAAGAGCAGAGCATGTTAATCTTACATAACATTTCCATCCAGTAAGAGAGAATAGGAACCAAAAGTGTGATCTGGTGCCAACACAGCAGCCACAAATGCATTAGCTTTAGAAGGCATTTTGCAGAAATACACGCAAATAATTTCATGCTTGATTTTGGTGCAAACACAAAGCCCTCCCAAGAATAACAATGACATTAAAAGGAGACTCAGGCTAGAGCTGTGTGGAGTTTGAGATGTTTGCCCTTCATCCAGTCGTTCTATGTAAGAATGGACCACTGCAGTAGACGGCACACAATGGCAATCAAAAAGAAAAAAAAAAAACAAAACTGCTAGTGGCAGAGCTCGTAACTGCTGAGTTAAGTGGGGTCCAATACTCCTACCCACCATGCTGTCTCTTCCCTCTGAAAACAAACAGCACCTGAGTGTTCGTGGCACTGTCTTTACACATCGTTTTTCTTAGTTGCATGATTTTATAAATATTTTCCCCCTCCTTTGTTCTTCATGATAACATTTGGGAGAGAACCACTTTCTAGGATAAAAATGGACATTTGCTTAAAAGAATGTGCAGAAGAAAAAGTACCTCTAGTTCTGAGAAGCCATAAAATGTCTAGCTGGTTCTTTCATTGAAATGTAGCTGAAAGATTTCAATACACCATGGTTCACATTAAGCAAAACCATAATGTCTCTCTAATTAGAAGCATCAACCCAACCCAGTTCCCCTTACAGACAACTACAGGCTTATACCTACTGAGCCATTTCCCCAGCCCTCATATTAAGGAATATGGAGTGCAGAGACATTCACAAGAAACATCAACATGGATTATAATATTCTCAACAAGTAGTGAAATGAAAGCAAACAAAGGAGGCACATCACAGAGTTATGCCAATGGGACCCAAGGAACACGTTAGCCAGAGGGTTAGTAAAATGGAAATGAAGATGGGACAGCTTTTCTCCTGGTCAATAGTTGTTCACAATCCACTGTGTGGACAAATCCTTAAGGAAGATCTAATATCATACAAAGAGAAACTACTCCTCTAACCACAATTCTTCTTCTTTCAAAAATAACATTTTTATTAATTCTTTGAGGAGTGCTTATGTTTTGATCATATATACGCCCCCCCCCACACACTTCTTTTCCTAATTCCTTCAATATATACTCCCTACATTCTCACCCATTCCCAGTTTCATGTTATCTTATATTTCTCAATAATCCACCGAGTCTATTTGTATTGCTCACGTATTCATGAATTTGGGGCCATACACATTCAACCACAAACTGCCAGTGGTCACATCCTTAAAGAAAACCACCTCTTCCTCCCCTCAAAAGCCATCAATTGTTAAAAGCTCCTCAGCTAAGTGTTGGGGCCCATGGGCCCCTTCTCACACCATGCTAGAATATCAACTGGCTGCATCTTAAATACATCTTGTTCAGGCAACAACTACTGTTGAGTTCATAAGTGAACTAATACAGTCATGTCCAGAAGGTACTGTTCTGCTGTAGCTCCCATCTGACCTCTGGCTCTTAAAGTCTTTCCACCTCTCTTCTGTCATGGTCCTTGATTCTTGGTGGGGCTCAAGAATGAGATGGATGTCCTGTTTGTAGGCGAGAACTCCAATTATTGACATTTAATTTCTGCACTTTCATCTGAGAACATATCTTTAACAAGTTTCTAGCTAAAGTATTACCAAAGAAGAAATATTTATAAAAAAACAAGCTTTAATAGTCATCAAAAATACTCACCTGGTGTCAGGTGCAAAGCCTCTGGGTGCTACTGAACATGGACAGGGGATTGCCATGATGCTGATGTTCAAGAACTGCCCTTGGATGGTTTGCCAGTGACCACCACAGTCTAAAGGAAATGGAAGTACATGGTTATATTCTCTCCCTAGTCACCAATGCAAGATAGGGCCTCAAGCAGATTCTGACTCACCAGATTCTGGAGATCTCTGTGATTTTCTAGAAGTAAAATGACAGAAACAAAAACATGTCACACATGTGCAAAGCTGACATCTGATCAACACGAGGAGACTACACAACCCAATATTGCATGTGCAGGACCTTCCTTAATAGAATATCACTTGAGATATATATGTATTATAAGGATCATTTTTCATTTCTTAATAACTGGAAATTTCTTTAGTGTTGCTTTAATATTGAAATTACATGCTTCTCTGAGAATTCTCATAAGAATCAAGACTGTGGGTTTGAGGCTCACGGTTGGACCAAAAGCCATTTGACTGCCAGTCTGGATGCACACTTGCTTCTAAAGGCAGAACATCAACTTCATCTTTACTAGAAGAGGTGAGAATCTCTTATTCTACACTCATTATGTACATTGCTTATTTCAAAGTAGTTTATTCTTTAAAGAGAAACAAAGGGGTTCAATGGTTAAGATTAAGACTACCACTGTAGAGGACCCACATTCATTCCCAGCACCATGTGGTGGCTCACAATATCTGTAACTCCAGTTCCAGGGGATCTGATACCCTCTTCTGGCCTCAGTGAGCATCAGGCATGTAATATGGTACACATGCATTTGTGCAGGCAAATCACTAGTACATGTTTTACTACAAATAAAGAGAAGATATCAACAATGCACAGCTTTTATTTACCTTTCTTGTTTATTCTGAGAACAACCTGCTAGTAAAAATGATATTTTGCAGTCCTCTGGCCTAAAATGAATACAATAAAATTTATCATTAATGGTCATTGGCATTGGGATATAGAATTGTTGCCATAGTAAAAACTCTTACTTAAGTTTGGCCAGTGCTTTGATTACAGCAAAGTCTCTCCGCTGACTGGGGCACATCCATCGGTATTTCTCTGCCAGAGCCAAGGTCCTTCCACCAAAGCCAAACATGGCTGAGAACCCAAAGCGAAGAAGCTTGCCAGCAGAGCTAAAGGTGCAGACATCCACTGACCGTATGTGACCTGGAACGGGGTATCGAGTCCATCAGTGAGAGGCCAAAACAGCAAACATCAGAGAGAATGTTTATTTACTTAAGAAATACTGCAAGGTACCATCCATCATTGCTCCTACCCTTGCTTTCTCTCTACTCTCTTTACTATAACAACTGTAAATGCCACTTATAACTTTTTCAGGTGATGAGCAAAGAAACTCAAAGCACTAAATCTTATAGCCTATATCAATGTCATATAAAATAAGATTAGGGTTCTGATGCTGATGTCGATGTACCTGTGAAACAGAGTTAATTTTAGTTTTGCATTCCATTTATCTGAACTTCCATGCTATCACATAGGATACTTTATGACCCATGGATGTGCCCTGGTAGTTTTCCTACTTTGATAATATGATCTTACACCTGAAGTCTTGGTACAATCAAACAATAGTGCAGAATACATATGCAAATAGTATGCATAGACTTTTCCCATTATGTTATAAAACTGATTTTTGAACATCGTTACAATATTTTTTCCATCAACATTATATAGTAAACCCTCATTCATTGTTCTTTTCAAAGCAAGTAGTTGAAATGAAAGGCAATTTAGCTAGAAGACACCTTGCCTTTGAGCTTTAGTCAAACATGTCTATACTTAGAGACAGAGAACTTACCACTCCTAGATAAGACTGACAGAAACACAATAGTTAGGTACGCAAATGAAAACTTCCCTATTCCACCTGGACGTCTCTAGGAGAATTCTTACCTAGTATAATATGCATGGTTGCAGTCACCACGTGAGGAGTTCCAAAGAGAGAATGTGCCAATGCATTAGTAGATCCTGCCAAAACAAATTAAAAACACGTATTAGCGGTAGAGTGTGTGTTTTAAATTACCATGTGCTCTGATTACACATAGCCACCACCCTGCAAGGTTCAGATGAAAATTAATGGAAGTTTATGACAGAAAAGTTGTTAAAGCATTAGACATGCCGCTTTCTATTCACAGCACAGATGCTTGTCAAATGTTTGCAGGATTGTCTGTTAAACTTCTAAGTGATTTAAACATTAGAAAATACCACAAAATGTTAGAAAATTGGACTGGGTATCTCAGCCCAGTAGTGCAGTATTCACTAGCATGTATAGAGCCTGTGTTCTCTCTCTGGAACCATAAGTTAGAGAATAGTTTATTGACTCATAACTATTTTGATCATGATATTGATATTATTCCCTCAAAACTACAATTATATAGAAACTTACCTCATTCAATTTTAATGAATAAACTTTTAGCTTCAACACAGAAATAAGAACTGACAGCAGAAAACGTCTGTGTTGATCAAAGACAACGGCATAGATATATAAATGAGAAAAATTCAGCCAATAATGGGAAAATACAATCACTTTAAACCCTGACAGGCATGTTCAAAGTATATTCTGTGAATCCCAGAAGTACACTCTCACTTCAAATCAGTGTCCTTTCTATGTCTGAGAGAAAAACTGCCCCATGTAAAGACAACATTTAACTCAATTGTCATCTAAAAGTGCGTGCACAAAACATAGTTTCTGATTCATAATCATTAGGGTAATTCAGAAAGACTCCGGGATTCCTCCGTCCACTCACTAAAGGGAAAAGCTCTCTAGTGAAGGCCCTGTGCTGCTATGTGTGACCAAACTCATACAGAGCCTGCTTCCAAAGAGCAAAGTAACAAGCCACCCCTCCTTTCCAGGTCAGTAAAAGCATTGGAAAGCATAGGAAGAGAATCAATTAGGCAACAGGTAGAAGTCAAGGTCAACCAAGAGCTGTGAAGGCATGGGTCTGTTGTGCTCTAGGTCCCAAGAGGAAAACCCATCCCCTGGATATGGTTAGAAAGTGGCATTTCTGTGCCATGTGTATGTGCTTCAAATATGTCCCTTGCAACTGTGTCCTTCAGTGTTCAGCTGCTGAAACACCTCAGCCACTACTACTAAGATGTCATTGAAATCATTATTATGTACTTTAATATTAAATAATAATAAACACATTTTAATTACTAACAATAAATAAGCATAGTTAAACCAGAACTCTCACAATGCAACAACAACAAAGTTCACCTTACCAACTGGCAAAGTAATTCTGACTGATTCACCAATCAAAACTAGGCAATGCTCTGACTCCAGTTACTTAAAAGACAGTCTTGGTCAAGAAGGAATGCAGCCACACTGTTTACTGAAAGGCATTCATAGAGAGCAGCACACTGAGATGAATCTCACTAACTCTATTCAAAATCCATCCTAGGAGTCCTGGCCAGAGCAGCTGGTAAGAGAACAAGATAAAGAAATTGGAAAAGAAGGAGTCAAATGTCACTGGTGATCACTTCTAAGAATCCACCAGAAAATGCTGACTTCTAACTGCTGCCCAATGCACCCTTTTTCCATTACTGGCCTGGAAAGGAGAGTTGGCTGCTTTTTGGAAGCAGGCTCTGTATGAGTTAAATGTCTTCATCACATAGGGCAGTTTTCTCTCAGACATAGAAAGGAAAACAAAGTGAGAGTGTACCTCTAGGACTCACAGAATGTATTTTGAACATGCCTATGAGTTAAAAGTGATATTGTAGTTTTCCATTATTGATTGAGTTTTTCTCATTTATATATCTATGGGTTTGTCTCTGCTCAACAGACATTTTTTGCTGTCAACTCCTATTTCTGTGTAGAAGTTAAAGGCTTATTCATTAAAATTGCATGGAGTAAGCTTCTATATAATTGCAGTTTTGAGGGAATAATGTAAATACCATGATCAAAATAGCTATGAGTCAAACCCAAAGACTTCAGTAAAGTTAATATGTGCATACAGTTTTTTATTTATTTACAGCAACCTGTCATAAATAAGTCAAGACAAGGAAACCATTTACCAACACTACCAAAGGTACTTAGGAGCAAACTTCACCGACAAAATACAGGATTTATAAACTTAAATGTATAAACATTGATGAAAGAGGTAAGATGGCAGAATTAAAACACATAGATATCTCGTGTTCACAAACTAGGAGAGTGCATACTGCTCTCATAGCTACACTACCCAAAGCAGACCCTGTCAAAGGATTCAGTGCAATCTCTATGAAAATTTACATGGTTTCTCATAGAAGCCAAAAACAACAACAACAACAACAACAAATCCTTCTTTGAAAAAAAAAAAAAAGACAGGACTCCAAGAAGCTACCACAATCTTGAAAGAGAAAAGCTGGTAGAGACAGCATATATCCTAACTTCAACATCTACTATAAAACTATTGTCATCAAAACAGAATGTTCCTGGCATTAAAAACAGGCATCACTAGAATATAATATCAGGACCCCAAATGAAAAACTACAGCACATATGGTAAACTGATAGTCCACACACATACAAAACCAAAATAGAAACAAAAGTAAGTCATAGTCACTAAAACTTGAGATTGGATGTCCATGAGTAGGAGAATGAAATTAGACCCTCCCATAACCTGTACACAAACCCAAATGCCAATGGATTGGATACGTCAGACATTCAGTGGGAGACAAGAGAAGGGGACAGCTCCACGCTGTTGCTCTAATTCCTAAAACACTGGACAAGAGCCAAAGTGTACATGGAGAATGATACTAACTTGAGATTGGATGTCCATGAGTAGGAGAATGAAATTAGACCTTCCCATAACCTGTACACAAACCCAAATGCCAATGGATTGGATACGTCAGACATTCAGTGGGAGACAAGAGAAGGGGACAGCTCCACGCTGTTGCTCTAATTCCTAAAACACTGGACAAGAGCCAAAGTGTACATGGAGAATGATACTAAAGTGACTGCCCAGCCCAAGAACGTCTCAGTGGAGTGGGGAATGACCAACAGAACTACAGAATGTTCACACAGGACAGTCCACAGTTGGAAAGTCTCACATCCAAAACACAGACACATGCCATTTGTGACGGCTATCCAGCCTGAGAAATGTGTTTTTAAGTGCCATTGTCACCACGCCAACATCAAAGAGCAGACCTCCAGAAACCTGGATGGTAAAGCCTCGTGCAGACCTAAACTGTGTGCCACTGCTCCTGGCTTCAAATCCAGGTCACTCATTACTGTTCTGCAGTACAGGTAACCCTGACAGGATGCTAAGTGTGTATCTACAGGTGTTTACATGGAGGAAATATGCAAAGAACGTTCTTAGGAACAGCAGTTTAAGATTCTTATCTACCCTGGGTGGGGCTTTCAGAAATGAAGTTGTTTAAATCAAGGCATGGGTATAAAGGCCTAGGAGAATACTGCATCCTGTTATTTTTATAAATGTTAAAATTCTATGCTATAGTAAATTTACAGGTTTTTTTTTCAGTATGAAATTAACTTTAGCTTACTGTAAGTTTATAAACTTTTAAAATTTTAAAACCTTCTGGCCATTTCCCTTTTATTGAAAGTAGATTTTTTTTCATACAATATATCCTGACTACAATATATCTTCTCTCCCTACTCCTCCCAGTTCCTTTCCACCTCCACTTCTGTTCAGATCCACTCCCTTTATGTCCATCATCAGAATAGAATTGACTTCTAAGAGATAACAACAAAATAAAATATAATAAGATAAAAGCAACATCAACGTTGAAGAAGGCAAACCAACAGAAGGGAGCGAGCCCAAGAGAAGTCACAATAATCCAGAGACCCACGCTCATTCACACATTCAGGAGTCCCATAAACATAATGAACTGAAAGCTATAGTATAGACACAGAGGACCTGGTATAGAGCTGTCAAGGCTCTGCACTTGCTGCTTCAGTCTCTGTGAGTTCATATGAGCCTTCCTTGGTTCAGTTGAGAGGGACTGACCTCCAATCCCTCTGGTGCTTACACTCTTTCAGCCTCCTCTGCCCAGGGGTTGGTTCCCTGAGCTCTGAGTGGAAGGGTTTGAAAGAAACATCTCATATATATATATATATATATATATATATATATATATATTTATTTATTTGTTGTTGTTAAAAATTTAGGGAAAAAGGAGGGGCCGGGAGATAGCTCAGCTGTTAAAGTGCATACTACTTTTGCAGAAGATCCAAATCCAGTCCCCAGTCCTCATATCAGGCAACTCACAACTGCCTATAACTCTATCCTAGGGGCTCTGATGGCTTCTTCTAACCTCTCGAGTGCATACCCACTTACATAATCTCCCACATACATACATAATTAAAACATACATTTTTTTTTAAAAAGTCATTAACATACATGGTGGAGACGTGCCCAGTGTGAACATCATTAGCAAGCATCTCTGTCTTTCCCTTTAGCACCTTCACCTACTTTTCAATGGGCTTTACTGTCACCGCAGTGCCATCTTCTGGATCCTCCTTAGAGGACCTAGCTGGGGTCCCTGTTGGGGGAAGGGGCTTCTTTTCAGGAATATACTCATGGTGGGTGCTTTTTATTATTTCACCCTAAATTTGCTTGTCTAGATAATATACTACAAACATTCCTCTCTGTTGTGGAAACTACTTGATGTCTTGGGTCTATGGTTTCAAAATTTTCCCCAGAGCTCTGAGTTTTCTTGAGAATTCTTCTGTAGTATTCTTATCTCAATATATGTTTACTGGGTGACAAGGACATTTCAGCTTCATTATGAATGTATAGAACCATCACTGTATATGAGGTCTGTCTTTAACCAAAATGGGATTACTCTAAAGAATGACTACCTGTGCAAGGAACTCAAATCTATCTTTTAACTGACGTTACATTTGAATTTTTTTAAATGAGAAAATTTTATGACTAGTTATTTTACTAAAGAAGACATACATATGGCCAGTGGGACCATCACTAATCGAAGAAATACACTTTAAAATCTCAATAAGTGCTGTTTGGTAACAATATACCAATTGGGATGATACAGAGATGAAGAGCTTGACCCTTGAACAATGATGCCATGCAAATTCATGATGTATTCCACATCCTCACCAAAGCCATTCTACGAAGTCCACTACCATAACACAGATAAAAACACAGCAATAATAAAACTACAGACCTATTTTCCTGGAGAATATGGATAAAAATTCCTTGCAGAAACTAGCAAACAGAAACAAACAACATGGTATGAAGATCACATACTGTCAATAAATTTATTGTCTTGCAAGAATATAAGACCTGTCCAACATAGAAAACCAATAAGACAGTTGCATAACTGGACTCAAAGACAGGAATCACATGTTTGTAAGACTAAATGCCTCAAAATTGTTACAGGAACATACATGTAAAATAGTTTAAGAGATAGACATATGCATGGATTTTCTGAAGATGATTCTAATAACACAAGAAATAGCCTAAAACTTCATGGGCAGATTCTGTGAAACAAAAGCTTCTGTGTCACAGAGGACACAACCAGGATGAAAAAAAAACATCTACAGAGTCAGAGATAGTCTCTGACTGGTACCCAGCAGAAAGGGGATGAAGATCCACAATATATAAAGAGTTTCAAAAATTAAACACAAAACCCACATCATTGAATCAATGATAAACTGAGTAAACAGTTTCAAAAGAGAAAAATACTGATGTGCACTAGCTGCTTGGAGGTATCCATTGTCCTTAGTTATCAGCAAAATGCAAATTAAATCATGCTGGATTCTAGCTTATCCCATTCTGTGTGGCTATCACCAAGAAAACAAATGACAACCAACATTGCCTAATATGTGGAGAAAGAGAAACTCTTATTTACTGTTGGTAGGAATGGAAACTGGGGTAGTCACTTCAGAAGTCAACATGGAAATTTTCCAACAAACCTAACATAGCCCAAAGATTGTGAGACAAATACCACAGAGTTACTTGCGGATCCATGCTGACAGTAGCACTGCTCACAGTAATGAAAATGATAAATCAACCTATATATAGCCCCAACAGATAAATGGGTAAAGGAAATGTGCTGTACATATACAGTGGAGGTTATTTAGGCACCAGAATAAAACTGTGTAAAATGTGTGCACTTACACACACACACACACACACACACACACACACACACATACACACACACACACACCCCCCACACCACACACCCAACATGAGAGCAGAAAGTTGAGGGTAGTACTGTGACTAGCAGGGTGAGGAGACATAAGAGGGTAATGAAAGCTGTGTGTCAGGAACATATCTGCAAGTCCATGCTCATGTATCAATCTTCACAATAGCCAAGATTTAGGATCAGCTCCAATGCTCAGCAGATGAATGCATGAAGAAAGACACAGCCTATATTTACAATGGAATGCAACCTTTAAAATGATGACAACCCAGAGATTTGTGACAATGTGGACAAATTTGTAGGATAGTATGTCTGGTAAAATAAAGCAGGAATGGAGAAAGAAACACTGTAAAAGATCTCACTTATGCATGAAATCTGGGGGGAAAAAAAGCAAACAATATAAAAATAACTGAACTCACTGACACAGGGAGCAGGAAGCAGGGGCTCGGGTACCAGCCGTGGAAAGATGGGATGTGAGAGGATGTGCTGGCAGAAGGAGGCAGAATCCAAGTTAGAGAGACTAAGTGCAAGAGTTCCATTGTAAAGTGGAACTCAGTTAATGTGTAACCTACTTGAAAACTGCTAAGGGTAAAATTCCTTTTCTCATACACAAGGAAATGATAAATGTGTGGGGGAGTGCATATGATAATGAATCCAATTTAGTCATTCGAAGATGTCCACATATTCCAAACATGCTGTACATGTAACTATGAGCAGTTTTTAGTCAGTTTAAAAATAAGTGAGGAAAAGCCATTTGAATCAACTGATAGTACATTAACTTTAAAAAGACTCTTAGGTCCTACTGTAAATATCATGAATCAGCCTATAATTTTTAAGATGCCCAAGTGAATTTTACAGAGGAGTAGTCTACGAATAAGCAGTAGCATCCTTGCCTCCTTCCCAGGTTTTACCTCCAACTGGTTGGATGGAGAGAAAGGGGTGGGTGTGGGGATGGGGCACACAGATTGGAACTAGGAAACTTTCAACAAATTCTCAGTGTGACATTTTGAGCTCTTGGTCTGCAAATAGTAGCCTAGAAGCCTTTCCTCTGCATATCTCTGACTAGAACTCTCCGTGCTCTTTCAGAGCTTTTCTGCCTGTATATTGGCCACATGATTCATGATGCATCTGGAATTATCCAGAAGGAAAGCAAATCTTTTTGTCTTGCTGCATTCAATTTTACAGTCAAGGTTTCGAAAGGACATATGATTAGAGATGGTCCTTCAGGATTACTGATCGCAGTATCCCATGACATCATTTCCTCCATTCCTAGGGTGAGTTAGAAGAAGACTATAAAAGCATTCCCCATGAAAAAGTTTTAAGATGCATAACGTAACACTGTTATGCACAGTAGCTAAGGAGACACATCAAAGTACAGACTGCTTCATGAGTCTAAAATATGGTGAGTGGTCAAGCAAAGTCCTTTTGGAATGCTAGAAATCAGTGTGCTACTTTCATGACCTGCCAAGTTCTGCAACTGTCCTCCAATTTCACACAACTCCTCTGTCATAGGAAGCGTGACCAGAGGTCAGAAACGACTTATCACCTACTCATTAAAGCACACCTTGATCTTTGAATGAGAGTTTCGTTAGCACTCTGGAGTAAACCTGAAAGCTCAGGAGAAAGTACTTTCATAAATCATAAAGTACAAATCATAAATTTGAAGATAGTACTTTTCCCCTCTAGAAAACTGTACATGGGTTGAAAAGAAAAGTCCTCAATAGAGAAGACCATGCTGTTCACATAAATAGCAGAAGGTAAGCATTTTAATTTGCAAGAAAAGTTATTTTTTTAAATGTTACTAGTAACTTTGCCCACCTGCCCTTCACCCCCCCACACACACACACACATGCTGAAATGTGCTAAAAACAAAGAACTGGGGTGATCTGGGGTTGGGGATGCAGCATTTCATGGAAGAGAATGTGGAACCCTGTCTGATGAAGTATAAGGCAGCACCCATAGAATCCAACAGAAGCAGCGAATGAATGAATGAACGAATGAGTAAATAAATAAATAAGTGAAAAAAATTGTCCTTGAAAGTGCAAGCACTTCTGCAGAACAATTAAGTTAATTAACCAGACAGCATGAATATTCATAAGGCTGTTAATGTCTCCCACATCCAAGCAGATAAATGTGATGTAATGACTTCCTAGCCAAGCATGTCTAAAATTCTCATGAAAGCAGCACCTACACATGGGTTCTTTGCCTTAAATATCATAGAAATTAATGGTCCCTCGGCAATATTTTGCTCTCTTCAAATTAATTGGAAAGCATGAAATTTATTTATGCAAACTCTATAGGAATATATAGTTCCGAGCCATCAGCGTGTGGATTACGTCTTGTTTTACAACAACGGGATTGCTTTTTTTTTTTTTTTTATTTTTAATGTCCTCTCCAGCTTTCCTTGCTAAGTTCCCAACCCCCTTCCCTTCTAATCAGACTCTGTTTGTATAGTTCCTTAGCACTGGTTACCATAGCAACAAGCACCATTCCTAATGGCCAGCAGTTCAAATACAGGCTTTCCCACATCTGATACATTTGAGTCTGAGGATAATTCAGAGGCTTAGTCTGTTGGCTCAGTGGAGTAATTTACTAAACACTCTCCCTCTGGGTGTCTCTCTCCAGGAGGCAAATGGCTTCAAAGGCAGATTGTCTCCTCATGGGCAGCTTGGAAACTTCCTGCCTAGCTCTTGTTCCCATTCTTCATCAAAAGCCCTGACTAGGCATAGCATCCTTATATTAAACAGCCCACACAAGACTGTCCTTTCCTATTAGACAGAATTAGCAAGCT
The DNA here is from genome assembly GCF_978045245.1 of Mus caroli. Taxonomy (NCBI): domain Eukaryota; kingdom Metazoa; phylum Chordata; class Mammalia; order Rodentia; family Muridae; genus Mus; species Mus caroli. The sequence continues at coordinate 100,965,842 of NW_028227257.1, read as the reverse complement.
GCAACTCCTATCCAACTACCAGAGTTTGGCAGCCTGCTGCATCTTCAAAGCAAAAAGATGACAATGCCATTCCTGGAAATAGCCCCTGAAAACCAGAATATTTTCAAATGTGAAATGTGCTTTGAAATTAAGCAGGACTGGGGACAGGGATCCTCAATGCCTCAACATTATGCCATTGTAAAAAAACTGGTTACATATTACAGACATGAGCATAATGGCCAATTTTTATAACTAGCTCCCCTCCATGTCAGATGCACACTTCTTAGAAGATGCCCTTTCCATTTCTGAGCTATGGTGGTTAGTGAATGACCTCAGAGATTCAAGCGCTAATGAGAAGAACAGCAGCCTGGGCACATACACTGCTGGGAAGCTCCCACCAGCCACAGGCAGAACTACTGAAATGACACTGAGGGTCAAGAAATAAATTCGGATGAAGCAATCATCCAAATTGCATCTCTTCCCCTACCTCCTTTAGTCAAGGTCATTTATTATCTTCTTCAAAACCATTGTTTTTTGTAAGTATCTTAAATTGTTAAGGCGTATTCTAATCTCTCCCTGTTTAAATTATCGATTTTGTGAAAGACTTTATACTTCACAAAGGTATTTGGATCCCTTTCTGTTTTTTTTTTCTTTAATGATATCTTTATAAGAAGCTACTGAATAACATATACACTTGCAAAATTACAAATATGCTTTACAATAATAAAAGCTAGTCTCTTCCAGAACCATTCACGTTAAGTACATAAGAACAACTACCTCTCTAATAGCAAAATGCATAGTACAGATAAGTCTAAATGTGTGGCATGATATGGTTATCAAATGCACAGTGGATTCTCTTTAATCACACACTTTTTTGTTTTCATACAAAAAAATATTTTTCCTGTTTTTGTCTTAACAGTTTTGTACAGTGATTTCTGTGTTGGTTAGTTTTATATCAACTTGACATAAGCCAGAGTCATTTGGGGAGAGGGAATGTCAATTGAGAAAGTACCCTACCAGATTGGCCTGTGGGCATCTTCTTGGTTGATGATTGCAATTCACTGTGTGTAGTGTAACTACTGGGCAGGTGGTCTGGATGCCATGACAAAGTAGACTGCGTAAGCTGTGAAGAGCAGCATTCCTTTATGGCCTCTGGGTTCTTTCCTCAAGTTCCTGCCCTGACTTCTCTTCATACTGTAATTAATACAAGCTGGAAAATGAAACAAGCCCTTTCTATCGTCATGGTGCTTTACCGCAGCGATATAAACTCTTAACTTCTTTAAAATGAAAAATAAAGTAATAAATTCCCTCTATTATTGCTTAGTGGGTTGAGTGAATTCTATACATAATAAAATTTTCTTTTCTAAATCATAACCTTTCTCCATTTCCATGGCTCTGACCTCTGCTTTCTCCCAACCTTTTCCACAAGTAATCCTGTACCCTGCATCAAACCCTGCCTAGATTAGATGGAATGGTTCCCCTGATCTGAAATACCCCACAGTTCTCTCCTGAGTCTCAGGTAAAACTCAGACTGCTTTCCATGGCATGCATGCAGGACTGTCCACCAGCTGGCCTACAGTGACACCATCATCTCCCATTAATGGCTCCCGGGGTACCCCTATGCTTTTTTGTTTGTTTGTTTAATTTGTGCATGCTATGGTGGAACCTACATTTTAGGTGTTACTTACTCAATATATGTTCTGTATACACACAAAACAGCATTATTGCTGTACTAAGGCACTGGGGATATGCCTGGCATAAGAGATAAAGAGCCATGAGCAAGATTGCCCTCCAGGACCTGGGTTCTCTATCCAGGCAGAAGGAATCTTCTGGCTCTCTAGGTTTTCTGTTGATAGTACAACTAGCTGGGTCCCATGTTTTACCTCCGAGATGTTGTAAATACCATGTTCAGAGCAGCCATGTTTTCAAACTTCCTCTCTGGTACTAGAGGTCATTAGATTCTTTTCATAGTGAAATAAAAATTCTACTGATAATTGCTAAAAGTGTCTATAGACCCTTTATACACATCAAACTTCATAGTACAATAATCTTGCAACAGAGTGGATATTATACATTATTCTCCTGATGGAGATTAGAAAAAAATGAGGTTCCAAAGGTTAAATGGTTTGTCCCAAGTGTCACATGTGCTTGTGGAAGGAAATGCTAGGAGATACATGAGGCTACTTCAGAGCCAACGTGGCCTACTTGACTCAGGCTATGCGATGTATATTAGAAAATGGGATGAAGGACAAGAGCACTGTACAGATTTGGTTTTGTTAACATGCAAACTAGAAGAAGAAACCTCACTTGAAAGATATCTCCATATCACACTGGCCTGTAGGCAAGTCTGTGGGATAAGAAGTATTTTTTTCTCACTAATCACCAATATGGGAAAGTCCAGCCCACTGTGGGTGGTGCCACGCCTGAGATGATGGTAGCTGAGAAAGCCATGGGGAACAATTAGTAAGCAGCACCCTTCCATGGCCTCTGCTCCAGTTCTTGCCTTGGCTTCCTCGCCATGATGGATTGAAAGCTGTAAGACAGAATAAGCTCTCTTCTCCACAGCTTAGTTTCAGTCATGGTGTTGGTCACAGTGATAGAAAGCGAACTAGGACAGGAGCGGTTGAAGGAATCTGTGACTACGCCTTGCCTGCTGGAATTAAGCCAAGTGGAAGCTCTGCTCCAACGAGAGTCGGGATGCAGTCCATCTCCACTCCAGCGTTCTTCTGAGCTCTGAGGAGCAAAGCACGGGCGGCTTCACTCGCAGATCCATCTCCACCTACACAGACAACACTACAAACAAGGAAGCGAGCAGAGCAGAGGGAAGCAGGATTAGCTGGCATTCATGAGATCTAGAATCTAAAACATTTTCTAGCCTCACGTACATAGTGCATGTGTCTGTGTAGCAGATACAATCATTCAAAATAGCTTCAAACATTTAGTTTGAGACAATGGCTGAGAAAACACAGCACCGCACAGGTCCACACGCTTTTTAAAACCAGAATCTTCCACAGTTCTCCATAGACAAAGTAGTTTGAGTGTCAGGGTATTTAACAAGTGAAAATTCTAACTTTAATACAACCAGCATTTGGTTGTTAACATTCAACAGCATGCCACTTCCAGTTTTTTAACCTTATCTGTTTGCTTTTAATTTTTTCCATGAGAGCCTCTATGTTTCATGAACTCTGTTAAAAACCTTAACCATAACTATGTATGTACATGCTGATGTCTATAGGTGATCTGAAAAGATCGTGTAAACTCTTCCCGCCAAAAAAAAAAAAAATTGGTTTAGCTGAAAAGAGTTGATTCTTGTGTAACATACGATTGCAGCACATGACTACAAGTGGCACCATCATAGATATATAAAGTCATACATCATAGATATATAACTCATTATTAGGGTTAGAGACGTCCTTCTAGTGAGTATTCTGCTCTTGTAGTTTGTCAAAGACCCTCACTCACACAAAGACCACAGAGACCACCATTGTTGCAAAACACATGAGGATTTTAGTTATCCAACACGTTGGGAAACCCCTTCTCAGCACGCAGGCCAGAGGAGAGACCCAGAACAAAGAAAGAACACACTTTTTATACCTTTGTAAGGGCCGGATATAGGCACCAGGGTAGTTTGGCTTATTTTAATAGGTGTAGCCAATAACCTTTTTAGACATTGGTTGGTTTGTATAGGGTGATTTTCATTTTGTCTGTCTTTGAGGTTTTTAGTGTGAGGCTGGGCAGGGGAATTGTTAGTCTTGTTTTGGAAGCTTAGTAATTTTGACCCTTAAAAACTATGTTTCTATATTTGTTTAGTCAGCCAGCTTTTAATCTGACTCCGTACTTGTCCTGCTAGAACAGTTTTGAAAGTTCTTTTGAAGGAGGAAGGTACTGGGTGGTCTTGAATTTATTTTGGATATTACACTGCCAGATAAATAAATAAATAATCTTTGAAATTTTGTTATGAAAATTTTCTGAAACAAATCCAAATGGTATCTGTAACAATAAAGTAACAGTGATATATGTGTGTGAATATACTGAATATATATAATATAGTGAGTATATATTCACAATACAGTGGATATATCACTGTTCTTAGTACTCTCCAGGTATCAACTTATTTACGTGATACCTGCAGACAATAGATATTGATAGCATCCATTCCATTTACAGATCAGGAAGCTAACTCGGGTTTAGAAAGAGTAAGTAGCTTTCCAATGGTTACCCACTAAGGAGTGTCTATACTATCATTCAATATATCATTCTCCATCCTATATATGAAATCCAAAGAATGTAGCCTCATTGGAGTTGTATTACCTTGAAAATCAATTCTAACTAGTAACTTCAACATGAAACTGAACAAATTAGAAAGGAATATACCGATTATGTCAACAACTGCTAGGTCACTATTCATTTTCATTGTCTACTTGAGTGGACTTAGAATCTGCATGGAAACACACCTCTGGGGAGTCTGCAAGTATATGTCTAGAAAAGATTCACTGAGAAGGAAAGTTGTTGACCTTGGGCAGCACCATCCTACAGGCTATCTTCCTAGACTAAATACAAACAAGAGAAAGTTAGCTGAATACCAGCATTCATGTTCTCTGTGTCCTGTCTATGGAAACAATGTATCCAGCCGCCTCACAGCTGTGCTGCCCTGCCTTCCTGCCACGAAGAGAAGACTACACCTGCTTCAAACTGTGAGCCAAATCACACCCTTCCTTCCGTAAGCTGTTTTCCCCCCAGAAATAAAAAATCAAGTATTTTGTCACAGCAGAGAGAAAAATCCTAGTCCAACTCTTGTGATTACATTCAGGTATGTGACAGGAGCCCAAGGACTGTATTTAATATAAGAACATCAGGAAATGGTATACTATAAGAAAAGAAAAAAATCATTCTTTTGTAATAAGTTTACTTTATACTGAAGTTACTTGAATTATTCCTTTGCATCTGCTAACTCTTGCTGTTCTCAGAGCAAGTAAACTTTGCCCTTGGCCTCAGTAGAATGATTCTTTCTAGAAAAGTGGAGTTAGGGGGTATGTTATTTGTTTCTCTAAAAGAGTAATGACGGGGGTGGAGAGATGGCTCAGCGGTTAAGAGCACTGATTGCTCTTCCAGGGGTCCTGAGTTCAATTCCCAGCAACCACATGATGGCTCACAACCATCTGTAATGGGATCCGATGCCCACTCTTCTGGTGTGTCTCAAGACAGCTCTAGGGTACGCATATAAATAAAAGTAAATAAATAATATGTTTTTAAAAAAAGAATAATGACAAAGGTCTAAAGGGACTGTTTTCTTATCAATCACAACCAATATTAACTTTGAAATGTTGAATGTCAGGTCGTTTTTCTGAGTTTGGCTTAAAACAGCAGTAGTAATTAATACAGATACCAAGGTCAAACTGAAAAAAATGTCAATGTTAGCCAAGTACCACCTACAGTATATTTTGTATATCAAGTACTATGATCAAAAGAAACAAGTTGTGCAATCCAGGAAATTAAAAGTCCAAAGGAAAAGCAAAGGCTACTATACTGACAACATAAACACTTAAGAACTGGTTTAACGGTGTTCACCTTACAGTGAGTGCAACTCCCACTTTGAGTTTTGAGCCTGCACAGCCCTTTTCTTTGCTATTCTATAGCATAAATAGGAGAAATGTGGAACCTGAACCTCCCTCAGATTTGAGCCATGGATCCCACACTGTTTGCTCGAACACACTGTAGTGGGACACCAGCTGTCATGAGTGTTGATCTGCTGTTTCTCTTGGCTTTTGAAATATGTCACAATGTGTCTTCCTAGAGGCATATGGGACTCCTGTTTTAAAACTCTAAAATCTTAGGAAATAGTATTTCTTAAACATCATCTACCAAGCTGTTTTTACTTTGCTGACTAAGCCACACTGAATCTTTTTTGGATTGTAGCTTCTCAGACTTCTGTCTAGAAGCCATGAAAACTTACTAACCACATCCAATCAACAGCTTCACTGCAGTCAAACAGAGATGCCCTAGACTAAGCTCCTGAAGGAAAGAGATCCCACTCCTTATCAAAATGAAATGCTGGGTTAGGCCTCGTCCCATCTTTAAATCTTTTTTTGGGGAGGAAGGGGCTTGACACAGGATTTCTCTGTATAGCCCTGGCTGTCCTGGAACTCACTTTGTAGACCAGGCTGGCCTTGAACTCCGCCTGCCTCTGCCTCCCGAGTGCTGGGATTAAAGGCGTGCGCCACCACACCCAGCTCCCATCTTTAAATCTTTTGTGCCAATTTTTTTCAAAAATACTCCTGTGGCCGTTCTTTTGAATAGGTTCAGTGCAGGACATTTGGGGTCTGAGCAATTCTTGTTAAGAGACTTGATTGGTGTTTAGTAAAAGAATCTTTCCAGTATTTCTCACAGCAGTCTATGTGCTTCTGAGTGAGGGGAATTATGATCACCTTTTAATTGATGACTCCAACCACACCAGCTCTGATTAGGAAAGCTGAACTCATCAAAATAAGGGAATTATTTAAATATTTAGAACATATATGACTTTTAAAACTATTACATACCCAAAGTAAATCAGTATACCATAAAATCAGGCAAGTTGAGGCACTCACTTAGTTCATACAACAGGATAATTTGGTTTAATAATGTGTAATAACTAAAAGCTCAATGTACCTTTTAATATCACAGTACAAAATAATTTCTACATGGCAAATAAGTTAAAATATCAGTATGTTCAGGTAAAGGGAAAATACTCACTCAGCATTTGAACAATCTTGCTTCTTTCTGTAGAGGCTCTCTAAGCTCCCTATACTGGTAGAATTACCACGAGGAAATACTGACAGGTACCGCATTCAGCAGAGAATCTGATGACACCAGTGAGTAATTTCAGGTTTCACATCTTATTCAGTTACCATAACTAACCAGGGTCCAAAGCAAAGACTTAAGACCGTGTCATGATCTTCTTACTCCTGTAGCTTGGGCCTGTGTGCCACACTAAGTTACTCAGCATTTCACATGACTTTCCCAATCTTAGTTTTTGAATGAACTCTTCCAAGATAACATTCTTTAACTGTAGCTTATTTATCCTTCTGTCCATCTCAAGGTATGAGATTATAAAGTGATTGCCACTCTTGTGAGTGATTAGTCCTCTTGTGACTAATGCTTATATAGTATAACCATCTAGATTTATTCGCTTCTGTTTTACAGTCTAAACCTTATGCCTCCTTAGGCACTACTTTCTTTTCTTTTTTTTTTTTTTTCTACAATTCAGTGCTTTCTCTGATGGCAGCACTTCCTTCATGCATTGGAAGCATTAAAGCTTCCTTTTTCCTTTGGGGTAATGAAGATCAACCACCTTTCCATACCTCACAGGTTCAGTGGTCTTTTCTTGCCTCTTCCCATCACATTGTGGCGAAATCATACACACCTTGCCTTTTTAAGCTCTCAGATAGCAAGTATTACATAAATACCCTCTCCATAGTAATATGTTTTCATCATATATGATAATCCACTACATTTGCAAATCAATTCTGCATCTCATTTGACTTGTTCCGACTATTCAAATGCCAGTGAGCAATTTCAGCACACTCCAGCAATGCACCGGAAACAAACAAGTTTCCAATGCTTTTATGAATGTCTATGACACCTGCTTCTGGGACTGCAACCACCTGGTGTCTGCCACCATGTGTAGTGTCACCACATAGCTGTGATTCTCCAGCCAGCTGAACATTGACTTGTACACACATGGGCCATGAACATGGTGCTCTTCCCATGCCTACAGTTCTTCACTGCAGCCTGGACAGTCAGCAATACAGTGACCCTGACAGTGTCCAAGCTCATACAACAGATTTTTGATGCCAAGAACATGATGACTACCTGTGACCCATGCCAAGGCCACTGTCTGACTATGACCATCTTCTTGCAGGGCTCCATGTTCATGAAGGAGGTAGACATGCAGATGCTGGCCATCTAGAACAAGAATGGCAGCTGCTTTGTGGAGTGGATGCCCAACAACAACAAGGTACCCATGTTCAACGTCCTGCCATGGGGCCTGAAGGTGGTCTCTGTCTTCATTGGCCACAGTCCTGCGTATCTAGATGCACTACTCAAGCACATCTCAGAGCAGTTCTTGGCCCTATTCCAGTACAAGGCCTTCCTGCACTGGATTGCCGGAGAGGGCATTGGTGAGATGTAGTTCACTGAGGCCAAGAGTAGCATAAACTACCTGTAGTTCTAACATCAGAAGTACCAGGATGCCAATGTCAAAGACAAAGAAGAGAGTTTTGAAGATGACAATGAAGAAGAGATCAACAATTAGGGGACTCAATGGTATACACCTATTCTTTACTAGCCCCGATGGTAGAGGAACGGTGCCCTTGTCTAAGCATGTCACAGGTCCCTCGAAAACCAAACCTACTGCTGTGTTCCTCAGGTTACCTGGGACAGTGTTTTCCTTTAAGAGGGAAGTGACAGTCCCACCAGACCAGAGAGATTTTGTACTGAAACCCTTGAAAGCACAGTAGGGGGCTGTACAGGCCTCAAGAAAGCAACCACCCTCCTTTAAGTGCCCAGCCATCAGTTTGCGCTGGGGAGTTAGAATAAGGATTTGTTTTTCATCCTTAGTAATACAAACTAAAGCTACATAATGTTGCCTTAATTGAATATGCAATATAGAAGTCTGTGATAACCATTCATAAGAAAATGCTAAACCTGTAAAAAAAAAAAAACTTATCTAGTTAGTCAATAAATTCTGAGATAATTAAAGCCAGCATCTTTTATTCATTCAGAAATAGATATGTTGTTAAAAAATATCTACCATAATCAGTCACAGCAAAATTCACTACCAGATAGCTATTAAGCTGTCAGTAAATTTGCAAAAGACAACCATAACATCCTTATGCCATATGATGAATATCATATCGTTCATCAGTGTTCTTCTTTTTTTTTTTTTTTTTTTTTTTTTTTTTGGTTTTTCGAGACAGGGTTTCTCTGTATAGCCCTGGCTATCCTGGAACTCACTTTGTAGACCAGGCTGGCCTCGAACTCAGAAATCCGCCTGCCTCTGCCTCCCAAGTGCTGGGATTAAAGGCGTGCGCCACCACCGCCCGGCCCATCAGTGTTCTTCTTATACTCACATGGCCAAACCCAAACACTAAGGATTATAAGTGCAAATATATGCATGTTAAGTATAGGGTGGTGCACTGTGGTTTCTCGATATTTATAATTACATTTCTCTTTTTGATTATCTATGCCAGATCCTGAGGGATGGAAGACTGATATATCACCATTAATTATCAGTACATAAATATCAACAAACAGAGCCTGAAAAATTTCCGTCCCAAGTAAGTGATTAAAAGCTAACAATACTTTTACTAAAATAATTTTTATAGACATGAAAACCACTAATATTACCTACCCATCAAATCCTCGGAGTTCACATTCATCAAGCAGGGACAGGGCATGCCCTTCATATTCTGTTACTATTAAAAAAATACACACAAAAATGAGTATTTAAAATAATAACCTATAGTTTTGCAGCTTGGTTTGGCAAAATATTATCATCAGTCATAAAACAGCATTTATTCTCAAATATTTGAATCATAGGAAAGAGGATTCATTGTTCATTGTCTGGTGTGTTTTATAGCTTTATGTAAAAGAAGACCACAGAGTTGTTTCAACCATGTAAGTCATTTAGGGATATTCAACACAGTGTTTAGGGGTTTTATCTTAGTGCCTGTCTGTTTAGTTTTCCCAAAATAAGACACTCAGAAGCTTGGGAACAGGAGTATTTTGAAAATACAGCATATTTGCTGGCATTGAACAGTCCATGTTAAATCACTTTGGCAACCTTACATGAATAAATTAGTCAAAAGGTTAGTAAAAGATTTCCATGGCAGAAGAATATGAATCTGGAGCTGTTAGACTGAAGAAGAAGAAAAAAAAGAAGAGAGAAAGAGAAGAGAAGAGAAGAGAAGAGAAGAGAAGAGAAGAGAAGAGAAGAAAAGAAAAGAAAAGAAAAGAAAAGAAAAGAAAAGAAAAGAAAAGAAAAGAAAAGAAAAGGAAGGGAAGAAGGGAGGGGGAGGGAGGGAGATAGGAGGGAAGGAAGGAAGGAAGGAAGGAAGGAAGGAAGGAAGGAAGGAAGGAAGGAAGGAAGGAAGGAAGGAAGGAAGGAAGGAAGGGAGAGAGGAGAAGCTGGTTGTGAAAAATAGAGTATTGCCATCCAGATGATAAGAAACACAAGGGAGGCCAATGTACCAGACCAGAGCCCAGGTCCACAGAGAAAATGAGTCTGTCACAGCACAGCTCTGTCACCACAGTTGCTAATATCCCATGCAGCACTGAAAATGTTGGCTAAGGCAGGCTGAGTGGGCTCAATGCAGATGGCACAGAGCATCCCAAGCACGTTTAGCATTTTCTGGGGCATCCCTGCCAGAAGAGGCAACCCAGCTGTATCCACCCATCAAAGATTTCTGCTGACTGACATGACACTGCAGATGGATTTTTTGTGTAAGAATGCGCATCGTTATATGCAAGATTACATTAATCTTTCATGCCTGTCTGTCCCTGGTGCCAGTACAGTTCAAGCTTTTTCTATGATGTTTTTGGATATTGTTAAAAATTATTATTCTTGGTGTCTGAGAGGATCTAGCACTGTTACGTTGTCATTCTCCCCAAGCTTACACACCAGAACAAAACCCTTATTAAGTTCCAATCAAACGGGAAAATATAAGACAATTCAAGATATCAATATTCATAAATTTGCAAGGTTGCATTATCATAAAAGATTGTGCTGATAATTCATTTACAACTATGCACATTTAACCATTTACTACCTTTCAATGCAATGTAATAAGCATTGCTACACAGACACGTTAAGTTCATCAGGGCTGTTATAAGAAACACATAAGCTACAAAGCAAGCTTTCACATCTGAGTTGTATACCAAAGCTTACTTTTGAAAATAATGTAAATACTAACTTCACTTTCAAGTTATGCTTTGTTGATTTTTTGTTTGTTTGTTTTGTTTTTTGTTTTTCAAGACAGGGTTTCTCTGTGTAGCCCTGGCTGTCCTGGAACTCACACTGTAGACCGGGCTGGCCTCAAACTCAGAAATCCGCCTGCCTCTGCCTCCCGAGTACTGGGATTAAAGGCGTGCGCCACCACACCCGACTCCAATTTTTTTATTTAAGTAAGAGCTAAACTAGTCTAATTTTTCTTTAATATCTCAAATGGAATTTGACTATACACTATAACATGTCTAAGCACAGAAGTCTTTCTAAAATTCTTTTTTATTTTATGTACATTGGTGTTTTGCCTACAAGTGTGCCTGTATAAGGGTGCAGAATTCTCTGGAATTGAAGTTGTAAACAAACTGTCAGCTGCCATATGGGTGTTGGGAATTGAACCCAGAACCTCTGAAAGAAAAACCAGTGCTCTCAACCACAGAGCCATCTCTCCAGCCCTGAGCACAACAGTCTTAACGGATATTGAATAAACTAAAAAATAAATCACATTTTTTCCTGAAAAAAAAAAACATAGTAAAAATGTTAAAGAAATGACTAAGAAATCCACGTGTATAAAATGTTTTAACAAGGTGAATAAAATTAATGGCCCCTGGAGATATGTAACATATTCAGTGAAAAATATGATGAAATAGTAAAAGGTGATCATAAAGAAAAGGGTAAACTGTGGTTTATATAACTATGTAAAGTAGGGAGAATCAAAACAAGACCGGCTATTAGAGGCCCTAGAATCAGACAGAGCCTCGGTCATCCCTTCACAAAAAATCACGGAGAGAGATGCTGAACAGTTTCTTTAACTATGATACTGCTTTCTTATCCTAAGGTATCCATGTACGAGAGATTTAAGCGTCTATAATTTCCTGTTCTTTTATTTCAGTGCTCCTCCACTTCAGCATAAATGTTATGAGCTTAGGGAACTAAGTCTCGGGCAAACAATCTCTTGAGGTTAATACTAAATGTCCATAATGAATTTGTAACAAAATCAAATGTACCTTTCATAACTTGTGTCCTTACCACTCACATATACTTTATGACTGAATTTCTTCAGAGAGCCTAGTTTTCTGCTGGGTGAAATAAGGAATGAGAAATCTACAAAAGTAGAGCCGCACCCAGAACAAAGGAGAAATAACACAGGCACAGGCACCTAAAGCCAAAGGCACAACCCCATCCATCCAAAGAAGGCCCATGACCTCACAAGAGCTCTTTTTCTGAGTAAGTCCCGTTCTTTCAGGAGGCAGAATTATCTGGTGACTAGGCATCCCCAGGGGCCCTGAGCTGACAGTGATCGTGGCTATGTTCTGAAAAGCTTCTTTATACCACAATGATGATAATTACCATGAGCAGGTCTAACACCTCTGTCAAAGCAAAGGGTGACTGGAGATTAAAGTACCTGTTGTGAATGCACAGAAGGGCACAGACTTATGACTCGACACACCAGAGAGAGTGCATTGGTTTTGTATCATTATAAGGGACAACATTAGCTACAGTAGATAACAATTGTAAGAAGCTAACTGTCAGCTCTCATCTTCTCTGCACCATGCATTTCATAACTAGCACAAAAACTATTCAGTCGGTAAGACAGGAGAAGTTGTGATGCCAACAGTGCTCCTGATCAGCAAGCTGTATGGCCTTGGGCTGGATCAACTGATACATAAGTAGGCGCAAAGGGAGTACCTTTTCTTGTGTGCACAAGGCATTGAGACTGCACTCAAGGGTCAACACGGTTCAGTGACATGATGCTTTGCCTTTAACATAGGATCCCAAGCTAAGGTTCCTTCCTACAACTCGCTACCTGAACTCTCTTCAACCCCACCCTACCAGGGAAAATGGAACTCTCTGGGCTTGAGATTATTTTCTCTGACTTCACTTTCTTCTCATTCTATACATTATCCTCTCACCCAATGACCTCTCCAAACGCTAGCATCTTTAATGGTATAAACTTTAATACAATTTTATTATTATTATTTTATTTTGAGACTGAGAGGGAGAAGAAACATGTGATGTGTCATCCTGGACTTAACATTCATTCTCTTCTTTGACTGCTGGGTCAATCTATGATTAGAGTACATATCTGTTTCTCCTCAGCATTTCCAGGAGCCTCCCTCTTGTTACATAAGATCCTACATTGGTGGAAGTAAGGGCTTGACGAGCTACAGTTTTAACTAAAACATTCCAAAAAGTGCTGATTTATATTTGGAAGTGGTTGGAGATTCAGCACAAATCAAAGTTAACCGGTGTGGTGGTTTGTATATCCTTGGACCAGGGAGTGGCACCATCTGAAGGTGTGGCCTTGTTGGAATAGGTGTGACCTGGTTGGAATGGGTGTGTCACTGTGGGTGTGGGTATAAGATCCTCACCCTAGTTGCCTGGAAGTCAGTCTTCCAGATAGGATCTGTGTGTAAAATAAAAGTGTGAAAAAGTATTTTATGTAGGTGTAATATTCAAATCATGCTGAATATTTCCTCAACATTTCTTCCTAATAAACTATCATATAGGATTTATGTAATTCCTATTTCACTTGGACTCACCAGTGCAGGTCTGTGTTAAATCAATGGACATGCAGTAGAGGCATGCTCTTTTGCATTATTCCTCATATATTACTTCCCATTAAAAGATGAATTGAATCTGGTTACATAGTTTCATGAAAATGAAACTCCTAATCTAAGGACCACATTTGTATGACTCTTTAAGCAAGATATGAAGAGAAAGGTTTGGAGGTTTCCAGGGTCCACATATTTGTTAAGTCTTTGATACAAAAAGAAAATATTTTAATGTGAAAGTTTTGCTGATATACTTCAGAAGATCCTTTCATAAGCCAAGGAGGCAATTGTATAGCTTTGCCTGCAGGAGGACTGTCAGGTAGCTAGTAATCAAACATTTTGCACAAATACAAAAAAAAATTGTGATTTCTGAAATAGCTTATGGTACATTATAATGGTAAGCACAAATTTTATCCTAAAACATAAAAATCATACTTAGGAATTTGGAAGATGCATTCAGCAGTCACTCACCAATATTACTGTAAGAAGAAAATCACACATCCCTAATACTTCTGTCTCAGTTCCAGACCCATGCCCTGATATCATCCCTCCTCTTCTTCCTCATCACCTGACTCTTCCTCTTCCTCCTTCCTCCCACTTCCTCCTTCTTTTCCTCTTCCTCCTCTTTCTCATCCCCATCTTCTTTCCCTAATTGTGATTCGACTGGTGGACTCATCTTTGCCAAACTATATTTTACCACCACCATAAAAAAAATCCAGCAACTGCATATCAAGATGTGGTAAGTAAATTGCTGAATGCAGCCTAAGATTCAGCTGTGTCTAGACTCAGGCTTGGATGAGATCCATTGCCAGGGGACTTCCCAAAGCCACTTTGCCCTTCTCCTGTAATAGAATTCACGTTACGTTATAGTCAGGTATCTTCCTTAAGCCTTCAACTGAGGGAATCTACCTTCAGGGTCCAGGGAAGGAAACAATTGTCCTATGTTGAACACAGCTATTCAAACCAAAATAAACTTTGACATGTTAGGGTCTCCTCTTCTAACATATACATGCCTCCCTTCATCCCACTAGGCAAGACAAGAAAGGATGAAAGTTAATGTCCAACTGTTTTTGAAGACAGGAAAAGACAGATTCAAGACAAATTCAAAATTGTGAAGGTATAACCAAAATTACAAAATAAACTCCCAAGCTACTATGATATTATGGATCTCTTTACAACCTCCTCCTGTGCATCCTTTACTTAAATATGCCTGATACCCTTATTTCTCTACCTCCTTGGGCTCTTAAGAAGTAACTGGTTCTAGATGGTCCATCCTTTCGTCTCAGGTCCAAACTTTGTCTCTGTAAGCCATAATCAGCTTCCAAACGCTGACACCATTGCATACACTAGCAAGAAGGACCCAGATATAGCTGTCTCTTGTGAGACTATGCTGGGGCCTAGCAAACACAGAAGTGGATGCTCACAGTCAGCTATTGGATGGATCACAGGGCCCCCAATGGAGGATCTAGAGAAAGTACCCAAGGAGCTAAAGGGATCTGCAACCCTATAGGTAGAACAACAATATGAACTAACCAGTACCCCCCAGAGCTCGTGTCTCTAGCTGCATATGTAGCAGAAGATGGCCTAGTCGGCCATCAGTGGAAAGAGAGGCCCATTGGTCTTTATATGCTTCAGTACAGGGGAACACCAGGGCCAAGAAGTGGGAGTGGGTGGGTGGGGGAGTGGGTGGGGGGAACGTGTGGGGGACTTTTGGGATAGCATTGGAAATGTAAATGAAATAAATACCTAATTTAAAAAAAAAAAAGAAGTAACTGGTTCATGTGGTTTTCTTGAGCCCTCATCAAAATGAGTATCACTTCCAGACATCATAAGTTCTTATGCATGTGCCTGAACAATATTCAAGCTTCAGTATCTATTTGGATCCATAACTTTGCATACTGCACAAAACAAGAATGCCACAAGAGATTATTTGCTTGTTTTTCAGGCTTACCTCAAAAGCTTGGGCTTAGTTGCCTCAAACTCCAAAGTACAAGGTACTCTCGTGCCTCAGTTCCAGTGATAGATTCATAAACTGACTGATGCATAGTAATGCCCATGCAAACTGCTGTGTGGTGCTCACAGATGGAAAATATAGGAGCTGATAATGAGCTTGATAGTCATTTAAGTTTAGATCTCAAATCACTCCAATCTTTGGAACTATTCAATAGAAAATAAGGATGAATCTGAATTGTAGATCCCTTGCAGAATTATCTGTAAGTACTATCAAAGGTATAGCCACAAAAGCTAACTTTTTCACTATAAAACTAGCTCACTTGAGGGTTTTTTTGTCTTTTGTTCTTATTTTATTATTTGTTTGCTTGCTTTTAATAAAGCATGTATTGCTATATAGGTCAGAATGGCTTCAGACTCTGCTCCCCCCTGCACCCTGCCCCCCAGTCTCTCAAGTGTTAGGATTTCAGGCAAGGGCTGCCAAGTTGGGCTCCTCCTTACTGAGAGAAACTTCTCTTTAACCTCCATGCTGGGAAATGCCATTGGGGTGACTGAACTTCCCACAAAGCTTCTTTGGGGAACAACTTCTTTCTTTCTTTCTTTCTTTTTTTTTATTACATCTTTTCCTCAATTACATTTCCAATGCTATCCCAAAAGTCCCCCATACCCTCCCCCCTACTTCCCTACCCACCCATTCCCATTTTTTTTGGCCCTGGTGTTCCCCTGTACTGGGGCATATAAAGTTTGCGTGTCCAATGGGCCTCTCTTTCCAGTGATGGCCGACTAGGCCATCTTTTGATACATATGCAGCTAGAGACAAGAGCTCCCGGGTACTGGTTAGTTCATAATGTTGTTCCACCCATAGGGTTGCGGATCCCTTCAGCTCCTTTGGTACTTTCACCAGCTCCTCCATTGAGGGCCCTGTGATCCATTCACTAGCTGACTGTGAGCATCCACTTCTGTGTTTGCCAGGTCCCGGCATAGTCTCACAAGAGACAGCTATATCTGGGTCCTTTCAGCAAAATCTTGCTAGTGAATGCAATGGTGTCAGCGTTTGGATGCTGATCATGGGATGGATCTCTGGATATGGCAGTCTCTAGATGGTCCATCCTTTCGTCACAGCTCCAAACTTTGTCTCTATAACTCCTTCCATGGGTGTTCTGTTCCCAATTCTAAGGAGGGGCATAGTGTCCACACTTCAGTCTTCATTCTTCTTGAGTTTCATGTGTTTAGCAAACTGTATCTTATATCTTGGGTATCCTAAGTTTTGGGCTAATATCCACTTATCAGTGAGTACATATTGTGTGAGTTCCTTTGTGATTGTGTTACCTCACTCAGGGAACAACTTCTTTCTACCTGAGCTCTTCAAGACACTGACTTTCAGAGATCTTATTAACAGTGTGAGACCCATCTCCATCTGTCACAGCTGAGCAAAGCCAGGTCTCTCCTCGAGAAACATGTCATTAGGACTGCGAGACTCTGATTGGGCCTGTCTCTTGAGTAGCCTAATTACATAATAGACTCTATTGACTACAGTGTGAAGCAGATTCCCTCTGCTATGGTGACGCTGTATGGGAACAAAGCCAGGAAAGCTCTGGCCGTAGGCAAAAATCCACCCTTCCTGGTGGACATGAGTTGACTTTTAATAAAGCAGAGGAATTTGGTCACCAAAATATAAGTGCCCCAGAAGACATTACTGACATTCTTTCTATTAATTTTTTTGATTAGCTAATTCCCATCTTCCTTAGCAAGAGGCTAAGTACACTTTTATATTCGACAATGGATCAAGTTCCAGGTTTCTCCAAAAGCAACTAAAAACTGCAGCATCGTGCTTAGCTTTGACCTCACCAGCAGGGGTCAGGGTCAGAACAAAAAAAAAAAAACAACCCAAGGGAGCCACAGAAAAACACTAGGCAGAAATTTGAAAGTAGCACACATCTTGAAGATGTCAAAAACCATAGTTTCCTTTCAAATAATACCTAATGATTGTCACCATGAAAGAAGTCACCTGAATCAGAGTTTCTACTGCTTCAACAAAACACCATAAGCAAAAAACAAGTTGCTGTTCATTATTGAAGAATAGCAGGACAGGAACTCAACAGGGCAAGATCCTGGAGCCAGAAACTAATGCAGAAGCCATGGAGCGGTGCTGCTTACTGGCTTGTTTCCCATGGCTTGCTTAGTCTGCTTTCTTACAGAACCCAGGACCACCAACTCAGGCCCTTCCCGTCTAGATCTCTAATTGAGGAAATGCCTTCAGCAGTAGGATCACAAGTAGGCATTTTCTCAACTGAGGCTCCTTCCTCTCCATGACTCTAACTTGTGTCAACTTGACATCCAAACCATTCAATACAGAAGTCTAAAATATTGTTATTGCAATACAAAACAGCACGATAAAAGAATGGCAGCTCTGACGCTCGCCCAGGTTACGGGACACAGGAAGAAAGCCCTACTGTTAGGAGCACTGTCCACACTTAGGTAGGATGGCTGTGGGCTCCCTGTGGAGCTTTAAGTGGTAACGTTACACACAGACACAAACAGACAAACAAACCAACAGACGCACTTGTCACATCAGTCTCTATGCCCGCAAGCTTCAGCAGAGGCTCCACCTTCTCGTAATAGACTTGGACAGATTCCTTTCTGTGACTCTGGGGGTTGAGGAGGATCTTGAGAGCCTTTGGCCTGCTTGTGAAACCTAAAATGAAAATGAGTAAGGTTAGGTTGTCCATCAGAATATCCCACTCATATCTCAATGGCATTTGCTATTTGCGCCTTAGATTCTCCCTTGGATGTGACTTCATTTTAACCAGCTGCTTCCCTACAGGTGAAACACGACGTGCTTCCTCTTCGAGTAAATCGTGCGTCATAAGAAACATTTTATACAGAAAGAAGGAAATAAATAAACAACAGCAGCAGCTCACAAACATGAAAGCAAGGCTGATGCCTGCTGACCCATTCACAGATCAGGCGCTGCTTTACGGAGACAGGCGGTGGGCTGTGACAAACAGAGAGGTGCATTTCTTCTTTGATATTTACATATACTGGAATGGGACACCTACTGACCTCAGGTCTACTGACATCTGACCTTCCCCATGACTCCAGGGACAGAATTGAGCAAGCAGGGAGGGGTTACTGTTTTCAACCAGCGCAGTACATGCTGGTAGCTAACACAGGGCTTTAGGTCAGAGTTCAAATCCCAGGAGGGAGCAGGGGAGAAAGCGCTTCTCCCTTGGGGATTGGGAAAGCACCCCCCTCTCAAAGGCAATCGGTCACTGTGCTGGCTCACAGTTGGGACTGAGATTTGATACTGCAATTTTCTGGGCTCTGCGAGATGCTTAGCACTGAGAACCCACTTGGAGCAGGTGCAGAGCAAATTGTCTGTTGTTAGGAAAGGGAAGGAGCCAAACGGAAGCTGACAACCATTTCTTTTGTGGTAAGCTGCTTTCGGAAGACAGCATTTTAAGGTTACAAAAGCAGTTAACATTCGTTTTTGAATAAAATCATCACTGAAGATAAATGTCCATTTATATCCAACTGTGTGTTATACTATACTTAGAATATTTTTCTCTTTCGTTATATTTGAAGTAATAGACTTCTTTAAGCCGTACATACTCCTTTGAAATCAGGGAGGGCATCGGATGAGGAACACAAGAGCCATGTTGAAGTCTTTGGACATTCTCAGGAAGGCTTCAGGGTCTATTTTGTAAGAAGCTTCATCGGCCTCCTGGTCACACGTGCTGAGACTCTCTCTCTCTCTCACACACACACACACACACACACACACACACACACACACACACGCACACACCGCCCCCCCCCCCTCCATGCCCCATGCCTCACTTTTTTTCAGCTCTTCTATTTGAATGAGCACTGAGAATCCTACATTGCAAGTGCTAGCTCCTGGGCCTTGTATATCACTCACCACTAACCCCCACTGGTACAGGGAGGGCCTCACATCTGTGCCAGTATGCTTTCCCAGATTTGCATAGCTCCAGCATAGCTACTCCGGTTGGTGCTTCACTGTTCCAAAGCTGTCCTGGCCTCTCTGCTGTGGACACTGCTGCCCAGGACCCTTAAAGTGGCCATCAGAGAATGCAAATGTGATCTGAAGCCAGCTCATCGCCTTCTCCTACATTCAACCTTCAAGAGACTTATGGGAGTTTTGTTTTCTAACCTGGCCAGAGAAGATGGTGATGGTAGGAAGCAACAGCACAAGGACATCTAGACTCAAAGCAGAGGCATGAAACACTATGGGAGGAGTTTGTAGGGTGGGAGTGTATGGGGGTGAGAGTGTATGGGGGGATCCTGGGGTATATTGGGGGTGTTTGAGGCAGTGCTACTTCTTAGGGTTCTGGAAAAGCCTTCTTGAAGAAAGTAGTATTTGCATGGGGCTTTCTTCCCAATCCAGAATGCCTTCTTCCATTACTCTGCAATTCATTAACAGTCGGGACAGGGCTGGAACTTCTAGGTGCTGCCAGCGTAAGCGAGCACACAGAGCCGGGTTAACACCCGCGTTTTCATTGTACTTCATCAGATGACGAAGCTGCTGCTGGGCCTTCTCCGTTCAGTTTTCTGTTTCTGTTTCAAACATGCTTTTAAAAAAAAAAAAATCCTACCAGTTTTTTTGTTGTTGTTTGTTTTTTTTTTTTTTTTTTCAGGGCTGCCGCCAAACCCCACTTCCTCCCAGGAGCCTTTCTTCATCCATCCCAGGACTCTGCGGGGTTCACTGCTCTGCGCCATTTTACTCCAGCCTCTTCTCTTCCGGTAACTTATTTTTGTACCCTTTATACAATAGTCTCTGATTGGACGCCTTGGGGCTTCCACTAACCAACCACCGTTCAATAAAAATGGGAGGCTTGACAGTACTACACTTCACAGTGCTGGGCTTGTTTAAGCATTCAGTTTGACAGGTTACATGGACACTAAGCAAATAACAAAACAAAAAAAAATTGTTGCATGAAACATTCCAAAGTTAGAAAACTCTTACTTTCAGAAATTAGAAAAATTGATTCAGGCAAGCAATAACGGATCCCTGATTTATCGGATGACAATTAGGCTATTTACATAATCCTAAACTTCACCCTTTACAAGCTACTGAAGCAGCAGCAGCTGTGAGTTGTGAGATTCTGCATCTGATGAGAATACTGTTGCTGTCTCTTAACCAGGAACTGAGCAGGCAAATGTCTCGTTTGCTTTCACTAAACCAGGCCAGAGCCAGGAGCTGGCTTCAAGCTTCAGGTACCAAGAGTCAGAAGTAAATCCATCCTTGTCCATATACGTTTAGAGATCTACATTAGCCTGAAGGTCTTTTCGTTTGTAAACAGACAGTATCCATGCAGTTGGTGTTATAAAACCTGACTTTAATTTCTCCATTTTTCTATGGTCCTAGTTTCGTCACCAACACCTCCATGCCTGCTGTGTATCAGGCAGAAGCAGGGGATCTGAGTTTCCATGAATGAAGCCCCTGCCCTTACAAAGATGGCATCCTAATGGATGGACACAGAAACGAATTCAGATTTGGCCAGAAGGCATTCTACAGACAAAATTACAGCAAAGGAGAGAGAGAAGGTGTTGGTGACTCCCTGGTAGGAAAAGTCAGGTCTTCCAGAACTTTCCAGTTATTTCTAGGGACTTTGTTTTCTTGCTGCTTAGAAAGAGATACATGGTAAATTTTGAGCAAAGCAGTAATAAAACCCCTGGTTTTAAGTAGGCTCACTCTGGCCTCTGTGTAGAGGCTGGAGTTCTTAGCAGAGCCACAGGAAGGCAAAGTTAG
Source organism: Mus caroli (assembly GCF_978045245.1). Classification (NCBI taxonomy): domain Eukaryota; kingdom Metazoa; phylum Chordata; class Mammalia; order Rodentia; family Muridae; genus Mus; species Mus caroli. The sequence continues at coordinate 100,944,604 of NW_028227257.1, read as the reverse complement.
TGCAGCAGGCTAAGGTTCTGAGTAGAATAAGATTGTTCTTGCATCAGTGTGGGTGCCATAGATGGTAACACTGTGTTTCGCACCTATTTTAAAAGTGAAACTGAAAGAAAGAGAAACAATGTGGCCACCAGTTCTTATACACAGTGTATCTCTCTGCTTCTCCCATATCTATCCACCTTTGGGCACTTTTCCCCTCTGGTGTCATATCTAAAGTGTCAGAACTTCTTCCACTTTAAAAATATATGAAAAAATCTAATTTTAACGTATATGGCACCTACTCTGATCAGGGCCCACTTGGACTATACAAAGAGGTCTGGATCAGCTAGGGCTGAATAGTGGGACCTTGTCAAAAACAACAGCAGTCACAGAAAATTTATTATGGGAGAGGGTGTATAAAGTAAAAGACTCAAAAGACTTTGATGGATTTGACATAGATACTAAGAGAACATGTGTGAAAATAACAAATTGCACCCCAGCAGAGTATAACAGAGTAAGTGCCAATAGCAGCTTTAGTCCTTAAGGGGAAAACTACAACAACAACACCACCCCAGGCACTTATACAAGGCAGTGCAAACTGGAGGCCTGAAGAATTGGAGTCAGAGCTGAGAGCTTTTAAGGGTGAGAGGAGAGAGGTGGAAAGAAGATAGCAGCAGCTCCAGGAATGAATGGTTCATAGAGGTGGTCACCCTGTTAGAGGACTGCAGGGGGAGCTGTAGGTCCTCAGGAGAGCTGGGTCACTCCTAAGGCAAGGGTGAATCCAAATATCCGTGTGTGAGGTGTGATAAGCAAGTGAAAGTGTAGACTTTGCTGATGGTGGGCCATTCTTCCCAGAGGACAGAGTGAGGGTGTCTGGAGCTGCAGGAAGCAGGAACCAGTGCTGGGTTAGTCCTTCAGATCATGGGAGGATGAGGTCAGTAAGGAAGAGTCTTCTTTGGTGCTGGGCTAGAAATCACACTCTTTATAGTTCTGGCTAGAAGGTCTGCTCCTAACTAGTATGGATGTGAGAACATCTCTCTTCAGCCTCTGGCAAAACTAGCTGAGGAGCAACATTGCCCAAGGCTAGAGCTCTCCACAGACCATCCTGGTCAGCTGATTATGCTGTCCAAACCTGAAGCCAGATCCCTGGGAGGCCTTAGGGCAATGCTTTCCTTTGCCCCAAAGGGCTTCGGTGGAAATGTGAATTTGAGAAGCTTCTATAGACAAAGTAAAAAAAAAAGTAAACAAGGGACAGAACCTAAAATCTTCATCTGTCTTTTCCAGGACATCTAGCTCCCCTCCTGGGAGGCAAACACTGAGAAGGCTCTGGGAATCCTTCCATAGGCACACACAAGCAGTCTGCATATGTACTCTAAGTCTTTATATGTCATCTTTGCTTCTGGTTAGTGTTTATTTTAAAGATGATTTCGGGGCTAGTGAGATGGCTCAGGAGTTAAAGCACCCACCGCCAAGTCTGATGGCCTGGGTTGGATTCTCTTTGACAAAGGATATGCAATTAGGATGTCTATTTCATTCCAGTTTCAATTTAGTAAACATTTAGTGAGAAAAGTTGGAATATGAAAATATTTAAAGGTAGGGCCACAAGCCTCTTCCGGTCAGAAAAGCACTGGGGCGCAGAGTCGGCTGACACTCGCCAGCTACCCACAACACCCGCCACAGGATCTTAAGACTTCTGGTGAGTGGAACACAGCTTCTGCTCCAATCCAATTGCGCACGGGTCCTGAGACTACATTAGTTAGGGAAGCAGAAACCGGCCTGAGTAGGGCCACAGGCCTCATCCAGCCGGCACAGCACAGCACCGGTGTAGCTAGAGCACAGGGTCGGCTGACACCCGCCAGCTACCCACGACCCCCGCCACAGGATTTTGATACTGCTGGTGAGTGGAACACAGCTTCTGCTCCAATCTTTAAACAGTGACAACGACAACAACTAACCCCAGAGATTACCAGATGGCGAAAGGTAAACATACTAATCTTACTAACAGAAACCAAGACCACTCACCATCATCAAAACCCAGCACTCCCACTTCGCCCAGTCCAGGGCACCCCAACACACCGGAAAAGCTAGACACGGATCTAAAAGCATATCTCCTGATGATGGTAGAGGACTTCAAGAAGGACTTTAATAACACACTTAAAGAAATACAAAGGAACACTGGTAAACAGGTAGAAGACAATAAAGAGGAAGCACAAAAATCCCTTAAAGAATTGCAGGAGAACACTGCTAAAGAGTTACAAATCCTTAAAGAAAAACAGGATAACATAATCAAACAGGTAGAAGTCCTTACAGAAAAACAGGAAAACACATCCAAACAGATGATGGAAATGAACAAAACCATACTAGACCTAAAAAGGGAAGTAGACACAATAAAGAAAACCCAAAATGAGGCAACACTGGAGATAGAAACCCTAGGAAAGAAATCTGGAACCATAGATACCAGCATCAGCAACAGAATACAAGAGATGGAAGAGAGAATCTCAGGTGCAGAAGATTCCATAGAGAACATCGGCACAACAATCAAGGAAAATGTAAAATGCAAAAAGATCCTAACTCAAAACATCCAAGAAATACAGGACACAATGAGAAGACCAAACCTACGGATAATAGGAGTGGATGAGAATGAAGATTTTCAACTCAAAGGACCAGCAAACATCTTCAACAAAATTATAGAAGAAAACTTCCCAAATCTAAAGAAAGAGATGCCCATGAACATACAAGAAGCCTACAGAACTCCAAATAGACTGGAACTCCAAATAGACACCATCAATAAGACAAAAAAACCACCAACAGATTGGGAAAGGATCTTCACCTATCCTAAATCAGATAAGGGACTAATATCCAATATATATAAAGAACTCAAGATGGTGGACTCCAGAAAGTCAAATAACCCCATTAAAAAATGGGGCTCAGAACTGAACAAAGAATTTTCACCTGAGGAATACCGAATGGCAGAGAAGCACCTGAAAAAATGTTCAACATCCTTAATCATCAGGGAAATGCAAATCAAAACAACCCTGAGATTCCACCTCACACCAGTCAGAATGGCTAAGATCAAAAATTCAGGTGACAGCAGATGCTGGCGAGGATGTGGAGAAAGAGGAACACTCCTCCATTGTTGGTGGGATTGCAAGCTTGTACAACCACTCTGGAAATCAGTTTGGCGGTTCCTCAGAAAATTGGACATAGTACTACCGGAGGATCCAGCAATACCTCTCCTGGGCATATATCCAGAAGATGTCCCAACCGGTAAAAAGGACACATGCTCCACTATGTTCATAGCAGCCCTATTTATAATAGCCAGAAGCTGGAAAGAACCCAGATGTCCCTCAACAGAGGAATGGATACAGAAATTATGGTACATTTACACAATGGAGTACTACTCAGCTATTAAAAAGAATGAATTTATGAAATTCCTAGCCAAATGGATGGACCTGGAGGGCATCATCTTGAGTGAAGTAACACAATCACAAAAGAACTCACACAATATGTATTCACTGATAAGTGGATATTAGCCCAAAACTTAGGATACCCAAGATATGAGATACAATTTGCTAAACGCATGAAACTCAAGAAGAATGAAGACCAAAGTGTGGACACTGTGCCCCTTCTTAGAATTGGGAACAAAACACCCAGGGAAGGAGTTACAGAGACAAAGTTCATAGCTGTGATGAAAGGATGGACCATTTAGAGACTGCCGTATCCAGGGATCCATCCCATAAGCAGCTTCTAAACACTGACACCATTGCATACACTAGCAAGATTTTGCTGAAAGGACCCAAATATAGCTGTCTCTTGTGAGACGATGCCGGGGCCTAGCAAACACAGGAGTGGATGTTCACAGTCAGCTATTGGATGTATCACAGGGCTCCCTATGGAGAAGCTAGAGAAAGTACCCAAGGAGCTAAAGGGATCTGCAACCCTATTGTTGGAACAACATGATGTACTAACCAGAACCCCGGAGCTCTTGTCTCTAGCTGCATATGTATCGAAAGATGGTCTAGTCGGCCATCAATGGAAAGAGAGGCCCATTGGACTTGCAAACTTTATATGCCCCAATATAGGGGAATGCCAGGGCCAAAAGAATGGGAATGGGTGGGTAGGGAAGTGGGGGGCGCTATGGGGGACTTTTGGGATAATATTGGAAATGTAATTGAGGAAAATATGTAATAAACATATTAAAAATTAAAAAAAAAGAAAATATTTAAAAAGTTGCTTCCATTTTTCTGCAAGCTTGTACATCACGCCATATTTGTCAAGTGAGTTCTGTGTTTCCCTGGTTGTTTTTGTTATAACAGTAGTCTGGCCTGGAGCAAAATCATGGTTGCTTGTTGTATAGTGAGAAATACATTCCACGGTCTCTTTGCCCTTGCATTTTTATTTATGACATTTCCTTCATGCGGAGGTTTCTCAGTACTTACCACTGAGTTTCTCTCACGTTTATATTCTGACCTCTGAATTTTATGTCATATTTAAAAGTCCTTTGGGACTTTAAACACCTCTATTTCTCTATTAATACTTTTATGGTCTCAATTTCATATTCTTAAAAATTCTATCTGAAATTTATTCTGGTAGAAAAAATAAAATGAAAAGTTAACTTTATATTTTCTCCACTTGGCAGTCCACCTGGCCCAACATCACTCATTAACTGATCAGCCTTTTCCCATGGATTCTGTTTGTTTCCATGATTAATAGCTTGGATTTTCCCATGTTCTATCGTAGGGTTTGTTCTCAGAACCACATGTAGCTTGCCTAGGAGTTACAAACCCATCCCCATTTCCCAGAGTTCAATGCTACGGTCAGATGCACAAAAATCCTGAAGGTGTAGCTCCTCGGGTGTGTGGCTGAAGGGCTGTTCATTTAGTCACTGTAGCACTTTGTTGTGGTCGTTGATGATGTTTGGGATGCTGGAAATCAAACCCAAGGCTTTGCACGTGCTAAATACTTGCTTGAGCCATGCCCCACATGATCATTAAAATCAATTTATCTAGCATCATAAATCCTTCTGGTATCTTATAGGATTACATTAAAATAAGTTTACCTTAAAGAATTTTATGATGTTCAATTTCTTTTACACAAAAAACATATATTTCTTCATAATTAATTCTTCTATATCCCTCAGTACCATGTTAACTATTTTCAGGTAAATGCTGAACAGCTGTACTCTTTCACCTTTTCTGTTGTTGCTGTCAAGATTGTTCCCTCCATCCTGCTCCTTACTTTATATCAGATGCAGAAATCAAAACTATTGATTTCTGCACATAAAGTATCTCTAATTCTCCCACTTTTCATCATAGGGTTTCCCTGTAACCTCTTAGATGGTCTGGGTTAATAATTACTTTTATCAGTAATAATGATCATTTTACATGCCCTCTTACCAACTGTTAGAAAATTTCACTTGCTCGGGATTCTATCTGCTATGGTTGGTCCTACCTGTCTAGGCCCTATCTAGCCTTACTGATAAAAGGCAATCCTGTCCTCACAGAGGCTGTTATGTCAGACACATATTAGCATGTTGCTAACACATCCATGTCTTATGATTGTGAGCATTCAGACACAAGGCTGAGGCCAGGCTTCCTCGGACTTATATTGCCATGCTGACATCAACTCCATGAACACACCATGAGTAGAATCAGTGTTTTGCCTCTCTTCCTAGGCAAACGTATTTCCTCTGACAATCAGAATATATCAGGAATATCCTTTCCAGTGTAGCAATTCATTTCTTAAGTCACATATTGGTTCACATATTGACATCTGATTTAGTAAGGTGGCCTACTGGCTTCAAATGTCTGATCAGATTGAATAGTTCTCATGTACCCATGGGAAAGTATACTTATGATAAAACTTCTAAATCACCAGGATCCAAAGTCATACAGAGGCAGGAGGCAGATATCACTGGGTATGAACATGAGAGGCCATGCTCTGAGTTATATCCCCTGACCCACAGAACACAGACAGCTGGGAACTCTGTTCAACAAACAACAAACAACATTTTTCTGTCTAGAATACAGTGTGGTACAACAGGTACAAGATAAAGCTATTGGATTCATTGTTAGCCAAATCCCATCACTGCTTTTGATATCAAAGAGTCCCTTGCATTGTAAAGGATTCAAGTGTATTGAGCTGAGCCTTCAGGAGGTCCGCAGAGAGTGGTGTGAGAAACACGGCAGATGGGAATACAAGCCTACATCTAGATTCTGCCTCAATAAACACCGATTTTATACAAGTGTGGAGGGGATGCAATGTAATCCACACAATCAGCATGCTACCCAGTGATTGGCAAGTTCCTCTGGGACAAGGTACCACAGGCAGGACTCAAGGCTGCTGCTGTGTTCCCAGTTAAGGGTGGTGGTACTCAGTCAGTCTTGGGGATGAGGAGTGGTGCGTGTTACATCTGTGCTTCTCCCATGCCTGTCGCAGTACCACTCTGTTTCTACAGGTATCATGTATGCTGTACGTTCCTTTGCAATGATGGACATCAACATCTATGGAAAGTGGCATGCTATCTTCTCTTTAGAATGAGTTCTCTTTGCCAGACATTGATGTAGGAGAGACAGCTCTATGCTTTGTTGTGGAGGTGTGTTCCCTACCTCATCTTCATTGTCAATCATTTTTCCAAGTCCCTGACTGTCTGGCCAGTCTCCTAAACACCATCCACACGCTCAGCTACAGCCCACACTGCTCTGACCCGCCATGAACAGGCTCATATACACCAAGCCCTCCAGCCTTGGCTTCTTCACAGAAAGTAGTGACTATTTGAGATTGTGCCAGTCACTAATCTTTCTTCCAAATCCCCTGCTTTCTTTCAGGAACGATTTTGATTACGTTGTGATTCTCTGGGAGATCACTTTTGGCTGTATTATGGAGGACTGTCCATTCTCACTCAAGTGCAACTCGGTCTCACTTGCTCAGCTCAAAGGCATTTGTGCCTTGCTTTGAAAACTGATAATTACAAATTAAGTAGTTATCCTGTCTTTTAAAGTGCTCCTGTGGTTATAAGTGGTGAAATACCCCAAGATTCAGACACCACATCCTCTTCATAGAGGGATGACATTAATTTCGATTAAAAGACTGAACAGAAATCTCTATATCATCTGCAATTAATTAGATAAGGCAAGGATAACTGATCCATCTCAAAAGCATTATAAGGCATAATTATTGAGACCTAGATACTCCTCTGAAACTGAAGAACCACTCATAATTTACTGTTTTTAAATGGAAACATTGCAACAGACAGATCTGATTGTCACATCTTTAACTAAGGTGTCAGTTTTGCCTAATAGTGGAACAGTCATCATTACATGCCACCTGTCATAATATGAGGTACATAGCACCATTTACAGTTTTATCTGAAATGGCCAAAATGAATCCAATTAAACTTTTGACGGAAAACCCAGTTTCACATATTCTAGACTTTGTATTTAGGGGACCAAAGAACAGGCTAAATGATGCCATGAAGAAGCCGCTAGGCAGTGAGGAAGAATGCCCTGGCATCTCATTAGAAAGACGCGCCCTGATGTAGATACAGCACATCTGGATGTCTAGAGATCAGGACAAGCGATCCTAGTAGCCCTTACATCCACTAAAGTGTCGATAGAACCAATAATCTGGGCTTTTTCAAAGTCAATGTTAAAGAAAACAAAACCAGGGAAATCAAATATCATTTAAATATAATTAATTAAATGAAAGACTCATAATAGAAAGTAACTAAATGTACATTATGGTAAATAGGGCATTTTTGATAGGGACCAGTGATGATAAGTAAGTTTGGTGGATAATGATATCTGGGTATTTGTGAAATGTCTGGTTTAAAGGTAAATTTAGGGTAGATATTACATTAAAGGTTCATCAGGTAGATATATTACAATGCCTATAGTCTACTTTGTAACACAGTGATACAGTGTTTAACACAAACATGGGAAAGCAGTAAGAACTACAGTATCAAGGTGATGTACACACGGGTACTGTTCCAGCTTTATTCCTATTGCTGTGATGATATACCCTGACCCAAAAGCAATCCAGGGGAGGAGAGGATTTGCTGATCTTACAGTTTCATGTATTGTAGTCCATTATTGCAAGAAAGTCACACTGGAAAATACAACATTTCCATTTCTTGGTAGCACACATCATCATTTAGGGGATTGGGAATATATTTATTTGACTTTTTAAATTCCTCCTGTAGTAGGACAGGATCTCCTTGTATCAAAAGTTTTGTGTTTTTACTTTCTGCAATACATACAGAGAGAGAGAGAGAGAGAGAGAGAGAGAGAGAGAGAGAGAGAGAGAGAGAGAGAGAGATTAGAGAGAGAGAGATAGATACAGATACAGATACAGATACAGATACAGATACAGATACAGATACAGATACAGATACAGATACAGATACAGATACAGATACAGATACAGATACAGATACAGATACAGAGAGGTTTATGTTGTCCTCTGATTCCCATAAGGCTCTACAGTGATCTTCCTTGTTCCTCTCCTTTCTAAATCCTCATCTTCCTTCTTCCATAGTCAGCTGTTTATATATATGTGTGTGTGTGTGTGTGTGTGTGTGTGTGTGTACATATATGTATATATATATAAAGAGAATAAAAATAGAAAAATATAAAACAGATTTCAGCTGCATTAAAGAAACCCAATTAAAGAGATTAACACAGTGACAAGCTGTATTATAGAACAATTTCTAAAATGCTATGGTATAAAACAGACAAAAAAGCATAAAGCACTTACATTAATTCCTAAGGTATAATAAAAAGGCTTAGACAAGTGGTTGTTGGAGAATCAATAATCTATCAAAACCAGGTTTAATGCTGGACATTTAAATTCATTGTAAGAAGTATTAAGCACGTAAAGGGTGACTACTTCCTTCTTTACTGCCAGGTTAATCTTCTCAGCCTGAGTACTGAGCCTCCGTATGTAGGAAGTTAAAGTTGGTAGAGAATATGTAAGAGCGGGCAAATGCTTTTCTAAATTAATAGCAGCATAGGAAATAAACACGGATCCTTTTGCTCAGAACTTAAAATCAGTTCACTTTCCAGAAATAAATCAATTAGAACCCAAGGCCAGAGACAGAGCTGGAGAGTCAAGCTGCCCGCCCTTCCTATATACAAAACTGTTTGCTTTGTATGGCAGCCTCCATTTTTCAGTCCTTGTCTTGGACTCAGTGTGATGTCCCTGGGCTCCACTGGGCATTCAGCCTTCATCATCTCACAAGAGAAAGGAAGACGCCGAGAAGCAGGTGGCCCAGAGGACAGCACTGGTGAGCAGTGAAGCCAAGGCAACCTTCACCACTTACTACTGCCAGGTGATTCTCTGAGCCTGGTTTCCAGGAAAAGAACTAACTACATAAAAACACTGGGAGAGCGAGGAAGTGAGGGGGTGAGGCAGGTAAGGCATGGGCCTTTAAGGCTTCTTTTTAAGGACTGATGCACATGCCAGATAACTGAAGAGGAGGTTGTTTTGTTTGTTTGATGAGAAAACAGGCATGCCTTCTGGACTGAACAGAAACATTTTCACAGGACCTGGGAATATAGAAACACTACGAGGATAGACGTCAGATCAGCAGCTACAAAGAACCCAGTGATCAATGTTTTAGCCTAGCACAAGACCAGGCATCAGGTTCCTGACCTCACCCAGGGACAGACTGATTAATATAAAACTATACTGAGACATTTAAATCCCCACCCCTTAGAAAAAAATGAATTTCACAGAGGCAGTGATCACTTATTCATAACTGTTCAATAGTATAAGCACCTCCCCAGTAGATAATCCAGGATTTAAATAGAAGCACGAGTCAACATTAATATGCAACTGACTGGATTTTCAGTCCCTTGGTAACCTCTCAATTCATACTCTGGAGTAGAGACCTTTTTAGCACGCCAGTTTGCAATGAACCAGCAGTGTAAAACAGAGTGGCCAACTGCTCCTCTGTTAGTAACAAATGTGCTAATATGTACTAGTTTAAACTTGATCTATCAGTGAGTCAATGAACCATGAAGGGTGGGGGTTAATCAGGGTGTTCTCCAAACAAAGGCTCCCGAGAGCTACGGGGACACCACCCCCAGACTCACATCTGTGCTGTTTTTGAGTTTGCCTGTGATGGGAATGGCAGGGTGCTCAACACAAGTTATCCTGCAGTAGTCTTTTAGATATTCACGACTGTTTCACAGAAGAAAGCAAACGAAATTGTTGGAAAGCTAAAGCCTAAACAGGAGAAACAAACTCCTTCGCTACCGCACTGCCTGAGAGTTTCTGAGAGTAAAGAGTGCCCTGTTAATGAGTAACAGCGCTGGTAAAAGCCTTTCACGAAAGATCTGACTATTTCCCGGCAGAGCTGAGAGGGGAAACTATTCTGTATCTTAGGTTATTTATATGGAAATGTATTGATTTCTCTTTATTGTCAAACAAAAGCATATGTGTGCTGGTCTTTACTGCTAGAGATATAAATAATTCTAATGCCACAGTTTGACTTAAATAAATTCATATGCAGTTTGCCAGTGTGAACAAATCTTTTTCTACCAGCTCACACGAAGGGATGGACAATAAACAGAAGGAATCACCTGCTGGTGGAATGATGTAAATGCTTCACTATTTAGATAATAATGAAGCCAACACCAGCTAGATCGAGAGTGAACAAATGAGAGATAGACAGGAGACAGTTCATCCTATAGACTATGTTACTTTTTCCCAACCATAGGCTCAGTTACAACAATTATCATTTAAATACAATTAACATCTCAGGAATCTAATTTGATGGCACAATTGGACATTTAATCACCCACCAAAGTAGAAAATTATAAAATAACAGATAATTATTTCACCATTGTTTTTAATTTAATAAATTTAATCCAGTTAGAAAGTTTCACTAAAGTAGCTTTCTCTGGATCACACATAAGTGCTATAACTGGGTGTGGTTTTAAAAGAAATATTCTCAGTAATCTGCAAGTTCTTAAAAGCCCAAAGGAACAAACACACAAGGGAAGAGACAGCATCCAGAATAGGAAAAATTCTGCCAACCACACATCAGATGGTGGATAATAGCCAGTCCATGGAATGAACTCCAAAAATCAAACACTAGAAAACCAAATACTCCAATCAATAAACGAACGAATAAACTGAACACACGGTCATAAAGAGAAAAAAATACGAATGGTGGGCAAATATTCTATCTAGAAATTAATGTTGGGGTGCTTATGCCAAGCTAATACATTTATAACACAAACCTTGTTAGCCATGACTCTAAAAAACATTATGAAAGAAGCCCCAGAAATACTTTTGGAACCAAAGGAGCAGGAAATCTGCTGTGAGATAGTCCTTTCTAAAACAAACAAGAAAACAGGATATAAATTAGAGGGGATATAGAAGAAGGGATGGGCTTGCAAGGAGTTATGGAAAAGAAAGAAACAAATAAACAAAAGAAAAACCTCTTCATCTTTAGCCCTCGGAAAAATATAAACTACACCTGGCATTTAGTGGCCAGTGCTTACCTAGTACCCATGAGGCACATGTCCCTGGTTTGTGTTACAGCAAGAAGAAAATTAACATGCATTATAACACATCCAAGTGACTAAGCTTTCTGTTGTTGAATATCTAAAAAGACATCAGAGAGAGGAGCAGAGGCAGAACTTTTAGAGAACATTCATGAAGGGCAGAGCCATTTATGGGAGCAGAAATTATAATCAAAACCAGTGAAAGAGTAACATTCAGAAATTAAATCTCTGTGAAGCAGTGTCTAAGTGGAAGGGAAAACTCAAATAAAAACTGTGTAATTACTTAAAGATTGTGGTAAAAATATTTTACTTTTGGACTCTATGAGCTACAGCATCTATAGCAGTGAGAATTCAGGTCTTCAACATCTTCATTAATAAAAATAAGAGTAAAAATGAATCTCCATGTCCAAATTTTAGAAATCAAACAGCAAACTAAATTCAGGGAACAAGAAGGAATATAAGAAAATAAAAGCAAAACTGAATGGCATAGATAAGGAATGGAGGAGGTCAAGTCACTAAATGAAAGGACCCCTGCAAACCCAGCCCCTAGGAGCTAGGGATTACATGTAGGCTTAATTTTTCAAAACTTCCTTTTAATAAGGATTCTTAAATGCTTTAACCATCCTTCTGGCCCACCATCCACCAAAGGCCATGGGAAGGAAAGGCTAATAGAGCAAAGGAGGATGTGGACCTGTTTACAAATAGTTTTTTGGAGCAAATTCAATCTGCTTTGTTGGGAAATCGGCAGTTCAGTTCACATCAGTCAGCAGCAGCAATTTGATCCACTCACAAATATCATTCACGAAGCAGTTAAGGCAGATTGATTCAGAAGAAACCACAAGGCTCAGCCAATCAGCAGGGTCCACAGAAGCACCACCAGAAGCTTGTTGGTGTGTTTATCACTATGAAGTCACAACACATGATGACCAGGAAAGAATGGTAGGGTATACCAATACCACTTAGCATCATCCATGAAGACCTGCATCAATCAGCAAAGCCCAATGATGACCAACAAAGAATGGTAAGGCATACCAATACACACTGCATTGTCTACTATATTATGGGTTATATTTATATTCTTTCCAAACATCATATGTTCTCTCAAGTTTCCACTCTAGCAAAATACCACATGCCCTTTTTCCAGGCTGCTTCTAGAAAAATACTACGTGTCTGTTCTCAGCAAAATATCCTCCCACATGTCTGCTTCAGCAAAAGCATCCTCTTATAAAATGGTTTCCAGAAAAACATCAGATGCCACAACTGAGTCTCCAAGAAAACCAGAAATGTCTACTTCAATTAACACTTGGAGATTACAGAGGAGACCCTGAATGGGAAGACAGCAGGAACAGACACAAAAGGTCCTACTTCAAAGAGCAAACAATAAACTTATTTAACCATTGAAACTGGGAAATCATAATATGCATTGTAATTGATACAAAATGTTCAGAGCAATAGAGAAGACATTTCTAAAAGTAGATTATTCCTTTAAGCTCTGTAAGCATGAAGTTATGGAGTGTCTTCCTTTGCTTTCTTCTTGTACTTTTTGGCCCTGAGATAAACAGAATTTCTTGCACTATATAGCCTCACCATGACAACCTATGTAAACATGGGACCATGCAAGTGAGGACTGAAACCTCTGGCCGTGCGCTAAGATAAACTGTGTTCAAGTTGATTCAGTCAAGTATTTTGTAACAGTAACAGAAAACCAAGTGACCCACAGACTTTGTGGTTGCCTTGCTTGTTCCATCCCTGGTACCAATAAGCTTCTCAACAGTGCTAGTTTCTTCGGAGTAGAAATTGATATTGAGAAATCAAAATATTAGATGTGCACATTGTCCTGAGAATGTCTCCTGTTCTAGGTTCTTGAAATACAGGTTGCTGAGAGTTATCAGAAATGAGGTCTGTGTTGTCCTCTGATTCCCATAAGGCTCTACAGTGATCTTCCTTGATCCTCTCCTTTCCAAATCCTCATCTTCCTTCTTCTGTAGTAGTCAGCTGTTCTCAAAGCACATTTGTTCAGCCCTGTGACTGGTCCCACATTAGAAGTGACCATGTGAAAAATAGACCTTCTAGAAGATCACAATTCCATTGAGGACATGAACCCAGTGACCTACAACCTCACACTGGGCCCCATCTCTTCAGATTTACACTTTCAAATGGCACTAACCTTTAACACCTGGGCTTCTGGGAAATATCCCACATCCACACTAAAGCAGCAATGTATCTCATGATACCCACAAGTGAACAAGCACTACCAACATTACAGAAAGCAGGCTTAAGCAATGTAGTGGCCAGCTTCAGGAATGGGTCAAACTTCCTTCCTTATCTTCCTTTCTCTTCTCATTCCTTTCCCTTCTCTCCTCTCTCCCTCCCCACTTCCCTGTACTCTCTCATTGCTCTCTCTGTTTAGGTAATGATATGAAGGGAAGTAGTCTGAGAAACTGAGTGACAAGAACCCTTAGTCATCCCTGCAAATGGCCCAGAAAGCACACACACAGACTTTGTTTGTCTCCTCTTTATAAGGGAGAAATCAGGATGTGTAACTAATAGAAACAGCAAATGAACATTTTTCACGATATGTAATTTTCCCCTTGAGAGATGTTTTTTAAAAATGAACTAAAATTGATTCTTTTTATTATTTAGGTGTTCTTCCTCTTAGTGCTGACAACTGGGTAATTTGAGAACTAATTACACAGTGCTGCACTACATTATCTATTGAAAATATCCCATCTGCCTTAAACAACAACAATCTATCCGCATAAGATTGTATCCACAAAGGATTCCTGAAGGTACATGTAATGTCTTTATAAACATTGCACAATTATGTTAGCATCAGTATTACTCTGATAAACACCAGGAAGCTCTAACAACTTATTGCCTAATGTGAAATATCATTTATTTCTAGGTGTATAGATTATAAAGGTTGTCACTTTGTTACTCTCTACTTCACTTCTTTCCCATGGAAAACTGGCATTCCATTTTGGCATCATCTGAGGACCTGTTCAACTTTGAATATATCTTGCAGACTTACAGTATTTGAGCAAGGTTTAGAAAACTCTGCTAAAGGTAGAAACCCAATAGTTGTCACAGAGCAGTGTGTTTATGTGAGTGTTTCCAATTCCTCTAGTTTAGCATAAAGAAACCACTGTCATGTCTTCCATGGTATCTGTGCAGTTCACCCCAAGACATCTGAGAACTGTGATGCCTAGAAGTAGTATGCAGCAGATAGAGAAGGAGGGGCAAGCATGATAACTACAGAGTCTGAGAAAGAAAAGGAGGAATACGTAACTATGTACTAGTAAGAAATGATCTCTTTCAAAACAAGCCAATGCTATTTTTCAGAAAGGAAAAATAAAACCATCTCACTAGCAAAAGCAGTTAAAAATAAGGTTTTTGTACTTAAGAATGAGACAAAACTGAGTTTTAAAGAAGCTCTAAATTTTGTCGTCAACTGCCCTAAGATGATCGGTCTTAATGGGACACCAATTTGATCTAATAGCAAACTGGAGAAAATTACTCCTTTTATAGAGAGAAACCAGTTTAACATTCTGGGAAAATGGCTCAATGGGTACAGTATTGCAACTATGAGAACCTGAGTTCATTCCCTAAATGTCAGGTATGGTGACATTTAAGCCTAGTTTTGGGCAGGCAGAGAGAGCTGGACCCCTGGACCACAGTGGCTAGCAAGTCTACCCTAATTCGTGAACTCAACACCAAGGAGAGACCCTGTCTCAAAGGAGACAGTGTAGACAATGACCCTAATGATCATACCTATGTCTTTTTCTGGCCTCCATACACACACATACATTCACATACATGCATTTTAAAAATAGGATTATTCAGGTTCTAAAAACCTTTTAATAGTTTTACTTTTCTTGTGTATAAACTAAGAAATGATAACCATCATTAATTTATTCAGTTTCACTGTTGTCATGAATTATTTCAACTCCTCAAGTCTCACAACAAAACTTGTCATTTTGTTCCCATATTTCTACAGGAATATATTTATAGTTCTTGATGCTATTATGAGTATTTAATGAGATAATTCATAAGAGTTGTTCACAAAGTATGTGGCATATAGTAACTGCTTAATAAATGTCAGTCATTATCATTAGCCTCTGAGTTTTCAAATAATGACTCTCTGATATTCAGAGAAGTGGTGTTAACTAATTCATTTAACAGCATGAAAACTTAGCTCAACATTTTACTGGAAACGTTTAGAGGATATTCATTTACCACTCTGAGTCTAATCACATGGCAAAACCTGAGAAAGCCTACCTAAACTGTTTCTCCAAGAAGTTGAATTATACAAAGCACACTGTCACGGAGATTTCTTTCTCGCAGAACAATCTGACATTGATATTCCCGAAAATGAATATAGAAGCTCGTCGGCTTCTATTCTCAAGACACTCTGTCAATGAGTGAATCAAGAATATAATTTCCTTGTACAATACAGCAATTAATTTTCTCAATATAATTATCATCAGTTACATACAATAGCATAGCCCCCTCTTAGGAGGAAAGTGCTGCAGAGGGCATTGAGTAGCCCTCGGGAAGATTGCTGAGATCATTTGTTTCAAGTATAATAGAATCCACTAGTTCTGTCTAGCTCCCTATCAGCTGAAAATGCAGTAGCTTTGAGAGAAAAATCTAGAAGAAACTGCAAGAAGTCCATCAGCTCTGTCTGTCAGTCTCGATTAGTATAAACCAGAACAGGGACAAAGGTTTAGGGAACAAGCAATGACCCAACGTGACTGAAGGATGGGTGTCAGCAAACTTTTGCAAACATATGAAATAGAAGTTTAACTCTTCTATATTCTGTCTGCAAAGCCATCTTTGGTAAGTGTGATGTCTAGGGGTTTGCACACATGCATCAGTGAAACTAAGTCGTCTGAAGTTGACAATATCCTGGAGATTGCTCCTAGCAACACATGAGATTAACTAATGAGTCCCCTACAAGAGGCCTATCTCTGGGGCCACCTAGATCTATTCAGTTAGAGTCTCTAGAGGCTCAGGTCCAGGAATAGCAGGTCACGGAGTGAAGATAAATTTTCTAGAAAGCAGATTTTCAGATTCTTAGATATTTTCAGTTTCTCTTTTTGAGTGATTGTTTTAGATGTGGTCATTCTGTATTCTCGGTTTGAGTTTGTTCTATTGTGTGAAGTTCTTGGGATCTAATGCTATGGTTTGCTATATTTGCAGGCTGACACTTGGTAAATTTTCACACTGCTAATTGCTAGAATGGAAACAATTCAAAATATGAAACAACCTGTTCTAGGTTTAAAATAAACTGTAAATGCTTCTATTGCCTTATTAGCAAAAATTACATGGTTGCTGCGCTTTCTCTCCATGTATAATCTCAGATACAAGTATGACCAAATTGGAATTCTGAATGAAATTTTCTTTTCATGGGACAATAATCATTGAAGAGCTAGTGCTATTGGTAGTTGTTCAGTATTTAATAGAGATGAATTTCATTGTTCTTTTTGCAATGTCCGGTTCAGTAAGTGATAGAAGATCCAAAAGAAATAAACATAAGTGAGGCGAATTTATTTTTAAACATGTTGTCAATACTTTGGCTTGATAAAATATAGGCTTTTTATCTACAAGTTGGTTTATAAGATACAGGCTATATAAAATCATTAAAAGGAAAACACTTAAATATGCTTGCAATGAATAGCTTTAGTAAGTCATGTGCCAATGCAGATAGCCTCTGATGTTTGAATTGCAGGGTTGCCGTCCATATAGATTTGGGTACTCAGACTTCATGAAGCTTCCGTTTGCCTGAGCAGGCTGACATGAGATGCTGCTGTGTGCTGATAGTCTGAATAAAAGATTTTCAAGTGGTTTGGTTTTAAGTGGTAGGGACACAAAAAGGTTTACTCAGAAGGAATAAATGCAATTAGCTGAAGAATGGGTATGTAGTGAGCAGATGCAGAAAATGTACAGGGATGTAAATGGGGTAGTGACATTCCAAATACCTACATTTTTAAGCTGCTGTAGGATATGGATATCACATGATCTTTCTTGGACAGAGGACCTCACATGGGATTATGCTTTGATGTTAATACAGAAATAAGAAAAGAGCTACAATACTCAGTTTCTATGTGTGTTAAGTATACTTGTAGCAAAAACATTCAAAAATGATATATATGATATTACTGTCCAGCCAACTGATCAATAATTAATCTCTTAGTGCTTTTCCTGGTACCTAAGAAGACAAGTGTACTTTAAATATGACACTGTTTTGAATTCAAAAGCCCTGTCCCTAAACAGATCACTTGCTCCCAACCAATACTGCATACAACTGAGTGTCTGATGCTAGCATTTTTTTTTAACAGATAACAACTGCTCATTTAAAAGAGATCATTATGTGGGTCCTAAGTTCAATCCTCAAGACCTGCATGAGGAAGACTACTGAGTCTTTCAAGTAGTCCTCTGACCTCCACACACCCAGCATGCCACATGCACCCATGAGGTCACATATCCACATACGTGCACATACACACATGCATAAAAGTAATCTTTATGATAGTAACCTCTTATGTTTCCTTCTAAGTACATCATTTCTCATCATATCACGGTATCATTTCCAGCTAAGACAATTCCCTCCCACCCCCCCCCCCCCGTGTGTGCGTTTGACTATGATTTGCTTATACACGCTGATCTAAGCTCTAAACAAACAGTTTTAAGAAATAATAATTTTTTCTTTATTTGTTTGTTTGATTTTTGTGTGTTTGTGTGTACACCAAGATCAATCTACCAGACATAGATTTGAGGTAATAGCAAAATAAGGAAAATTACTTTTCTTATGACTAAAACTAGATATTTAAATACCATTTCTGTTTTCTTTGTGCCTCCCATGTGAAAGCTTATTTCAGCTATAACAATAGAATTTCAAGCTACACTGCAAGAACAAAATGAATGAAACACATGTAGCGCCTTTATATTTTCCTGCCTTGTGAAATTAGCATTTAAAGATATGGAACTGAACAGCAATGACATCAGAACTAAATCTCCTCAATGTGGGCTAAAATACCATTAATCAACTATACTAATTGGAAATAGGTCGACAAGTTCTAAATATATCAGCAAAATTCAGTAATCGTGTTCTACGTTTTGCTTATTCCTTCTGCATTTTTCTTCTAAGGCTTCTCTTGTATATTTTATTACAGAAACTGCCGTATGATTTTATATTTAGTCTTCATTTTTAAGCTGTATACTACTACTTCCCAAGCATGCCTCTACTTCTTAATCAATGGATTTCTTCACTTCCTCTCAGAGTGCTCTTAAAGAGCCTGGAGCTTCCTACTCTCCAGAGGGAGAGGAATCTTGTCACAAGTCCCTAAGTTCCCAGAGCAGGGCATCTTCCCTTGGAGCCAGTCGGAGTCTTAAGTACGCATCATCCATTTATTTTCCAAGTCACTTAGCAGACACCTTTAGAGCTTTTGAACAACAACAACAACAACAACAAAGACTTGTCCTTATTTCTCTAGGTTTCTATCAATTTTGAGGAGCCAAATGACACTTGTGAGCCTGCACTTGAAGGTCCAAGGATACTCACTCAGATTATTGTCTCTAGGGAAAAGCTTAGTTCAGGAGCTTTCAAATGGCCAGTACTAGGAAACTCAAATGTGTAAAAAAAAAAAAAAAAAATAGAATTGTGCCCTAAAGGGATAAAAATGGACACATCTAATTATATACCAGTATAACATATACATAGCATATATATATACATATATACTATATTGAAAGCTGTGTATACTTTGCATCACAGGTACTTACGCTAAAATCAGAAAGCATTATGTTAGACTACTTTTGGCATAATGATGACAAGTGCTCAAAAAATAAAAATGAAAATAAAAATAAAAACCCTTTACTTCCAGAATCAACGGTCAGCGACTATAGTTTTCATTAAGTTTGTTAGTGTCTGCGTTGTATGTTTGACCCATTTTTAAAACAACATATTGTATTCTCCATCTCCAGGATGAACAGGATTAAGAAATACATCTCCATTTTTAAGTGTCTTTATTATTTTTACTATGTGTAGCTGTGCTTTTGGGTGGGTTGTGGGGGCAGTGTGTGCATGTGAGTGCAGATGCCGGCAGAGGCCAGATGTGTTGTATCCCCTAGAGCTGTTCTAGGTGGTTGTGAGCCTGCTGCTGTGGGGGTCAGCAACTGAACTCCTGTTCTCTTCAAAAGCAGTATGTTCTGTTTGTTTGTTTGTTTGTTTGTTTTTTATTATTTCAGGGTTTTCTCTTTGTTTATGATGCAAAGCAGAGAGTCATAGCATAATGTGTATTACATGAATGAATTATGTTGTCTACTAGTTACAACACTATGACAGCTTCTCTATGACCAAAAGTTGAAAAGGAAGCTGGGTACAGTGGTACCGTCCTGTAATTCCAGTAAGGTGAAGGCTCTGGAGGGAAGAACATGAGTTCAAGGTTAGGATGAGCTACATAGACTTTGTCTCAAAAACTCAGAGCAGAGAAAAGTTAAAAGATGGTGCGCTCAACTGTGCTCAGAAAAGTGGGTCAAGAGTGAAATTAATTGACTTTAAGATATAAAGAAAATGTGCTCTATTATATTTATAAACCTGTAATTATTTAGTCAATGTTAATTAGTTTTCAGATCTCAAGTATTTGCTATTGCTTTCTTTCTCCAGCCGCTCCTGCCAACTTTGCCTTTAAAAATTATCACATCTTATTCCTTGCTCAGATTCCAAGTATAATTGCTCATATCTAGAAATAACACAGTGTCAGAGCTATATAAAATTGTGATTGTTGGATTAATTAAGACTAGAGGACCACCCGTTTGAGGCTTAAATGTCTCCTTGTTTTTCTCCTTAGGAGAATAAGAGAAGAGACTTGTTAAGTGCTGGCAATAAAAAAGTGATACTTGCTCAATCAAGACAAAATTCAAAATAACTTCGAATTCGATGCCATTTTAAGAACAACTTGTAGAAGTAAGCTCTTTGTCTTTGGAATTAAAATACGGTTGTCTAATATTTGACTGGAAGTTATAGACATTTTTGATATGCAAAATTTCAGTTCTTCCCTCCCCAAACTTTCTACAAACAATAAGCTCTTAGGATGAGGAATCCTGGGCAAGGGTGGAACCAGTGAGCAATCACTCTCTGACAAAAACTCAAGCCCTGTGTCAGAGTCAAGGGATGGTGGATATAAGGAAGGAAGACAATGCACACACAGACCTAATGCCAAGGAAAGCAAACCAGGAAGATCAGGAAGAGTTGGGCAACAGACCTCAGCCTGGAAAGCCTGTTAAGGACACAGAGTCTCCACCCTTCAGGGAAGAGGGTTGGAGCTAACTCTGATTCTTGCATGACAGGCACTTTAATGAATGCTTGAATTATTTGGATCTGCAGAGGGGACACTTAAAAAGGGAAATCCTATGTAATACAACTGACAGAGAGCTTTGTAGCCTCAGACATGCCCTTGAGCATGCTGGAGAAGATCCAGATTGTGTACAATGGGACAGAGACCTGCCCCCTAGGGGACACTCTGGGTCTCTGGATGCAGAGATGTAGCGGACACTTGTTTAGGTTCTTACACGCTCACTAGAGGTTCATAACCCTAACTGTCAGCATTGTTTGGGTTTAGAAGCCAATTTCTTTGCTTTCCATGGGAAAAATTATTCTATACTCCAGGAGCAAGCCAGAGAAGATGATCCTCTGGATTTCACTGTTCCCCCCTCCCCTCATCTAAATTTTACAAAGTAAAATCCCCAGAGGATGCTTAACAAAAATGTACAGTTTATTCATTCCTTACAATTTCACTATATTTTTAACCCTAGATGAAGCTAAAACATCATTCATCAAACTAAATATTTAGACAGTGTGTTCAGAGGTATTTTGCTTGGGTTTTGACAAGCCTCTCTACTCCTATAAAATTGCTTTTACCAAATTGAGGTTTGCCTAGACGTCCTTTGCTTGCTTGGGTAAGATATATTGAGGTTGCCCTAGCCAGTTCTTTATAAGCCCTCTGGGAGTGTTCTCGGACCTTTGCACAAGGAAGAGGCTCACATTGACACATTCTTATTTTATTGACCATCTAAGCCTTCTGAATACCTACTCCTATTAATAAATTCAATTAAAATCTTTTGAGAGAAATTTAAAGTAACAGCATTGAAAAATAGCCTATTACAATGAATTCTTTCTAATTATGAACACACTTATTCTTTCTTTGTAGAAAGATGAACCAAACTCTGGCCTCTGTGTGCTCCTGTCCTCGAAAGGCAGATCTTCAAAATACAAAACAGGCATGATGAGGAAGCAGAGCATCCCAGGCACGAAGCAGTCACTTGAGCTTACCATGGGCTATAGGAAAATGCTTAGCAGCTATACATCACAGGCCAGTGTGTGTCCATACGGTAATCTGGATTAGTGCTGCTGGGGCTATAAGCTCCTGATATCGCTATGACCTGCTTTCTATCTGGGACCCAACACTGTTACCCCAACCCCAAACTGCACTAATTACTCCAGCTCCTGCTGCAATGTTCAATCTGAAAAATGTTTTTTTTCCAAATGGATCAACTGGAAAATAATCTATATAATCTCCAAATAAGGTGTTTTAATTAGGTAAATTATATACATATGATGTGCATGGTATTTAAAAATTTTAACATTCAAACTATAAAACTCTCACTTCAAATTTTCAACCACACTGAAGTCATTATTGGGCATACCCTTGTGAGCATTAACCTTCAGAAAAATCTACCCCACAATAGACAACTCTCAGCTGTAAAAAAAAACATAGCAAATTATAGATTTTTAAATCTATAATTATTTGAATCTATAATTATTTTCAAACTTCCAACACATAAATGTTCTTTGTTGGCAATGTGTGGATAGGAAGCAAGTTAATCCTAAAACAAGCTCAAGAGAAATGTGAGTTAGGACAATAAAGATACTTCTACAGGGCTAGCAGGGTGTATGAAAAGGAAGGGGTGCTTTCCCAGGATACCTGCCACCAGAATTCTATCCCCAGAATCCGTATGAAGGTGGAGGAGGGAGTCAACTCCACAGCGTTGTCCTCTGACCTCCACATATGCACTATAGCATGTACATCCACCCTAACACACCACAAATGCACACACACCTCCACATATGCACTATAGCATGGACATCCACCCTAACACACCACAAATGCACACATATATGGAAGTATCTTTTTTTCATTTTAAATGAAATGAAATTATTTTAAAACTTATTAGGTGGCTGGAAGAATGGCTCAGTGGGTTTGGCTTCCAGCACCCACAAGTCAGCTCACAACTGTTATATAGCTCCAGTTCCAGGGGTTCTAATGTCCTCAACTGGCCTCTATGGACACCGCATGTACACAGTGCACATATATACACACAGGCAACACAGACAACACCCCCATACATATAAATAAAATAAAAATCTGTCTCACTTAAAATTAACAAAACTTCTTCATAAATGTGATCATTCAAAAGACAACTTACAATTCATTTTGTAAGATCAGATTGCAAGATTGTTTAGATAGCAAAATCAAGCAAAGACGCAAAGATACCACTTCTCATGGATATTTATGCAAGAGTCCTTAAGAAAGTCATATCAAATTAATTCAATAGCACATTTAAAGAACTATATGGCCATGATGACGTGAGATTTACTCTTGAATGGAAGGATATTTCAAGGCTCAATTTCCAATCGCTCCATTATGTCAGTCACATCAGCAAAATAGAGGGGAAAATAACATGATTTTCTTAGCTGAATTTTTAAATGCACCTGACAAGTTACAAGGTCTCCTCGGGAGGAAAACAACAGACTATAAACAGAAAGGCTGGTCCACAGCTCGATCAGATGGTCTTCTCTCCCAGAAAAGTAACTTGTGGGTTTAGAATTTCTTTTTATTTTAGATGTATGGGTGTTTGGCCTGTCTATGTGTCTGAATGTGTACCAGGTGCATTCTTGGTGCCCATGAAGGCCAAAAGAGGGCGTTAGAACCCCTGGAACTGGAGTTATAGATGGTTGTGAGCCACTGAGTGCTGAGTCTTCTGGAAGAGCAGAGAGTGCTCTTAACCACCACCCCACTGCTCTGTCCCCTGACATGTGATGTTCCCTACCTAAAGTGAGGAAGCCTGTGTTCATTAAAAATCTCCATGATGAGGACTTACCTTCCAGGATTTTCTTGAACTGTCTAAACCATATGTCACAGTGGTCTTCACTGAAGTTAATAAGATCCAGTGTGGAGTCCTTTAGTTTGTTCCGTTGCTCCTTCAAGCAGATGAAAAGCGTTATGCCCAGCAGTGTGTCTCTGCCTGGATGCTTGGCCCAGCAACGCCGCTTCAGCTTCACTGAGAAGATGTCTTCAAGTTCTAGGGACTCTTCTTTGCCCAGAAGATCACGCCTGGTGCCACCTAAGAAGAAATTAAACTCTCGGTCAAAACCACTGTCTCTCCATTTTGAGTGGATGAATAACAGCTGACAACCACGGAACCATTAACACTTGGAATTTCATGGTTTTGCCTTTTGCCTCTGTCCCTGCATGAGCTGAAAATGAAAGAAAAGGAGGATTAGGTCAGTTTTTCCAAGGGTAGAGAAAAACTGAAGTACATGGATGGCCCAGAGACCCTGTGACACAATACTTATGACCTTTGGAGTCTTAGAAACACCCCATGGATAAACAAATTGACAAGCAGATAAGGCAACATTTAAATAACACACCAGCACTATGCAATGGATTTCTAATGCTGAAAAGTGGAGAACACTGATTTTGCTCACGGACATAGGTCTACGATGACTTATTAAAGTAAAAGATATATACATTATCACTGAGTCACACACGTGCATATGGTATGGAAGCAGAATGGGAGTACTGAGGGGGAAACTGGGGACAGCATTTAGAAGAGGGTCTCACGAGCGAGTGACTAGAGGCTGCTGTGGGTCTATGGTTCAAGACTTCAGAGCACGACTCAGAGGGATCATACTACAGCCAAGGAATTAAAAACATGCAGGGACATCCATGAGGACATAAAAACAGCCAGCCTATCTGCCAAGCCCACACAATGAGGTATTCAAAGACGCATACATATATGAGTGTGCGCATGTTCATGCTTATGTGCATGTATGATCCAGGATAAAAGGAGCATTGAGGAGTGGCAACACAAGTGAAGATTGAGACTGCTGAAACCAAAAGACAGTGAGAAGTTCCTCCTCTTCTGTCTGTCTGTCTGTCTGCCTGTCTCTTCCCCTCTCTCAGCAGTGTCAGGAGTTCCTGAATCCAGAGAAGAAACCTTCCAATGAAGATGGATGTATTCTATGTTAGTTGCAAAGACTTCTCTACAAGTTTCTACAAGGAGGTGGCTTCCTCTTCTAACCACAGAGGAAGGTGTAGCCTGATTGCCCACTGAGCACATGGAAGCTCCTGGAAAAAAGAGAAGAAAATCTTTGTTCTCCATGATTCGGCAGCAGGAAGATCAGGTGAAAGCAAGTCCCCTTTACAAATTTGACACTCTTTTTTTTAAATTATTTTTTAATCTCAACTTTTTTTTTATTAGATATTTCCTTTATTTACATTTCAAATGCTATTCCGAAAGTTCCTTATACCCTCCCCCCGCCCTGCTTCCCTACCCACCCACTCCCACTTCTTGGCCCTGGTATTCCCCCATACTGAGGCAAATAAAGTTTGCAAGACCTAGGGGCCTCTCTTCCCAATGATGGCCAACTAGTCCATCTTCTGATACATATGCAGCTAGAGACACGAGCTCTGGGGGGTACTGGTTAGTTCATATTGTTGTTCCACCTATATGGTTGCAGACCCCTTCAGCTCCTTGGGTACTTTCTTTAGCTCCGCCATTGGGTGCCCTGTGTTCCATCCTATAGATGACTGTGAGCATCCAGAAGAGGGAACAAAATACCCATGAAAGGAGTTACAGAGACAAAGTTTGGAGCTAAGACAAAAGGATGGACTATCCAGAGACTACCCCACCCAGGGATCCATCCCATAATCAGCCACCAAACCCAGACACTATTGCATATGCCAGCAAGATTTTGCTGAAGGGACCCTGATATAGCTGTCTCATATGAGGCTATGCCAGTGCCTGGCAAACTTGTCACTCTTAAGAAGGCTCAGGTTTCAGGTCTGCTTGGCATGGCCTGCTGAGATCTTTCAGTGGCTTAAAAGTCAGTCCTCTCTCAGGATCAATTCCACGGGTTTTCCTCTAAGTATCAAGATATTCCATGTCATAGATAGTAAGGCAGCCATGTCACCACAGTCACCACCTAAACTGATCAATAGAGGGAAGCTGTCTGACTTCTTTTACAAGTGAGATTTGTCAGTTCATAGGGGATGAAAACTGACTCCTCAAAAGTTCAGGGATAGCCTCACCCAGTGGTGTGTAACAGGCTGTGTGGTCAACAGTCTGGAAAGCTAAGCATATCCACTCCATGGAGGTGCTTCTGGGGAGATGTAGTATACAGCTATATTATAGTACTCAGGTGAAGAACTTGTTTTGGTCTATCTATGGGTAGTTTTACAAAGTTCTGTTAGTCAAGCAATTAGTGAAACCTCTTTATAGTTTCCATTGGTATTTAAGATTTGTTTTTTCAGAGCTATGGTGTAGACACTTAGTGGATAAAGTGTACAGGTAGAAGAGTCTGAGTTCAGTCACTTAGCAGATACTTAAAAGCCAGATGTGGGTCGCACGGGGCTCTGACCATTTGGGAGGAAAAGGACAGAGATGGGTGGATTCCAGCTGCTGGCTAACCAGATAATATAGCCAAATATGTGAGCTGCTTCGCACATGTGGTTCAGTAAGAGAATCTGTCTCGCAAAGCTGGTGAGCAACAGAGAAGACATCCAGGGTTGCCATCTCTCCTTCACGAGCATGTGTACTCACAATAGTGCATACACGCATTCAGTACACACACACAATTCACACAGACACTCAATACACAGACACAAAGTGAGTAGTCCCCTCACATATTCTTTTCCTTATTTCCTATCCCTTGCTTGCCTTTCACCCATTTGTAGGTGTATCTCAAATGACCTTGGCATGAGACCCCATTTGTATATTGCAAAAAGCTCCTAGGCTAATCTGATAATGTTGGTTGCAAGCTATGCCAATTAAAGAATTGGTATTGCAGAGTAAAACATGCCATAAACATGCAGAGGGGAAATGGAAGAATAGGAAGGGGGAAAAAAGAAATAGACACTAAGAATACAAAAAGATGATCTCCATGATTTTTATTTGAAATCTCATTCCACATAGTTTGAACCCTTCGGTATGCATGGGTTTTACTTAAGTAATTCAATAATTATTCTAACTTAAATCTCTTATAAACCACAAATTTATAGATAGCAACCAGAAGTCAATATCACATTTGGTAAAATGACAAACAGAGAAGCCTTTACAGGAAGAAGAATGTCTACTGGCACCTTGGCTACCCCAGGGTATTTCAATACACTGGCTAACCATCAGGAGATAAAAGGCAAGCCTGGTGCTGCAGAGAGAGGCAGGATTCAGACTCTAATTTCTGGCTGTAGCAGGACGTATTTCTAAGATTCAAGTGAGTCCACCTAAGCAATAGACCCAATGAAAATTGCAAGTGAATATGTCTACATCTAAGAAGACATAATGGGGAAAATTGAAATTGCATATCAATTAGCATATGATACCTTTGGAAACAGCAGCAACTATTGATGCAGGAACTGATGAGGGAAGTCATTTAAAATTTCCTGAAAAACCAACAAGTGAAAGGAGGTAGACTAAATCCCAAGATTACATGTCTTGCAAGTCTAAAATCTCAGTGTTCAAGAATATTTCTGATAAAACTTTAGGTAAAACCTCATTGGGAATTTTTTTTTTTTTTATGTTTGGATGAACAGGGAGTCTGTTCAAATGACTTGCAAGTGCTCTTGGAGTAACAGGCTGTATTAGCTAGAAAAAGATCCTAAAAACAAAACATTGGAGGCAATTGCTGTCCCCAGCAGGTATAATCTGCAAAGTGGCAGTAATTTCAATATCTAGAAACAGAAATGAATGGAGCACAGAAATGTGTGTGTGTATTTGAAAATCCACTAGTATACTTATCTAAAGAAATCTAAACTGTGTGGAAAGGAGTAGAAAGTGGTTGCAAACTTATTTGAAGAAATAAAAAGAAATAATTTATCTCATAAATTGCAGCAGTATTTCTAGATTAGAAATTTATATAGCCTTAAGTTAAAAATGCATCAAGCATGATAAACAGTCAGACACACAGAGCTCAAGTTGCCTGACCTAAAAAATCATTTGATCACTTTAAAAGTCCTAAAGATTCATAAAGAAAAGTCACGAAGAAAGCAAAGGCCAAAGAGTTATTTGCAACACTTTCATGGAAAAGAACATAGAAGACTCAAGCAGGCATTCCACAAAAGAAGGAATGCAAATCAAGCAACAAACACGGGAAGAAGTTCAACCTAATTAGTAATCAAAGAAATGCAAATTTAAACAACCAAACACCACTCTGCCTTCTAGGTTGGCATGGGATCAAAACTAAGGGTAGGCCATGGTATGGCTGAAAAGGAAGCAGTTTTAGAGCAGCAGAAGCAGGCCAATGGTAGCTGCTGGGCACTATGCTGTGAGCATCAAAAGATTCCCAAATGTGAATTGCAGCAGTATTCATCATAGCAAAATGATCGGAAGCTGCACTAGTGTCTGTTCAGAGAATGGTAGAATAAACCATCCTTGCCTTTTGCAGCTTTTATTGAATAAGTGTGTGTCCGCATCCAGAAAGACATTGACACTAAGAATGAATGCATGTAATAAAAGCAAGTTACAGGGTTGGAGAGATGGCTCAGTGGTCATGAGCACTGACTGCTTGTCCAGAGGTCCTGAGTTCAATTCCCAGCAACCACATGGTGGCTCACAACCATCTGTAATGGGATCTGATGCCCTCTTCTGGTGTGTCTGAAGACAGCTACAGTGCACTCATATACATAAAATAAACAAATAATTCTTTAAAAAAAAAAAAAGCAAGTTACACAGTTGATGGGGGGGGGGTTGAACCTGCTTACATATTACTTGGAAGAAAACCAAGAAATAACCACAGAAAATGCTTAAGCCCAGTCACCCACACAGAGAGATAAAACCGAGAACATGAAGTGCTGGTTTTCTCATCAGTCTTCATTAGCTTTCCCTTCCAGTGATCAGCAGTAGGGGTAATTTTAAGTGTAGAAAAGGGGAAAATTGGAGGCACGAAGGCTCAGTGGGGAAAGAGGCTTGGTGAGCTCTGAGCAACTTCTGGACATTGTCCTCTAATGTCCACCCTAGCTCATGCACTCTGAAGGATGAAAGGAGAGAGGGAGGGAGGGAGGGAGGGAGGGAGGGAGGGAGGGAGGGAGGGAGGGAGGGAGGGAAAGGCTTTTTGTATGCAGAGTTTTTAACTTGCTTTTCAGAATTAACTCCAAAACAATAAGTAATAAACCCAGCTGAAGGAAAAGGAAAGCTCACCCAAGTGTCACTGAGGTCAAACTTGGAAACAACTTGTGTGATAATAGAATGTGTGTTTCCTGAAGCACATTGATGTAGCAGAAGACTGTAGCACCATTGGAATTTAGTGTTCTGTGTAGAAATGGGTCCAACAAAAAAGGCATGTTAGAACTCTGGGAGCACTTGACTTGGAAATGTTTATATCAGGAAGCTTCGGCCTACATGTTTAATCAGCAGTGTAGGCTGCGCTTAGCTGCACCTTTTAGGTTTTGAAGTTTGTAAGCAATGAGCAGGAGACCTGCTGGCTCTGGGTGAGGCAACACAGCCAGCCTCCTGGATCAGAGGTTAATGAAGGTTGCCTGGGGAAAGCCCTAGGGCTAGCCTCAGGAAAGGCTAAAGGTTCTGGGGATTATCTGATGGGATAAACTGAAAATCTTAGCTCATTATTTCTCCTCAGCCACTACTTCAGGACACCCTTTGGACACTCTCAGGATGCACAAATATTCATTATAAACATGAGTAAAGAAAACAAAAGAAAATCAACTGTGTTGTATAAAGCAGTGTTGGTTCCGTAAAGATGGATTACCTGCCTGTGTCTCTCGAAGGATTATTTTAAGAGTGACTTAGATTCCTTTTTGTCTACAAATGAAACAAGAAGAGGCTTTTGAAAATAAGTAAGTTATTTTAAGTGCTGAACAAAGAAAGGGCTGAGATCTTAAATCTCTGCTTGGATTCCATTCTCTTGAATGGCTGGGCTGAGTCACACTGGCCACTCCTGGGATCGTATCGGTTTCCGTCACAAGGAAAGCAGTTATTCTCATAATTACACGTGAAAGCCATATTTCCATGAACCTATGATGATCAGACTGTAGAATAAAGAAAGCGTTCTGAAGAGAAGCACCATGCCCGCTGATTTTTCTGGGCACGTGTTTCAAATGTGGCTTTACTTCCTACCTTAAGAACAAGTGGCACAGCTCCTAGGAAGACTCTGGAGTACAACTTCATTTATAAATTCATATTTGATATCAGGAGATACAAATGCAGAAATGGCCTACAGGCACTGTGTTGCAGGCTACCTACATTAACCCCTCACAGACAGTGTAGAGCTCTGGTTGGTGGCATGTGGCTCGTTATTTGAAATCTATTGGCTCATTCGGATCATATTGGTCGTTGCTAGTTGCTTCAGAACACTAACTGTCCTCTCGCATTACTTACAGAGATACTGGGGCCATCTGTTCTTGCAAGGGATTTAAGTATGCGTCTATTGGATAGCTTGCTATTTATTTAATTCAGCACCCACTTCCTATTGTATCTTCTTGGGGGAAGGGGAGCCAATTTAATTACAGGGAATAAAGATAACCTTTCCTGGCAGGTTACCCTGTCACTATGAGAGCAAAGCAGGACCTATTCAAAATGGGTTACAGTGGCAAATAAGGAGAGCAAAGCCGGTGACACTTAAGGATAGTGAGCAAAGGTTTAACAAAAATAGGACAGTGAGCTGCACTTTTAAAAATATTACTGTAAGCCCAGGGCTTGTCTGCATCAATCTTGGCACATCTGCCTGATGCGGACCGTAAACAGGATTAAAGCTGGGTTTATCTGCCTGGTGCTAATTGTGCTCACAGTTCCTGCACATGTCCACTTTTTAAAATGTGGCTTGAAAAACAGCCTGCTGGATAGATGGCACTAGCACAACACCCTGAACACACACACACACATACACACTCTCACACACACGGTGTATGTCACATTGTTAGGCAAAATGATGCCTAACAGGGTATTTTTTTTTTTTTGGCTCTTCAGAATTACTTATCTAATCCCCTAATTAAAAATACAAAATTCTGTTTGAATACACCACATACTGAGATAAATCTGTGAAGCAAGGGACCAATAAATTTGAATACACTCTAATTGTAAGTAGAAAACACAACGTAATTGTTAATAATCAGGTTAAACTAGGGTTTACACAAATAGGGCCAATCCTGTAGCAGACTGAAAATGTGCTTCAGTGTACTGCTCTCCTGGAGAACGTGGCACAGCATTGGAGAGCAGAGGTGCCCAAACGCCTAAGCACACATGAATATCAAGATGGAGATATGGTGAACTAGTATTCTTATCTAGTAAAAAGATTAGAAAATTTTCGTCTTATTTGAGAGAAATTCCAAATCCACTGTCTTACACTTTTACTAAACCAAATTTAATATTGGAGATGATTTTTCTACCTGTGGGTTCCTTCAATTTAACTTTTCCTGTCGAGTGTAAGTACCTCAAATATGTCTCGTAAGTCTTTAAACACTGGAAGATGTAAAGACATTTCTTTTCTTTTCTTTTTTTGTTTTTATTTTGTTTGTTTGTTTTGTTTTTTGGGTTTTTTTTTTTTGGTTTTTTTTTTTTTTTTTTTTTTTTTTTTTTTTGGTTTTTGAGACAGGGTTTCTCTGTATAGCCCTGGCTGTCCTGGAACTCACTTTGTAGACCAGGCTGGCCTCGAACTCAGAAATCCGCCTGCCTCTGCCTCCCAAGTGCTGAAATTAAAGGCGTGTGCCACCACGCCCGGTGTAAAGACATTTCTGCATCAAATTCAAAATGAACTCATGAAAAGTTGATACATTTTAAACAGTCTCCTGTAGCTTAGGTTTTAAAATACAGATAAAAATGCCAGTTCTTTATTCGGAACAATGCCCAAAATGTAAGAAATGAAATAATTAAAACCACAGTCTATACTTAATCATAATTATCACAAAATTGGCATTAGAAAATACAAAATTGGTAAAAAGCAAAAAAAAAAAAAAGCTGCCACACAATTTTCTATGCTAAATCTAATTCTTGATATATATATTTATTCATGTTCCAGACACCTTGGTCAGTTCTGAGAGATCAGAGGGTTCTTTAAATTTCTGCCAGTAACAAAAGATATGCCTACATCTGCAGTGCATACTTTGGGGAGAGTGGGTTAAGCAAGCCATTCAAATGCCTAAGAGAAGTCAAGCAGCTCCATGGGTCATTCTCAATGGTAGACGTATAGGATGCACTAATTCACAAGAATTTCCATTGCTACTAAAGGCAGCAATACTCCGTTACCTGTCATGTTGACATCTGGCAAAGCACCTGCTTTTGACACAACTATAGACAAGTCCATTCAATATGACTAATAACCCCCCACATTCTCCACTAGTGGTTCTTGGCGAGGAAAAAAAACTGCTTATTATGTTTAGTTCTCGTGTACCAAGTATAAAGTGTCACTGCTGTGAACAGAGCAATGGTCCTCTCCAAAAGAGCCCTGGAACCACCCACGTTGACATCGCCAAATGCCTTCATGGAACACAATCTCTACCCAGAGGACCAACTAACTGGGAATGTATCTGGGGTGGGGAAAGTGTCCGCTTAGCATGAAGCCCTTCTGGGGTTTGGCCCCAGCAGCACACAAACAAGTTTGGTAGGACACATTTAATCCCAACACCAAGGAGGGGGAGGCAGGAGGATGAGAAAGTAGGGTTCTCCTTGGCTACATAAACAGATCAAGGTCTGAGCAAAAGACCTGCTGACAGGGAAGGCTCTGGCACTTAGTCATAGCTACTTGCCAAACTTTCTCTGGAAAAATTAACAAAACTAGCCAAAGAGCAAAACTGAAAGTGCTGTCCATAAAAAAATGAAAGATTTCAAGGAAAATCAGGGTTTTCTAAAAGATATATATTCCAGCTTCTCATCTTAAAGGAATTTTCTGGAGGTATTGGTATTTGACTTTTAAAAAAGTATTTTATAATAAGATGTATGTGTCATAAAACTGTAACAGAGGTACTCAGCTTTCCAAATAGTCAAGGGGATATCATAAAAATCACAACTGAGTTGTCAGTCCATCCAAACAGGAGAGAGAGAAATCAGTTGGAAGTGTTCCGATTCAGTGTTCAGCTCAGTTTTCCTCTACACATCAACTAGAACAAGTATTCACAGCTGACTGGAGCAGTAAAGTGAGAGGCCAACTCTCTCCTATCCCATCAGACATTAAAGAGGATCCCAGGACTACAAGACTGGGAAGACAGTGGCACTGCTATTATACTGTTTGATGAAATGTCTTAAATAAGTGTGATATTTATATTAACGTGTAGTAGGTTTACTACTATTATTTTTATTTTTTATTTTTCTGTGATGCTGAATAGCTAATCTAGGGCCTTCTATATGCCAGTCAAACACTCCACTGCTGAGTGATAGCCCTGGCTCTTTCATTAATATTTTAAAGTATCTGTAATCTATATAATATAGCAAACATCAGTGGATATAACTTATATAAATAACATCTCTTGGTTGTGTTCAATAATTTAAGTTTGCCCCAAATCAGAGATTGAAGTATAAATAATATGACCTTGAGAAAACACAACCTAAGCCTATAGATACTTCAAGTTATTTTAGATTTATTGAATGAATTTATGCAACATGATCGGGCTTTGTCATTCCTTCAGGAAGTGAGCTCATGTGCCACTTCTGCTGGGACCATTTATTACTTTATTGTGTTCATATTTGTCCATTTGTATTCTTTCCTGTGTCACTCCCATCTTTACCTCTTAATAGAAACATTGATGAATTCAAGGGTGGAGGATTCCAGGAGAGGCACTCACAGAAGATATGAACCTAATGGGTTCACTCTAGTCTCATAATCAAGCCATTTCTTTGACCTTATCAGTTCATCGAGTCTATCAAGTCGTATACACTGGTAACTGACATCATATCAGATAACTGTCATTTTCATAGCCTGTGAGTCTCTGGCAGTATCTTTATGCTTATCCCCATCTCTGCTTTCAATATCCTAGCACTTCATTCGGTGCTTCAAAAATAGGTGGGTCTCCCAATAAATGCTGATAGTAAGTATAGTCATAGCCATCAGATGTATCTAAATCACACTATGCACATGTCCACCTCAAACCTTTGCCCCTTCATTTCCTGGATAATGGAAGGCCTTCTTGACTCTAGCCTCTTCAAACATTAACTCTCAAATCCCATTAGGCCATTATTCCTAGGCATATCCTTCTCTGCTGAGTCCTTCTGAGTTGTACAGCCCGGACACTCAACAGAAGTTACTGGTAGCAATTTAATCATTTTCTGTACTTGTTCTCCACATTAAACAAACAATTAAATGAAAAACTCATGCCATAGTTAGAGGTAAAATAGAATGTAGTAGGCTAAGGCAAACATAAAAGCTTTTTTCTTTTGTTTGACATACGTCAACATTTACTATACTCCAGATACTTCTTTTCTATATTAAAGGGCTACTGTTTTTGTACTTGGAACTTATAGACAACTGTCTGAGAATGCATGAGAGTTCCTCAAGTTTGTGCCCTTTGACTTGCTAGCTTGGCTCCATGACAACAATAAAAACACATCCTTCTGTTGGGGTGGGCATTAGCTCCTACTTTCTCCTGGGCCTCTGATACTTTTGCTATGGTCAGCAAGCAGAGAGATCATCTGGACACAAGTCAGCTAGGCTGTACCATAAAGCCTGCTTCTCCACTGCCCTCCAGTGACCCACTACCTCTAGTTATGCCCCACTTCCTAAAGGTGTCACAACCTCCACAGACAGGTTTGCCACCTCAGAACCAAGTGCTGAAACATGTGGGCCCATGACACATTAGACATTTCAACTATAATGGATTCTGAGGAAGGTGGTCTGAACATGGGCTTAGAGATTAGCAGGTACCTCACTTCAGAGTCTAAGCCAACTCACACTCCAACTTTCAGGAAGATCTCATGGCTAGTCATATCTTCTTTGCCTTTAGCTATGCATTAGTGCTAACAATGGGATGCTAACCAGTGCAATCTACTTGTGCCTTGCCCTTCCAGCACTCATATAGCCTTTTACCCTACCCAAAGGGCCTTGCTGGTTAAAAACACTAAAAGACTGACTTTATCTCCCCTTCCATTTGTTTTCCCCTTAAGACTCTCATTTGAGCATAAGGAATTATCAGAATAGCTACTAGTTATTCAAGGTTGATTTGACTCCTCCCAGTAAGATTTGGATTGTTAGAAGACAGCAGATCCATTGCCAGGAAACTAAAGTAGCAGTTTTTACCTAGAGGACTGGACTTAGAACCAGAATGGTTTTCACCTACGGTCCAAAACAGCCAGGAGCAGGATGCCAAAAATCCTGATCACAAGATAAAGGCTAGAAAAGAAGTAAGAGCAGTCTACTGGGCCCTGCTCCTTAGAATACTCCCTAATACTGAGATAAAACTGAGTCAACAGACCACTGTGTGAGTAAGCTACTGGAAGATAGGAAAGATGAAGAGAAATTATAGGGAGATTTCCAGAAGGGACATACATTGAACATCCAAAGTAAACATGAAATTCGCATAGTCCATGGTCATATAAAAACATTCATATTTATTTACCATCTGATTAGTATTTGCAAGGCTAATATATATGGAAACAAAAGTGAAGGAGAAATAATTAGAATATAGCTTACCATGGTATTTTGAATCCAACTTAATATTCATGACAAAGTTCATGTTTATTTTTAATATGCTAAGCATTCACATGATATGAGCTTTTATTTCATTTCTATCATTAAAAGCTTATCAATGACAAGTGTATTTGGGTTTTGATTTGTTTCTGACACTGAAAAATGCCAAGAAAATGCAATGTGAATTATTCACTAAGAAAGAAAAATCACCAGAAAATTATCTATAAAATGTCAAATTATCCAACTCTAAGTTATTTTCTATTTCAATTGATTTGAACCCAAGAAAATTTTAAGAAAAATATGATTTAATAAAGTAAATATATATGTTAAAAACCTTTAAGATAAACTTCATGTACTAAGCTAGTTAATTGGTATAATCTAAACTCATATCTATATGTAACGTGTTACCTCCTACCTATACATTTGAAATAAAGTCACATTCTAAAAGTTATTCCCACAATGAAATTAGAGGTCAATGTTTTCTTTGAAAAATGCTTAAAGAATTCAAACAGTCTGCAATTAAAAGTGAGTTTGTTGTTTTTAACTTAATCCAACATGCATGGTATTGACACACTGTGTTACCAGTTGAAAACAGCTTGAAAACAGATTTTTCTGCAAGTCTTTTATACAGTCTCTATCTCACAATACTATGATGAAAGGCTAACACTAAATAACGGGGCAAAAGAGTGCTACGTGATAATTTGAAATGTTTAAAGAAAGCCAATTCTCTGCCTCATGTGTTGTGCAGTTTTCCCGGGCTACATAGCAAACAGTGAGCATAAAACGGCTTGCAGGGTTTCAGAAAGCCATTTTCTCCCCACGTTTGTAACACTACTGTCGGGGCTTTTTTGTTGTTGTTGTGTTTTTGGTTTTTTTGGGGTTTTTTTTGTGTCTTAGAAAGATAAATTTGATATCAATACGATGTGACACAACTGCATCAAACCTTAATTTCACTCACAGTGAGAAGTCACAGGATTAAATAACACTGTGCAGTCTTTTAGAAAAGTTTATTGCTTCCAGATGGATTCAAGTTTCCTTTCAGCCCTGATTACATCTAATATGCACAGGGTGCCAACACTGTAAAGGACAGAGTCAAAAATATCATTTGTATAGATAGCAAGGGCAGGTGGGGGGGGGGGATCTGCTTTCTAAATAGGTTCTAGGACTCAAATCTTGACAACTTTAGGGAAATAATAATAAACATTGAGGTTTCAAAATGCTATATTCTTTAATTGTCTTGGATAATGGCTTTCCTATGAAAAGGAAAAGGAAAAAGAAAGCCACAGACCTACTGTAAAGTAGCCATAAAAGGACTCTTAGCTCAAGCTGCATGCTCTCTCCCCCGTGGAGGGTTGTGCCATGTGTCACACCGCATGGGGCTTTCTACCAAGATGCCCACCTGTGCCTGTGTAGCTAAAGAGGCTTTTATTTCACTAGCAAGAACACTGCTGAATATAAGCCACTGCAGTCAGAAAGAAAGGCCTTCAAATCTTGACCTCACATTAAAGCCTGCAAGCCGACTGACCGTGCATAGTTAGCATTTGATTTTGTTTTCTTTTGCTATGCAGTTATTACTACATATTACTATAACATAATGCTTCCTTAGAGTTCCCCAAAACAAGGTGCTACCCCGTAATAAGAAACAAGAAGCAAATCTGCATAAATGTACAAACAATCAAACAAACAAATAGAATTGCATCTACAGGATCTAGTCTTTGAGAGAAAGGCAACGAGAGAGAACTCCTGTTTGAAGAGGGACATTAGGCAGTAGATCAGGAATCAGCCTGGAAAGTGAAGCAAAGCATAAGAGGATTTCCAGCCTTCTATCTTTGTTGAGATGCTTAAATTGTTCTGAAAGAAACACTAGACGAGTACCAGGGTCTGACTGACTCTAAATGGCCAACAATTTATCCTAAAGCAAATTAGCAACTTAAATCCAACTGTGGTCCTAAAGCTAGATGGAAAGGACAAAAGAAATCATTTCTAGAAGTATAGGGAATACTTGGCTGGAGAAAGAAGAGCGATCTTTACTGTAATTGCTACTCGTGCCTAACTCTCTTCTGTGAATCGTCAACCAAAACAAGACAACTATCACTGCAAAAACTTACTATCTTCGTTTTCTTTAGCAAGAAGCAAGTTCCTCAATATAAGGGATACAAATAAATGTTAAAACGTCAAGTGAGGATTAAATTACCTTCATGACTTACAGATACATGTCAAATCAATAACAGATCAATAAGAGAGTTGAATTGGTTACATTACAATGCCCTAAAAGACTTAATGCATGAATCATTCACCGATATAAGACCCATTAAGTATTTCTGATATTCCTACTATTAATAAGTGCTTGATTAAGTATCATCAAACAAATAGTACTTGTTTTCAGTAATAGTGAGCTATCCTTAAACCGCTGTACCATCTTTAACAACAGACCATATTTAAGTGAAAAGTAATTGTGTGTGTGTGTGTGTTTATGTGTTTATACCTATCCACTGGAAATGCAACTGTTTGAATGTGAACACAGATAGTTATGTGTATCTATGCTTGTGTGTATATGCACGTGTGTGTTTGTGTGTGCATGCTTGTGTGCTTATGTGTGTATATGCTTGTGTGTGTGCATGCTTGTGTATACACGTGCTTGTGTATGCTTATGTGTGTGGTTTTTGAGGGGAGCAGCAAAGGACAACCTTGGGTTGTCCATTTCTCAAGAGCTTTTCACCTTGTTTTTGTTGTTACTGAGACAGTCTGCTCCTGGAACTTGGGGTTTGCCAATTAGATTATTCTAGCAGGCCAGACTCTACTCCTGTCTCAACTTCCACACTGCATGAACCACAAACATAGGACACCAGGCCCAGCATTTTTGTGTAGATCCTGGGGGTGAGAATCAGATCCACCCAGTTGTGCAGCGTGTACTTTAGAGACTGAGCCATCGTGTCCAGACCTACAGTGTATTGTTTTAAAACTATCTTTAAATTATTGGTTTGGGAGAACCCACAATGGATCAAAAATTGAGAGGTGCCTGAAATAAAAATGTCTGAGGTCCTCAAGACTACACTTTATACAGACTGAGTTCTCGCTTGCCTGCCTAGACTGACTAATATCAATGTTTCATTCAAAAATACTAATATGTGACTATAGATGTTTCCTACGCCAGTTATGTTAGATAACTTACATATTAGCAAGTATCTAAATTTTAATTTGCAGCTAGCTCCAAGGGTTTCCTGACCAAGCAGGTGTTTAAAAAAAAAAAGAAGAAGAAGAAGAAGAAGAAGCCCTGTGTGAAAAGCACATTGAGAATTTCAAAATGTGGCAGGCAGACACCAGTGAAAAGGGAGTAGGGAGATGTGATGTACAAACAGACAGGTCAGAAGTTGGTGTGTGACATGGAACGTGAGTGTAGACTATACTATGAGTTTGGGATTTTACTCCCACTGATGCACAATGTTAAACTAACATATAGTATCTTGTAGAAGATAAACCCATATTTGCCTTTAGTAGTAATACAAATGTTATGATGTCTTATGCAAATAGGAAGTGATTTAAACCCGGGCAAAATTAAATGGAATGAATGGGTAAGTCTATTGCAGTCCCAACGCCCAGCCATAAAGGTAGAATCAATAGTAAAATAACTTCTTCCTCAGTACATAGGGCCTTAGCTTCTGCAATGACAGATGCATACCCCCTCCTCAGTTTTCCTCTGGAGAACTAAATATAGTGCAGGTTAATGCATTAGCTTGCTTTATTTCCTCCTGCCATAAAACAAGGGAAGTTACAGTATGTCCAATGAGTAAGTACGATGAGTCTATTTCTGGAAATGATAAGCAGAATCTGAAATGATATTTAAGGGTTTGTGAATTAACTCTAATAGATCAATCAAAACATCTAGTTCTACCTGTTGGCCTGAAGAAGAGGAAATATCTGTCTATTAAGATTAATAAATATCTGGACAGCTAATTTTACTCCCCCCCCTCCATGACCATACCATTAGATGAGCCATCAATAAAATAAGTATCTGTCTGCAGAATTGGAGAAGCTTGGGAAATTTTTATGATCACAAATTCAGTTCTTATGAGAAAATCCCATAGTTTACCAGCTGGATAATCATTTCCTATACTTCCATGGAGTTCTGTGACACTTTTAAAAACTATTGCTGTGTTTTAAAAAAGTTACCCAAGCTACCAGAGGAAGAGAGGATTTATTTTATCTTACATTTCCACGTCACAGTCAGGGCAGGAACTCAGAGACAGAATCTGAAGTAGAGGCCATGGAGGGATGCTGCTTACTGGCTTACTTTTCTTGCCTTGCTCAGACTGCTTTCATATGCAACACAGAACCACTAGCCCAAGGTACCACCCACCATGGGCTGAGTCCTCCTCTATCAATACACTAATCAAGAAAATGCCCCACAGCCAGTCTGGGGCGGGGCATTTTCTCATTTGAGGTTCCCTCTTCTCAAATGACTATAGCTTGTGGTCAAGGTGAACAACAAAAAAAAAAGTTTCTGCAACTTTCCTTCACTGGGAAGTTCAACAGCTATTCCAACCCAAGACGGAATGGCTAAATTTGGGGCAAACGCTGATAAGGTACAGCTGAAATTTGCTTACAGCTACCTAACTTCATGGTCTTGAGGCCTTCCTGTACATCCTGTATTTTGTGAAAATACATACTGTGCTGAAGAGGAAGGCATCCTCTGTGGGGCCAGAGCCCAGCATACAGCAGTGCTCTGAGCACTGAAACACTGAATGAGGAAGCAAGCGAACCCCAAAATGTGCCGCTCTCCCTATAAATCGTCTTTGCTTCTCAGACATGTGAAAACTGTGTCATAGCAACAGAGAAGGCTTGGTTGCTAAGCTCTTAAAAACAGGTGATGGCCCATCTGTAAGATGATTATCAACAACAAAATACAGGCTGATCTTCTAATATACACAAAATAAGACACATGACACAAGGCACAATTATGTCAGAATAGCTTCATGGTATAAATAATCTGTAGGGGGTTCTGTTTATTTCCAGAACAACTTTGTGGGAAAATATAAACAAGTCCACATTTAGGTGACCTCCATACTAAGTAGATAAATAGATCGTGACCATGAGCAAGCCTAGTTACTTAAACCTCTGACTCTAACACAATTAGCTTCAGAAACGTTTCAACTTTGCAGCTTCCCACTAATGTGGGAAAAGGTTCGCATAGTAGCTCTCAAAATGTTGTCTAGATAATTCCTCGGTGACACTGACTACGTGGGTGTGTTGTACTAAACAGACGAGGGTAAAGAGGCTGCTTTGATTTGGAATTAGAGGGAACCGATCAATTGGTATGGACACCAGTGCTGACCAATTGTCACAGAACTGCAGAGCCCGGGGTGCCCAACTCAACTGAGTTACTGAGTTGCTGGAAGATTGCAGCTCAGTTCAGTTGTTTAATGGGTTTCTTTCGCAGTGGGTATCCTAAAACAGAACACGGCACAGAGGCAGCATCCCCAGTCAGCTGTGCCCCAAACCTCAGCATCAACCTGCCAGGACTTGGTTCTCTGGAAACATCTTTTAAAGGCTGTAGAAGGAACTCTTCCAACACAAAACTCAGCTGTGAGGACCTCTCCTCGCTCCTTCAGGGAATGAGTGGGTTGCTGTTTACTTGGGTTAGTGAATTTTAGAACTCCATTGTTTCTCTGAAACATGCAGCCCGCAGTTACTGCTTACACAGGATTATTATAATCTAGCCTGAGTCCCGACTGCTGACAGCAGCAAGGTAGTGCCCTTTGTTTGCCAAATTTTTGTTTTCCCAAGAACCAATCCTACTTCATAAAGATATGTTTCCAGGATACATGTAATTATGCTGCGTCTAACATCTGTTGCTTTGTGTTTCCAGAGCCTCACAGAGCTGAGATAAGGATGAGGTTCTAAGTCTGTGCTAACGGGTGGATGACTAAAGGAGTAAACGATTTAATACTCAGAGCACGTATGTAAGAGCAGGTTTGAGCAGGAGCCACAGTTCCGTTTCAGTACTTTCCGATACAATTAATTCATCTGGATCTCTCTTTAGATTGCTTCCACATGGCTATCATTGTTTTTCAGTATCCTGATTTGTTCTGAATCACCTTTCCTATGATTTCACATAGGAATCTTGGGGAACCTTGTACTTTCTGTGTCTTCTAAAGCCAGCCACCTGGCATAAGGAATCACTTCTGGTCAAATATAGCTGGGAAAAAAAATACTGGCAGCCTCGTTTCTAGTATTTCACCCTCAGGTGCACAGTGGATTCAGGTAACAGCACGGCGCTGCCTTTGCAAATGTAGGTCAGAATTCTGACTGAGCTCTAATGTGGCTTACTCAGACCTGAATGAAATAGAATGTCCACCTAGGTCACTTCTCCCCATGGCTATTAAATGGTTTAGGTGTGGGACCAAGAATCTGGTAGCTCAATGCAGGTCCCAACATTAGAAGTAATTACTAACTGCATCTAAAGATTTAGAATGAAGGGAATACTAGTCTTTTGTTTGTTTGTATGGTTGTGGGGGTTTTGAGGTTTTGGGAGTTTTTTTGGGGTGGGGGGTTTGTACCTAAATGTGAAATAAGCATATAATGGATGTCAAGGGACCAGAGAGTAATCTGTGTCTGATAACAACAATCACATTAGTAACCATATTAATTAACTTTGCTAAACATTGACAAGAGCAAGCAAAGTCATGACATGGTTTGTAACAGGCACTCAGGTATTTTTCCAGACTGTAAAACTAAACATTTATATTCACCCTGTATTCAGACTGACTAGAATTGCCAAGTTCCTCAGAGCCAGAGCTTTGAAAACCTACTTAAAATGAAAACAAAATTAAATCTCTTTTTACAAATTATTTCAATATGCCTTATTTCACTTGGATACCCTAATAATCCTTATTTCTTGGTAGTTGTTTTTTAAAATATACCTTTAAAGAAAATTAAAGATAGTCATTGTATTAAAAGCAAAAGATAATCCTAACCACACAGTTAGGAGTAAAAAACTCACTTGCAGATTAGGAAAACATTTCATTACAGTTTTGTAGTAGATTCATCCATTGTGGACTATATGGCCCAGAATTCATACATTAACGCCCAGCCAGCACCCAGTGGGACTGTGTTTGAAGAGCAAGCAATGAGGCCATTAACTAACCTGAAATGACATCTCAAGGGAGAACTGGTCTGCTTCTATATAAGAAAACAAGATTCTCCTTCTTGCTCTCATTAGCTCTTACTCTTTTTCTCTCTTGCTCCCTCTCTGTGCTCCCTCTCTGTGCTCGTGCTCTCCCCCCCTCTCTCCCTCTCTGCTCCCTCTTTCTCTCTTTCTCACTCTCATTCTCCTGTTCTCACCTACTCATTTGCTTGCTCTCTCTTGCTCTCAGCAGATACCAGGGTCAGGCCAGATGAACACTCAGCAAGAAGGAGCCCGAGAGAGGCACTTCAGGAACCAACCCTGGTGGAACCTTGAACTTTCAGTCCTGGAAGTATGAGAAGAAAGTCACCTCTGCTGTTTAACCCACACTGTCTGTGCTCTCAAGGCAGCTCCAGCCAAGCTGTGCCTCTCCTTCCTTACCTTGCCCCCACATTAATTTCTTATTCCGTAACAGTTCCAAATTGTCTTCTGTGGGTGATCCATTGTTTTTTGTCATTATATGGAAACCTGATGGCTGGCCACACAACTCAATCTCATCCCTTCTTTCAGTCTGGGTCCAGTGCCTCCCAGTGTAAGTGCTGAAGAACAGTTAGTGCCAAAGAGGAAATACTTTCAGTAGAGGCCTATGTTATTATTATTGATTTGAACTACTGAGGTATATTGAGAGACCACTGAATTATTTTAGGTAGCAATCATCAAGATAGCAAGGGCTGCAAAAGAGTCTGGTGACACGGATTAAGGTGACTAAGGACCTGTTTAAGAAATGACAGTATCATTTACAGTAGGACCCACACTGCTTGCCAAATGGGTCAAGTTGAAATCTCTTGCTATTCTG
Source organism: Mus caroli (assembly GCF_978045245.1). Classification (NCBI taxonomy): domain Eukaryota; kingdom Metazoa; phylum Chordata; class Mammalia; order Rodentia; family Muridae; genus Mus; species Mus caroli. The sequence goes on along the minus strand of NW_028227257.1, from coordinate 100,901,231 downwards.
GCTTCAGATTTCCTTTGGTGTGTTTTTGGGTTTTGTGTGTTTGTTTTAAGTCTTCAACTAGAGCAAGAGCTGGTGCTTCTCTGAGCTTCCAAAGAGCTCCAAGACCGAAATTCATTAGATGGATCTGAAAAGGTGCTCCCTATCCCCAAAGTGTCCTCCTAGGAAGTGGGGACCCTCAGCCCTTTCAGATCATTCTTTCTTCACAAATGTCATCCTTTCCTGACTCCAGGGCTGAAGGAAATGCTTGAGGAAGGTCCTGGATGGAGCGATTCTAGCTCACACAAAATATGCCCCCAATTTTAGACATTCACCCTTAGAAGCTCCCATGTTAATGATTTTAGAATCTCATAAAAACGACTTGATGGTGTAAAGAGATAAAAGAAAGAAGACTTGGGTTGATTCTGCAAGTTTTCCCTAAAAGCAATACAGTCAGCTGTTTACCTTATGCACTTCCTATTAGCTTTCTTGCCCAAACCAGTTTCAAATTTTAATCATCTCTGACAGACAGTACTTCTGCAAGTATTACGACACACAAAGTGTAAAGTACCAAGTAGGTAAGGAAATGCATATACTGTTGTGATGAAAGGATTCAATAAAACTATGTGGATAATTTGTAATAATTTATTATAAAAAAAACCACGCTGTCATGTAAGAAGCCTTGCACAGTCCCACTGCTCAACCAAGTCTTGCATCTTTGGCTTTTGAATTTAAATTTAAAATGGCTCTTGACCTTAACTTACTCCTATATCATCATCCATAAACTTAAAAAAATATTAAAATTCCATGCTTAAAAGGACCCTTTAATTTGGAAATATTTATTATCCTAAGGCACAACTAGATTTTCCTCTCATATACAGGGGATCAGAGAGACAAAAGGAAGAAATCCAATTATTTAAAGCAGTAATCCCTTAACACTAGGATTTTGTTTTAATTATGAAGAGTGTGTCTTATTAAAAACAAAACAAAGCCTTGTCCTTTAAGGGAAGAAACCCGATGTTTCTCTAGTGAACGTGTACACAGGACTTCCTACGTAATGTTTAAACAAATTAATTTTGCTATTCTTCTATCTCCCATGGTATTATTGACTTCCTAAAAGAGCATCAAAAAAATAATTACAGGCCCACCTGCTCAGGGTGACTACAAGACATGACACAATCTTAATAGAAATATGTTTCTTTCTATTGTCCCCACCCTTGTGAGTAGGGACAAAATTTACCATGCTAAAAGCTAACCAAGGCACAGGAAATTCTCATTGGAGTCTTTTATATAGCAAATATCAGTCCATATATACACAACACTTGAAAACCCCTTTTAAAAATGTGTCCCCAAGTCTTCTTTCCCCTCAAATACCTTATGTAGGGGTGTAGGGGAGATTGTGCAGAAAACTAGGGAAACGTGACAAAGTGAGCTGTCTACTCCTCGGGAAGAAGGAAGTCACTGGAACACCCGTATTCAGTTTTGCTTCAGTTGTACAGGGAGACAAACTAAACCACAATCTGTGGAAATGATATTCCCTTTGGACTCAGCCCACCAGCCCACTTAAGCAGTTGAGTGTTGGGCACAGAAGGCTGGAGCAGATCCCTATTTCTCAAGGGACACTCCTGTCCCAGGCTCTCCTATTTCAGGCCTAGATGAAAAGCTCCACCAACATGCAGCTTCATCTGGGTCTTATCCTCCAAACGGACTCTTGTAAGGATCCTAGTCTACCACCCTGCTGCCGGGGAGAACTGAGTTCTGGATGAGAAGTCACACAGATGCCACAGCAGCCAAAGCTGAGCCTTGAGAGACAGGCACAGAGTGTGATGTCAGCCAAGTGGTGGCAAGCAGGGGAACAGAAGGTGATTCTAATGATGTAATCCACCCAAGGGACAGAGAGGGCTGAGGGGAGCCAGGGCCACTGAACGAACGTGGAGATGTTGGCATTGCTGCCACCCTGAGCATGAAGGAGGCCAATAGCTGAGACAGAAAAGCATAGTCTTAGCAGCACCACACATCTTATGAACAGGACCATGCCTGCTATGTGTGTTTGCTCTATCAGCTTATTGAATTGACAACACCCTCTAATAAAATCTAATTACTTTTCCAGCAGAAAATAAGGACATATGCTACTAAATTCAAAGGAAGGTTTTGGGTTTTCATTTCACTAATATTCTAGATTCACTTAAATGCCTCACACACACACACACACACACACACACACACAAAGATGTCATACTACTTTCTTTGAATAAATATGCTTTATAAGTAGAGAAGACAAGACAGTAATAGAGTATAAAAGGAAATGCCAGTGTGAGTTCTTAATTTCTGCTCTTCTCTGACAAGGTGGTGCCAAGAGAAGCAAGAAAGGGCTCCTTGACTATTGTAGTCAGTGACCTTCTGTTTTCTACAATCTCTCCAGTGCCTGTGAAGACAGACTTCAACACTTCCTGGATTTTTCACTTCCAGTTCTTTGACCTGACCAAGCATGACCACCAAAGACACCAAGAAAGACTGGTATCCAAAAAGATATGAGCTAACCAGAGCCATGTTACTACTATATGTATGTGTATGTGTGTGTGTGTGTGTGTATGTATGTGTATGTGTGTGTATGTATATTTGTAAGTGTGTTTGTATGTGTGTGTATGTGTTTGTGTATGTATGTGTGTATGTATGTGTGTATGTGTATGTGTGTGTATGTGTATGTATGTGTGTATGTGTGTGTATGTGTATTTGTAAGTGTGTTTGTGTGTGTGTATGTGTGTGTGTGTATGTGTATGTGTGTGTGTGTATGTGTGTGTATGTGTGTGTATGTGTGTGTATGTGTGTATGTGTGTGTATGTGTGTGTATGTGTGTATGTGTGTGTATGTGTGTGTATGTGTGTGTATGTGTGTGTATGTGTGTATGTGTGTGTATGTGTGTGTATGTGTGTGTATGTGTGTATGTGTGTGTATGTGTGTGTGTGTATGTGTGCGTATGTGTATATGTGTGTATCATCAAGTTTATAGAACCTTATCATGTACAACAGAAGGCAATGTGTGCTTGAAATTTAGAAACCAAAAGGATCCATTAAAAGGGCATCTTTTATTTTCAAATGTCAATCAATGAGAGAGGTGAAAAAGCACAGTCACAAAAAGGGGCTTTTTAAAATACCATGTGTAGGTAGTGTCTACTTCTGTCCAAATTATGAGATTACAGTCCTGGTTCATTTTCCTAATATTTATATATAAAGCATAAAAGGAGCATAACATGGTGGAATATTCTAGATTTGCATTTAAAATGTGACTGAAAAACTCAAAACCTAAAACGGAAACAGTAGATAGTACCACAAAGCTAGCAGATGTTACTTAGGGTCATCTGTACAAAAACATAAGCATATGCCAAAGAAATCTGACACTATCATAGAATCAGTTGGTGACTAAAATAATAGCAGCTCCTTATGGCAATATGGTAATATCCATATCAAATGCACAACACATTATGTTGCAACAGTGTATGCAGACAAAAGAGCATTGCTAGCAGCAGTGATGACCAGGGCTCTGACTAAGTCGGAAATCAGAATACAAGGTTATTTCCAGAGTGCAAAATAGGTGGTAAGTTGAAAGTGGTGCATGGTTTGAATTTTCAGAGTTGGTCATACATCAGCCTTCCTTTGACTTCTATAAGCTCAGAACAGACCACACAGCAGTAGCTGTGTCTTTATAAGAACCCCAAATGTGGTTTTATTTATTCAAGAGTTATGTCAGAGATGGGCATTATATTTAAAATTTATCTATGTATGTATGTGAGTGTTCTATTTGCTTGTATGCTTGCATGACAGAAGAGAGCATCTGATCCTATTATAAATGTTTGTGATTCCCTCTGGTTGCTGGAAATTAAACAAACACAGGACCTCTGGAAGAGAAGCCAGTGCTCGTAACTGCTGAGCCATCTCTCCAGCCCTGATACACCTATTCTTAAAGCCAATGATAATACTAAGTCTAGGCTATAAATAAGAATCCCTTAACCAATGGTTTGTGTGATGCCCCATATTTATTAGCCAAGCAATATGTAACTGCTGACTCAATATTTTAACATTAAGCACCAAAAGCCAAAAAAAAAAAATGTGGCATCTACTTCAGAAGGCTGAAATCTTCTATGACACTACTTTAGGCATAATTATGTTCACAATGAAGCAATTGGTAACATACACAATGGATACTAAGTAAATGTTGTTGACTAAAGGACTTTAAACACTCAAATCCAAAAGGTGCCCATAGCTTTTCTTGTTGGGATCTGTGCTGCATGCTTTGGGTTCTTAGAGCACAGCATCTCCTACACACAACAGGACACAGAAGTCTGGTGAGCAGCATCTCAAGTACAGAGATGACCCTAGGAGAAAAAAGGTTGACCAGTAATATACTTGTTTTCCAAGATGTTGCAAGTACTGGAAGACAGTTGGTCCTGATACAAAGAATTGACACAACCTGAAAACTGATAGATATCTTGAGCTTAGATGCTAAAGATAATTTTCCTAAAATATGACAAACGTTAAACTTAACAAAAGTAAACAACTTTTATGGAAAATTTAATCTCTATATTTTTATGAGAGTTTACTACTCTCATAAGTATTTAAATGAAATATTTAAATATATGTGGAATACTTATGGGGCTATGTAAATATATTTAACAAGATTTTAAGCAGTATTAGCTCTTTATCTGCATAATGGAACATCACCAGAACATACTGCCACTGTTTTATATTTTCAAAGAGTAAAATCATAAACTATGAGACCCTACACGTGACAACAGCTGTCTACTACCACTTATGTTATTCTTCCTGTACATTGACACAGTAGTTTGAATAATATGTTTGTCACATCCATAAATTTACAACTGAGCTAAACATTAATATTATGTTAAACCAAGATAATATGGAGATTTTAAGAAATAAATGGACTTTTTCTAATATTAAAAAGCTATAAACTTATTTTATATATTAAAGTGGTACATTTATAAACTGTTATTTCTCACTTTTATTTTTCATAATAACTGCTGGGCATGTTCAAAGATCATAACCTTATCAAGGTTTAACGATATTTTCTGAATGTAAAAGCTCTAAGCTATCATTATTTCTAAGCAGCATCCTCCATTCTAATAAGAAACAAGATACATTCAAGACCCTGGGGCTTCTGGAAAAAAAAACTGAAACTTAGGCTTGTTGGGGTTCGACTTACAGTGTTCAGGAGTAATTTCTCCTATTAATGCCTTGATCAAGCAATTTCCCTTCTGCCAGGTATTTTACTAATCCCTGACACATTTGACACAGGGTCTTTGGGAGGATCTGTAACAGACACAATGCTTTGTACTTAGCTCATTTGAGAATGGATATCAGGAATATCTACAATCTATCAATTACCTAGTTTTAAAAGTGATCCCAGGGAGCTCCCAGAGATTGAGCCACCAACCAGGAGCATGCACTGGCCAGTCCAAGGCACTTGGCACAAATATAGCAGAGGCCTGTCTGGTCAGGCCTTAGTGGGAGAAGATGTGCTTAATCCTGGAAAGACTTGAGACCCCAAGGAAGAGGGAGGCCTATTGGGGGAAGGGAGCACCTTCTCAGAGGCAAGTCAGGAAAGGATGGGATGAGTAACTATCGGAAGAGGGACTGAGGGGGGACTACGACAGGAATGTAAATAAATAAAATAATAAAAATTGAAAAATAAATGGTACCACCATTGCAGTATATTTTCCTTAAACCCCACAGTCTCCAAGTTCTATGTGATAATCTCCCAGAGGTCTATTATCCCTGTGTGCACACACAGCCTCCTGCTCTTCTGGTATACTGGCCATCCTCCTTCTCCTGTAACCCACTGATGTAGCCTGCCTGCATCCTTGATTGCCTTTCTAAATCAAAACTTGATTTCCAAAGTAAATAAATAAAATACAAATACAAATAAAATCAAACCCTTAACTTCCACTAGCATGCAGACTGCAAGGCTCCTGTTTAACACTCAGGTTGACAGAACAGGCTGGTCCCATATTCAAGTCCTGTATGATTCCTCATTCGATTGCCTCTCTATCTTCATAAGCATATGAGATTCTACATGGGCCTTGTGCTTATTCTACAGTAAGCCCAAACCTTCCCAGCACATTCTCAAAATAATCTCAGCATTGTTTTCTTTATCTGTGTTGCTGACTCGCAGTCAGACTCAGAGCTCACCCTAAATTCACCCTCATGGTATTTTCCCCGGTACATCCTGTTGCCATGGAACAAGATGTTGTAGTTTTTTCCTTGGCTATTTGTCTATAATCATTCACAATTCCCTGTAACACCTCATCTGCCCCAAATGTAAATCACCAAGTCATTCTCTTGCTACTATACCTTCCAAGAGTGTGTATAAGCCTTGACGTGGAGCCCTTTCAAACTGATTATAGTGTCAGAAACCCCAGCACATACTGAGAGCTTCTTAATAAAATTAAAACAAATGATTTAAAAGAAGCACTAATTAAAAGTATGCAAAAATACCATTTCTCATCTCTAACACTGGTTTTGGGGAATACTCCTTTGAAGAACATTCCCAGCGTCCATCTTCGATGGTTTACAAATGCCTGCATCTCCAGCTCGGGGGTGGGGGGGGTGGATACTAAACCTCTTGCCTCCACAGACCCCTTCACTCACAAGATAAACATATACTCAGACATTCATGGGTACACATAATTAAAATAATTAATACTAAACAGTTTGTTAAAATTCATATTTTCTTCATTTACTCAGAAATTACCAATGGTTAGAGAAATGCAACAAACTCTTATGTTAACTTTCTAAAATGGCAAAACCAGCCATATGATCTCGTCTCAAGGTTTTTAGGGCTAGAGGTAAGACCCTGAGTCTTCACTATTACTTTGTGGGATGTGGGGCCAACAACTCTGGAAGGTACTAGAAGATTCTAGATTCCCTGTAGAGGCAGCATTATAAGAATTGCAGGCACCAGAGTTAGACTGCCAAACTTTGGATCCAATCAACTCCATGTACTAGTAAGGCTTGGGGCAAGATAATGCTCAGAATATCAGGGATAAAAAAAAAATTCCCTCTTCGATGATAATGTCGTGTTGCAAAGGTAAAACAATAAAAAAAACACTTAACACAGAGCCTGGTGGTATAAACACCAATTGATGTGTGTTCACTATTTGCAGCCAAGCACAGGGCATCCTTGTATAGGAGCAGTAGACATTTGCACAATACTGTTTCTGATAAAAGGCTTGGAGCATTCACAGGAATCCCCTGATGCCAGCTGGCATGCTACTTTAGACTTATCCTTGTGCTTACTGTAAGTGCATAGTATTATACCAATCATGCAAAAAATAAAATTAAATTAAATTAAAAATTTTAAAAAGTTGTGAAAGTATTTAGTCTCTGTGTGTGTCTGTCTGTCTACTTGTCTGGCTAGCTCTAGATTTAGTCTAAAATCTTGTTTTCATGTCAAACATTAGCATGAGGTTCAATTTCCAGCAATGACCTCTCCTTCCTTTCATTTTTCCTAACTTCTCCTAGCACACCCTCACTTTGGGAATTCTAAAATCATAGGAAGAATCATAGCTGATTTATCCAGGTAACTTGAAGTGCTATCATCTAGTCACAAGACACACTAGAAGCTGACAGACATACGATTGTAATGGACAGTTGAACAGTGAGACCTCACAACTGCAAAGTACAGTGGATTTGTCTGGTCCTCTAAATCACACTGTCAAACTCCAGTGGATTCAAACATGCCCCAGCCAAGGCAACCATAGCTGCTTGCACCCAACAGTACTCTGCTGTCTGTACCCATCACCTTGGCTCTCAGTCTTTATCTTTGTCATCTGTACATTTCTTCAGTCCTCTGAAGGGCCCCAAGCTTTGGACAGTGCCATCTGCTTCACAACTCTAATCTACTGACCTTCGCTTCCCCTATTCCCCAGGTGCCTTTTACCCGTGTGTCCCTGAGGGGCCAGTGGAAGATTTGTCTCCTATCCCAGGGAGCACTTGTGTACCAGCTTCATTCACAAAGAGCCCACAGGAATAGAAAGAAAGGAGAGGGAAAAGGAAAATAAGATAGGTTAATTTGGAACATGTTTGCCTTCGAATGGGCTCTTCATCTTTTGGAATAAATAGTAGTCTACAGAATTTCACAAGGTCCAAGGGACCAGATAGGATAATGACCATTTCAAATCAGAAGCACATTGATAACTGTCAGATTTGTTCAAACAATAAACACAGCAAAATGTGGTGAACAGTACAGTGGTTTTTACATACTATCACTAGCCAATTAACCCACAAAACAAAAGCCGTCTTGTATACACAAAACACTTTAGAGTAACTGCCACTTTGGCATTTCCAGATCAGCCTGGTTACGTTTTTTGTTTGTTTGTTTGTTTGTTTGTTTGTTTGTTTTTCCTTTGGATTTGAATCTGAACTTGCGATCCCCTGCCTTGGCCTCCAGAGTGCCACCAAACTCAGCCTAGAACTCAGTCGCTTTTCTTGTTAACAGGCCATTCAAATTGTATGACTCCCTCCATTCTACACTGGGATGAACATTTTGAAAAGTATGCTTTCCTGGGTAGAAATATACATTAGAACTAAATCCTGAAAATAGAGAAAACTTAACCTTTTACTTTATTTTCTCTTTTCTCCTTAGAAGTACTGGGTTGGGGATTGACCCAGAGCTCATAAGCATCCTCTCCCTGAGCTACATCCCTAGCTCAAAAACAAACATGCATTTGTGTTATTACAGCATTGTCTAACGAAGTTTCCACCAGCCTTTTACATACATTAGACTTAGATAAATTAAAATTCAATCTTATTTCAAATTTTGTTCTTCTATCTTACTAGCTGTATCTTTATTGTTCAAATAGCCACGGGTGGCACATGAGACCTGTCTTGACCAATTTCAAATGCATCATACCTCAAGGTCCGACTGGCAATCCTATAAGATGATGTCACTCTACACTGTTTTTACGATGTGATTTTTCTTTGTTTTGTTATGATGTAGACCAATTTACCTTAATAAAAAAAACAAAAGTCTTGGGAAATTTTCATATGATAAATAGGCATTTTAAAAGTGTATTAGCAGGTAAAATACAGTTACTACATAAACTTGAATCTGTCTCTATGTCTCTTGAGAAGCGTTTCAAGTTTGGTGGCTCTGAAACATACCACCCCGAGATGGTTTCTTATTAGTGCGCAGAGTGACAACTCAAAGCACCATGTCTTACTAATTACTGCCTCCCTAACTCACATGAGGAATAGGTCACTGGAGGGGTTAGCCCCTCCTTCCATTATTCGTGACCACACGGCCCTCTGACAGATGTCTCAGTTTGGATGTAAGGCAGAGCTCTGGGTATCTGTTTCGCTTACATCTGTTCCCAAACAGCTTAGGCAGATTAATACTTAGCACAAGCCCTGCCCAGCTAAATCTCCAACTCCCATTTAAAAAAAAAAAAAAAGAAAAGATCATTTCTTTTCCTCATTTTCACATTGTCCCACATTACCTTTCTTTTTGCTAAACTTCCAGTAAGTAAATGTGTTTGTATCACCTTAAAGCCAGAGAAAACCATTTTGCCTTGTAACAAGAGACACTTTCCAGACTCCCTGAAACCTGGCTTTCTTAGCTTTTTCTGGTCACTGATCTAATTCTCTGAGCTCAGAGCTGTGATGAGAACATTTTCTTTTTAAAAGAAAACAACTTTAAAATGTATCAGAAGTAGTAAATATGTGAAAATAGAGTTGGAAATCATAATTAAAAATTGAAACCCTCACTCTTGCTCTCTTACCTCTTATTCTCTTGCTTCTGTTGCTCGCCCCCCTCTGCCTTCTCTTCCCCCCTCCCTCCACGTGGCCATGGCCGACCTCTACTTCTCTACACTTCTCCTTCTCTCTGCCTTTCTACAATAGATGCCTTAACTCCCCCTCCCCCAGAAAAAAAAGAAAAGAAAAAAAGAAACTTTATGTAAAAGTGTTTGAAACATAATATTTTAATAAGATTATAGAGTCTGCTCAGAAGTTTGGTAAAGATCACATAAACATAAAATAAAACAAAGTTAAGGTGGGATGGGATGCCACTTCTGTCCATCATGAAAAATCTTCGAACAAGTAGACAATGCCTATGAAGCAGGCCCAGTCCATTGTCCATCATGCCCTAGTGCTGGAGAACTGAAGGGCACTCCTGTTTACCACATGGTCCTTTTAATGAGAAAGTCATTAGGTTCTGCCAAAAATCAAAACCACTTCTCCACATACACCAAAATGCTGAATCCCCTGGCCATTCAAAGCCTACTCAGGTTTTTTCCACTGGACAAAAAGTGTCCTGGTTTCTATTCTTTTAATTATAGCTTTACAGGTGATCAGAACTGATGTTCTTTTGAAACTTTACTGTAATACAAATCCTTCATTTTGATTATCATCTAAATAAACTGTTGCTCATCCATGTTTGCTGACTTGTCTACATTACATACACACTTGCAGGTCCCAGAATTAAGACCTAAGAGACTTTCGTGCCTTTGCCTGAACTATGCTCTATACCATATATGCAAACAGGTGCCAGAAATGTAGGGGCTCCAGTAATATATTCTCACACTCCACGTTGTTGATTTTTGTAAATTATGGAGTTAACTTGGTGAATTATGATCGTCATTTGTAATGAAAGCCAGAATGACCTTCACAGATCAATGGTGAGGTTTGCTTCTTTGAAATTTTCATTTTAGATGATCATATATCTGCTTAGGTGTGTGTCATGCTTTTCTGTTCACCCAGAGCCCTCATTTAAGAGCAATGAGAAAGAAGAGAGGAGGCATATTCCCAAAATGAGGAGAACTGGGGGCTATTGATAGATGCCACAGAGGTCCATCCATCCCAAATACATTTGTAAGTGAAGTATGACTAAGCTTGACCTGGCCCAACTTCCCCATCCCTTGTTTTCTTTATCTTGCTTTTTTTTTAATGGGAAAGAAATAACACCTGATCACATAAAACATTAAATATCTTTGTGATCAGGATATACAAAGTCTTGTGTCTTCTACTTTAATATAACAATCCAAATTAAAGATCACCAGTTGACAAACACATGTTCCTAGAAGTATGCCATTGGTTGAGACAATGCAATGGACAAACATTATTATTGAAAATATTAAACTCTGGAGACATCTGAGCTGGCAAGGCACAGGCTACCAGTCATAGTATAATACAGGTGGATTTCGACAGTTCTGGCTGAATGGACCTGATCTACACTCTACACAAGACTGGGCCTATCAACATAATGGATCAAGGAGAGGCCCACAGCGCCTTATCTTTCCAAGATGAGCTGTTGGCTACTGATGGATTCTGAAGGAGGAGAAGTCACCTTCTTCAATTGTGTACCCACTGAAGAGTCCATTGGGCTTCAGTGGATAGATTTAAATTCATAATCACATAGCTGATACTGACAAAATTCCATGGGTCTCACACATTTATTGTATGAATTATAGAGAGAAGGGTATGTTGATAGGGATGATAAACTTTAGAAGAGATTACAATAGTCAGAATGTACCTTACACATATGTGAAATTGTCAAATAGCAAATTTAATAAAAGCTAAAAGAAACAGGCAAATGCCATTTGTATATGCCTAAGACTTTGAGAATCCCTGTGAATCTTGGCACCTTATACCCAGCCCATTTGGACTCAGAAATCTCACCTGATTCTATTCTAATATCTGTAGGGCATTGCTCCCTTTTATGTCCCAGACAGCTAGCTCGGCAACTACCTTACACCAGCATGCATAAACTCATGTAAGATCCACAAGTAAGGCGGTCACAATCTTCGGTCCTAACCAGATCATCAAGGGCTATTGCAGCGATAAAAAATATCATTCTCTGAACTGGATAATGCCTTACGGTTCATATAGTTTATATGACAGTGCCAGACTCCTGGTCTTTATGACCCTGGAGCTGAGCAAAACAGGAACTCCCTGCTAGACCCTCACAGCAGAGAAAAGAGGCAACACTAACTCTTATATTAGAAATCCAGGAACAATACACAGTAAAAGACTTTCAAGGAGCTTGTCCTCTAATGTGAATGGAAAGCTGATTCCTGTCTCCGTATAGGAACTCCAAATGCCTAGAGAGAATGAAGGAAACAAATCTAAAATGAATCTTCACTAGTATTAATGAGTGCAAACATGGAAGCATTGAACAAAGAGAAGAGGAAGCCAGTTCCAGGTGGCAGGAGTCACATGAAAATCACAGTCCATGGGATTCTATTTCTGCCATCCTGTCTATCACAAGGTGATGAAATTTGATGAATGCACTGGGAAATAAAGATGAAGAGACAGGCAGGTGTAGATCATTGCAATCTCATGCTGTGTTAGCCCATTCCCTACTATTCAGTGGGTTTTCAAAGAAATAAATGTGGTCCCATTAGGCAAAGTGCAACCCAAGGAGGCAGACTCACTCACTCTGACCAAGAAATGTTCACTTTAATGCGGGTTATATTGGAGATCTCCTTAAGAATATTTTTATAATGAATTATGGTTCTTAAAGTGGAGAAAGACGATCCTCCTATAGGGGATGAGTTGATACTTAGCAGTGCTTATCATAGTTCAAGGCACTAGGTAAAACTGAAGCTCACGAGGCAGCAATCCACCATAAACATGGTCATGCACTAAACCTTCTCCTTGTGGCTGGTACATGCTGGAGCTAAGGGTAAACCAAACAGATAATCTAGCTGTCTTCATTCCTCCATCCAGAACTGGACTTCAACATTCTTTACGTTCACTGTGCACCGAAGCAATGCCCTCCTTAACCCTGCCTACAGATTGTTGGCCTTGAATACAAGACAGGGAGCTGAGGGAAGTGAATTCTAACCTCCTCCCCTGAAGGATTGGTGGAAGAAATGAGTCAGGCAAAGGCCAAAGATCCTGCCTAATGTCTTCATCTCTAAACTCAGGCCTGCTCTGTCAATACACCCCTTGGAGCCTAGGCATAGTATCTGCTGCAGACTTACTACTAGTTCCAACAGTTCTTTCTGGACCCACATCTTATCTGATCTTTGGAAATGAAGAAACCCCTCTTATCCATCAGCATCTGTCTGAAACTATACATAGTCCTGACCCCAATATACAAGCACTGTAAAATAATAGCAGGTGATTGATCAAATATCAATGATAGCTACAAAGTGACTTTCAGGCAAGTAGTTATGCAGTGTGGATATACTTGACAGTTGGCTACACTGAGTGAGAAGCATATGTAGTCACAACAGACAAGGCTCCTTGGAACATAGACCTGAGAGATGGCAAACATCCATATTGCAGCCATAGGTGGGCACAACTGGAATGAAATTAAAGCCAAAGCCATTAACACAGCAGAGGTATGGAAGGTGAGCGTTTTCAATAAGGATTCCACAGGCCATCATTATCGAGTGGGCTTGGAATAGAGATACTGTGGATCAATTTAAAATTAAATAGAAAAGAACGATAGAACTTTATATTTTCTACTGAATTAACCTTGAGTTTCTTGTCATCAGGCCCCTGTTAGTTTTGAAATATTCTGGTACATTCCTGACTGGTGCTCATCAGTTTCAACCCCAGGCAACAGCCTTTCATTTCTGTTCTTCATTTAAGCCTCCAAACCAAACTGTCTTTCAAACTCCCATCATAAATTTGGTGAGGTGACCTGCCTCCTCCAAATTCACATCCAATTGGAAAATAACCATATTGGAAAATTATCTGCCATTGTAATTCAGCAGGGATATTATTCTAGACTTAGGGTTTCTCTTGACCTCAATGGCCACTGATCTTATAAGAAGGAGCAAGAACACATGGAGACAATGTGAGTCCATGTGAACATACAGAGTTATGTAACCACAAGCCAAGAAATACCAAGAAACACTAAGTCTAAAAACATGAGGGAGGGCCTTCAGAGAGATGTGGAAACTGTACTCAGGATCTCACACATCCAAGACAATGAGCCATATGCTCTACCACTGAGATACACCCCAGGCCCTCAGCTAACATCTTGCTATCTAACAATACTGCAAACCCTTATGAAATAACATTGTACTCAATTTTCTTTTTTTCCTCCCCCTAAATTTTGGGAACTTAAACAGCTAATTGAGCCTTTATGATATTTCCCATATCATGAACAGATCACTTTCTTTTGACTGCACTGAAATCCCAGTGGATCTTTAGATCATCTCACAACATACTGGTCACTTCATATCTGATGCCTGCCTGCCTGCCTGCCTGCCTGCCTGCCTGCCTGCCTGGTCAGTGTCAGCCTTTGGAGTCCTGTCTTTAGGTGTCAGACAAAGTTGCTAGTCCATGTAGTCCTTGTGTGTTGCCTCTTCAAAACATTCAGTGACACACCTGAGCACTTAGGACAAAAGTTGACAAGGGAACAACTGCCCACAGGATTAATATCTTCCCTAACAAGACCAAATGCACTAAACTAAAAATATCCCTTCATTTAAAGAAAAAAAGGCCCAAACTCATTGCTGGTGTATTTAAGCTTCCCACCTCAGCCTGAAGAGACTCACATGAACCTCATCTTTTTAGAAGATCACACAACTCTCCCTCTAAGTCAACCTTGAACCCAATAAGGCAACTGCATTCAGAGTCACTTACCCTGTCAACAAGACCACCAACTAATCCCAGTCGCAGCAGTAATGGCCTCCATAAAACACATCAGTGTCTTCCCTCATCATACTCAAGATGAACAAGTTAGGGAAGATCATGGAGTGTTTTGTTTCTCAATGAAACTGCTACTATACTCGGAATTTTAAAATGTAGTGCTCTGATAACATCTCATATACACCATGAAATAACATCCAGAGAACTCATGACCCCAGCCCCACCCTGGGAAGTTAGGCACCTGTCAAGCAACAGCAGCCATGGCTTCCTCTACCACACACTTCAACACAACGTTCTCCTACCTGTGGTGGTTTGTCTCTCCTCTGCTCTGGACCCCCCATTACTTAGTCCTCATCACCCGTATCTACGATAATGCAACATCAGAGTGCTTAGCTCATACCATCACCTAATGACTACTCTCTACCCACTGGATTTAGTAATGTACCTCTTGGGCTGTTCTACAAATACATGTGCCAGGTTTCTGAGGCGCCTGGTTTAAATACCAGGTGTTAATTGCAAAGAAAACTAGTGTGCTCTGTACCAAGAGAAAGAAAACCAAGGGTCTTAGGGCAAAATTAAATACTTGCAAACTTCCGAGTAATAAAACTGTCATGAGAGCTTTCAAATTCTATTACCAGGAGTGCTAATTAAGCCTCCTTCTCCTCAGTCACCACTCACTACAAAACAGGATTTCTTTCCTCTTGTCACGATTTGCCTTTGTGCTGTAGCCGTGACCTACGCGGGAGGGTGGGGTGCAGTATTGCTGCACTGCAGTCTCTAAAAGCTTGTAGCTTAAATTGGTTCCTTGGGCTAATCGAGATTCTAGTTACAAACATTTATATTCCCCAACTCAGGCTGCTTTACAGGCTAAAAGAAAGATCCCATATCCCTGCACCTTGCTTGTCATATTAAAGAATCGGAAGAATCGGGGAAAATACTTCTTCACCTTGGGCTTTCAAAAGCCGTGAAAACATTTTACTTAAAGCCCAAAGTAGCTTTGCTTGAGTGAACAGCACTGCACCTGTGGCTCGGGCGGAATTCACACTCCTCACTAATTCTGGTCCCTGACTGGATGGTTTCACTTACTTAGACGTTTGGACAAGAAACTTTCAAACAATGACTTTTCCATTCTATAACAAACTGCAGCACAAGGAGTACTTTTTCCCTCTGGAGGCGGGAGGAATCAGCTGTTTTTAATTTCATAAACTCTAGCTAATTAAAACAGACTGTGAACCACATTCTACTGTTCTCCAAGACAGGTCTAACTGAAGCCGACCTGAAATATTTCTACTGCAAATTGCAGCATCGCATTTTCTTGTTTAAAAAAAAAAAAAAAAACTTTAAGTCAATAGAAGGTAAGTTTAAGTAAAGCACAAATCTGTGGTGCGATATTCTATAGAAATTCATTAAAAATCGGGTTTCAAAACTTGTTCCCGATGGAAGGGGAACTGCAACTTCCTGGTTTGCAATCACAACCCCTACAGGAGGCTGGGGGCGGAGGGTCAGAGGGGTGTCGGTGGTGGCAGGAGGGCGTGGCGGCAGCAGGGTGTGGGGGGCGTGGGAAGGTGGGGGGGAGCCGCCACTCACCAGCCGGGAGCTCGGGCTGGATGCGTCGCCACCGCAGGGCCCGCTCGCCCAGCGCCACATCGCAGCTTTCCCTCCCGATCTCGAAGATGCCACGCAGCAAAACCCGCTCGGGTTCAGCAGCTGCCTTTGGGTTCTCCGGAGGCGCCTCCTCCAGGGCGCCCACCCGGCTCCTGCGTCTCCCCCGGAACATGGTGACGCTGTGCTGGGCCAAATTGGGGAGCCACCAGAAATCTTCTTGAGAAGGAAGTGTGGCTAAGCCACTGCCTGGGCCTTGTCCCACGCTGCCAAGGCAACCAAGAGCGTCTGAAGGAAGGCGGGGCGGAAGGGAGGAGCCCCGGGAGCTTTCTCTTTTGCCCCCAGAGAGGGCCACTGTCCTCTCTGGACCATGCTGCTAGTATGAGTTTCCTGGCTGAGCTCTGGGAGTTTGCCAGGCATCCCCCAATTGGATTGTTTAGGCATCACCTAGTCTCTTGTTAAATGAAGTGCAGGGTCTTGTCAGATTCGTCTAAAGAGTACCCAAAATTCTGAGTTGTGGCACAAGCCTTTAGTTCCAGCACTCAGGAGGCAAAGTTCCAGACCAGCCAGAGCTAAATAGTGCATTCTACAGCCATCAGGAGCACTTGTAAGACACTGCCCTAAAAAAATAAAAAAATAAAATAAATTAATTAATTAATAAAAATAAAATAAAATTGAACAGTAAGAATCTACTTACTGGGTGACTGCAGAAGTTGCTGGCCATGAGACACAAAGGAGTTTCAGTGCGCCAGGCTCTGTCTCTCTTCTCAGGGGTGTCCTCTGAGATTCCCCCAAGAAGCTACATTACCTGTGTGACTACATCTATATGACTGCCCAGGAGTAAGAGTAAACCCCTGATTTGCATAGACAAATGTACACCTCACAAAGTTGATATTACCTTCAAGGACCTCCAATAGTTTAGTGCATCTATTAAGAGACCTACCTTTCCCTGGATCCCTTAGCTCTGCCTGGATCCGACGCTGCTGCAGACAAACTGCAAAGAGCAGAGCTTACCCACCCAAACTCCACCATCATGCAAAAGGAGGCCTCCAGAGCACACCTTTAACTTCCTCCTGGTAGGAGGGGCAGTTCTCCTGCTGTGATTGCACAATAGAGTGACCTGGGAGGGCTGTTGCTGTTTAATCCAGTTGTCCTGGCTACATTTCAAAATGATCAATTTGCAATCTCCAGGGATGGGATCCAGGTTCCAGAAATACTTCCCTCTGAAAGTCTAGGATTTAGCCAGGGTTGAGAATTGCAATCAGAAAACAAGAGCCTAATGTTTTTGCAGACTAGGCAAGTAAAGAGGTTTTGTGAAGTCCTTATAATACTATGAGGGAGGTGGTCAGGCATTGAAGGGTGATTTAAAACTGGGGTTTCTGTACTATTACTTAAGGATTCCATGCATCTCATAGGCAGCCAATTCACTCTCTGTCCTGGTCACAGCCCTACCTCAGGACTGTTAGCTGCAGGAAGGTTTCTCTGGGCTCAACACTCACACTGTTGTAGACAAATCATTCCAAGCCTAAATCTCCAGTGGGCCAGAGAATCAAGGACTTCTATTCAAGGCACTGAAAGCAAACACTCAGCCTTCCCCAGCAATCAAGGAAAAGCCTTTGGTTGATCTCATTGCAGCCAGGGACAAGTGTTTCTCAGAGCAGAAGCCCAGCTACCTCCCGCTAAGTCTCTCATAGGCAGCCACTGGTAGGTAAGAGCTGTGCCAGTTCCAGGAAGGAAGAGTTCACTTCTAGAGTTAACATCCTGAGTTCACAGCTGTCTGGCAGACTCAAGCTCCCTGGCATTTTAAAAACTTGCTGAGAGCCAAGGCAAACAGGTCAAGGCAATGGCTACTTCTTAGGACCTTTACAAAGGGTCAGGCTGCCATTTGTCAAGCTTCAGTAAGGCCAGGAGTTGCAAACATTGGCTTTGTCTTTCCATGAAGATGGAAACAATAGGGCCCATGCTCCCACACTTTCTCTCTGATGAGTTGTCTCCTTCAGGGCTTCTAATGTGTTATGTGCCACCAGACCCAGGTTCTTAGGATCTATTACACTCTCTCTCTCTCTCTCTCTCTCTCTCTCTCTCTCTCTCCTACCTTTAGTGTCTGGGATTCCAGAGGTGATGTCATCAACTCCAGAACTGTCCTGAATTTCTGATATTAATGTTCCAGTTAGCTACATTTCACCTTCATCTACCTGACCAGTAACCTCAGATATATATATATATATATATATATATATATATATATATATATATATAAAATCAGAATATGTATGGATATATATATCAGAACCTCAGATATATATATGGATATATATATCAGAACCTCAGATATATATATGGATATATATATATCAGAATTTTTCACCACAAATACATTCTTTCCTCTGGAAGGTCCTTAATCAATGTCTGATGAGAACCTCACACATCTCCCATTCAGCTCATTCCAAATCCCATGTATTCCACCTCCATAGCTCAGTCCTGTCAACCTGCCCTCATCTGTGCACCGGCATACACAAAGACAAGAAGCCCACAAAACAGATGCAATGGGCAAACCTGTAACCTCAGCTTGCAGGCAGAGAACCAAAGGAGGGAGGGTCAAGTGTTTTCCTTGGCCACCCAATGAGTTCAAGACCAGCTAGAGCCACATGAGCCTCTGTCTAAATAAAATGAAAATGAAGGTGTCGGTACAGCTCCCATTTTTCTTGGGGAAAACTCATTCCTTGACCCTTCCAGCTTCTATAGCTATTCTGTTTCTGGGCTCTGCCCTTTCTTTCATCTTTCAAGTCTGTCCGTGGTTTCCTATGCTTTCTGTTTCTGTTCATGGATCTCCTTTCTTTGTCTGACTTTACTCTTGTCTCTCCTTCTTACAAAGAAATGTGTGATCTCATGAGGATTGCCTCAATAATCCTTAGCTCAATTCTACTAACAAAGTCAATTTTGCTATACGAAATAATCTGTTCACAGGTTCTGGGGATTGAGTTGCACCTAGCTGTAGGCTGTTGTTAATACTCTCCTTTTGCTGTTTATATACTTCTTTGTGTATTGTCTTGGTTCCTTGCTGAATGTACTTAGTAGGAACACAGAATAAGAAGTCCTCAGAAGATTACTTTCTTGCTTTTTCTAGGGTGTAGTTTCCCTCCTTGTGTTGGAGTTTTCCATCTATTATCCTTTGTAGGACTGGATTTGTGGAAAGACATTGTGTAAATTTAGTTTTGTCATGGAATATCTTGGTTTCTCCATCCATGGGAATTGAAACTTTTGCTGGGTATAGTAGCCTGGGCTGGCACTTTTGTTCTCTTAGGGTCTGTATGACATCTGCCCAGGATCTTCTAATTTTCATAGTCTCTAGTGAGAAGTCTGGTGTAAGGGACTGAAGGATCTGAGGGGGTTTTCAGCTCCATGGGGGGAGCAACAGTGTCAACTGGCCAGACACTCCCCCCGCCCCCAGAGCTCCGGGGACTGGATGAACAACCAAAGAATACACACAGAGGGACCCATGGCTCTGGCTGCATATGTGGCAGAGGATGGTCTTGTTGGACATCAGTGGAAGGAACAGCCCTTGTACCTGAGGGTGTTCGATACCCCAGTGTAGGGGAATGCCAGGGCAGGAAGGCAGGAGTGGGTGAATGGGTAGGGGAGCACCCTCAAAGAAGCGGGGGGGGGCATGGAGGATGGGATAGGGAGTTTCCAGAGGGGAGACCTTGAAAGGGAATAACATTTGAAATGTATATAAGGGAAATATCCAATAAAAGAAAAAGGAAGAAGTCCTCAGAGACATTACCTTGTCGCTGTAGAAAATGAACTTTTTTGTTGTTTTTTGTTTTCTGTTTTTTGTTTTTCGAGACAGGGTTTCTCTGTGTAGCCCTGACTGTCCTGGAACACACTTTGTAATCCAGGCTGGCCTCGAACTCAGAAATCCGCCTGCCTCTACCTCCTGAGTGCTGGGATTAAAAGCGTGCACCACCATGCAAAAAAAAAAAAAAAATGAGCTCTTTGATAGCAGAACAATTAACTTGATAACCATTAAGACCACAACATTCAGCACAGCACCTAGTATATACTAAATGCTCAATACATATCCAAAATGGTTAATGAACTCCTTCAACAATGAGTCTAAAATATCACAAATTTCTCTCTTAGTTCCCAAGGTCAGTTGTGTTGTCATAAGTGATTCATATAAGCACCCAAAGACATAAGTTCCAAATCATATTCCTGAATTCTATGATTCAAATGTTGAAACCCTAAATGATAAAGAAAAAAGATCAAATCTATAATCCCCCCAATCATAATCCTGAAAGATTAGAATCCCAGATGGCAAAACCCTAAAAGTCTAACTCTGAAGACCCATGATTTCTATGGGAGGGGTGGTGCTTAAAAGGAATAGGAGACCAGATTTGAAGAGTTTGGCTGAGACATAGAGCAATGGTAAATATGTTTTTAAAATATGTTAGTGGTCTTCACTTGCATTCCTGAAGAAGCCAGCAATGTCACTGACTAGTCCAAAACTGTGCACAGTAGAATGGGATTGTTTGTGCAACAATTGACTTAAAAAGTACTCTGTGCAGAGCAAACAGCACAGAAGAGCCCCTGGAAGACAAGGTGCTTGGTTTGATTGAGAGGCAGCAAGGACAGAAGCATGGACAATGCTTGACGTACCAGTTTGCTTTCTATTGCTGTAATAAACACTGTGGCTGTATCAGTTACTTTTCTATGGCTGTGATAAAACACCAAAGCCAGGACAGGTTATAGAAGGGTTTATTTGGGGCTAACAGGTCCAGCAAGTTAGAGTCTGTCATGGCAGATCAGAGTGAGAAGGCTGCAGGCAGCTGGAAAAGCAGCTGAGAGTCCGCAGGTGAAAGAGGCCAAGGGATCTAACTTAAGATGAGCCAATGTTTTGAAATCTTAAATCCTGCCCAGATGACATACTTCGTTCTTCAAGGTCACGCCTCCTAATCTTCAGCAGATAGTCACTACCTAGGAGCAACATATTCAAATGGCCAAGACTTACCAGGAATAGCTCACTCAAACCACTCCAATGTCCAAACCAACTTGGGGAGGAAAGGCTTATTTCCATTCACAGTTTAGAATCCATCATGCAGGGAAGTCAGGGTGAAAAACTCTAGGCAGTAAGCTAAGGGCAAGACTCGAAGTCATGGAAGGATGCTGCTCATTCGCTTGCACTCCAGGTCCAGGTCCACATTTAGCTACTTTCCCTATACACCCCAGGACCACCTGCCCAGGGATGGCACTACTCATATTGGGCTGGAACTTTTCACATCAATCAAGAAAATGCCCAGTCTTGTCCACTGGCCAATCTGATGGAAGCAATTCCTCAACTGAGAATCTCACTTTCCAGATGATTCCAACTTGTGTCAAGTTGAAACACAGACAGACACACACACACACACACACACACACACACACACACATACATACACACATGCATGCATGCACCAGCACAGAAAGTGAAGCCTGAGTAAGTGGGCTTCAATAATATCAAATGGAGTTATGTAAGTCCTGCTTTAATGGCCACTCTTTAAAAGTCATTATCTAACAAATTATGTCAATATTGATTTAGTAGAAAAAGTATTCAATGCTTAGTCAGAAAAATTTCAAACTCTTAAACAAACAGATTTTAGGACATGAAGGAAATGGCATAGACTTGAATCTTCCTCGGCTAGAGTTCAGAGCCATTGCATTTGGTCCCCACCAGAAGAGCTCCTTGTCACCTTCCCCATTGTAGTGTCTCTGTTGGCAGTGGAGTCATCTGTCTCCATCTGACACTTTGGGAAGTGGTCCAAACCAATGCAGGCTGTTCTAGTGGCTGGTGGCCCTGAAGTTACCTCACCTCTCTTATAAGCTCGGGTGCTTTGTTTTCAGAACACATTTAGGAGCCTCCTGAAAACACTATTCTTAAATTTTATTTTTTATTTTTATTTTCTGTGTCTATGAATATATAAGTGCAGGTGTAATTTGAGTCCAGAAGAGGATGCTCAGAAGCAGGTGACTGGTGACTGTGAACCACCAGGAACTGCTGGGAACCAAACTAAAATCATCTTCAAGAGTAGCGAGTGTTCTTACCCTCGAAGCCATTGTTCCAGCCCCTGAAAACATTTTGTTAACATTAGAGAGCCTTCCATGGTCTTCTAGTCAGATTTCTAAGACCTCCGCAGCTACATCCTTCTGGATATAAATAACTATGTGATTGTTGGATTAGCACTCTTTCTGTTCAAGGTTCCGGAAATGAATACCTTATGTACAACCACAACAAGAAAGCCATGTTCAGAATGCTTCAAGGCTTTTTCAATGAGATTTTTAATGCATTAGTATATTATATATCTGAATCCAGCTTGGGTTGTAATCCCAAAAGAAAAAACACCAAAGCCGGGCAGTGGTGGCGCACGCCTTTAATCCCAGCACTTGGAAGACAGAGGCAGGTGGATTTCTGAGTTCAAGGCCAGCCTGGTCTACAGAGTGAGTCCCAGGACAGCCAGGGCTACACAGAGAAACCCTGTATTGAAACCCCCCCCCCAAAAAAAAGAAAAAAAATGTTAGCATCCCGGTGAACAAAATCCTTAAAGTTTAAAAGAAAACAGCAAACCCAGAAGTGTAATTCCCAAAGAATTTTGTAAGTGTTTGTTAAATATAATATATAAAACATATAAACATATAAAATTGTGTGTTAAAGGGGGCTTTATTTTATAAACAAAACATGGCAGGATTTCATAGACTACTTACATAATAAAATAAATAATAATGGCATCTATGTATATTGCAAACATAAATACTATGTTACACTAAACACAGTTAGTTAAATGGGCATAATTATTATGATCTGGCAAACCATATTTATGGGGGAAAATGTCAAAAAGTAAAATATACAAATGTGTATCACTATAGTAGGTGTTATAGTTCTGTTCCAAAGTGGTTGTTGACTAAAAGTATTCTTGAGAGCAAAAGGGAACTTCAGCAGGTGTAGACCAGTTAAAGCAAACAGGTCAATGATGATGTGCATTTCCCCTGCTCCCTTCCTTGTCTAATAATAATAATGATAATAATAACAATAATCACTATAAGTCATTACCACGTGTATGGTCACCCCCAATGACTGAAACCTCAATAAGGTTTTCACACCTGTGGATTGCAAAGCAGAGAACCCTGCATTGATTGACAAGGTTTCAATGTTTGTAGGTAGAAGCAAGGTAATTACATAGCAACTCACAGTTATGATAGCACATTTTTGTATAGTAAAATTTGCAAAAATATGTATATAAAAGGGACTAGAAAGCTCCAAGAATCCTCATACGATGCCTACTATGGGGTTGGAAATGACACAAAGAATAAATGTAGAGCACCTAAAACTGTAGAAACAATACTGACAACTGGAAATATTATGAGAAAAAAAATCTTTTTAAAGGGGGAAAACTTTAAAATAGGAATTCAACATCTGCAATTGTCTTTGCAGTGGCAGACGATGGGCATCAGCACATCAGTACCATGTACAGATGCCTGGCACTCACTATTGGTTTGCTGTAATGTGTAATTGTGCATCTGGATAGATAGCTGCCCTTTCCTCTTCCTCTCCTTTTCTTCTTCTCCACTTCCTCCTCCTCCCCCCTCCTCCTTTTCTTCTTCTGGCATAGAAGTCCTTACACAACATGTTCACATTCATCTTCTATATTCTGTTGCTTGCTTTAAAATTCTTCTGTGGCTCAATAGACACATGAGCGTATGCACCAAACAATGAATGCCATATGCATTGTGTTGGTACAACTTTGCCTGAAATGGAAGTTGACTTTGTGTCATTTTTTTTTCAGAAGGACATATTTGTAATTAAATGTTAATGTCCCTACTCTGTGGCGATGTCTCCATTTTGTTTTCTGCTTTGCAAAAATGAAATGGATGTTTTGAAAATAAGTTGTACTCTTTGAAAATAAGTTTTACTCTTCCCCTTCCAGTTTGCTCGCAGACTCATGAGCTCTTTTGTAATTATAATTGCTATGTGTGTATTTCAATCATGGGTACATGCCTATCACTTGGGATTGAACAACCTATGTGGGAGTTCTTCCCCGGAGGAAACTAACTCTCTCCCTGTAACCTGAACTGACCGCCCGTGACACTTCATTAAGGGATGGAACCATGTAAACGTTCCCTGTCCAACTTGGCATTTCAAATGGTGTTGTCATTATGTGGGTACTTAGATGACCACGCTGCTGAGATTTCATGCCTACAGCTTCCCAGGATACAGGAGACACTATCTAGCAGCAGGTGCCTTGTTCCTCTGGCTCTTAGAATATTTCTACCCCCTTTTACTTTCCCAAGCATCAGTTATAGGGGTTGAATTGCAAATGTAACAGTTGGTTACCCACCTCCAACCGGCCTATTTTCTCCTTTTTGACCAGTTGTGTATCAGCTAAAAAATTTTACTGGTTGCAAAAAGAAACTTCTTGGATGAGGAGTGAGAGCTACAGTTATCTGTGATTATAAGGATAAATTATTTAGAAAACAGAAACTGTAATGGTTTGGGAACATGGCAGTAATGGGTTCTCTTCTAGGCTCAATGACCTCTCCAGACACAGGTAATTAGCTGAGTTTACAGCAACAGGCATGAATTTCCTCCTGCTAAGCAGACTAAAGTACAATTAGACATCTGTTGGTTAATCCCCAAGGTAAAAGTCCCACTATTGTACCATTAGAGATGCGTTGCTGGTCCAGCCAATGTTGTGGTTCATGGGCTTTAGAGCCAGGTAGGACTACAATTGCTTCTCTCTCCTGGCAGCTTGCATAACCCTTCTGATCTATCAAAGCTACTATTCAAATAAGAGGCTTCCAGGTCAATTTCAGCTCAATTTCTTCAAATCGTGTGTCTGTAGTATGTGGTGTCTCTTGCAATCCATTCTGGCTGGCACCTTAGGGCCTTGTCCATAGACCAAATTTTAAAATGTGTAGTTTTCTTTTTTTCCATATTCTTCTGTTAGATTTCTACCTTAGCTCTCAATGACCTCATTTTGTTACTTATGAATCTATCTCTTGTGCTGAAAATAATGCTTTTGGGGTGCAGGAAATGGCTTAGTGGGTACAAGCATTTGTTGCATACAAAACCCTGATGACCCAAACTCAGATCTCACAGAACAAATGTGAGATCAGGTGCAGTAATGTGAGTCTGTAATCCTAGTGCTCTTGGGCGAGATGTGAGGCTGAAGCAGGAGAATGCTCCTGAAGCTTGTGGGTCAGCTAGACTTGAATCCACAGTGCAGCAGCAGAATAAAGTGTGGAATGCCTCAACAGGGTGGACAGTGTGAACTGACCCTTAAAGTTGTCCTCTGTTGTACACACACACACACACACACACAGGCATACAGACACAACTCACAAACACACACAGACACACACAAACACACACATACACACACAAACACACACTACACACATAGTAATGAATATTTAAAGTAACAAATGTTCAATACTTGGGTTGATTGTGTTGATAAGTAAATTAAGTTCAATGTTGGAATTCTACTTTAGTTTCTGATCTTACTCAAAGTGCAATGCCCTATGGATAGGAGTAACAGAAATATTTACGGCAGAAGTCAGCATTTATTCCTGCACATCAACATGCATTTGGAGTGAGGTCAGTTTGGGTCGTATCCACCTCTCCCTCATTCCTGATGCTCTATGGGCCCATTGTCAAGACATCACAGGGAATTCTTCCTTCCCATGCTGAGTGGAGATATTGTCAGAATGTCCCTGCTACTGTGGCTCCTGCTGCCTACAAGGTAGAGGGCCATCTGTCTCTACAACAGTCACATATAAATAAAGAAAAATATCCCAGAATCCCATCAAGTCAGAATATCTCATTTTCTGAATATGCCAGGTTTCCTCTCCCTGCCTCAGATTGGAACTTTTGAAAATGAATTGCTCGGCTACATTCTAGGACACATCTCACACAACATGATATCCAACATCTCAGTGGGCAGTAGCACAGAGCAGCAGAGAGAAAGAGGATGGATCCTCTTTCTCATCCCTCAAGTCTTTAAAAAAAATCCCTCTAAGGCTGGTTCTGCAACCTATAGATTACATGTAAAATCTCCAACCATGTTTCCTCTGAGCCCAGAGTTTGAAGCATCTGACAGCAGTGGGCAGCGATGCAGCACTAGAGAACCTTAAATAGGGTCGACAGGCACTCAAGTAAAGCAGGCAGGGATTTCACAATCCCACCCATCACCAACCTCCCCTCATTTGCTTCACTAAATGAAACAGAAACAATCAGTGTCCCTTTTCACTGTGGAAAATAGCTACTTGCTTTCTAGATATTACCCATAGGCAGCAGAGTTTGCATTGAACTAGGTGTCTTTCAATCTTACTTCATTATGTTTTACCATTTTGGATCTCTGTCAGCAACATATACAACTGAAAGTGCATACTACTTATAAGATGAGATTGCATTTCTCACATAAAAGATAATATTTCTCAAGTGGTCCTGAGTCAGAGTATGGCTGCATGACCTCATCCTATGTGATGTCATTGAAATGGCTTTGCTAGCCCTACAAAGCAGCTGGGACTCTGCGGGTGGCTCCAAGATAGTTCCTGGTATGCTGGAGTCAAATGTTCTCCACAAGAGTGGCCAAGAAGAGGAATGAAGAGGGGAAGGCAGATTTTCTTTCTTCATCTTGCAGTCTCTCTGAGAAGAACATATCTTTCAAAATCCCACCCATCACATTTCCTCTCAAGCATCTCAAGTTAGCAACAGGCTGTGTCCGAGAGGATGAGGAAACATGTCTTCAGGTTTTCAGCTTTCAGAGAGCTGCCAACCGACAGAAAGTTTGCGTTATCTTAGATTGTTTTCTCGTAAAGACCATGACCAAGAGCAACTTGAGGAGAAAAGAATGCATTGGGCTTATATTTCCTGATCACAGTTGGTCATTGATGAAAGCCAAGACAGGAACTCAGAGAAAAAAACCTAGAAGCAGGACACAAAGCAGAGAACAGAGAGAAAGGACACTTACCCACTGGATCCGCTTGCTTTTCTTATACCTCCCAGGACCACCTGCCAAGAAGTTGGATGACCCACATCAATCAACAATAAAAAATGCCCCACAGAAGTGTTGATAAGCCAAATGAATGGAATTAACTCCTCAATAGAGTCCATCTTCACTGATACAGACAGGTTTTTCACCTTGATTAAAAAAAAAAAAACCCAACAGCAGAGAGAGCGATGGTAACCGGTGAGTCAACCAACACCTGGGTGGTCTGTTCTTCCAGGATATATAGATTTTCTACTAGTATATAACAGCCTCCAAGCATTTTGACTTAAAATGACAATTTATTATTTCTCGTGATTCTGGGAGTTGGCTGAAGCCAGCTATGTGGCTCTGCTCCATGGATTGTTAATTGAATACACTAGTATTTGGCTGACTGCAAAACAGCCATGATGAACTCACAGGCCTTGCATTTCCAGCAGGGTTGCTGAGTTTTGTGAAGACAGACCTCTGTCTCTCTCCATGTGGCTTTGCATCATTCAAGAGTTCATCCTGAGCCTGTAAAAATGAGCCGAGAAGTAGAGTGTAAAGCTATTTGTTTTTCTAATTCTACATCTGCTGTGGAACTTTTTGTTGAGTTGCAAATAAATGCACAAAAATGATAGAAATGCTCAGAGCCCCACCCCTAGACAAGGAGCTAGAGGCAACAGCTAAGAAAGGGAGAATTAGCCTCTCCTCAGAATAAAGATCCTGATTGGCCATCATCTAATGCATAATGGTCATCCCTGAATCATATACACACAGACAACAATATGGGCTTAGCTAATTATATTTTTATATTTTTCGTAATATGTATAGATATGTAACAAAAATAATCACTAGCTTGTTGATAGAGCACATGTCTGCCATGCCCGAAGCCCTAGTTCAACTGTTGGCATTGGTTTTTCCCTTTACCAGAAATCCCATGGAAGTCTTTTTGTATTATAGTTTGCTCCCCCCAAATCTAACAACTTTAGCCATCAATAGGGGGAGGGGTGAGAGTTGCAATATGACTTGATTTTAATTTTTTTTCAGTGGCTTAAAACAATATTCACCTCAATCGCATAAGAGAGCAGGAAACTAGACAGAATCGATCCCTGACTCTATTAGTGATACTGTTATGCCTGCCAGATAGTGTCCTAGCATAACTGAGACACTCCACCTAGCAGCTGACCAAACCAGATACAGAATCCCACAGTCAAACATTAGATAGAGCTCAAGAAGTCTTGTGGCAGAGTTAGAGGAAGAAGGACTGAGGGACCTGTAGTGGATAGGAACTCCACAACCAAGTCAACTAACCTGGACACCTGGGGGCTCCCAGAGACTCAACCACCAACCAAAGAGAATACATGGGTTAGGCCAGGCCCTCCACATATATGTAGCAGATGTGTAGCTTAGTCTTCTTGTGGGTCCCCCAACAACTAGGCAGGGGGCTTAACCTGACTCTGTTGCCTGCCTGTGGATCCTGTTCCCCTAATTGGGCTGCCTTGTCTGATCTCAGTGGGAAAGTACGCACCTAAGGTGCCAGGGTGCGTTGGAACCCACAGAGGGCCTCCTTCTCAGAGGCGAAGGGGAAGGAGGAGAAGGGGAAAGAGGAGAAGAGGAAAGGCTATATGAGGGGAGACTGGGAAGAGGTGGATGACTAAGATTGGGATATAAAGTGAATAAATAAGTTTATTAATGGAAAAACAAAACAAAAAATCCTTTGTGCCTTCTACACAGTACAAATTCTAGGACAACCAATATTATATAATGAAACTGTGTCTCTAAAATCAAAACAAACAAAAAACAAAAACAAAACCCACAAATTTCAGGTGTATAGAACAGCCAAACTTTTCTAAGTGAATACAAGAAAAAGAAGAGGAAGAGGAAGAGGATGAGGAAGAGGGGAGAAAGAAGGAAGAGGAGGAAGAGGAGTAGAGACA
The DNA here is from genome assembly GCF_978045245.1 of Mus caroli. Taxonomy (NCBI): domain Eukaryota; kingdom Metazoa; phylum Chordata; class Mammalia; order Rodentia; family Muridae; genus Mus; species Mus caroli. The sequence goes on along the minus strand of NW_028227257.1, from coordinate 100,872,089 downwards.
GCAGGAGCAGGTCACTAAATTGTGTTTAGAACAATCAGGGCAACCATATAACCCAGTGAAGAATCCTCCATAACTGAGTTAGTGTCTCAGCACCCATGTTACAAGCTTAAAAGACCCCGAATAACCTAGAAACAGAGACAGAACTTTGAAAAGTGATAGCATTTAAATTCATTAGAACTGCAAGAATTAAAAAAAGTTAGAAAATTGTGTGTTTGATGAGTGTTTGTGAAACTATGTAAATGTGACATTTCTGCAGAGGCTTTATTTAGGAGAATCCATGCTGTCCCACAAATAACAATTTTCACTTGAAGTTTAGATAATAGTTGATATTAGAAACTTTATGTAAAATCTGACATACTTTTAAATCTGGATTTTTAAAGTCATCCTACATTATATATAGCTATATTTTAAAGTTCAGTCATATGAATAAAACTCCCCACAACTTTTATATAATCCAGGTAATTACTAGATAGCTACTATTTGCCAGTCTGTTCAAGAATCAAACTTGGTACTAACTAAAATATTCTGGTAGTGACACACATGTGACTATTTGTAACATTTTCAATATAGTTTGAATGAGCTTTTCTATAGTTAACATATATTTATCATGTCTGAAGCAGAGTTTACTGAATATTTTAGCTTTTTGAGGATGCTATAAGAAAGTATCACAGATCAAGGGTCCTACACAATTGCAGCATATCATATCATTTTTCTGATGACAGGTCTGATATAAGGTGCTGGTAATATTGTTTCCTTCGTAGGGATTCTGAGATAACATCTTCCACCTGGTAGCAATGATCCAAGGTCCCCATAGTTCCCTAAACCATAAATGCTTTGCTCAAACCCCTCTTTTTATCATCACTTGCTGTTATCTCTATGCGTTGTGTGTTTGTATATCCTGTCCTTTCACAAGGACATTAGTGACTGAATGTGGGGCCCACCTCAGTCAGAGTGACTTCATCTCAAGTTTCAGCCTATATCCTAATTATCTGTGAGAATATGGTATTTCCTCATACTAATATAGACAGATAGGTAGATGCATAGAAATATATAGGAAGATAAACAAATAAAATGTAAAAGATAAATGTGTTGAGGCTTGGTCTTTCACTATGTATTGTTAAGTACTGGCTCCCAAGACCTGGCTTCCCTCAAGGAGAAAATCTGCACTAGACTCAAGAGACACTATGTAACCTTGCTCCCTAAGTTATTCTTGCTTGCTGAATAAAGATGCCTATGTAGCTGGGAAAAATTGAGATAGGTGGGTCTTAGGGTTTTCAGGGTTGGGACCTGAGGGGAACCATGAGGAGGAGAGAGAAGGTAGAGAGAAGAAAGACTGCATGGGTTAGGTGAGTCATGAAAACATGACTAGTCAACTGAAGTTAAGAGCAGCTCAGACAAAACGTGGCAAATTATAGCTTGTGGTTATGGATGGGGAAGTAGATTCTAATAGCATAGAGTGTGGCTATCTGCCCAGGTCTGGGGCTGACTAAGGCTTACTACAAATATAAATGTTGTATGTCTTTTATCCCAGAACTGAATGATCAAAGGTGGGGTAGAAGCCCCCAATTGAGATTAAATATTTTCCACAACATAAATGTACTATTAGTCAATTAGAAAGTAATTTCTCTTTGTTTAATGCTTTAGAGTTAAAGCACAATGAAATAGATGCCCTCTAAGCAAATATTCTCATATTAGTGTTAAAAATGTGCATAGAAGCAACCTTATTTTATTAAGAAATCATTTTAGTGAAGAAATGTTATAAATATCATTATTAAGAATTTATTGTAAATTATATGCATTTTACTTTATTGTTATTTATCAACACACATTTGGTCATGTGGGATGCTGACTATCTTGTTATTGTTATCAAGTAATGTTTTCCCTATTCTATTTCAACTTCTCTGTTATCTTCTCTGTTTACCTGTTGGGTGTGAACATTCTTAGTCGTGTACTCAAAGCTTGCAGCAGATTATAGTCCTATAATTCCCTTCCATGAGCAGACAATCCCCACGATCATTAAGTACACCAGAGAAAAGGAATTAACAGTTCCCTTAAGCACTAGGAACCTGTCCACTGACGTCACTGTAACCTTAACTGACATCACGGAGAGCAAACAAACACTACAGAAACATCAGTCATGTGCTGTGTTTATAAACTAAACACTGTAAAGTAGAAACTATAACCTAGTATAATTTTGCATAGCCCTAAATATAGAATAAGAGGGATGCCCTGAAGACTGATAAATAGAAGAGAAAAAAAGTAGCATGCATTCAAGAGAATTCTTATTATATGAAAGAAAAAGGCTGGTTTGAAGACAGTGTATAGTACTTTAATGTTGGGTAATGTTTACCCAAGTCCCTAGTTATATTCAACCAAATGATGCAAAAATCAATCAATCAATTAATCAGTCAGTAAATAAAGAAAAGAGGATTGCTTACTCAGGACTTCTGGTTCTCAACAGGGAGAAGAAATCTGGTAACAGAATCAGAGAGTAAGTTGCAATTGTTATCTTTTATAGAATAAGTGACCATGAGGATGAGATTCATTTGTGGTACTCAAGAGACTGATTTATAGTACTATGATTTAGGCAACAGGTGTCTGCATCAGATGTATATATAGTCTTGTCTCTTGGACAATTAATATTTGCTAAGGTTGTACTAAGTCTCTAAGCACCAGAGTAACAGCAGCAAGTAAAAAAATCCAAAGTCCCTTTTCTTGAGAAGTCCACAACTGTTCAAGGAGATAGATAATTTAGAATAACCATAACAAACAATGGGATAATACTAGATAGAGAGAAACTATGGTAAAAGGAGGTGTAAGAATCGAGTGCTTTGGATATTGTTGAGGTGTTGGCTACATTGAATCAACATCAAAAAAGGTTTGTTTGAGGAAACAAGAACCTAAAAGAAAGTTTCAAACACAAATACCAGACATGAGAGTTTCCTGATATTTACCATACAGTGTAATATATGGAAAATATATTCCATGTAATATAAGACACAAGAAAGCTTTAATGAAGCCAGGTACAAATGAACAAAAATGTTGAGCATTGACCTGGTGTGAGAGGCCATTTTCCTAATGAATTGTCTTTGCTCATGAAGTCTACAGCACGGTTAGCTGTAGCAATAATGCCAACTTCTCATGCAGACCAGGGGAAGATACTTCCTTTTTTTCCTCAACGTCATTATAATTCAATGTATCCCTTAGGATTGTTCCAAACCTGGGGATCTATAGAAATGATTCCTGTCACTACCTTTTTAAGTCCTGGAGAAAAAAACGATTCCCTAAGTGTGTAGGTGGCCAAATCCATCCTTAATGTATCTAAAGATTTACTCCACCATTAACACAATGTTCTGCATTTCAAGGTATTTTTAAATTAGCAGTTTATGCAGCCTTCCCCAGAGACTGTGTGGCCTTGTCAATGCCACTAGCTTGGCTCCATTGTTAATACCATCAGAGCCATTGAACCAAGTGTTAGTGTGCGTGGAGAGACTGGGCGAGTCAATTGCCAGCACAGAATTTTCTGACATAGGAAGGCATATGATCTCAACTTCTGAGTGCATACAGTGCAGATTTCTAGCTGAATGGTTCCTGATAATGGCGTCCATTGAAACACAATGCCTGGCCAGGAGCCAATGATTATGCCACCATACAAATCACTGCTCATCTGACTCCAGAGTGCCTCTTACAATGATAACATGAATCCTCAGTCCTGGGGTTCCACAAGATGTCACATTGGCTCTTTTAGTTTTACATGGTTACTTGAACTGAAATTTTTATTTAGGTCTTTTTTTTTCTTTCATAAAATAAGAGGCTATGAATGCTTTTTTAAAGAGAGGTTTTTAGTACAACTTCATAAAGAGCTTGGTAATTTTCCATTAGGACAAAACCACTCTGCATTTGAAACCTAGTTTTATTAATTGTTTAATAGATATTTCAGTTCAAATTTCTCATATAATTATAGAACTACAACAGCTTGGCTCATACTGTTAGCTAATGATCCATATATCATTTTAGTAATTGCAGAATTTAGGGATCTTGCAGAAGATGCATCAGTTTTGTAAGAATTTATATAAATGTTCAAATGATTAAAACATACTGATATTTTTAAACAATAAACTGTACTACTTAGAATTTGACTGCAATATCATTTTGCTATAACATATTATAAATCTAAAAATCTGTAGGCTACTCAGAATATGTGGTGTTCCATTAGTAGGTTCATGAAATTGTCTTTTTAATAGTTAAAAATAGATATAGATGTAAATTTGAAATTGATATAAATAAAATTTAAATTTTATGGAGTAATCCTATTCTATAAGAATTATACACTAGCTAAAATATTTAACCAAAATTCATCTTCAACTATGAAATAATCTGCCAGCTTCTTCTAGAAATAAGTTCTCCAGGTGTTTTAACATTACAAAGCTGTATTTTCTAGGATAGGAACATCAATTGCTCACGAAGAAAAAGAATATAGAACCCAATATTATATCAAGCACCACATAACCAAACCACATGAAATATTTTTCTTGGTAAGTCCAAAGCTATCAGCTCACACACACACACACACCCTTTTTCTTTTTTGACTGGTTTTCACACACAAAATAAAACCTGGTTTTTTATTAGCTTCACATAAGAATTAAGCAAACATAAAGACTGTAAAAGTGTCTTTAAAATGTGCTTAACAATTCATAAAAGAAATGAAGGAGATAATTTAAAAGATTTCTTATGGTTTGAAAATGTCTTCCAAATATTCATTAAACATTTGAGTGAGTAAATGTGTAGAATATGTTTCTGACATTGGCGTTGGTTTGGTGGTATTTCTCTGATCAGATGGAAGTGCTATGCGTTATGCAGGGTGCATGCAGTTCATTCATGCATAAACAATATCATTTTCATAAATTAAAACCTTCCCTGCAGAAGGAACATCTGTGCCTGCCTTTGAATAAAAGATGGTGGCATGTGAGTTACTCCCTGACTGACTGAAAGAATCCCTACGCTTTAGAGTGAAATTTTAAACACACACAAAATGAAAAAGAAAAAGAGTGAAGCAGAGCCTTCATCCTTCACGCCTACCTCTAATGAAACCCATAGTCTAGATTCCTTTGCTTTCCATTTTAAATGTTGTGATTCTAGAAACACCACCCTTGGTTCTTCTGTTGACTATAGCAACAGTTTTTAGTTTGCATCGAGATGTCTAATTTTAATTACAGGTGAAACTGAGCTGCTTAATAGATCAGATCAGATCAGATCAGATCTGAATGTTCACTTTATGGTTTCCTGTGTTGGGAGGCTGGAAGTATTCTGCTATCAGTATTATGTCTCCTAAAGTCAATGATGAGAAAAATCCAGGCTAGGAAGCAACAGCTTGATTCCAAAATAACTGCTCTGATTCACTTGGAAAGAGATGACTACATTTGGGGTAAAGTTGGGACCAGCTTTAATGTATTTCTCTGTGTGATAAAGGCTGATAGGAAACATTATTTTAAATTACATTAAATTTTTTTTGAATGTTGAAATATCCCTTACTGCTACTGTCACAGCTTGATGGGGCCTCGTTGGCAATGTTATTACTATGGCTAATTGTTCCTGTCTATTAGATTACTCACGTTTTTCTGGAGCAGCTTACTAAATGAGGTCAGTTTTCTGGAACCTTTAAGCCACCAACAAGAAGGAGATTAAAGGAACATGTTTGCAAGGGAGGTAGGCATCCAGTGTGGTATCCGAATCAGAGAAGGAACAATGACATCAATCAGAATCACAGTAGAAACAGAATACAACCGGCAAAATGCTCTTCCATAAAAATCAAGACTGTCAGTCATTTCTCATGGGAAGGGAAATGACAAACTATTTATTAAGTGGACTTACCAATGGACAGAAGTTAAGTTGGTGTGGCGTGGTGTGTGCGTGTGTGTTTAGCTGTATATATATATATATATATATATATATATATATATATAGTGTTTATGAAATCAAAATATAAAATAGCAGTACTGTACAGGAAACTGGGGAGTAATGTACACTCCTAAAATATAACACAAATAGCATATACTTATGTACCAAAAGCTCACTAGCACTTTAGTGGAACAATTAGTGAAGACATCCCAAGCACTTAACAGAACCATTATAAAATGCCTCATCTTCTGGGAGCCTTTCAATTAATTAAATAATTTTCCTACAATATCATATATATAGTTTGGAGGGCAGGATTGTTTGAAAGAAAGCTATCTAGTTCAGGAAAGATACAAATAACAGAACAGTAAGAAAATATTCAATTTTGTTTATGCTTTAAATATGTATAAACAAATTAAACTAAGGTATGTGCTTATGTCTTGCTAGTTAATACTTAAGCAAATCCACCTTAAAAATAAAAGAAACTTCTAACAATCATTTCAAAAAACAGAGACAAACAAACAAACAAACAGAGTAAAGGTGAAGAAGTTTCACCTTTAGAAAACCAGAGTTTTGTGTCCAGCTTACTCTGTGCTCAATACTCCAAGTAATAAACCAGAGGCGAGGTCTGCTTGTTATCTGAGAAGCCAGTGACCCCCTAAGCAAGATAACAGATTAAGCATAGGACAAGCTCAACTCTACATTTTATTCCTAATGTTTAACATTAACTCAGCAAATCCAGAAGTTGATCCTCTTCGCTACAATTTTACTCTTTAAAATCCACTTTCGAAAGAAATGGAACAATTGTTTAGATTTTCCATACTATTTTTATTGCAACTGCATGGGAGTTTTCTAAATTGTGCATTACACCATAATACACAGGATTACAAACAAGATTACAGTACATGTCAATTCCAGTAGTACCAGCATCACATCTCAAACAGCACTTATTCTGGACTGCACTTTACATGCAACAGCTATTGTTCTAATTATGAATTCGATGGTTGGAATTTTATTTAAACTACTGTACTAACTGACTACACAGGTATAAAAACCCAACATTAACAACCTGAATAAACTTAGGCTCAGATTTATTACATGAATAGATGACAAACCACCATTTGTTTGACTATGTATAAAATCATGCATTTATATTTTCTGGAAACATCAGTATCTTCAAACACTCCGTAAAATCATGGAATTCAAAGAAGTAAAAGACTAAAAAGAAAGAGTGCAAATTGTATGTGATAGTCAAGCAGCTTTTGATTTAAAGGAGTGTGTGTTGGCATTTATTTATAATATGTATTTACAAGCTTGTGCAAGTAATGAATTGATGTGTTTTGATAAGGAATACATTTCGGTTTTCATCCTCTTGAGTGTTATGGGTCTGGTTTCTATTTTAGGGAGCGAGCAGGAAAAACTTTAAAGTGAGATGAATTGCTCAAATTGTGCAATTTGTTGTTTTTTTTCTTTTCTTTTCTTTTTACAATTAGAGAAGAAAGAAGTGCTAAGGCAACGCAATAACTTTCTAAGCACTTTTCTGCTGGTTTAAATTAGTTAAATTATTTTGTATAAATTAGATATAATTCTACTTTTCTGATATGTATAAAAATTGATGAAGCTGCATGGTTTTAAAATAGGAAATCCACGTTATAAAAAGTCATTAAAAATTCTGTACAAAATCACAACAAAATAATTCAGCATGGGAAAGGTCACAGGTAGTAAAATGCTGGTTGAAAAATATATATTTATATATATTTTAATTGGCCCATTACTAGTTTAAAAATTGCATAGATCCTAATTATTGCTTGTGATTTTTTTTATCCCGATCAGATAATTAATACGATCTGAATACAGCTACACGAAATTCGTGGTACACCTTTTCTTTTTTACTTTACTGTATTATTATTTTTAAAATAGAAGAGCTATAGAAAACAATACATAAGGTGAACAGGAACTTTGATCCCCTGTTTCTTCCAAAGGCAGTAACGACAATAAATACATATATCACTTGAAGCTTTGAGTATTTGCACTTTGCAGCAATCTTAGCAAAAGTGCTGCCTTCTGTAAACAGGACAGTCACTGTAAGCACAGTGGATTCGTTTCCCGGGAATGGTGAAACTGACGTGCCTCTAATCGTGAAAGATGGCATTAAGCTGGGCACTCATGACTCGCTCATGATGCGAATGGCTATCGAAAGACATAATGTTGTCTATGGGGATCTCGCAGCGAGGGGCAGCGGCACCGGAAGAGAAGATTGATCCGTGGCTTTGGGGCCCTGCCAGGGTCGCTGCAGGGTAGTGCATGGTAAAGGCATAATTTTTTTCAAACTCGGCGGATGGTTCGTGTTTGAAAGAGAAGTTGCCATTGATGCTGAGCGGCGGGCTGAGGGGTCCGTCAAAGGAAGGGCTGGTGCAGTCAGTTAGGGGGCTTTCAAAGAAGGGCTCCAGGGCTGCGCTGTAGGCGTGTGGCGGCGGCTTGACATGGAAGACGTGGGAGCTGTCCATGGTGCCGTAGGGCGGGCTGGGCAGTCCAGGGGACTGATAGGAGTAGGGATGCACCGGGAAGGAAGCGCTGGCGGTTGGCAGATGCGGGGGCATGTCCGGGTTCTGCTCAGGCAAGAAAGTCCGTGGGTTGAGCTGCAGGCAGCCGGCGACCAAATTGGTAGTGGGCTGGGACAAACCTTTGCAGAGCGTCTGTACGAAGGAGACCAGGTCAGGGCTTTTGCCTGAGCGCAGGATCTCTGATAGAGCCCAGATGTAGTTCTTGGCCAAGCGCAGTGTCTCTATTTTAGACAGTTTCTGGGTCTTGGAGTAGCAGGGTACCACCTTGCGCAGGTTGTCCAGCGCCGCGTTCAGCCCGTGCATGCGGTTCCGCTCGCGGGCGTTGGCCTTCATGCGCCTTAATTTAAAACGTTCTAGGCGCGCCTTGGTCATCTTTTTCTTTTTGGGACCCCGTCTCTTGGGCTTTTGATCATCCTCCTCTTCTTCTTCTTCCTCCTCTTCCTCTAGATCCTCATCTTCCTCCTCCTCCTCTCCCCCGTTTCTCAGAGAGTCCTCCTCTGCATTCATGGCTTCAAGCTCGTCCTCCTTCTTGTCTGCCTCGTGTTCCTCGTCCTGAGAACTGAGACACTCATCTGTCCAGCTTGGGGGACCTTGGGGCTGAGGCTCGCCCATCAGCCCGCTTTCGCTGTATGATTTGGTCATGTTTCCACTTCCTGTATTGAACAGGGAGAGAGGCAAGCAGAAGAAGAAAGGGGGAAAAATCCACCCGCTATATTTAAAAGCTGGATAAGCCTTCAGCTACCTCTCCCTAATCCTACAGAAATGCACACAAATAGAAATACACAGGAGTCCACTACAAAATGGATGCCTCCAGGAAAAGTTAAACGCAGTGCTTCATGCTGGCGTGTCTGTGCCTCGGTGCTGTGTAGTAGGTACCACTAGGCCTGTCATGAGTGGCTATGGGTGCCTTTCCTAGTGATCAGCTTAACTGTGTGCAGGGCAGTTGATTATCTGGCTAGGTGCCCTGTGTGGAAATGCGTACAGAGTGCATGTTTTTCTGAATGTGTCCCAAGTCACTCCCAACTGACAAAAATGATGAGTTTGGAAATGGAACATTCTGAACTCATCTCTGTTCTGGCTTCCCACTACTTAGAGGTTTAAATAAATTGAAAAGCCATTACGTAATTTCCTAACACTGACCCCAATTTTTAAAGAAGATTATATGGAAGGGAGAGCCAATGCACAGAGGAGGAAAGGTAGTTTCCATCAAATTATTTTCCTATCAACAACACATTTGGCCACAGAAGTGGGCACAAGTCTTCCATCCCTCTCTTGCCTTTCTTTCTTTGCCTCACCACCCCCCACGCCCCCGCTAAATTCCCACCTTGTACAAAAGCTCTGGCTCCCAGGCGAGGCTCTCCCACGCGCTGGGGATCAGGTGCAAAAGGCTCCTCTCTAATAAACAGCCCATTGAAAGGGCCGCCCGCTCTTTATTGGGGCTTTTCAAAGTTCGCCTCAAACCTCCCTTTAAAAGATAGAGTAATTACAATGGTCAGCGACTGGCAATGGTGAAGGTGCTGCTTCTCATAAGAACTGTAAAAAGCCTTTAGTAAAACAACTGAATGTCTGGCCCCAGCATGGGGACTTGGCCGCCTCTGGGACAGTAACAGGTAGCAGGAAAATTTCCTTCCTTTTCTCCCCCTCTCCCTACATTTCAGCTAAGCTATCTCGGAATCCAATCAGTTTTCCAGTACTACAGCCTCCTGAAATAGATAGTTTCATATGCACGAGGAGCCTAAATATCTGTACACCAAATAAAACTATGGGCAGCAGGTGTTTTTTGTTTGTTTTTTTGTTTTGTTTTGTTTTGTTTTTCTCTTTCTCTCCTTTTCTCCCCGGAGTAAGTGAGAACTTGAAGTGGTTGTTTGCTTTGGGGACTTTCAAATAACCGCTTACAAATAATTACAGTTACTCCCCTCCCCAAACATTCTAAAAGCTTCTATACTATTAAAAATTAAATGTAATTAGAAAGCCTGCAGGGGGTACTTGAGTGCTGGGACTCATTACGTGCGAGTACTTGTGGGCAATTACGAGGAGGGACACTGATCTCAAATATAGGGACAACCGACTCCACAAATGTGCGCATGCAAAGTACCAAGGTACAGCTCTTCAATTATTGCTTTTATTCTCAGGAGAGTAAAAAAAAAAATAGGAATCATAATTACCTGTTGTTAAAAGGTTCTGAATAGTGACGATCTCATAACCCTGGAGCCTCGGGACACCTTGCCTTCTGCGTGGGCGAATTCCTCGTGTCCCGGTGGCGCGGGCGCTAGGGTTATATAGCCGAGTTGCTGATGCTGAGCGCGGGCGGGGCCGTGAGCTGAGCAACGAGCAGGTCCCTGCGCCCCGCAATCGCGCACGCGTCCAGACTGAGCGACTCCCGCCCCTATTCACCCCTCCCCAGAACTTCCCTCCCGCCCCCTTCCACCACCACTCCCCTCACCCCCACAGTACCTCCGCCCCTGCTCCTTCCTCCCCGGCATGCGCCATATGGTCTTCCCTGTCCAGCCAAGAGCCGGGAACCACGTGACCTGCCTATTTGTATGCCGCGGAGCGCTCCATTCCGGCCCCTTTGTGGCCAGAAGAAAGTGGCCCATCTGTCGCCAGTTAGAGACTCTGCGGACCTGTTTTTACCCGCAGGAGAGATTAACCCTTTGTGGCAGCAGAAGACAGAGGACATGGGGTGGGGGGGGCGGCGGCGGCGGTTTGCGGGAGGCGAGTGGGAAAGGTAAAGAAAGATCACCGAGTCTATGTCCTAGCCTGAAGACTTCTTTAGCGCAGAGAGGTAGACAGAGGTGAACCACTCACAATCCCAGATACTGAGGTGCACTGAAGGGTCCTTCCCTTGACAATGGTCTCCGGTGGTGCAGTTTGAGTTTGTCCTCTCTGGAGAGGCCCATCTCTTAGCTTCTACCTCTTAGCAGAGGCTTTGCTTATTGCCACCAAAGGGTGGCTGGCTTCTAATCTCTATCACCTCTCTAGGTTTTCATATAAAAACGACCTCATCTGGAAACACAGCCTTGACTCAACCTTCCTGACTAGAGCATCTTCTACCATCCTTTGCAAGTCAGATTCCATACCCTACACTTGAGCACTCCAAATGTAAACCTAACCTTCACCTGCTCCTACCCCTGAGACTTCACTAAGAGTCTTCAACTCTAAACCCTAGAATTTTGTGTCTAAAGCTTGTTTTTGCCAGCAGACCTTGGCTCCGTTGGTTTTCAGATGCTCCTGAAGTAATGAATGACCTCGCCTAGCTCATCTAGGGAATGCTAAGATTAAACACCCCTGCACCAGAGGTTGGAATTTCATCTCTGACACAGGCCATAATCTCAATCACAGCCTTCCTTGAGCCCCTAGTGCTGAATCTCTGGCCTTGGTCAGAAGAAGTTCAAAGAGAAGCTGCAATAAAACTCTATTCAACGTGCCATTTCCCTTTCTGGAGACTCTGTGTTTTGAGTCAAGCAAAGTCTATTGTGGAATAGCCTTATCTATTCTTAAATAAGGAGTCTTTATTTTCTCCATCTGAAGGAGGAATCTTTCAGACGGATGATCCTCCATCCCTCTAGCTCAAGAAAAGTGATGGAGGAGGAGGAGGAATTGTTGGCCTCCTTTCTCTTTCCAGTTCCTCCTCTAACTCTTCATTAAGTTCTTACCCTCTTCAACCCCTTTGCAATGAATGCATCCTACTTGAATTGCTTATGTAAAGGCAATTGCCCTTGAGTTTGCAAACAGTGTCAGGGTTGAGTGGCTGGAGTGGGGTACATCTGGGAAAGGGGAGGGGGAGAGGGTTCTAAGGAGATCCTGAGCATTTGCAAGATATTGAAAGTAACCTTCCAGACCCAGGACGAATCTAAAAAGGAAAGCAAGTTCTTTGGTGGCCTAAAACATGGCACCAATCATTCTGGGATTCTAGAGATAAACTGCCTGGAGATTTTCTTTTTCTTTGTTCTGTCAACTGGCTGAGAGCAGAGCAAGCAAGGAGCATTGTTTTTTATTGGGGGGGGGGTTCTTTTGGTTGGTTTGTTTGTTTGTTTTTTCTTCATTTACTCTGGGTGTTGAGTTTAAATACCTGGAACCTCAGAAAAATCTTGAGGTTTAAGCACAGTAGAGGCAGATTTTATTGGGACCGCCCTTCTATGAAGAGCTGGCCTATCCTCATTCAGTGAAGCGTAACTCTGGCTCTCACCTCTTCATTTTAGGGGATGCTACAGGAAAGTTATTGGGGAGCAGTAGGAGTTATGGCTCAGGGGATCTGACTAACGGACCAGGGAGTTTTGAAAAGAAAAGCTACACCTGGATATTCCCGGAGACTTGAAGTAAGATCTCTCTTTCCTGAATGTCCATGCTTTGCTGCATTCTAATGTGGCCCTGATTCCAAGTCTGAGTCACAAACACCAAGACTCCCAGCAAGTGTCCTCCGAGCTCCGGGGAAGCAGTGGGTGCCTAATAAGGATGGGGGTTAAGTATTTTTGGTTTGTGAAAGTATGTGTGTGTTGGGGGAAGGCGCAAGACTGCGGGTCTGGGGGGGGCGGGGGGTGGGGCGGCGGCACCTGAACTGCACCCAGCTGGAATGCAGGAGCACTCGGTGGAGTCCGGTGCTGGGACCCATGACCCTGGCCGGCTGCCTTGTTCTTATGCGCTGGTGGGTCTGCTGGGACAGTGGCTATTTCCCAGTTATCTCCGCTTGCCTGGCGGGTGACCGCACTCCCCCAACTTTGGCCCCACCAGGCTCCCTAGGCAGCCGGGCGGCACGCGAGCTGCACGCGCAGGCAACAAAAGCCGCTTTTCATGACTCAGTGCCCTCAAGCAATGCCCTAAATCTGCCACCCCGCCGGGCCCTAGTCCCCAGCGCCGCACTGGACCCGCGTCGGGTCCGTTACAGCCTCAGCCCTAGAGCCAGGGAAGCAGAGGCCTTAGGGAGGAATAGGGGAGGAGAGAGGACAGAGCAGTATGGCCTGGCCGTGGGGCAGGGGCGCATTCACAGGGCTAAGATAAAGAGCTGGGTCACGGCCTGCAGCGTCCCGGGTGGTGACCTGTTTTTCTCAGAAACAGATGCTTACTTTCCATGAAAGGACCCAGTGTGGCTGTGGCTGCCCCACCGACTCGGATCGGCTCTCAAGCCTCTTCCTACAGAGCCTGGAGTTAGGTAGCCCGACCTGGGCATGTTCACACCATCCCCCAGGAGCCCACTGGTACCCAGCATAGTTCTTGGAGACCTTGGGGTGCAGTGGGTCGCTAGAGCCAGCAGCTGAGAACTAATGTCCCCTCTTAGGCGAGAGTAACTGCAAGACCCTTAGAAGGCAAGGCTCTGACAAGACTACTGGGGTGGCTATGGCTTTGCTTCTCTGCCTCTCGGGAGGCGGTTGAACTCTCGGGTCCTGGCTAGAAGCTGGAATTGCCCGACTAGACAGGCAGGCGACAGGAGAGAGCCAGGAGCAAAAGAGACGCTATTAAAATGCCTCGCTATCGCCCGGAGCGCAAAACCCGTTCTCCCCAAATCTCCTGGGCTTGCGGCATAATCTTAATTAAGATAATTGATTCATATTGCACCTGCGAGAACGAAAAAAAAATTGATTCCAACCCCCAACTCCACAAATTGCTTAAAGCTATTGGATGGAGGATGGCGAGGCTGTGATTTGGGGAGTGATTTAGTGCAGGGCTTCCCCAGCTTGGCCTGCCTGGGCCCTTTTATTTATTATTTACGTTCTCTAGATCCCGCTGGGGCCTTAGTGGCTCCCCTCCTGGCGCCCACAGTCCTCGAGAGAATACACCTCCGCCTCCCTGTCAGAATTAAGGGGCTTCCTTTAAATCCATTCAGCATTCAGAATCAACAACATGAAAATAAACGCTGCCAGAGCACCCTGGCAGACGCTGCTCTCAGGCACGTTTGTTGTCAGAATGCCTGCGTGTGCAAATGTGTTAAAGTGCGACTGTGGTTGAGTGTTCAAGCGTGTGAATCTGAGTGTGAACGTATGATCACGTGTGGGGCTGTATGATCGTGGATCTATGATTATGTGCATGGTTGTTGATGTGTATTCAACATCTGAGAGCATAAATGTGTATATTGGTACTTTGTATGTTGGGGGTAGTGGTTATATGTCCAAGGGTTTCACTTCTCGTGAAGTGAGGAACAGCTTGTGGTTTAAAGGTGTTGCAAGCATCCCATGTTTCCCAGACTTTGCCATGGCAGGAGAGAGAGAGAGAGAGAGAGAGAGAGAGAGAGAGAGAGAGAGAGAGAGAGAGAGCATTGTAGCTTCCATATAGTAGCTTCAGGAATTAAGGGCCAGCTAGGCACACAGGATACCCTTAACAATAGATGACACCTTAAGATGGGGAAAGAGCCAAACAAGGTTCTAAAGGCAGAATAGAACAATACTAGCCAGCCAAGTTTAGAGCCCAGGCAACAGTAAGGAAATAACTTCCTGAGAGAATCAGCACCGTGGACAACGCCTACCCAGTGGCTCCTGAAACTGCTTTCAGAATTAGAACTCCTGTGGATCTATCTAGTCTTCCACTGCTTTTTTTGTTTTGTTTTTTTCCTAATGTCTTTTTTTTTTTTTGCCAAATCTCTAGTCATCTTTAATCTGAGAGCCTCACACTGCTGCTTCTAGCTAACAACCTTAACAGAGTAAGCTTCCTGGATATGGACCTGGGAAAGATTAAACAAATTTCAACCAATATGTCTGAAACGAAGACTGAGTAATTTTCAAAAAGAAAAAAAAAAAAGCCACTATTCTAGCATTTTCACCTATTTTCCACTGGGCTTCTATGGTGAATATAAAATACCTCTAGAAATGTTTTTGATTCTATTTTACCAAGGATTTAAATACTTCCCTATCACAATTATCCAATCAATTCTCCAGTTGTTTTATACCACAAATAACTTCCATTATGGGTGACATAAGCCTACAGAAGCAAAATTGTATTACATTTTTCAAATTTGATGTACCATAAAGATTTAAATACTGCATTGGTACACATGGCTATTTTATCATATGCTGGAAAACAGTCTATCAGAAATGTGATTCTGGGAAGAGCAAGCACCCGTCAACCAAGACACGAGTGTTTTAGATCTGCAACATAGTTTGATTGGGATTGATCAAAGAAATTCGGAAATAAAAGAAGAGAAGCCCAATTCTTTTCAGAAGCAGATTACACTTTAGTCAGAACATATACTTACTGGTTTTATTTCTAAGTACGTTTAGCAAACAAACTCTCCATCGGGTGTTATTCAGACATCATTGTCATTGAAAGGCATAATTATTTTTGATTCAAGAATTCACCCCTAGAGTTTCACTTTCTTTAAATAAATTCTCTTCTTTCTTTCTTTAAAAGATGCATTTCCACTTGAATTAAATATTGATAATTTGACCTTTTGTGTCTTTAATTCATCAAAGTGGGAAAATTCCAAATGTAGATCTTGGAGTTAGGCCCTGGTGGGTCTTTCCACTTGAATAGACACCGAGATTAAAGGAGTCCAACTTCCTCTTTCACTGCTCTCTCCTTGCACTAATTGCTTATGCAAAAATGCAGATTTGTATTAATTAGTAACTCCACTGATTAGTTCTGTGGTATTTTCACATAATAAATCATGCTGCAGACATGAATTTTGGCACATCACCCCATTGTGGCTCCGGCTGTAATACAGATTTCCTATTAAAATTAAATCTCTGACTGAATCTACCTTTCTGATGCAGGTACCATGAGTAGCCACCCACTGGGAGCACCTGCCATGGGAAGTTATTTTTACCCAGTGACAAGCCACTCTGAGGCCCCAACAGAACAATCTGATTACAAGGTTAGGCTCTAATAATAAACAAATAGTTATAGGCAGGCAGACATAACACAAATATGACTTCACTTTAGTCATTTTGGCCCACAACAATGTCATAACAGAGGATCTATTTGTATTAGATTGCTTTTTTAAAAAATAATGTTCCAAGTTATTGATAAACACCTCTTTTTTATCCTGTGAGCATATTGGTCCTTTGTGAGATGCATCTGGAGAAGATGTTCTACTTCTCCAGTGACACAACTCACAGTCCTTGGTTTTTCCTCTTCTCGACTAGGCAAGTCAGTACTGAAAAATTAAAACATAGCAGCGCTGGGAGGGATATGAATGCCAAAATCTATTCCAGAGGGAACTGGCAACAATTACCATCTTAGTGTGGAGTGAAGAGTTGTGAGGGCAGACACCCACAGTTGCCTCCTCAGCACTGGTGGCTCTGAGCTTCAATATACTCCCTCTCCTTCCCCTTGAAAGGTGTCAAGAGGCAGCTCATAAGAGCTTTGCTGAGACCATGAAGGAGGTCCATGTGTCTCCTGTGCTCCTCACCCTTCTACTGCCCTTGTTTTCTTGCCACTGACAACATTGTCCTCAAGACCTTTCATGTGCGCTCTCTCTCTCATGTCCTCCCTGAGTTTACTGCTCCCTGACTATCTCTCTACCCGTACTATCTGTCAAAAAGAAGTCACAAATCCATGTGTCTTAAGTGGTTAAGAGAGAAGAGGAGTAGTAATATTTAATCTGATGTTCCTATCTTGAATCATGAAGTATAAAAATGAATAAATATTTAATTTTAACCTTCAGACATTAATAAGGACATTAGGGAGCTACTCTCTGGATGGTGGTGGAGACTCAGTTCTCTGTTTCACTAGCAGTGTGTAGCTACAGCATCACTGTCTACTGTTTAAGACCTGTCCTTGGGCTGTGGGCAATGTGCGTGGGGTGAAAGTAGGTTTTCTCTTAGCTCTCTTTTCCTGACTCTTTTGGATGCTGTGGGGGGTAAAAGAGAAAACTCATGTATCTGTGTTCTATAAGTTATTTACCTTAGAGTTGGAGACTCTAAAAAGGGATTGTTATCAAAAGTTGAAAGATGAGAAAGTAGCTTTAAGTCAGCTAATTCTAATATACCTTTTCCATCTACATTGAATTCACTCCTGGATTTATAGGACTTTCCATGAATAAAACTGATAATATCTGGTTGGAAAAAATATCTTAGATTTTCATATTCTCTCTTAATGTTGGAGAAAATTAACTACATTGAAAGCTGGGGCTGGTGGCTTTAGGTAGAGTATTTGGTTTTGATTTTCAGTTTGCTTTGTGTTTTCTTCATCGCCTCTCTGGAACCACTTCTTCTCTAGTTGTCTTAGTCATTGTCCTATTTCTACACAAAGACACCATGACACCAACTTATAAAATAAAGTGTTTACTTGGGGCCTTGCTTATAGTTCCAGAGGATGAGTTTATACCGTGAATGCAGGAAGCATGGCAGCTGGCAGGTATGCCACTGTTGTTACGGTCAAGACTTTACATCTGGATCCATACTCAATGAGACAGAAGCAGGGGTGCCAGAGGGGAGAGAAGGATATTGAGCCTGATGTGGGCTTTTGAAGCCTCAAAGCCTACTTCTAGATATATACCTCCTCCAACAGGGTCATACCTCTTAAGCATTCCTTAATAGTCCATCAACTGGGGACCAAGCATTCAAAAATACGAACCTATGGGGGTGCCAGTCACATTCAAACCAACACACTAGGTAACAAGCACTCTTTGCAAATCTATGAGTGCCAGGCACTGTGTTGTGAGGTATGTGTGTAGAAGGATGACAGAAGACTATAATATCAGACAATAAACTTTTTTAAAAAGCTTTCTATTCAGTTCATCTAATTGGCTCATTTACAAAAGAGTCTTTACAAAGTTTGGAGCTGTGATGAAAGGATGGACCATCTAGAGACTGCCATATCCAGGGATCCATCCCATAATCAGCTTCCAAACGCTGACACCATTGCATACACTAGCAAGATTTTGCTGAAAGGACCCAGATATAGCTCTCTCTTGTGAAACTATGCCGGGGCCAAACAAACACAGAAGTGGATGCTCACAGTCAGCTATTGGATGGATCACAGGGCTCCCAATGGAGAAGCTAGAGAAAGTACCCAAGGAGCTAAAGGGATCTGCAACCCTATAGTTGGAACAACATAATGAACTAACCAGTACCCCTGAGCTCTTGTCTCTAGCTGCATATGTATTGAAAGATGGCCTAGTCGGCCATCACTGGAAAGAGAGGCCCATTGGACTTGCAAACTTTATATGCCCCAATACAGGGGAATGCCAGGGCCAAAAGAATGGGAATGGGTGGGTAGGGAAGTGTGTGTGGGGGGTATGGGGGACTTTTGGGATAGCATTGGAAATGTAATTGAGGAAAATATGTAATAAAAAAAGGGGGGGGAAGAGTCTTTGCTGACCAGCTAGAAGGGTGTACAGGAAAGAAAAACAAACTGCACCAGGGTGTTAAGGGCAGAAACTAATGACACCTGGCCTAGATTAGTGTAGGAAGGCCACCCAGGAAGAGGAGCTTCCTGAAAGTGAGGTGGATATGCCTGGGGATTGTTCTTGGGTGAGAGGGTCTTCTAGTTAGTCAAAAGAAAACAGGAAAGGCCTCAAGAATGAGCATCATCCTGAGTAGCGAGAGGAAGCTGAATAATGATGGAAAGAAGTGAGGCATACCTTGAGGCGACAAGGCTCAGAGCATGTTTCTCACAATGACTTTTGACTGCGGAACAGGGTGTGATGGAGACTTGGGGAAGATTCCTGTCTGTAGAAAGATGGTTCCAACTGACGTGTAACATGCTGATACCAGCATTGGTTGATTACCTATTGCAGTTTGCTAGTTTGACCCATGCTGCTGTACAGGTCAATCAAGGCAGAGGACATAACTCAGAATGTACATTCAGGAAGGTTACCCTAAAACTACAGACAGTTTTGTACAAAGTGCCCAAATGGATTTAAAATAAATAAAATTGATTATTTTGATCTTGAATGAATGTTTTTTTGTCTCATCAGAAATTACATATTAAATCAATAACTCATTCATGAGTTATCACCACTCGGCAAGGTAGGAAACATAACAACAGCCACCCGCATCAGTTCGGTATTTAAAATAGGTGACAGCTCTGGCGATTTGTATTTGGCAGTTGAACAAAAACCCAGCTGAGGTCAGTCACATGCTCTGTGCCTCCTAAATACTTAGTAAAGATGTGAGACCCAAGCCTACATCAGCTAGACCCCAAAGCAGGTGTCTTTTTGCTGCTACATTGCAATGGGACAGAATCTAGTTATGTTTGTAAACCATTTTTCAGGCTTGCTTCTAGAAGCTAATTTTAAGCTTGATGGTTTTGGTCATTCTGAGAATAACAGAGATCTGGAATGTCAATTGTTGTGTCTTTCTGAAGATACGTCTGAGGAGTTGGGAACCAACACTTTAGGCCATTGTGTCTTCCCAGGTGTTATCATCAATTAATTTAATTGATTAGATCACTCAGTTTGAAGAGATAATGCAGTTAAATCACTCCATATCTCTGCATTAATTAACCTTTCTCCTACAAAGCTCACTGTTCAGGAATTTACTAAAATTTGTTCTCCTATACAAGTTCAAATTGTTTTGGCCCCAATTGTATCTGGCTTAAAACATTTTTCAATAAGATAGATGTCCAACAAAAAACTAATTCAAAAACATTTTGGAGATGTTTTATCTCATAATGCCTTGTTTGAACATTTTTTAAACCTTACTTGACTTTTGCTGTATATTATGGTTTCTGAGTTTGTGTTTCTATGGGTTGTGTGTGTATGTGGGTTTTGGTATGTATATGTTTTTCATGCTTTTTCCTTCTATTTTTCCCTGTTGGCCTTGTTTTATTCTTTCTTCCTTCTTCTTTCTTCTTATTGACATGTTTGTTTGAGAGACAGACAGAGAGAAAGAGAGAGAGAGAGAGAGAGAGAGAGAGAGAGAGAGAGAGAATGTGAGGAGTTGGGCAGATAGGGAGGATCTGGGAGGAGACAAGGGAGGTGAAACTGTGATCAGTACTATATAAAATTATATTCAATAAAATGACAAAAATTGAAGACATTAGTTTTTGTGTCTTTTTTTTTTTAGAAAAATATATCTTGCTTAATTATAATCCAGAATTTGTTTCTAGGCATTTTCATCCCCTAAATACTGACAAAGCAAGGAGTTTTTCTACTGAACAAGGAAGAAGATGGAGGGAGATGAAGCATTTGGCCCCTCTTTAGCAGATATCATTAATTTACTGCTAATCTTAGATTCTAAACTGCAAACTTTCCAGTCATCAAGGAGACATGTATTTCAATCTGAGCCCCTAACAAACCACATGTATCAGACTCCTAATTTAAATGTAAAAAAAGGAGAAAGCCATGTTTCCTTCCCTGGAGATACTCATGGTTTTGTGGAAACTATCATGCAAAAGTTGTCTATCAGGCTGAGTGATGACTTGATAGGTAAAGTGGCCAGCACTGAAGTATGAGGATCTGAGTGCCACTCTCTTCCATGTGTGTAGCTTTGGACAAGTTATTTCCTCATCCGTGTAATGAAAATAATAGCTTAGATCTACAGATCCATATAAAATGTCAGATGTAGTAGCATGCAATTATAATCCCACTGTTGGAAAGGTAGAGACAGGCGAATTCCTGGAACTCACTGGCCAGCCTAGCTTAGTCTAGTCAATGAGTTTGAGGCCAAGAGAGTCCCTGTATCAAAACAAAACCACTACCACCACCACCAACACAACATAAGGTGTATCCTCCTTGGGGAACAACAGTCAAGGTTTTCCTCTGGCCTCCATATACGCTTATACATACACGCACACTTACACACATACAACAAAGTTATCTATCTTAGAAAGCCCATTGATTGTAGCCTTTTGGTCACAATGTTGACTAAGTGTTAGTCTTTCTTGCTGCACACATATACTTAGCTTACTATACATATTATCACAGTCTTTGCATTAGATATTAGAGTTATTATTATCCTGATATGTATGAGGAAATAACCTATTCAAAGCACATCTAGAAAAGAGTAGAGCTTTTTGAAAAAAAAATGGTGTGTGTGTGTGTGTGTGTGTGTGTGTGTGTGTGTGTGGTGTGCATTCGTGTGTACATGGGCACATGCATACCATACACTCATGTGGAGATCAAAGGACAATCTCACATGTGCTGCTCCTCGCCTTCCTTCTTATTTGAGAAAGAATCTCTTCTGTTGTCCCTCTCTGCTTCTGCCAGGCTAGCTGGTCTGTGAGCTTCTGAGCTGCCTGTCCTTGTCGCTGTCACTAGAGGAGTGCTGGAATTACAGATCATGTGCTTTGACATCTGGCTTTAACTATGTTTTGACAATCCAAACTCAGTTTCTTATACTTGTGTGGCAATTTCTATACCCAATGAACCCTTAACCCCAGCTCAAGATGAAAGCTTTTTAAAAACCTTTCCTTCCATTCAGTTGAATACCACTCTTACAAGAATGGACAATAAGCCAGGTATGCCAGTGTTTACATGAAACTGAAGAACCCTGGGTAGGGGCCGGAGAATCACAAGTTCAACAACAACCTGAGACACATAATGAAATGCTGTCTCAAAAAGCATAAGACATATTTGAGGAACTTTGTGACCTACCATTTTCGGAATCTACACTTCTTGTAGCATCACTCGGTCCTACACTGTACACAATCATAGGAAGTACAAGCAGGACTTTCTCCCTGCCATTGATGCTTCAGATGAATTACTCACACCACAATCTAATGCTGCCCTTGTCTGCCTTTCTATTATAAAGACTGGAAAGTTAAACAAAGCAATAAATGCAAAGCCTTGCCTGGGCTTTGTAGAGGTGGCAAACGTTTTACAATCACAAACATTGAACTTTAACTCATAAACTGAGTTGCACAGAGGATCAGAGGACAGATTTATTTGGCTGGCACAAAGCTGAATATAAAGTCCTTAAGACAGTCAGTGAAGTGCTAGCTTTCAGTTTTGTTAGCTGCCTGACTCGAGCAAAGGCAGATACTCTCTTAACAGTCTAGTTTATGATATGGCTATGGATCTCATACTTGGAGCCTAGAGCTAGACTCTGCTTTTACTTTTATTGACATTTCTGTGAAGTATCTATGCCAACCATGAAATCTATTTATACTGATTCCACACGGTGCTAATTATAGTATCCACAATTCTTAGTCCCCCTCCTGCCTTTAAAATGGAGCAGAAGTGTGACTACAACAGAATAGTCAGAACACAAAACTATGATCAACTGACTGATGAAATGGGATGCAGTTCGGAGGTATTAAAGGGGGAGATGACAATAACCTGGGACATCCAACAGTGGATTAATTGATCAACTTGCTGCCTATGGTCATCTGGAATGTAGTGCCACTCCAAATAGCTGCTGCAATAGACTATTACAGAAATACAAAGAAAGTAAGGGGAAAAGAGTGTTGTGTCTGTTCCTTTAACTGCTTTGAGTAACTCCAACTGAAAGTATGAATAGTTCAAAGTATGGGGTTCAGGAGGCACATAAGAAGGACTTCTCTCAAGGGAAGCTCGAATTTTCTGCAGAGCTGATGTCCTCTGCTCACAAACATGTTGTTGAGTTGCAGTGCAGTTTGCTGGTCAGCAGTCTCCAGATCAGCAGGGTCAGTCACAATTGGGAACTTATGGAAGACAAAATTCTTGAGCTTCATTCCAGCATTCTGGAAATGGAGACACAGGGGTGAGACTTTTGAACCCATCTTTTCAGAAGCCCTCCATGGGACTGCGCTGTTCTCTGTGTATTAGTTACTTTTCTGTTGCTGTGATAAAACATCAGGATGAAAGGTAACCTAAGAAGACGAGAGGTGACTTTGACTTTAGGTTCCAGAGAATCATCCATTATGACAGGGAGGGATAGCAGCTAGTGGCAGGCTTGGGGTTGGGAGCAGGAAGCTAAGAGATCACAACATCAGTCAATCTGGAGCATGAACCAGAGACAGCAAACTGGAAATAACACGATAGGCCGTGGTGATCTGAAAGGAAATGGCCCTAGGGCAATAGGGAGTGGCACTGTTAGGAAGTATGGCTGCGTTGGAGTAAGTAGTGTGGCCTTGTTGGAGGAAGTAGTCAGAGGGAAAGGCTTTGCAGTCAAAGATTAAAGCCATGCCCAACTCTCAGCTACTTCTCCAGGACCATGTCTGCCTACATGCTGCCATGCTTCCTACCATGAGGATAATATACTAAAAATCTGAAACTGTAAGCCAGCTCCAATTAAATATTTTCCTCTATAAGAGTTGCCATGGTCATGGTGTCTCTTCACAGCTCTAGAATTCCTAACTTAAGATGGGGGTAAATGCTCTGACAGCCCACCTGTGGTAGCATAATTCCTCCAGGGAGGCCACATTTCTTAATGCTCCTAAATGGTGCCAATAACTAGGCAGCAAGGGCTGAAACATGTGGACTATGGGGAACATTTCTCATCCGAACCACTACACTCAATAAAGTTTGAGGGAAGCTGTGTAGTGTCCCATACCTCACCGCACTCTCCTGCTGATGAATCATGTAAGGGAACACAACCTGCGAAGTACAATGAAAACATGTAAGGGTAATTATATGACTCCCATTACTGAAACAATAAAATGCAACTGCAAAACCTCCTTTCCCAACAGAAACACTTCCTTCCTTCAGCTGTCTCTTGTAATTCTTAGTCTGGGTATGTGTAAAAGTTTCTCCTCTAATGCGTATGATGAAGGACACTGTAAACTCCCTTCACACCCTACTCCTCAACTTACTATTGCCTCCAACCTACAACTATCATTGGTTCCCAGAAAAAAAAAATAAGCTGGAAGAATTGCAGATGCAAGAAAAGGCTAGCCCATAAGTTCAAGGGTCTGTTTGTCTTTATTAGTCTTGACGTGAGAGCAATTGTGTGGGAGGAGCTTTTAAAGAGGCTATCCTAGGGAGGAGTAGACTGAATTTATTAAAAGTTATAATTATTAGTGACTTTAGATTTGACATGTTTCTGAAACTTCTACCAACATTTGTTTGCTCAGAGAGTTGATTAAAACATACAATTAATGATGATGCACCCTGGACATAGCAACCAAACTTTCTAGATATGATATAGGAGAAGAACGATACAAACTTTAGCAGAAAAAAATTAAAGATAAATAGTTATAAGATAATTTCTTACATATGCCTCCTCATCCTCTGCTGAACATACATACATACATTACCTTGTAATTCTTAGTGTGATACAGCAGGAAGCATCTCATGAGAATCGGAAACAAGGTAAGATTTTTTTTTTTTTTTTACTATAGCATAGCGGAGAATATACTGGTTATTGGAGCCACCTAACATAAGGAACCCCTTAGCAGTGAGTTAATCTTTGCTTAGATTTCTGCAGTTTAGACACAAATAATGTGACTTGAATTATAGAATCTGTCACAAGCCATCATGGTCTCCCTATGGTTGCTCTGCAATTTGTGCTCCCACATGATTCCATGGCTTGATGTCAATGTGTAGAAAGCTGCATAAGAGGGTCACAAGTACAGCCCATAAATCTTTCTCTTTCCTACCTCCAAAAGTACCTTTGATCGTTCTCAAGGCCACCATGTAATCAGAAGAGGGAAATAACCAGTCCTTGAATGCATCACCCATCAACTGTGAACTACTTAACAGGACAGAGGGTGGGGATACATGAAGACTTTTAGATTGACAGTGCCAATTCTAAACATCTACAAATCCATACTGTAATGGGGTTCTATATTTCCCATGTGTAGAGACAACTAATATTTATGTCTTCTCTCTGACCCCCTAGAGAGGTCTGTGAAAGTTGTATTAAACCAGGGACTAAATATCAAGCCTTTTGTCTTTATCAAAAAGTAAGACTACATTCTGCAGGAATGCAAAGATTAGTCAGACTCAAAGTCTGAAGTATGTGAAGAGATACTGCTATGGCCTTAATAGCTCTGCCCCTCCCATCACAGAAACACAATATCCAAATTCTAGCCCTAAAAACAGCCATTCAAAACACAGATTACATTATCTTTGCCACATCGCAGCTGTGTCTGGCCATATAACCCAGTTTTCAGCCAATGATATAGATGAGATCAATGAAAGCAATTTGTGGATCTTGTCAATAAATGAATTGATGTGGCCATCCTGTTGCTTTTTTCCATTTGTAGTATAGAAAAGACACCAATTATTATGTGGACACCTTGGCAACAAGAAGGAAGGAATTAGCCCACTGAAAACAAGACTAAGCATCATTCTTGTCTACTTACATAAGGCTTTTCAGTTGATGAGAGACACATTTCTCTCATAATCTTGTTTATGTTCTATCTTTTTGGACTGATCTCAAGCAGCTGAATCTATCTGCTAACAGACATGGGTAGCAATCCCTTTAAAATCCCATAAGAAATCAGTGTTTCTGTTTCAGCTTAAAAATGAAGGTTGACTGTCAGAGAATGTCAGTGGATTGCTGTAAGTTCAATCAAGAAGCAGATTTTTAAATGGAAGTGCTAGTCCACATGATCTCTTTAGTTGAGTGAGTCAGCAACACGTCCCTGAACTCAGTTTTCAGTGACTGTTTTAATATTTTTTCTTTATCTCAATAAGGAAGAACATCAGGTCAGTTTTCTATGAACTGTTCTATTGCAGGTGCACCAATTTTTCCACTGTATGGGTTAGTTTATCTTTGAAACTTGAGTCACACCACCACTCCACAGAACAGCATGCTTGTATGCTGTATCAGTGACCTTGTATTAATAGACTCGGAATTTAAGTAGCATCACCCTACCTATATCAAAAATATCCATGATTGCCAGTGGGTGAGAAGCAAATCCAAGTACAATTTAGATCCCTGACATCTCAGTGAAGGACTCATCTTGTAAGTTGGATAAACAGATGTTCCTTCCAAAACAAAAGGCCCAGAGTTTCACTTTGTACTTCCTGAAATAATCAGAGTTACTGAGCAGTCTTCACTCCAAACTACTGCATTGTGTTCCTGCAAGAACAAGGTAGTTAAACTAATCGTTCTTATGAACATTTGCCTAACTTAGCATTGGAATTTTGTTGCTATTCGTTTGTTTACTTAGTTGAAATTTGGCTTGTTTGATTTTATGATGGTAACAGTTTGGAAAATGACCTGAAAGATTAAAGACCTGTGAACTGGCTGGTTTTGTGTGTCAATTTGACACAGCTGGCGTTATCACAGAGAAAGGAGCTTCAGTTGAGGAAATGCCTCCATGAGATCCAGCTGTAAGGCATTTTCTCAATTAGTGATCAAGGGGGAAAGGCCCCTTGTGGGTGGTACCATCTCTGGGCTGGTGGTCTTGGATTCTATAAGAAAGCAGGCTGAGCAAGCCAATAAGGAACATCCTTCCATGGTCTCTGCATCAGCTTCTGCTTCCTGACCTGCTTGAGTTCCAGTCCTGACTTTCTATGGTGATAAACAGCAGTGTGGAAGTGTAAGGTGAATAAATCCTTTTCTCCCAACTTGCTTCTTGGTCATGATGTTTGTGCAGGAATAGAAACCCTGACCAAGACAAATTGGTATCAGCATAGTGGTGTATTCCTGTGACAACTTGACCATATTTTGGGGAGGAATGTGGAAGAACTTTGAAACTTGGAACTAAAAGATCCATTTAGTGTTAAGAGCTCTGTGGGATGTTGTGTAGGAGCTTGGAAGATAATGTTGAGAACAGTGCAGAAGATGGAGGCCTGGCTTGTGAAATTTCAGAGGGAAGATTAAAGACTTATCGGGGCCATTGCTATGTTGATTGCAAAGATTCTGTGGTTTTAGTTAGCTAGGGCTGATAACCAGCTGTGATTAACAAGATACCAGAAATACTAATGCAAAAACTGCACTACTGGGATTATTAATGCTGGTTAGTGGGAGCTAAGAAATTAGCTGTGATTAAGAAGAGACCAGCATCATTGAGGTGAAATCTTCTGGGAAGTGTTTTCTGAGAGCACAGAGGCTATGTTCCAGAGATAGCCAAGGTTGCATCTTATGCTGTGGCTGGACTTGGTAATGTGTAAGAGTCACCCAGGTGGTCCTGGTTTTGAAGGCATGAACGGGTCATGAAGAGCAGCTGAGGCTGGACATTGTGAGAGGCTATAGACGGCCATTGGTGAAGGTGCAACCTCAGTTGTAGTTGATGGCCCAGGACTGAATAGGTCATGCAAAAGAGTTAAGTCTTGGCACTATGAAGAGAGCCTATGAGAAGCTATTGGTGAAGCCTAGTTACAGCGGAAGACAGCAGTGTTTGGAGATGCTAGTACCATGAATGACCACCAAGAACAGCAGCAGCAGTGGAGTACAGGCATCTGGAGCCTAGAGGGCGAGATGTGTGCTACAAAGGACAGAGCTGGAGAAGTGACCCAAGCCCTTGAAGGAATTCAGAAGATCATAAGTGGATCCCATACATTCGAGAGTTCGAGTTTGATTTTGTTTTTAATTGTGACTGTGCCCTGATATTTTTCCCTCTTGAAGGAAGTATTTTAGCGGAGCGTACAGTTAAGAGACTTAATTGTAAAAAGACTTTGGATTTTAAAAGAGATTGGATATTTTATAGGGATTGAACTTTTAATATGTAAGGACTGTGGGACTTTTAAAGTTATTTAGATCTTGGGGATGAATAAGAAGGTAAGGGTTGAGGCTTACTAGTGATGTGTTTGTGTGTCAAGTTGACAAGGGGTCAATTGTACTGGCTGGTTTTGTGGGTTAACTTGACACAGGCTGGGGTTATCACAGAGAAAGGAGCTTCAGTTTAGGAAATGCCCCGATGAGATCCAGTTGTAAGGCATTTTCTCAATTAGTGATCAAGGGAGGAGGACCCCTTGTGGGTGGGACCATCTCTGGGCTGGTAGTCTTGGGTTCTATAAGAAAGCAAGCTGAGCAAGCCAGAGGAAGCAAGACAATAAGAAACATCCTCCCATAGCCTCTGCATCAGCTCCTGCTTCCTGACTTGCTTGAATTCCAGTCCTGACTTCCTTTAGTGATGAACAGCAACATGAAAGTGTAAGCTGAATAAACCCTTTTCTCCCCAACTTGCTTCGTGGTCATGATGTGTTGTCCAGGAATAGAAACCCTGACTAAGACACCTGACATTCATTGTAATTTTAACAAATAAGTTCTCTACAGTGTGGGGGTAAGGGTGCTGTAAATGGTTTACATGATAATGAATTCAATGTTCGCATAGTAGGAGTATAACTTTAACAACCATAGAATAAGAATCGCAAAGACATATTAGAATGAGAATCAATAGAAGTAGAAGAAAATTTGAGGAAGACAGCCATACACATATTTTTGAAGAAAAGATGTAAACGAATTTTCATATATAAACGAGTCTGGAAGTTTCTGAAAATTAGAATTGGCATGTGACACAAGTCAACTATAGTTGTATCTCTAATAACATTCAAAAATACATGTCCATACAAACTTTTCTATGCAAATATCCACACCATCATTATTTATCACTGCCCCCAAAGTAGAAAGAAAAGGTCAAATGTCTATCACACAACAAATGTACATATACATACTACATTATAAAAGCAATATAATTTAGTCTTTAAAAAGAAAAATATTCTGATACATGTTCCCACATGAATAGACCATAAATACATGTGGAGTAAAATAAATCTGGCATAGTTAAAATCACAAAGACAGGATTTCCCACAGCCTCGAGGAGGAGGAGGTGGAGGAGGAGGAGGGGGAGGGAGAGGGGGAGGGGGAGGGGAAGGGGAAGGGGAAGGAGGAGGAGGAGGAGGAGGAGGAGGAGGAGGAACTGGCACCTTCACTTTATCCAGTGTTGTGTCTGGCCAGCAGATCACAGCCTGGGTTCTAGCCTGGAAAGGCATTTTGGAAACCTGGAAGAGAAGAGGGGCTAGGCGGCGAGAGAAAGAAATGTAGCTAAGACAACATTCTGATCAAAGCTCAATTTTACTTTTTTCAGACACTCAGTTATAAAGGAAGGGGGAGGGAACCTGATTTCCTGCCAAGTAACTCGGGGTCCAGTAGCAGGACGAACACGTGTGTGCCTCCAAGCAACAAAGCGACAGGGTCCAGCAGTGGGCGTGGCAGGACGAATGAGCAGGAAGCTCCATCCTTGAGCAAGCAGGTTCAAGTAGGTGGGGGAAGAGAGACCACAATCCAGCAGTTAATCACTGAGGTACATGTTGGAATAGGTCAACTCAAAGCCTTGGGTCTAGGCCCAAGTAGTAGCTGAGCTGATTAGCCCACCAGTTCTCCTGACCCTCAGCATCAGCTCTATTGTGCTGTCCTGGTGAGGTGTAAGTCCTGTTCTCCTGAGTGAGGGACCACCGGGCCAGCTCTTCTACTCTCAAACCTTCAAAGCCTGTTCACTGGCAACTCCTGCCCTCAGGGCCAGCTTTACATTGCTGTTCCACTAAGGTGCAGGGCCACTGTCCCAAGTATTAGAGCTAGTGAGGGGCAGGGCTAGCTATCAGTCTTTGACCTGGGTGTCAGCTCTCCCACCTTCCATAGGTGGTGAGGGGCAGGGTGGATCTTTTCCTTACCAATGGCACCAAATGGCAGACAAGTGATAGGGCCAGCTCTCCCATATTCATGGCATCAGGGCTGGCTCACCCACATACCCTGAAGCCAAGGCTAACTCTACTGTACTGCTTTATGGGATCTTAGTATTGCTCAATTTAAAAATCAAACCTTTTGCCTTGTAGGCATGTTCCTGATTGCTATGGCTCTTTTGATTGTTTATTATTATTGTTTATTATTATTATTATTTTACGGACTACTCTGCAGGATTCTCTTCTGCTCATCCCTTAGAAATAGCTTCTTCTCAGGGCACTGAACTTTGTCTGCTCTCCATCCACTCCTGTCTCTTTAGTTATGTTAGCTACAAAATTCACCCCCAGAAATGAACCTTCATTGCCAGCTGCTTTCGAGACAGTTCCTTCGGAGTCTTAGTGAGCTCCTTGTAATCTAAGCATCTGAAGCTTAACCAGTCATTCCCCAAAGTCCTAACCTTAGCCAAGCCTAGGTCCTTTCATTCACCATCTCAATGACCATCCCCTCTGTGTACCACAATTACTCAACCAGAAATCTGGGAAATAGCATCAGTCTGGATTTCTCCTAGCTAAGGTCAAATTTTCATACATTCTTACCAGCTATACTCTGTTATCCCTGCAACCACCCTATTTTTCTCGGAAATATTTTTCTTACTCTAGTTCAGTTCTTAGGTTTGTCTTTGGCCTTCATCATAAGGAAATCCTTTAGCTCATGCATAGCTATTGGGTTTTGTTCTAATTTTTTTCTATTAAGGCACAGCATTTGTTAATATTTTCTCATTGCTATGACAAAAACAACCCAAGAAAGAAAACTCACTTTGACTCATTTGTTCAGCACTTTATTCCATGGTTAGATAGGCCCTTTGATAGGCTGTGGCAAAACAGAACCATAATGTAAAAGGGCATGGTGGCTTAGCTTGAAAAACCAGGAAGACAAGAGACAGAAAGAAAATGGCCAAGAACACACTACTTCCTTCAAGACATGGCCCTTGGTGCTTGACTTCCTACTAGTAGACCCCCAACTCATAGTTCCTAGAACATTCCAATAATGCCATCAAATTATGATATGCCAGTGACTTAATCCATTTGTGAAGTCAACACCCTCATGATGCAGTCTGCTCTCAGTAGTACCAGGAGCTTAGATACGAGGACCATGAACATGGACATTTGCAATTAAATCCATTATATGTACAAAACAAAAAGAAAATCTACCATTTTAAAATTTAGTACTATTAAATATATTCAGACTCAGAGATTACTATATCTGCTCTGGGATTCTTTTTCATCTTGCAAAATATTATGTCTGTATGTTATTTTTATTTATTTTTATTATATATAAGTACACTGTAGTTGTCTTCAGACACTCTAGAAGAGGGAATCAGATCTCATTACAGATGGTTGTGAGTCACCATGTGGTTGCTGGGATTTGAACTTCGGACCTTCGGAAGAGCAGTCGGGTGCTCTTACCCACTGAGCCATCTCACCAGCCCCATGTCTGTATATTTTTAACTGTAATTTCTCATTCTACTTTCTCTATGTGTTTTTCCCTTGTTTTAAAATAGTGGTGTGTGTGTGTGTGTGAGTGGTGTGTGTGTGTGTGTGTGTGATATGTGTGTTCCTGTTTGTATGTGTGAATGTAGGAACAAATAGAGGTCAGAGTAAAACCTTGCTAATGGTGTCATCCTCTACATTGAGTCCAGATTTTGGCTTTCTGCTCTATCTGCCTAGCCAACTGGTCCAAAGCTTCTGGAGATTCTCCTGTCTGCATTTCCTAGCTTGCTGTAGGGACTCAGTGTCTGCCAATGCCCAGCACTGCACTGACTTGGCAGAAGTTCTAGGGTTTCATGTTTGTACAGCAAGTGGTTAACCTGCTGAGTCCATTTCCTACCTCAGTTTCTCCACAAGCTTAACTTCGCTAGGAACCCCATGTAGTAGAATCAAACCCTATTTGCTTTTTTTTGTAATTGTACTATTTCTCTTTGAATAATGTGCTTAAGATATATCCATGTTGGAGCATCTGCCCAATTTCCTTGTCTTTTATAGAAGAATAACATTCTACTGCAGATCCATATTGTGTTTTGTTTATGTGTTCATCTGATCTGTCATAGGTACTTTCCAAATTTTATTAAGCACGTATAATGCCACTACAAACATAGGTGTTATATAAATATCTCTTCACTGTCCTATTTTCAATGGTGTGTGTGTGTGTGTGTGTGCATGTGTGTGTGTGTGTTTGTGTGTGTAATGCTTTGAGAAGTTGCTTTACTATTTTCTGCAATGACTGCATCATTTTCCCTTTTGAGCAACA
The DNA here is from genome assembly GCF_978045245.1 of Mus caroli. NCBI lineage: Eukaryota > Metazoa > Chordata > Mammalia > Rodentia > Muridae > Mus > Mus caroli. The sequence continues at coordinate 100,839,955 of NW_028227257.1, read as the reverse complement.
AAATAGTAAAGGAGTTCTAATTTCTCTACATTCTCACCAATGTGTTCTAGTTCCTGGTTTTTGTTTTATCTCATTCTGTCCTATGTATACCCTAATGTTTGGATCATGATACACTTTTATTTTAACTTCTGCATTAGTTATTTTTCTGTTGCTGTGATAAAGGCAGCTTACAGAAAGAATCCTTTTATTTGGGTTTATGATTCCTGAGAGATAAGACTCCATCCTAGGAAAGTGGCAGGCAGGGTGATTGATAGGGCAGCTGGAGCAACAACCTGAGAGCTCACACCTTGAACCACAAACATGAAGCAGAGAAAAGAAACTAGTCGGAGGCAAGGCTTTTTACTCTTTTTTTTTTTTTATTCTAAGTTACTTCTTTTTTCATTCTTTCTGTATTTTTTCCATTTTTTAAAAATTTTTAATATTTTTATTACATATTTTCCTCAATTACATTTCCAATGCTATCCCAAAAGTCCCCCATAGCACCCCCCACTTCCCTACCCACCCTTTCCCATTCTTTTGGCCCTGGCATTCCCCTATATTGGGGCATATAAAGTTTGCAAGTCCAATGGGCCTCTCTTTCCATTGATGGCCGACTAGGCCATCTTTCGATACATATGCAGCTAGAGACAAGAGCTCCGGGGTTCTGGTTAGTACATCATGTTGTTCCAACAATAGGGTTGCAGATCCCTTTAGCTCCTTGGGTACTTTCTCTAGCTTCTCCATTGGGAGCCCTGTGATACATCCAATAGCTGACTGTGAACATCCACTCCTGTGTTTGCTAGGCCCCGGCATCGTCTCACAAGAGACAGCTATATTTGGGTCCTTTCAGCAAAATCTTGCTAGTGTATGCAATGGTGTCAGCATTTAGAAGCTGCTTATGGGATGGATCCCTGGACACGGCAGTCTCTAAATGGTCCATCCTTTCATCACAGCTACGAACTTTGTCTCTGTAACTCCTTCCATGGGTGTTTTGTTCCCAATTCTAAGAAGGGGCACAGTGTCCCCACTTTGGTCTTCATTCTTCTTGAGTTTCATGCATTTAGCAAATTGTATCTTATATCTTGGGTATCCTAAGTTTTGGGTTAATATCCACTTATTAGTGAATACATATTGTGTGAGTTCTTTTGTGATTGTGTTACTTCACTCAAGATGATGCCCTCCAGGTCCATCCATTTGGCTAGGAATTTCATAAATTCATTCTTTTTAATAGCTGAGTAGTACTCCATTGTGTAAATGTACCATAATTTCTGTATCCATTCCTCTGTTGAGGGACATCTGGGTTCTTTCCAGCTTCTGGCTATTATAAATAGGGCTGCTATGAACATAGTGGAGCATGTGTCCTTTTTACCGGTTGGGACATCTTCTGGATATATGCCCAGGAGAGGTATTGCTGGATCCTCCGGTAGTACTATGTCCAATTTCCTGAGGAACAGCCAGACTGATTTCCAGAGTGGTTGTACAAGCTTGCAATCCCACCAACAATGGAGGAGTGTTCCTCTTTCTCCACATCCTCGCCAGCATCTGCTGTCACCTGAATTTTTGATCTTAGCCATTCTGACTGGTGTGAGGTGGAATCTCAGGGTTGTTTTGAGTTGCATTTCCCTGATGATTAAGGATGTTGAACATTTTTTCAGGTGCTTCTCTGCCATTCGGTATTCCTCAGGTGAGAATTCTTTGTTCAGTTCTGAGCCCCATTTTTTAATGGGGTTATTTGACTTTCTGGAGTCCACCTTCTTGAGTTCTTTATATATATTGGATATTAGTCCCTTATCTGATTTAGGATAGGTGAAGATCCTTTCCCAATCTGTTGGTGGTTTTTTTGTCTTATTGATGGTGTCTTTAGCCTTGCAGAAGCTTTGTAGTTTCATGAGGTCCCACTTGTCAATTCTCGATCTTACAGCACAAGCCATTACTGTTCTATTCAGGAATTTTTCCCCTGTGCCCATATCTTCAAGGCTTTTCCCCACTTTCTCCTCTATAAGTTTCAGTGTCTCTGGTTTTATGTGTAGTTCCTTGATCCACTTAGACTTGACCTTAGTACAAGGAGATAGGAATGGATCGATTCACATTCTTCTACATGTTAACAACCAGTTGTGCCAGCACCATTTGTTGAAAATGCTGTCTTTCTTCCACTGGATGTTTTTAGCTCCCTTGTCAAAGATCAAGTGACCGTAGGTGTGTGGGTTCATTTCTGGGTCTTCAATTCTATTCCATTGGTCTATTTGTCTGTCACTATACCAGTACCATGCAGTTTTTGTCACAATTGCTCTGTAGTAAAGCTTTAGGTCCGGCATGGTGATTCCACCAGAGGTTCTATTATCCTTGAGAAGAGTTTTTGCTATCCTAGGTTTTTTGTTATTCCAGATGAATTTGCAGATTGCACTTTCTAATTCGTTGAAGAATTGATTTGGAATTTTGATGGGGATTGCATTGAATCTGTAGATTGCTTTTGGCAAGATAGCCATTTTTACAATGTTGATCCTGCCAATCCATGAGCATGGGAGATCTTTCCATCTTCTGAGATCTTCTAGAATTTCTTTCTTCAGAGACTTGAAGTTTTTATTATACAGATCTTTCACTTCCTTAGTTAGAGTCACGCCAAGATATTTTATATTATTTGTGACTATTGAGAAGGGTGTTGTTTCCCTAATTTCTTTCTCAGCCTGTTTATTCTTTGTGTAGAGAAAGGCCATTGATTTGTTTGAGTTAATTTTATATCCAGCTACTTCACCGAAGCTGTTTATCAGGCTTAGGAGTTCTCTGGTGGAATTTTTAGGGTCACTTATATATACTATCATATCATCTGCAAAAAGTGATATTTTGACTTCATCTTTTCCAATTTGTATCCCTTTGATCTCCTTTTGTTGTCGAATTGCTCTGGCTAGGACTTCAAGTACAATGTTGAAAGGTATGGAGAAAGTGGACAGCCTTGTCTAGTCCCTGATTTTAGAGGGATTGCTTCAAGCTTCTCACCATTTACTTTGATGTTGGCTACTGGTTTGCTGTAGATTGCTTTTATCATGTTTAGGTATGGGCCTTGAATTCCTGATCTTTCCAAGACTTTTATCATGAATGGGTGTTGGATCTTGTCAAATGCTTTTTCCGCATCTAACGAGATGACCATGTGGTTTTTCTCTTTGAGTTTGTTTATATACTGGATTACGTTGATGGATTTCCGTATATTGAACCATCCCTGCATCCCTGGGATGAAACCTACTTGGTCAGGATGGATGATTGTTTTGATGTGTTCTTGGATTCGGTTAGCAAGAACTTTATTGAGGATTTTTGCATCAATATTCATAAGGGATATTGGTCTGAAGTTTTCTATCTTTGTTGGGTCTTTTTGTGGTTTAGGTATCAGAGTAATTGTGGCTTCATAGAATGAGTTGGGTAGAGTACCTTCTGTTTCTATTTTGTGGAATAGTTTGTGAAGAACTGGGATTAGATCTTCTTTGAAGGTCTGATAGAACTCTGCACTAAACCCATCTGGTCCTGGGCTTTTTTTAGTTGGGAGACTATTAATGACTGCTTCTATTTCTTTGGGGGATATAGGGCTGTTTAGATCATTAACCTGATCTTGGTTCAACTTTGGTACCTGGTATCTGTCTAGGAAATTCTCCATTTCATCCAGGTTCTCCAGTTTTGTTGAGTATAGCCTTTGGTAGAAGGATCTTATGGTGTTTTGGATGTCTTCAGGATCTGTTGTTATGTCTCCTTTTTCATTTCTGATTTTGTTAATTAGGATGCTTTCCCTGTGCCCTCTAGTGAGTCTGGCTAAGGGTTTATCTATCTTGTTCACTTTCTCAAAGTACCAGCTCCTTGATTGGTTGATTCTTTGAATAGTTCTTCTTGTTTCCACTTGGTTGATTTCGCCCCTGAGTTTGATTATTTCCTGCCGTCTACTCCTCTTGGGTGAATTTGCTTCCTTTTGTTCTAGTGCTTTTAGGTATGTTGTCAAGCTGCTAATGTGTGCTCTCTCTAGTTTCCTTTTGGAGGCACTCAGAGCTATGAGTTTTCCTCTTAGAAATGCTTTCATTGCGTCCCATAAGTTTGGGTATGTTGTGGCTTCATTTTCATTGAACTCTAAAAAGTCCTTAATTTCTTTCTTTATTCCTTCCTTGACCAAGGTATCATTGAGAAGAGTGTTGTTCAGTTTCCACGTGAAGGTTGGCTTTCTATTATTTATTTTGTTATTGAAGATCAGCCTTAGTCCATGGTGATCGAATAGGATGCATGGGACAATTTCAATATTTTTGTATATGTTGAGGCCTGTTTTGTGACCAATTATGTGGTCAATTTTGGAGAAAGTACCATGAGGTGCTGAGAAGAAGGTATATCCTTTTGTTTTAGGATAGAATGTTCTGTAGATATCTGCCAGATCCATTTGATTCATAATTTCTGTTAGTTTCACGGTGTCCCTGTTTAGTTTCTGTTTCCAAGATCTGTCCATTGGTGAAAGTGGTGTGTTGAAGTCTCCCACTATTATTGTATGAGGTGCAATGTGTGCTTTGAGCTTTACTAAAGTTTCTTTAATGAATGTGGCTGCCTTTGTATTTGGAGCATAGATATTCAGGATTGATAGTTCCTCTTGGAGGATTTTACCTTTGATGAGTATGAAGTGTCCCTCCCTGTCTTTTTTAATGACTTTGGGTTGGAAGTCAATCTTATCAGATATTAGAATGGCTACTCCAGCTTGTTTCTTCATACCATTTGCTTGGAAAATTGTTTTCCAGCCTTTCATTCTGAGGTAGTGTCTATCTTTTTCTCTGAGATGAGTTTCCTGTAAGCAGCAAAATGTTGGGTCTTGTTTGTGTAGCCAGTTTGTTAGTCTATGTCTTTTTATCGGGGAGTTGAGTCCATTGATATTAAGAGATATTAAGGAAAAGTAATTGTTGTTTCCTGTTATTTTTGTTGTTAAAGTTGGCATTCTGTTCTTGTGGCTGTCTTCTTTTAGGTTTGTTGAAGGATTACCTTCTTGTTGTTTCTAGGGCGTGGTTCCTGTCCTTGTATTGGTTTTTTTCTGTTATTATCCTTTGAAGGGCTGGATTCATGGAGAGATAATGTGTGAATTTGGTTTTGTCGTGGAATACTTTGGTTTCTCCATCTATGTTAATTGAGAGTTTGGCTGGGTATAGTAGCCTGGGCTGGAATTTGTGTTCTTTTAGTGTCTGTATAACATCTGTCCAGGATCTTCTGGCTTTCACAGTCTCTGGTGAAAAATCTGGTGTAATTCTGATAGGCTTGCCTTCATATGTTACCTGGCCTTTTTCTCTTACTGCTTTTAGTATTCTATCTTTATGTAGAGCATTTGTTGTTCTGATTATTATGTGTCGGGGGTATTTCTTTTCTGGTCCAGTCTATTTGGAGTTCTGTAGGCTTCTTGTATGTTCATGGGCATCTCTTTCTTTAGATTTGGGAAGTTTTCTTCTATAATTTTGTTGAAGATGTTTGCTGGTCCTTTGAGTTGAAAATCTTCATTCTCATCCACTCCTATTATCCGTAGGTTTGGTCTTCTCATTGTGTCCTGTATTTCTTGGATGTTTTGAGTTAGGATCTTTTTGCATTTTACATTTTCCTTGATTGTTGTGCCGATGTTCTCTATGGAATCTTCTGCACCTGAGATTCTCTCTTCCATCTCTTGTATTCTGTTGCTGATGCTCGTATCTATGGTTCCAGATTTCTTTCCTAGGGTTTCTATCTCCAGTGTTGCCTCATTTTGGGATTTCTTTATTGTGTCTACTTCCCTTTTTAGGTCTAGTATGGTTTTGTTCATTTCCATCATCTGTTTGGATGTGTTTTCCTGTTTTTCTTTAAGGACTTCTACCTGTTTGATTGTGTTATCCTGTTTTTCTTTAAGGATTTGTAACTCTTTAGCAGTGTTCTCCTGTAATTCTTTAAGGGATTTTTGTGCTTCCTCTTTAATGTCTTCTGCCTGTTTAGCAGTGTTCTCCTGTATTTCTTTAAGTGTGTTATTAAAGTCCTTCTTGATGTCCTCTACCATCATCAGGAGATATGCTTTTAGATCCGTGTCTAGCATTTCCGGTGTGTTGGGGTGCCCTGGACTGGGCGAAGTGGGAGTGCTGGGTTCTGATGATGGTGAGTGGTCTTGGTTTCTGTTAGTAAGATTATTACGTTTACCTTTCGCCATCTGGTAATCTCTGGGGTTAGTTGTTGTTGTTGTCACTGTTTAAAGATTGGAGCAGAAGCTGTTTTCCACTCACCAGCAGTATCAAAATCCTGTGGCGGGGGTCGTGGGTAGCTGGCGAGGGTCAGCCGACCCTGCGCTCTAGCTACCCCAGTGCTGTTCCGGCCGGATGAGGCCTGTGGCCCTACTCAGGCCGGTTTCTGCTTCCCTAACTAATGCAGTCTCAGGTCCCGCGGGCAATTGGATTGGAGCAGAAGCTGTGCTCCACTCACCAGAAGTCTTAAGATCCTGTGGCGGGTGTTGTGGGTAGCTGGCGAGGGTCAGCCGACCCTGCGCCCTAGCTACCCCGGTGCTTTTCTGACCGGAAGAGGCTTGTGGCCCTACGTAGGCCGGATTTCTGCCTCCCCAACCAGAGCAGTCTCAGGTCCCGCGTGATTGGACTGGAGCAGAAGCTGTGTTCCACTCACCAGCAGTCTCAAAATCCTGTGGCGGGGGTTGTGGGTAGCTGGCGGGTGTCAGCCGACCCTGTGCTATAGCTACCCTGTGCTGTTCCCGCTTTTTACTCTTAAAAGCAGATTCCAGTAACAAAAGTCCTCCAGCAAGGAAGAATCCATACAGTATCAACAAATCCCAACAGGTACCAACAACTAAGACTCAGATAGTCATGTAACTGAGATTATTGGGAACATTTGAACTACCACATTGTGTGTGTGTGTGTGTGCGCGCGTGTGCGCGCACGCGCGCGTATAGATGTACTTGTGTGCTTGGCTATAAATTCATGTGTGTTTATATGTAAGTAAAAGCTTGACCCATCCTCCTCATGTTGAGACAATGCCTCTCACTAGGAATAGGGAAACGTGTATGATCCAAAGATCAAGCGTACGCTGGAACTAGATGGATGGCAATGAAGAAAAGTTTATTTGAAGAAATAGAGGTAGAGTATTTTCATAGCCCTTAGCAGCTGTCAGAGAGACTAATGCAGTGAGTGTATATATGTACATGGCTAGTACAGCATGTGTTACAAGAGCAGAAGAGACAACACAGAGCAGTTTACAAATAAGGCTGGAGAAATAAGTCGGGCTGAAAATCAAGAATATCTCCTTGAAAATTTCCTCATGTGGTATACCCCAGCATATCCTCAGAGCACAGTGTCTTCAGCTTTACCTACATTCCATAGTTATGTGCACCTTTATCACTCATCTCTTGTCTAATCCACACGTGGCTCTTTAACACTAAAATATAACAGTATGATGGAGATGCTGAATTTTACATCTTCCTCAGTACTGCAGAAGTCAAACTTGCAAGTGATATCTGAAGCAGTGTTGTAGAGTTTTAAAGCATGCTCAAGATATGTTAGGTGAGTTTTCAACTAAGTTAATGAAATGTAACAGAAATGGAAATTCAGCATATACTGGGCACAGCTAGGAGTAGAAATTATGGTCTGCATAACCTTTGATTACCAGCTCAGATAATATTTTCACAGGTGAGTTTAAAAATTATGGAAATTAATTATACTTGCAATTAAATTGGCTTGTATAAAGATATTAGAAAATATCAATTACGTATATGACTCACATTGTATTCTGTTGGATAGCATTGACCCAGACTGTATGCTCAGTAGGGGTAAAATTGAGGGCCAACTTATTCATTTTTTGAGAAAAAAAGTAACATTAATTTTTGGATTACATCTACATTGGTTATTTTTCCTCTCTTCCTTTCTCCTCCCTCCCTCCCTCCCTCCCTCCCTCCCTCCCTCCCTCCCTCCCTCCCTCCCTCCCTCTCTCTCTCCCTCTCTTTCTTTCTTGACTTTGTAGATCAAGCTGGCCCACAATTCATTAGATAGCCCAGGCAGGATGTCTTCAAACTCCTGAAAATGGTCCTGTATTACCCTCTTGAATTTTGGATGAAACAGACGTGATGTTTCAAACCTGGGACAAGTACTTACTCTTTCATTCCTTAAATCAATATTTATATTAAGCATTATCATTACCTACTGTGTGTAACTATTCCACAAAGCAATTAATTTAATATCTTGAAATCACAGATCTGACCTTGGAAGTAGGGTTGTAGAAGGGAATACAGAGCTCCCCCCCCCCCAGAGGAATATTAGTTCCTCCAGGGGCCAATGTGACCCTCTTGTCTCTGAGTCTTATTGGAGTAACTCTACAATAATTAACAATAGCTACCTTATTCCTCTTTCCTTGCTCTCTCCTATAGCTGGCATGCTGCTCTGGCTTGTTCTGACAAGTGGGCACAGAGAGCAGCCAGGGTAAGGAGTGGCCTCTGAAACAACCCTGGCATGTTGCTTTCTTCTGCTTCTGCGTCTTTTGACTGTGGAACTGGTGTGGTTCTGCTTCAGTCCCCTCAGAGCATTACAGCTGAACTGTGAGAACATGGCTAGAAATATTTAGGTTGCTGAATAAAAAGTCTGGCCATTTATTCTGAACCTATTTCCTATGTGAGGAACGAAAGCAAAACCATTTGAGTAAATTGAGTTTTCTATTGCATGTTGCTAAATGCATGCCTTTCTGGCAGTGGTTTAGATGAGAGGAATTAAGAGTACTCTTCGATTTCTTACTTAAGCAGTGCAATAAGTGGTGAAGAGGGTCCTGAGATGGAGCAGGCTGTGAAGAGAATTTGTTAAGCTAAAAGATGTTGACATCAGGTTTAACAGGTGTCCGTATATCCCGAAAATAAGACTAATGAATATTTTCTGTTCAAATTTTGAGAAAAAGCTCTGGCTTAGAGACACAGATTTGAGGTCACTAGAAAATTAATACAATAATTCTGGAGAGATAAAGGTGTAATAAGAGAAGAAAATATTGCATATAAACCATGCAACTACAACATTGCTCTTGGCTTCACTGTAAGCTACCTTAGAATTGGTAAATTATCTGAATGCCTGCCTGGAATATCTGGTATGACACCATTCAAATGTAGGACAAAATCACATACCAAGGAAAGCCAGTGTCTGTATTTCAGTTTTGTTTCCATAAAAGGCCATAAAACAGAAATTCAAGTGGTCAGTTGGGAAGTTATCTGAGGAGCCATGCATAGGGGTGCAGAATTGTCATAGGTAAAGGAAGTTAATCAAGGCTGTGCTGCTACAGGCTATGCCCATCAGTATTTCCACAATTCAGTTGATGTTCTCTGATAGAAAGGAAGTAGAAATGTCACAACTTCACAGTCAAGGAAAGCAGAAGAGAGAGGCATCAGCCTCTTTAAGACCACTCTCCATGGATGATTTCTCAGCAGCATGGAATTTCATACTCTTGGAGAGATCACCTTGCCATTAAAGAACACTTCTCAGCTGCTAATTGGGAGGGGGAAGGGAAATGAATACCCCAACTTCTTTTTTTTGCAATTTTTTATTAGATATTTTCTTCATTTACATTTCAAATGCTATCCTGAAAGTCCCCTATACCCTCCCTCCACCCTGATCCCCTACCCACTCACTCCCACTTCTTGGCCCTGGTGTTTCCCTGAACTGGGGCATATAAAGTTTGTTAGACCAAGGGCCCTCTCTTCCCAATGATGGCCAACTAGTCCATCTTCTGATACATATGCAGCTAGAGACACAAGCTCTGGGAGTACTGGTTAGTTCACATTGTTGTTCCACCTATAGGGTTGCAGACCCCTTCAGCTCCTTGGGTGCTTTCTCTAGCTCCTCCATTGGGGGCACTGTGTTCCATCCTATAGATGACTGTGAGCATCCACTTCTGTATTTGCCAGGCACTGGCAAAGCCTCACAGGAGACAGCTATATCAGGGTCCCTTCAGCAAAACCTTGCTGGCATATGCTATAGTGTCTGCATGTTGAGGGACATCTGGGTTCTTTCCAGATTCTGGGTATTATAAATAGGGCTGCTATGAACATAGTGGAGCATGTGTCCGTATTACCAGTTGGACCATCTTCTGGATATATACCCAGGAGAGGTATTGCAGGATCCTCTGGTAGTACTATGTCCAGTTTTCTGAGGAATCACCAGACTGATTTCCAGAGTGGTTGTACAAGTTTGCAATCCCACCAGCAATGGGAGGAATGTTCCTCTTTCTCCACATCCTTGCCAGCATCTGCTGTCACCTGAATTTTTGATCCTAGCCATTCTGATTGATGTGAGGTGGATTGACAGGGTTGTTTTGATTTGCATTTCCCTAATGATTAAGGATGTTGAGTATTTTTTCAAGTTCTTCTCAGGCCTTCAGTATTCATCAGTTGAGAATTCTTTGTTTAGCTCTGTACCTCATTTTTTAATGGGGTTATTTGAATTTCTGGAGTTCAGCTTCTTGAGCTCTTTGTATATGTTGGATATTAGCCCCCCTATCAGATTTAGGATTGGTAAAAATTCTTTCCCAATCTGTTGGTGGCCTTTTTGTCTTATTGACAGTATCTTTTGACCTACAGAAGCTTTGCAATTTTATGAGGTCCCATTTGTTGATTCTTGATCTTGCAGCACAAGCCATTGCTGTTCTGTTTAGAAAATTTTTCCCTGTGCCCATATCTTCGAGGCTTTTCCCCACTTTCTTCTCTATAAATTTCAGTGTCTCTGGTTTTATATGGAGGTCCTTGATCCACTTAGACTTGAGCTTTGTACAAGGAGATAAGAATGGATCAATTCACATTCTCCTACATGATAACCTCCATTTGTGCCAGCACCATTTGTTGAAAATGCTGTCTTTTTTCCACTGGATGATCTTAGCTCCCTTGTTAAAGATCAAGTAACCATAGGTGTGTGGGTTCATTTCTGTGTCTTCAATTCTATTCCATTGGTCTACCTGTCTGTCACTGTACCAGTACCATGCATTTTTTTTTTTATCACAATTGCTCTGTAGTACAGCTTTAGGTCAGGCATGGTGATTCTCCCAGAGGTTCTTTTTATTGTTGAGAATAGTTTTTGCTATCCTAGGTTTTTTGTTATTCCAGATGTATTTGCAAATTGCCCTTTCTAACTCAGTGAAGAATTGAGTTGGTATTTTGATGGGGATTGCATTGAGTCTGTAGATTGCTTTTGGCAGGATAGCCATTTTTACTATATTAATTCTGCCAATCCATGAGCATGGGAGATCTTTCCATCTTCTGAGATCTTCTTCAATTTCTTTCTTCAGAGACTTGAAGCTCTTGTCATACAGATCTTTCATTTCCTTAGTTAGAGTCACACCAAGGTATTTTTTTATTTTTGTGACTATTGTGAAGGGTGTTGTTTCCCTAATTTCTTTCTCCTCCTGTTTATCCTTTGTGTAGAAAAAGGACACTGATCTGTTTGAGTTAACTTTATATCCAGCTACTGCGCTGAAGTTGTTTATCAGGTTTAGGAGTTCTCTGGTGGAATTTTTTGGGGTCACTTATATGTACTATCATATCATCTGCAAATAGTGATATTTTGACTTCTTCCTTTCTAATTTAATACCCCAACTTTTATCAGTTACTGGGGGAGGGGAGATGTGAAATGGATACCCCAACTTCTTCTTCTTTATTATTATTATTATTATTATTATTAATTTATTTATTTTTCATTTTTACTAGATATTTTTTCATTTACATTTCAAATGTTATCCCAAAGTCCCCTATACCTGCCCCCCACTGTGTTCCCTAACCCACCCACTCCTGCTTCCTGGCCCTGGCATTTCCCTGTACTGGGGCATATGATCTTCACAAGACCAAGGGACTCTCCTCCCATTGATGGCCGACTAGGCTATCCTTTGCCACATATGCAACTAGAGACACAGTTCTATGGGGTACTGGTTAGTTCATATTGTTGATCCTCCTATAGGATTGCCGACCCCTTTAGCTCCTTGGTTACTTTCTCTAGCTCCTTCTTTAGGGACCCTCTGTTCCATCCAACAGATGACTGTGAGCATCCACTTCTGTATTTGCCAGGCACTGGCATAGCCTCACAAGAGATAGCTATATCAGGGTCTTGTCAGCAAAATCTGGCTGGCATATGCAATAGTGTCTGGGTTTGGTGGTTATATATGGACTAAATCCCCAGGTGGGGCAGTCTCTGGATGGTCCTTTCTTCTATCTCAGCTCTGAACTTTGTCTCTGTAACTCCTTCCATGGGTATTTTGTTCCCCATTCTAAGAAGGAATGAAGGGACACTCCAACTTCTATCAGTTTCTGGGGGCGGGTGCTGCTTCTTCACATGGGCAAAGCAGGCTCTTCAGTGAGGTGCACATGCAGGCAGCAGCAATGCTTTTCAACATACCTTAAATCAATAAGATCCAAGGAGTGATGGGTGGTAGATACATCCATAGTGCATATGGTGCGTCATCAACAAGGCTGGGAAGGCCAGAGGATGAAAGTTGGGACATCCAGAAAGGAATAAACAGAGTCAAGAAAGAGAGGACAAAGAATCTGAGGGAAACACATTTTAAACAAGACATTTCGTGGTGGCTCTGAGCATTCCAGAAGCCTTGAGCACTAGAATGGTGGAGGTGTTAAATGTGTTGACCCACACTGAACATAAGACACACGAAGCTGGCTTGTGACTTCCTAGCAACTGAAGAGCAACTCCTCCTTTTCCTATTAACTCTGAATTCTGAGAAAACTAAAACTGCACTCCCCGCCCTCTTAAGAAACAGTGTTCTTGAGCCCAGAAATGAAAATGGGTCACAGGACCAACATTTCCATCCTCTGCTGACATGCTTGGAATGGCTAATGTTCTAATGGAAAAAAGACTTTCAGTCAACCTTCTCCTAAGAGCTTGGAAGTTTGTAAAAAATTACTCCTATTTTGAAAACCTTTCTCAATGGGTATCTTACCTTAGGTCCAATCCCAATTGTGCTGGGTACTCTTATGTCAGAAAATATTGTTGCACTCCTGAAGATTATTAACATTGTAGAGTGAAATATAGGAAAACAAAGGCAAGAGACACCTGTCCTGAGGGGTGAAAAAGTCTAGTGTGTTCTCTTTGTTCTTGGTTTGTTAATAAAGTTTAATTCTGATAACCATGCATCTATATTTGCTCCTTACTGTGTTGGACTTTCTCCATGTAGGTATCAGAGGTTGAATTATGTTAATGGATGACTCGAACAACCTAATGTGCTAGAATCCATCACATTCCAAAGAGCCAGCCTCTTATACTCTACAAATGTCAGTTATCTCTGCCAACTTCTCAGATGTTTCCAACAGATGAAAATGGCCCTACACATGACAAAAATGTTGGATGGGCCACAAATACTCCATTTTTAGGAGAACCCATTATGTTAAATCTGTCTGTAAGACATGAAGACCTTTAATTAGATGCCTTGAAATAATTTCTCTAACTCCTGCTCAGCTGGTGGGGAACATGTCTGAGGTGCCACTCACTTTGGATTGGGCAAGGGCACTTTTGTCTCTGTCCAAAGTTTAGAGTATGCAGGATAGATGAGAACTTCACTCCTACAGAAACCCAGGCTCTTAGAGAACAATGCCCTAGATTAAACACACGACCTCCATTTTTAAGAGTAAATACCACAGAAGATAAGTGCATTCTCTCTGAATAACTTTTCCCAAATGGTGATGAGAACATAGCAAAATCATGTACAAGTTAAGTAACTGTGATAAACAGCTTCTAAAAAGTTGTGAGTCGTGTAAGAACACTAGAATATGCATTGTTTTGGCACAAATAGTTGTAATTGAAAACAGGGTCGGGCCATACCTACCATAAATGTCCAAGTGTGCAACTTAAAGTCAAAGAATCAATAAAATAAGATAATTCACAATTGTCTTAAACACCATCAGTGGGCCCTCAATGAGATGGATCACCAGGTGGACAGAACTGTTGGAAAAGTCAGGTGACCGGACTTTTTGATCCCCAAGCCCATATAAAGGTGGAAAGAGAGAAGCAAGTCTGAAAAGATGTCCTCTGACCTCCACAAGTGCACATGGTAGAAGCACCACCATGCTTCCATATTACACACCTATTCAACAACAAAATAATAATTTAAGAAGACCACCACCAATGAGACAAGGAAAAGTAACCTGAAGCTAACAGCCTGTGTTAGCACCTTCAAAGGTGTCCTCCAGGAAACAAGAGTTTGTTTTGAAGCTATTTGCAATATAACCAGTCAATTTATCTTCTGTTTCCCAGGATCACAGAAACAAAGAGACTCTATCAAAGCAAACCCATGCAGGGGCCGGGGCTGTAAGTCACTGGCTGGGTGCTTGCCTGGAATGCATGTTTCCCACTAGTACATAAAGCTAGGCTTAGAGGTGCACTCCATAATCTCTGCACTCTGGAGTGGAGACAGGAGGATCAGATGTTCTAAGTCATCCTTGGCTACATAGAGAGAGCAGAGCCAACAGGGGCTTCTGAAACCCTGTCTTGAAAGCAAGCAAAGCAATCAGTCAAACAAGGGCAAAACCAAAATCCCCAAATATTCAAATCTTTACTTACTCCCTTGATGAGAGTGAAAATTTACAATGAGTTTAAACAAGAAAAGAACATTAATAAATATGGATGAAGACAGACATTTTACAGCTCACTAACAATACAACCCTTGGCCCAAAGTATTCGAAGGGAGTTAGGAAAAAGAGGGGTCATCTCCACAGTGCTTCTCCTCTGCCAGGCACAGTTCAGTTTCAGGATGGTCTCTGACCTACAGCTCACCCACCACACTCCATCAGAGCACTGGTCAATACCAGACAACAGCAAGGTTTCTTGGAGAAGGCTAGGTTTTTTGTTTGATTGTTTGTTTTGTTTTGTTTTGTTTTGTCTTTTTGTGTTTGTTTTTGTTTTTCTAAATCTTTCACACATTCCACACAGATTTGCACTAGTATTCTTAGACTACGATTTGTTGCAAACCTCTAGTTCTTTTAATTCTTATATAGAAAGATGAATTTGCTTGATCAAACAAATGTGGAAAATAGCTTGTATATTACTGTCCCTTGGATGACTTGATGACTTTAACAGAGAAACAAAACACAAAAACAAAAAACCTAGGGAATTATGTAGTAACACTCAGGTCCAGAGATTTTTCCATTTCTAAATTACCAGGAGAGCCTACTGACATTTCATAAATGCTGGCAGAAGACATGAGACTCTTGGGTCAGAGAGAAAGAGCTTTATTATAGTACAACAGCTAGCCTACATATATATCATGTCTCCCTTGGTTCCAAAGATCCAGGAGGATATGCAGAGGACAACAAAAGGATACTGTACCAGAAGCTGGGAAATTTACATTTGAATTGTGAGCTGCATCTGTTTTCTAGCAATCCTGCTCCTGTCTCAGAAGGTCACTCACAGTGACCTGCAGCAAGATTGCTCATAGAAAATAGACCAGAAGGGAAAGCTGAAGAGTCACGAGTGTTATAATGTCAACATACCATACAGAAACACATAAGGATGCTCACAGATGTCCTCCAGTAGAAAAAAAATCCCATTAATTTCCTTTAACCCATGAATTCCTAATATCCTTGAAGAGATGATAACATTCAGTGGAGTATAGTTTGGGAACAGTTGAACATTATTTCTTGACACTGTTGGATTCCACTCTGGTAGATGTGGGATTAAGAAAGAGAGTAGGAACATAAAGGGGGATATTTCCACATGAGACCACAAAGGCAGATGTCCCCCCAGGAGTTATCACTTTCTTTCAGTCAGTTTGTATTGGACCAAGTCTGGGGATCATTGACCAACTGCCATTAAGATAGAGAAACCACTTGTAAGCCCAAATAAGAATGCTAGTAGACTTCCCAGACATCAATTGTAACAAGTCCCATGATTTGGGCTCCTGCTGAGGCACATTCCCACTTTTAAGGAAGGAGCACTTATCTTCCCGCATCTCCATTCCATTTTACTTGCTCTCTGTTCATCTATAAATCTGAAGAATATTTGAAAATACAATTTAACTTGATTTCATCATAGGATCAGTTCTGTGAAGTAAATAAAGTAATTATAACTTTGTATGATCATTTTATGTATTCATTGGCCATTTTTCATTTTACTTGTAAACTTTCATTCTTTTATTCTGATCACTATCAATCATGGGGCATTCTTTTTATGTGTACGGGTGCATGTGTACGTGTGTGAAACCAGAAGACAACCCTTGGGTGGCATTCTTCCCTTTATGTGTCTTGTTTTTATTTATTTGTTTTATTTTTTCTAAACAGGATCTCTCACTGATTTGAAACCTTCCAAGAACACTAGACTGGATAACCATTGTCCCTGCCTTCCTAGTCTGGAGTTACAAGTGGGCACAGCCACATATAGCCTTTTTTATATGAGTCTAGGATCATACTACGGTCACTGTGCTTACAAAGCAAACACTTTATCAGATGAGGCATCACCCCAACCCATCAGGAAATTCTTTTGGAAAATTCTGTTGCCTATTTCCCACCTCCATCCCTGCAGGCTTGCAGTCATTTCAGTGTGGTCAACAGCTGGCTATACCCCCTTTCTCTCCTGCTGAACTCCAATCCAGATGCGTGTGTCATGTGATTCCCAATGTCTTACTTCGTTCCTCAGTCTTTACCTGAATGTTTGTAGTCCTGATGTCACCCACTTCCTGACCTCTGCCAGAGTAGCTTCATTAGCCTCCTCTTCTCCACGGAATCCACATGGCTTCCTTTTCACTGGGAAACTGCACCGTTATGCAAGGCTGAAATTCCATGGGCTGGCCTTTGCAATTTTGTGCTTACACTTCTAACCAAATATTAGCTTTTCTGCCTTCCTTGTAAACTTTTTATAAAATGGGACACTTATCTTTTAACACTGAAAGTATTTTGACTATTTCTACCACAAATAACTCATAATTACATGATACAATAGAGATGTTTTCCTGATGTAAAATTATACAATAAATATAGGTATCAAAACACCATGTGACATTCAATAGTGCCTACAAATTTTATCTTCTTGTGTATTAGTTAAAAAGAATACAAATTTAAATATAAACATTTCACTTTCACTTCACCTGATATATGGCAATTCTTAACTTTTCCCTGTAAAATATTTTACACATCCATATTGTTATTATGCATAATTATAGTTGCTGGAGGATGTGCCTTTGAAAATAAGGATTTTGATGTCTGCTTCGTCATCTTACACCTCTGGAAATGAAAGTTGAGCCAAACATCTATGATAAGTCATTAGTCATGGGTGAACATTACATGTTGTGGGCTGAGTCTTGTTTTCCCTAGTGTTGACAGTGTAGGCTTTCAGCTTCATAGCCTTATATTCCCATCTGCAGTTGTTTAGTCCAATTCTTCTTTGTCATCCCCACATTAGGAGATGAGGCTCTGTGTGCCTGCTTGCCTGGTTTGGCTTGGGAGGGCTCACATTTCCACCCAAATGATATAGCTAGATGTACTGAGAGGCAACCATGCTAGCTTTGGCATAAATGACTAGGGAGTCCAAGTCTATCTGAGTGTTTCATTGAGTACTAAAAGACCATAGCTCTAGGATCTGGCCAAGGGATGAGGTTTTTAAAATAGAACTCATAGCTTTGGCATCAAATCAAGTAATCTCTTAGTTTTCAGGAAATTCTATTTTTGGAAGTAAAAGAAATTCATAGAGGCTCGGGAATTTATGCTTTGGAATTTTCATGGGAGAATTATTTTTAGTTCTGATTTCTCCAAGCCTTCCTGCTCTCCTACTCCCCAAAGATAGATGAGCTCTAGAAATAGGAAATTAGTGAAGAAAAGAAAACACTTCCCAGGAGTATGTGAATTCTCTGCAGCTATTAGAATGATTTAGTGATATCCCTGCAAAAATATAAAATAAACAATAGAAGAAGTCTATGATGTCCGCAGGCTGGGGGGTAGAATCAGAGTTCCACAGAAATTTCTCTGTGCTACTGTAGAGACAGCAGTGTCGCAATGAAGAGGAATATTGCCCTGTTTTTGCTGAACACCACCGGGCATCAATAATAGTCAACAAAATAATATTATATAACCTAAGAACTAAGGAGGAAAATATAAGCAGGGACTGAGATAGGAATTGACAGGGACATCTAGATGAGATGGTCAGAAAGAAAAGTCTACTGAGAAAATGATAATCAGGTAGAGAATTTGAAGCAGGTGAGGGTGGGATCACGCAGAAGGCTGGAGGAGGTGCTTTCTAATGAAACTTAGCAAGGCAAAGGCCTTTGGGCAGGACTGTGACTGGCAAGTTCATAGAGAAGCTAGAGGAAGCAATTAGAGGCATGAGCAGTGAGGTTGTAGTGGGAGATGTGGGAAATGTGCAGGAAGAATGCCAGGAACCTTAAGGTGATACAAGGTCATTGTACATACACTGCAGCCAGACATGTTGGACCACACCTGTAAGCTCAGCTTTTTGAAGTCAAAGACAGTTTTGGACCAATCTAGTCAGTGCCAGGCTAGCATGAGCTAGGATTAAGTCCCTGTCTTGAAAAGCAAAAGCAAGCAAGCAAGCAAGCAAACAAACAAAACAACAAAAAAAATATTGTGGGTCAGTGAGAAGCCTCGGTGGGTAAAGGCATTTGCTCACAAGCTGAATAACCTAAGTTTGATCTCTAGAGCCTACAGGGTAGAAAGAGAAAACCAATTCCCTCAAAAATAGCTCTGACATGCACATGTCCTCTAACTAGCACTCAAGCATAAGCCCACACACAAATAAGTAGGTGTGCTGGCTAGTCTTCTGTCAACTTGACACAGGCTGAGTTATCGAACCTCCAATGAGAAAATGCCTCTCTCCATAAGAGCCCACTGTAAGATATTTTCTTAGTGATTCATGAGGGCAGGGTGGGGGTGGCCCAGGCCATGGTGAGTGGTGCTACCCCTAGGCTGGTGGTCCTGGGTTCTATAAGCAATCAGACTGAGCAAGCCATGGGGAGTAAGCCAGTAAGCAGCACCCCTCCATTGCCTCTGCATCAACTTCTGCCTTCAGGTTCCTGTCCGGTTTGACTTCCTGTCCTCTGGTTTAAATAGGAGCCAGGGAGAATCTAACGCATATGATTTTTAAATGCTGGAATAAAAAACGTTAGAAAAAGAAAGTATAAGTCCAATAAACCCTTCCCTCCCCAACTTGCTTTTGGCTGTGGTGTTTCATTTCTGATAGAAACTCTAAGACAATAAATAAATAAAATTATAAATAGGAAAAAAAAGGTGTACAACATTTCTATTGCTGTAGAAATTATAATATATCAGAAGAAAAATAACAAGTAATTATTTGGAATAATTATTTTAAAAAAGAAAGTACAGGGTTCTTTGAAGTCACGGATTGGGGATCTAATATACTCTAGGGGTTTTACAGAGTGGAACAATGTTCATGTTGAAATGGAATCACACCATGAGCAGGGTAAATGG
Organism: Mus caroli; assembly: GCF_978045245.1. NCBI lineage: Eukaryota > Metazoa > Chordata > Mammalia > Rodentia > Muridae > Mus > Mus caroli. Next base: position 100,820,562 of record NW_028227257.1, on the reverse strand, counting down.
AGACTAGGTACTGTCTGTCACTAGGACAGCAGTGAGCTGCAGCTATTGCTAAAGCAGAGGCGGGTGCATTAAAACACACTAGGGGTTGACAAGCAGGCTCATGATTAAGGGAGAGAACAAGAGGAATGGGGTGGCAATTTGAAGCTTAGGAAATGGGGAGCAGGTATATTGCAAAAGGTGTTGTAGGTTACTTAAGAGTTTGGATCTACCTGAAAGTGCTGGAGAGCCAGGGATGACCAACAGGGAGATGAATGATCAGGTCTATATTTCTGAAAGGTCACTCTTGATGGAGACTGGGGAGCCCATGGAGAGAAGCATGCTGCTTAAGTGGAGCAGTTATCACCATCCAGAAGTGGTCCAGGGGGCAGGCAGCAGCGCTAGTCACTATGGTAATGGAAAGGTGTGGACACACCTGAGATATTTAGGTTGACTAGATGTGGCGTCATGATGGGAGAGGTTAGAAGACTGAGAATTTCATTCGTGTTTCTGGCTTACTACACTTGATCCATGGTCATGCCATTGACACTGAACCCAACAGGAATAACAAGGTTAGAGATGTCTCTCAGGGCCAGCCGGGCATCGATTTAAACTCAAAGAAGAATTTTCTGCATTTTCTTCTTGTGTACTGTTCACCAAATGAAAAAAAAAATAGAGATAATCCAATCATATATCATTCCGTGGCTGTATTTGTTTAATTTTAACACTTTAAATGAGGAATATTATTTCTAGGCCACAGTCCCTGCAGATCTGTGTTCCTTTTCTGAGCTTGGTGATTTCACACAGCAGCCTGAAAGATGCGGGCTTTTCTAAAGCTGAGCGCGTGGCGCCATCTTCGGGACAGTTTGGCAAAGCCTCCTAAGCCAAGCTGACTGTGAGGTTTACACTGGAAGACTTTCTACCCAGCAACTCTGACTCCATCTTGTTCACTCATTAAGCTGAGAGCAGTGTTTCTCCAAAGTCCAGTTGTGTGAACCGAGCCTTTGTCTCACAAGAATTGAATCTTAACACAGAAAACAGGAAAAAAACGGAAGCAGATTTCCCTTCAAAATAATCATTCTAGTTTAGTGTCTGCACTCTGAAAAACAGGCTTTGGTGTGGAAAAAAAAAAAACAAAACTGCAAGAGGAAATTAAGGCAGTGTGGCTGCAGGGTTTCTGCCTTCTTGCTCAGCCTCTATGCACCTTCTGGCTTTGCTTGCAGGAGTTTTGCTCTGGTTTAAATCGGAGCCAGGGAGAATCTAACGCATATGATTTTCAAATGCTGGAATATAAACGTTAGAAAAAAAAGTCACTTGTCTGATTTTACACTCAAAACTTTGGCTTAGAAGATGTAATCTCATAAATGTATACAAGCTTGACCTTAAGACTGAAAGGCTGTAAATAAGAAATCACTATCACACAAGGAAAATAACACTTTAGGGACATAATCATTTGGCTATGGTCTCACATGCTGAATCCAGATAGGAAAGTTCTAACCCTCAAATTATCTCTTTAGAATTTACTGTCTTGATGAAATCCTCCCCTTGCTTCTTAGATGGAAGGCCTCCCTTGTGGCCCAGTCCTGAAATTAAGCCTCAATCAAAAGGCAACCTAATAACCTCAGCAGAAGGATTGAAGTTGAGGGCAGCAGACAACCTGGGACAATTCCCTGCCATGAAGAATTCAGAATGAATGTCTAGAGATTTGAGAGAGTGGGAACCTTCAAGAGGCCGGAATTCCAAAAGACTGCTATTTGCACAACTAGAGGAACTGCCCTTGCCTCATCACAGTCTGTTCTGGATCAAGTCAAGAGATGAAAAGCCATAATCTCTGCAGATGGAGCAAACAACACATGCTTAGAACACTAAAAAAGGGACAGAAACATATTTCACACTGTTCAAGCAGTTGTTATTTTATGCTTCCCACTTGCTCCTGATGACAGTCAGCACATGTCAATGGTGATCAGAGAATGTTATCATATGGAGGTCACGTTGGCCCTTGTGGGGCCTTTCCCAGCACAATGGTGTGCTGTACCAGCGTATGCTAGCACACTGGGCATTCTGGGCTGACTGTACCTGCACCTGGTCATCCTGCCTCCCTCTTGACAGCATGCGATATCCTGAAGATTCACAGGACTCTGATCTTATGTCTGTAACTCAGCAGCTCTTGATCTTTTGACCTTTTTTTCTTATAGTTAGTCTTAGTCTTCAGAGCAAAGACCTTTTTATAAAGTTTCCCTTTATTGGATTTTTTAGACTGCTCATAATTCATGGAGATCATCACACTAGTCGTAACATTGTACACGCTCTAGTGAAAAGTGTGTGTTTTAAGTGATTAGATGCCATTGCTACTTTGTTTATGAACTCATTTTGTAGTTTGGTAAAATTGAGTTGAGTGTTTCTTATTCTAGGAAAATATTTGCTCCTTGAAGACCAAGTAACTATACATTGATTTCTCAAGTGAGTTCACAAATAGCAACCACAACCCCAAGCAATATAGAAATATTCCCTGCATATGGAAGTAAATATTCAGATCTCAGCTTAGTGTTTTCGTTTTGATTTCCTCATTTTTAAAAGTAGGGACAAAAAATTTCCAGTTACATGGTTACTGGGCATGACCAAAGAAGTAGTACAAACTCATCAGCTCCATGCCTGGCATCAGTAAGCACTTGATGCCTTCTCACCTTATGATGACATTTTCTGAAATGTCTTTTTAAATGATACATGAAATTATTGCTGTCAAAGAGGTAACTTTGCAGGGGGGCTTTTCAGTGGGCAAATCATAGAGTATTGTCACCATTGGATCAAAATCTAGTAGATAAGTTACAGTGAAAATGGCAAAGTGACCACCAGGGTTCTACAGCTACTTTCTTGGAATTGGTCAACCAGGATATTTCATTGCTAACTGACCAAGGACCAAGAACTGTCCTTCAACAAGAGCAGAAAACAAATACTAATAGCTCTAGACTAATGCTTTCCATGTAATTGAATACTGCTCACCAGTTCAGGTCTATTGTGTGAAACACACACACACACACACACATACACACACACGAAAAATAAATTTAAAATCTTTATAAGGCTCCAATTCAGTTGGCAAAGTGCTTGCCTTGCCTGTGTGTGAGTCCTTAGATTACATTTCCAATATCAGTTTTTTGAAAGGTGAAAAGGTTTCTTTCTTATCATCAGTGGCTTCTAAAAGGAATGTGTCAAATGCCTTTTGCATACATTTCATACATTTTTATGCATGACATAAAAAGACAGATGCTTTCCGCCATAGGTTGAGCAGCTATGGAAGGTAAAAAGAAGAGACTAAGGTCTAGATTTAGACTTTATAGTTCTTGTGTGACTTTAGCCAGGTTGCCAAATCCTCTAACTCTCGGTTTCTCATCTACACAGTGGGGATTCTAACAATACTCATGGCCTAGGTTTGTGATAAGTTTGAAGTTTTTGTTTGTGTAAAGCACAGGGCTCTTTGTGTATAATTAATGAATGATGTTTTTAATGCTACAAAGAATTTATTTTTAATCACCCTAAATTATATATCACTTTAAAGAGGCTTAGATACTACTGACACCCAGAGACCCTGATTCGGGGTTAGACTTTGGGTTTGGAAACAGCAGTAAGAAAGAAATGGAGGAGCAAGTTTCTTCTGTGTAGCTGAAGAAGCTCACAGGAGAGCTGGAAAACTCTATGGCTCTTCAGGAAAGATGGTCCCAATTTGTTGGCCTCAATAGAAATAAGTTGGAAGGAAAAAGAATTTGCCGATGTAAGGAAGGGGCTAAAGAATCAAATGAAAGGTAAGATTCCTTTGTTGGAAAAGAACCATGGCTGGGGTGGAAAACTAACAAAATAGTGGTTGTGGATAGCACAAATTACCACTGAAAGTGTGTCCGTTCTAATGATGCTCGATGCTATCATTTTGCACATGCTGAGACACAAGTGACATCACACATAGTAAGTCTTTCCCAGTCATGTTGCAGAGCAGTGGTTAAGCCTCTCTGGTTTTGACTTATGAATCTTCCCCGTGCAGATCCCACGGGCCATCTTGAAAGCATGTCTACTCCAGACAGGCAGAAAAGGCGATGACCTGTGATGTTGGAGGTAACAGTTTTCTATAGGTCCCAGAACTGCGAGTGCTTACTATTTGTCAGAGGTTTTACCAGTCAGAAACTAATCTTACAGCTTTGCCCACATCTATCTGTATGCTCAAGAGAAAAGATACAGGTGTTGAAACACAACACAGCCTGTGCCTCAGGCACTGTTATACAAAACAACTATACTGTTTTTTTTTCCTCCCTGTAAACCAATACAAATTCCTGCTCCATCTAGGAATAAGAGAAAATGGAATCGCATCTGGAAATCTGGGGATAATTGTACTGCCTCTCATAACTAAAGAATAAAGATGTGTGTACTAACTTTTAAGCAAATAAAAATCCATCTTTTTCAGCAAACCCTCCCATGATAAATTTGCTGTAATAATAACTTGCACTGAGCTCTTAATTTGCATGGAAAAGCATGCTAAAAGATTGATACATACTGCCCACTTTATTTAGGATATTAAAAAAACTGAATGCATGCGTAATTGATATAAGCCCAGTACTGGGAAGCTGATGAAAGAAGATCATAATGGGTTCAAGGCAGCATGAGCTACAGAGTGAGATACTGAAGCAAATAGCCGAACTCCTAAACTTCAAGAAATGCCCGAGTTACCCAAGATTATAGAAACAGCAAGTGACAAAGATTCAGATGGGTTTGACTCCCAAAGGCATCAGAATCTCTGGGCTCCAGTGGTTTCTTTTCACGCTTGAGATTCTCTACATGCTCATTTGAGATAGTGTTTGAGTGCATTGCTGGAAATATTGGTGTGTATGCTAATTCATAAGGCAGTCTTACGTAACAAATCCCACAATGCAAAGCTTAAGAATAACTGGCCATTGCTCAAGAGTCTATGCGTTGCCTGGATGGCATTCTTTTCTGATCACTATTAGCGCATGCCTCTGATGATGTGGCTTGAAAGGTCAAGAAGGCTTCATTCAGAGCCCTACAGACCCTCTCTGATTGTCTTTCTAGGACATTTCATTATAGCCATTTTAAAAGAACAGGGTGGTGGCTTGTGATAAAGCAGAGTCATCTTGTGGTATAGCAAAATAAATGTGGGACTAGAATGGGCTTGGCATCCTGTTTGATACATTCTATCACCCCAGTGTTTCTCAGCCTGTGGGTCATGGTCCCTTTGGGGGTATTGAAGGACCTTTTCACAGTGGTCATGTAAGACCATTGGAAAATACAGATATTTACACTACAATTCATAACAGTAGAAAAATTGCAGTTAGAGGTAGCAAGAAAAGTAATTTTATAGTTGGGGGTCATCACAACACAAGGAACTTTATTAAAATGTTGCAACATTGGGGAGGTTGAGAACCACTGTATTGGCTACAGGAGTTATGAGGCCATCCCAGAGTAAAGGATTAAAAAAGGAGACTTAGCTGGGCAGTGGTGGCACACATCCTTAATCTCAGTACTTGGGAGGCTGAGGCGGACTGATCTCTGAATTTGAGGCCAACAAGGTATACAGAATGAGTTTTGTGACTGCCAAGGATACACATAGAAACCCTTTCTCAAAAAAAAAAAAAACAGAGAGAGAGAGAGAGAGAGAGAGAGAGAGAGAGAGAGAGAGAGAGAGAGAGAGAGAGAGAAACAGAATGGAAAATTCACAATTTTTGTGAAAGAAGTGGCAGAGAGCAATTCATTTATCCAGCACATACCAGTCTTTTGTGTGTGTGTGTGAGGCCGCCATCCCTATTTAATTTTTACAGGTAGTGTCTGGGGTTCACAGCTTTGGAGCCACAGCAGATTTTAGGACCATGGTTCTTAGGACTTGGCGGTAGGAAAGCCATACCTATTTTTACTGGAATAAAGGTAACCTGACATGCTCTTAACAAAACATATGTACTCAGGGCACATTAGGGTTCCCATTGTAAAATATGGTAAACAACTCTTTACAACCATTGCCTTGCAGAATAAAATAAATAAAGCAATGCCTCTAAATGTCTTCATGGCATCTCTGGATCTGTGCACATTAGCTTCAGAGGCTCACCAACATGTTTGGAACGTTATTGTCTATTTGAGTCAGAAAACCAGGATAGGTGATACATTTGTAAATTTAGAGAAAAACAACAGTTGAACATTTTACTATGAATTAATAGTCCAAATGGGGATATTCTACTAGAATAAGACATATTTTTTGTTGACTACTTCTAATTAAAAACCAAAATTAGCTCAATATTAACATTAAAATGTATCTTATCCTTCCCATTACTGGTTTTAAAGCATAGGTAAGAAATTTTAGGTATGTACACATATATACATGACTCTATTAAGACACACAGTAAAAGAATGTAGCAATATAAGTATAAAACAATAAAACTGAATGGAAATCGGTAATCTGTGGTCTAAGATGGGATGGATCTCTGGGAAGTCAAACAGCCTTTTTAAGCTTACGTGCCTTCTTTTCATTCGATATCTTGAACTGCGCATTCACCCATGCTCTGCAACGAGCCAGACCTTTCACTTCTGTTAAGGTCCCCTTATTTACCAACACCCCTACAAAGAGATAACGACAAAAATTTATGAGGGTAAGATACTGAAGCAAATGCCTGGGGCATATTGTTGGGAAGATAAAGACTGTTCATTTGGGAGCTATCTGCTTCTTTATTACCTGAGAAGAAAGATGGAATGGTAATTGACATGTGGTTCTTGACAGATGTTGACAAGGGAAAAACATGTGATTAAAGCCCTTGGAGTTTTTGCAAAGAATGATTATGATGCCTGTCTCCATGTTCCATAACCTCCAGGGTACAATCAACTAGCCCCCTTGCCCTAAGTGCCAAGCAGGCATCCATGCAGATGCTATTGGACTGTATCAGCACCTGGCTGAAGAATAGAATTCTCTCATCTCACATAAAAGGCATACATAATAGGGACCAATGAGTGTGGAGTTGTTTTCATGTATTCTATTGCTAATCTCCCAGAAATAGATATACTGTTATGGAGAAAGAAATCAGCATGTGAATTGTTTTTTTAACTTTCAGAGCTTGCATTATGTAATTAAGCAATTTATTGTTTTGTTCCAAAATAGTATCTATAGTTTACTTGATAAAATAGCATGGTGCTAGTAATATTAACAAACATGCTATTAGGATATCACTGCACAAGAATAAAAATTAGATTTAGAAAGGGAAATTTTCTCAGCTTTTGCCAAACATCCAGATGAAAAGTTGAAAGACTGTCAGTTGCACAGATGTTCTGAATATCCAGATGCTATGTAAAAGGGGAAAAAAAAAAAGAAACTTTATTCAACCCTCTCTTTAGCTCTATATCCATTTTGTAGATATAAAAATAATGTAAACTATAAGTATATATATATATATTAAAATAAAATATAAGCAAAACATGGTAATACAAGTTTTATATTTCTCTTCAGTGTGTCTCTACTAGAAGAGTAGCAATTTTAGGGTCTTAATGAAAAAAATATTCCTGATAAATAAAATATCACACTAGTGTGATTTCTCTTCACACTCCTCTCTTTTGACCCACCAGATTCTGTACCTCACTGATATACATGTATATATATGAATGTCCTACATGAGACTTCCATTTGTTTTCCCCTAATATTTTCAAGTTTCCTCCCTTCCCCAACATTCATTCTAAAAGTAGCTTTGTGGGTCAATCATTGCCTGAGAGCAGACGTATGCCATAGCAGAAGCAGAAAATTTTAATCCGGTTCCCAGAACAAAAACTCTAGTAACTATATGCAAAATAAAAGCCTGTACTTTTTCTTTTATCTGTATATTGTGAACTAAAACCCATACTGCTACTAACCAGTGCAAGAGTAGATCATGGAGTCATGATTGTAGCCCTTAGGTTAGGTAGGCTCAACTATGTTTAAAGAATCATGAAGTTCCACATCTCTGTCCTCTTTTCTCTTACTATTCTAGTACAGTAGTTTCCAAGACCCTAACAATTGGTCACTGTACAGGGAATCCCTATATTCTTACCTTGAGCTAAGTCTTGTACATCCAAAAGATAATCAGATTCACCACTCTTAGTTCTGCCTGGTCTTTCACTGTCTCTCAAAGCCGTCCTTTGATGTGTCTCTAATGTGGTCACTTTCTGTGTTAATTTTATTGTTGGGGGACAGGTTTGCTTTAACTCAGTCTTTGAAGGTGTGAGCTATGGTCACTTGGTTCAGTATTCCTGGGATTGTGGTGTGGTAGAGCATCATAGCAATGGGAGGGTGTAGGAGAGATGTGTATTTACCTCATGCAGAGATCAGAGAGTCTCACACCATGAACGAAAGACAATAGAGGATATCAGTCATGAGAAGGGCCTGGGCAAAAGAGAACCCATGTCTTAGTTATTGTTTCCATTGCTGAGAAGAGACACCATGACTAAGGCAACTCTTATAAAGGACAACATTTAATCAGAGCTGGTTTACAGGTTCACAGGTTCAGTCCATTATCGTCATGGCAGGAAGCATAGCAGCATCCAGGCAGCCATGGTGCTGGAGAAGGAGCTAACTGTCCTACATCTTGCTCCAAAGACAGGAAAAGACTGGAAAAGACTGGCATCCTCGGGCAGCTAGGAAGAAGCGCTCTCTGCCCAACCCATTTCTTCCAAGAAGGTGACACCTACTTCAACAACACCACACTTCCTAGTAGTGCCACTCTCTGGGCCACACATATTGAAACTACCACAGCCCTCAAGGACATGTCTTTCTAGCACCCACATCTAGGTTCCATTTTGCATATCCCATCACTTCTTCCAATCTACTGAAAATTGCAATCCACCAATGGATTAAGCCATTCACTATGTCAAAATCCTTATGATCTATTTCCATGTCCCTGGAAATGAACTCACAAACATACTTAAGGGTATGTTTTAGAAATTTCCTTGGCTCACAAGCAAGTTAACTTAAAAACCAAAATTAACTATAACACTGTCCATTTTAATTAAACAGTGCCTTATTCTAGTCCTGAGCTACAAGGCTCCAGCAACTCAAGGTCTAGTTATATTTTAATTCTTAATTATGAGAATCTGTGCAAAACCATTTCAAAATGGAATTCCTTATACTATAGCTTATAAATTATACACATCCATTTTTTATTTCTCTTATATTTATTGGATGCCACAACTACTAGCATTCCATATTCTAATTAAAGGGCAGGCAAATCAAGCTCCTTTTCCAAGACAGAAAGCTTGACAGGATCTAGCAGTGTATTATTTCAATGCACATTGCTTTTATTCTGATTTTAAAATGTACACAAGCCCAATTCTTACTCTCTCTGTATCTTTTCATGGGCTCGTTCCCCATTGTACTGCCACTCAGAAAACTATATTGGATGTAAGGGGGCATCCTGATCCTGCTTTTTATTACAAAACAGAATATAACTGGATGACCCACAATTTCTGTGATTCAGGAAGAGTAAGAATTAAAGATGCCAAAGAAGGGGAAATATAGTTATATTCATTTTTATGAAAGCCTGTCAACTGTAAAGGCCTGTAGGTACAAAACTGGAAGTAGAAATTACAAGGAACCAAATTCAGATTTAATTTTAATGCCAGTTTATAACAAAGCTGTACAAATGCAGAGCTATGTAAAGGTGCCATTGATTAGAGGGCAAAATTCTGGTGGGCAGCAAAATGACACTTGATGAAGGTTCCAGATGTTTTAGCATTCGCATACTAGGGAAGGAGAAGGAGGACCTACCCCAAAACCATCTTTAAAAAATCACAGAGTCAGGCAATGGTGGTGCACTTTTAATCCCAGCACTCGGGAGACAAAGGGAGGGAAGCCTCCAAGGTTGAAGACAGCCTGGTCTACAGAGCACATTCCAGGATAGACAGGGCTATACAGAGAAACCTCATCTCCAGTGTTCCCTTAAAAAGGGAAGAGAGAGAAAGACAGAGGCAGAGAGACAGAGAGGACAAAAGAAAACAAGGGAAAACGAAAGAGAAAGGATAAGGCAGGAAGCATGGCACAATAAAAAATGAGCACACATTTAAAATAACCGAAAACCATGACAATTTTGTGGAATTATGTAACTTTTCTCCTGGATAACTGGGAGTAGCAGTAATGCCATCTTGCAAGACTGTATACAGAGCCAATATATAGTTAAAAGATATGTCTAATAGAATGGTCAGCACATAGCTCTGGTTAATGAAATTTCTTATTATATCTAATTTTACATAGTTAAGCTTTATGAAGCTGCCAACATTTGACCTTTTTAAGCAATAAAAATGGCAATTTCACATGACTTAATCTGGTATTATTAATGAAACTGGATGTAATTGAGTCTGAATATCTAGCATATTTAATATTCAGATTTAGGTGTAGGCATTTACAAAGTCTTTGCTTTCTAAGAATAACCAGTTATTTTAAGTTAAGCATGATAATGCAGAAGTAAGAATTCTTGCCTTGGGTATTTGAAGCTCCAAGTGATTAAGATTGACTTCTGAGCTATGGTTTATATATTGGATGTGGCGTAGGTAGAATTCTAAAACTCATGTGGCAAAGATCCTACCTCACAAACTGGAAAGAGTAAGGATTAGGTATGTGTGAATACAAAAGTAATTATGCGACCATCTTTCATTGCCTAGTCATTCAGCTTACCCGGAAAGAATAGAGCCAATCATGTAGATAGATGCTGTGTTTATTCATTTGCTCTTTGGAGAAACTGGGAATAGAAAAAGGATGATCAATATTTTTTGTATACCAGAAAATCTTCAGAGATTGCAATCCAGAAGTGAATTAGGATTAGAGCCTTGGGACTTATAATGTACTGTGGACTAGAACTGCAATTTTCTGTATCTTCAGCTGCTACTGAAGTCATGTGGGCCTACACATAGGTGTATTTTGAGGCAATCTATTGCCTAACAAGAGAAAATGTTTGGGACTTTAATTATAACTCGTTGAGGGAAACCATCTATTTACCTGTCTGTTGATCAAATTTTCTAAATTATGGCAGAGGAAAAATATGGATACCAACTGTACTTAAAAAGAAATAACAATAATTTACTTATGCAAGGAAATTATAGAGTGTACATAGTAAGTTATAGTGGATAGTACTTTGGTAAACCATGAGCATAACAGTTATATGAGTACTCTAGAACATATATTTCTGACCATTCACTGTAAAACAAGCAAAACAATCCTAGTACTTTGATTCCTAGAAAACACTAAGTAAGTTGATATTAGCAAAACATTTCTTTACCTATAAAAAGTCCTTAATCATTAATAATAACTAATTATTTATGGCTTAAAGGACAATTTAAACTGTAACCTGTAACAGAAGCCTAGCTATCCCTGTTGATTCAACGATACACCTGAAATATGAAAAGTGAATAATATGAAAAGTGGATATATTTTCACATGATGAATTCTTAAACCAGAGCCTAACAACCACAAAGTGTTTCTGTGCCATTTGAGAAAATTAGGCCAGAAACTTTAGTGTTTTTCTCTTTGATTTCCCCCATAGATCAGTGCAAATTGGCAGTAGAAACTATGTATCAACATGAAGGTCAGAACGGAGACTCAGAAGAAAGAAAGAAAGCTGCATTATAGCTGATGGTGTAGGGCCAGGCAACTGTGAGAGTCAAGGTCCAAAGCCACCCTGCAGAAACTGTGAGAGAAACAGACATAGTCCCCAAGTCAGGAACTGAAGCCAAGTAGAGGTGTATTGTCACAGTATTCACAGAGAAAGAAGCTCCCGAGACACAGAGATTTTTGTTTCTTGCCCTTTAACGTAACGGCAACAGAAACATATAGGAAACCAGGCCTTTCCAGTGTGACCTGACTAGAAGTCAGTGCACACTGACTGGGATAACAAACTCCAACTCCCTATAAGTCATGTCATGAATGGTAATGGCAAAGAGTCAATGGACATAGCCTGGGTGATTAACATTTTCTGTGTGTTTTACTTATTTCAGTACAGGAGAGAACCAATAACTTAAATTGCTGTATATGGTAAACATCAACACCAGTCTTTGTGTTGGAGGCTGTATCTCTTGAATTACTTCTAGTTAGTGGCATACAGGACTGAGATCCTGTTCTCTGTTTAATAAACCAGACTGTAGCTCTGTCTAACCCCTGACGCCATCCAATGGAGAGATGCATCAAATGAAAGGGGATGAGAGGTTTAACTGAACAGTTTATACCTTTGAAGTATTATGAACTCACTCTCACATTCCATGAGAACATGTTTGCTTTTCTTGGCCCTGTCTTGATAGATTTCCACTCCTCCTGTTACACAGGCAGGGTGTGGATCACTACACTGGGAGGCTGAAGGCACCATCAAAACGATTCCCTCTTCTTAGCTCCTGAAAACACATTTCCAGCTCCAGTCTGAGCTTTCCACTTATCACCAAATAGAGCTCCCAACATTTCCTGGTGACGGTTGTATTAATCTGCCAGTTTTCTCCAACAGGAAGCCTTTTCCTGATATTATCTAAATGTTCCTCTACCTAACTCCATCCCACTGTTCACTCCCATGGGTATCTCTTTGAATACTGCAGAACGGTATCAGCTCCTTTGTCTGACTCCTATTTTTAGACCCAATTTGTTATATCCATAAAGCCAATGGCTTAAATTTAGCTCCATTTGAGTTTCTCCCATTAGTCACTTAGTGTGTCACTCCCTTAGTCATTTTTGTTGCTTGGTTGGTTTTCAGTTTCGTGATGCTTGCCTTAAGAATGAAAACAGTATTTCAGGGACAGCTCATAAGGGTGGAGTCAATTACTGTAGTCTACAGATGAAATGGCCCTACCTATTGCTTAGATGTACACTTAGTATTCTTAAGTTTTTCATCCTTTCTCAAGCAATGTTCCTTCCATCTTACATGACTAGTCTTGACTTTCTAGTAATGTGATGTCCCACAATGCCATGCCATTTTCAGACTTTAGCACTACGCCTGGAACAGTTGGAGCTACTGAGACCCTTGATGACCAAATGAAAAAGTTAATGGCTCAAACACTGCTAGTGAGGTCATTTGTAAGTTATTTGTGTAGAATTATAAAATGCTTTAGTTTTCTACTGCTTAGAAAATCTCTTATTATAAATTATAGGCAGATCATAAAGTGATGTTGGATGGATTGGTAGATAAATAGATTGACTGACTGATTTATTAACTGATTTAGATTTGCCAGCATATAATCATGTCCCATAGGATTTCTGACTTAGGAAGTAGTGTGAGAAATCTGACACCTGTTCCTACTTTACTCTTTGTGCAAAGATGCTGTCATATAATGCCATGGGTACCGCCCAGGGAGAGCTGCTATTTAAATGGCCTTATCTTTACATTTGTTTCAAGTTCTGAATGTTTGGGAGCCCTCTGGGAACCCACCAGGTTAGTTTGATGAGTCGCACGTAAGTGCTATAATCCAAGAGAGTGGGAAGTTACCCTCTTGTACTTATGAGACTCATTATTGGTCAATAACCAGCATCCATTGGAGATTCTTGCTGTGGTCTTACAGCACTTTCGTTTCTGTATGTGCTTTTTTATGTATTTGGGCTTTACAGGGCATTGTGAAGTTGGTCACTTGGTGGCGCTGTAGCTAATAGCTTGATTTTCTTTTTTATTTTTCCATCGCCTTCATAGCTTTTGTTTTTTAATGACAGCTACGTGAAATATGCTCCCGTCTTAAAACTCTGCTGCGGGAGAAATGATTTAATGGCTCTTGACTTCTGGATTAATTTTGAGCATTAGAAACATTGTAAAAACAGATTCTTGCTAATAATGATCATTATCATGATGGCTTGGGGCATAATCATTTACCAACATTAGCCAACTGATTAAAATCCATCATGAGTTTAATTTGTAAAGATTTAGTTCCTTTGCAATAAATGGCTAATGATATTAGCCTCATCTGTGTGGGGCCCGAATTTACCATTCTAGGACTTTGAGCTTTCAAACTAGATTTCTGTCCACCCTTGCTACCATATGTCATTCATGCCTAATGTTTACCAAGTATGTGGCATTTCCTATATCAGTGCTGAATGGGGCCATATGGTGTACAACATACAGGCAGTCATAACCTGCTAGTTCATAATTTATTATTTCATAAAGCAAGCGACCTTAATGGATGTTAAAATTAACAACCATGGTCAGTCAAACCTGAAGGGAAAGGGAAGCATTTTGGCTTTATGATTCTTTTCTTTCCTTTCTTATTATCTTATCAAGTCTAGATATATGTGGAATGATCAGATTTCAGTTCGTATAGCATTATCATTAACTTTGCAGTAATGCCCTTTAAATGCATCTGATCTTATGGAAAGAGAGGCCCATTGGACTTGCAAACTTTATATGCCCCAATATAGGGGAATGCCAGGGCCAAAAGAATGGGAATGGGTGGGTAGGGAAGTGGGGGGCGCTATGGGGGACTTTTGGGATAGCATTGGAAATGTAATTGAGGAAAATATGTAATAAAAATATTAAAAATCAAAAAAAAAAGAAATGATTTCTAAAAATTTCTCATCTTATAAAAAAATGCTTTAAATTTTTATCCACAGAGAAACCACCTTTTACGTTTTTTTTTTTTTTTTTTTTTTTTTTTTACTATTTATTTTATGAACATTGCTGTGGTTTTTTGCCTGCACATACGTCTGAGTGAGGTTGTCAGAGCTTGGAGTTGCAGACAGTTGTGAGCTGCCATGTGGTTGCTGGGAATTGAACCAGGGTCCTTTGGAAGAGCAGTCAGTACTCCTAACCGCTGAGCCATCTCTCCAGCTCTGCCTTTCACATTTAAATTTGCCTCCTTCCTAATGTTTTGTCCGATGAATTATGAAAACTGTTGAGGTAAACAGTGCTCTACCAAGAAGATAATTCATCAACCCACTGATTTTTCTTCAAAAACTCCTTAAGAAAGTTCAAAGGGGAGACCAGCATAGAAAACTTTGAAACCATGGAAGGAGGAAAAGCAAATGTAACAGACACTACTTCATTTCCAGAAACATCCTCTCAAAAGAAACAAGAAAGTAAACACTTCACACTGTGTAGAGTTTAGCCCACCTTGGGTTCACTGTGTGATCTGCAGGCTTCATGGTTACATAAGCTGTTTCCTCCTCAAAGCCAGCCAGTGTTAATATCACCACTTTGCAAAGAGCTAAGAGGACCGTGGTTAAGAGTGAAGTGGCTTCTGGTTGTTCAGAGACTGGTAAAAGGTCTGTCAATCAGTTGGCACAGGCCGGCGTGAAAAATAAATTCATGTTCTCTAGACAGCTTCTCCCAACTGCTTCAAAAGGTCAGTTTCTCAAAATCCTAGGGTGGAATAGGACAGCCTGTTTGGATAGGCAAAGGATAAAAAGAAATTCTAAGAAAGTCAGATAATTTAAAACTCGCATGCAAAATTTGCAGTGATAATTAATTTAAGTAAAAATTACAAACTTCTGGTCAATTTCTAAACATCCGTAATTGCACTGAGTTGAAGCTATCGTAGTCTTCCTCCCTTTCTCCCCTCCCTTACTCATTTACAACTATGCACAGGAGGCACTCCACACAAGAGATAAGGAGTTAGCTGAGCAAGAGAAAATCTTCTCACACTGTGGCTGTTCTTACACCAATGTGTACCAATACAACTCTAAACAGAGTTGACTTTTAGTTGACAGGAAAGTCTACACAAGGATTTAGCATAGAATATTAAATACAAACAACTGTAAGAGTAAGGAAACAGATTCAGAAAAAGAAAATACCTCATAGCCAGGCAGTACAAACAGAAAGTGAGCCCAACTTGTTGGGAGTTCACACTATTTTGCTCCTCAACTTAAACACTGTTATGCAACTTCAAGGCAGGAATGTTATACTCCCTGGGTGTTACACAGTTTCAATAATGACTTTACCAAACTCATTATTGAAAAATATTTCTCTTTTCTTTTTTTTTTCTCCAATTTTTTATTAGGTATTTACTTCATTTACATTTCAAATGCTATCCTGAAAGTCCCCTATACCCTCCTCCCCTCTTTTTCCCTACCTACCACTCCCACTTCTTGGCCCTGGTGTTTCCCCTGTACTGGAGCATATAAAGTTTGCAAGACCTAGGGGCCTCTCTTCCCAATGAATGCCTACTAGGCAATCTTCTGCTACAAATGCAACTAGAGACACGAGCTCTGGGGGTACCTGTTAGTTCATATTGTTGTTCCACCTATAGGGTTGCAGACCCCTTTTGCTCCTTGGGTACTTTCTCTAGCTTCTCCCTTGGGGGCCCTGTGTTCCATTCAATCATTGATGTGAGCATCAACTTCTGCATTTGCCAGGCGCTGGCATAGCCTCACAAGAGACAGCTATATCAGGGTCCTTTCAGCAAAATCTTGCTGGCATATGCAATGGTGTCTGCATTTGGAGGCTGATTATGGGATGGATCCCCGGGTGCAGCAATGCCTAGATGGTCCATCCTTTCATCTCAGCTCCAAACTTTGTCTCTGTAACTCCTTCCATGGGTGTTTTGTTCCCAATTCTAAGGGGCAAAGTGTCCACATTTTGCTTTTCCTTCTTCTTGAGTTTCATGTGT
This sequence comes from Mus caroli, assembly GCF_978045245.1. Taxonomy (NCBI): domain Eukaryota; kingdom Metazoa; phylum Chordata; class Mammalia; order Rodentia; family Muridae; genus Mus; species Mus caroli. The sequence goes on along the minus strand of NW_028227257.1, from coordinate 100,804,023 downwards.
TTTGCAAATTGTATCTTGGGTATTCTAAGTTTCTGGGCTAATATCCACTTATCAGTAAGTGCATATTATGTGAGTTCTTTTATGATTGGGTTACCTCACTCAGGATGATATCCTCCAGATACATCCATTTGCCCAAGAATTTCATAAATTCATTGTTTTTAATAGCTGAGTAGTACTCCTTTGTGTAAATGTACCACATTTTCTGTATCCATTCCTCTGTTTAGGGACATCTGGGTTCTTTCCAGCTTCTGGCTATTATAAATAAGGCTGCTATGAACATAGTGGAGCATGTGTTTTTATTACCAGTTGGAACATCTTCTGGATATATGCCCAGGAGAGGTATTGCTGGATCTTCCGGTAGTACTATGTCCAATTTTCTGAGGAACCACCAGACTGATTTCCAGAGTGGTTGTACCAGCTTGCAATCCCACCAACAATGGAGGAGTGTTCCTCTTTCTCTACATCCTCGCCTGCATCTGCTGTCACATGAATTTTTGATCTTAGCCATTCTGACTGGTGTGAGGTAGAATCTCAGGGTTGTTTTGATTGCATTTCCCTGATGATTAAGGATGTTAAACATTTTTTCAGGTGCTTCTCAGATATTCGATATTCCTCAGTTGAGAATTCTTTGTTTAGCTCTGTGCTCCATTTTTCAATGGGGTTATTTGCTTTTCTGGAGTCCACCTTCTTGAGTTCTTTATATATATTGGATATTAGTCCCCTTTCTTATTTAGGATTGGTAAAGATCCTTTCCCAATCTGTTGGTGGCCTTTTTGTCTTATTGAAAGTGTCTTTTGCCTTACAGAAGCTTTGCAATTTTATGAGGTTCCGTTTGTCAATTCTCAATCTTACAGAACAAGCCATTACTGTTCTATTCAGGAATTTTTCTCCTGTGCCTATCTCTTCGAGGCTTTTCCCCACTTTCTCCTCTATAGGTTTCAGTGTCTCTGGTTTTATGTGGAGTTCCTTGATCCACTTAGACTTTACCTTAGTACAAGGAGATAAGAATGGATCAAATCACATCTTCTACATGATAACCACCATTTGTGCCAGCACCATTTGTTGAAAATGCTGTCTTTTTTCCACTGGATGGTTTTAGCTCCTTTGTCTAAGATCAAGTGACCATAGTGTGTGGGTTCATTTCTGGGTCTTCAATTCTATTCCATTGGTCTATCTGTCTGTGGCTATACCAGTACCATGCAGTTTTTTTTATCACAATTGCTCTGTAGTACAGCTTTAGGTCAGGCATTGTGATTCCACCAGAGATTCTTTTATCCTTGAGAAGAGTTTTTGCTATCCTAGGTTTTTTGTTATTCCAGTTGAATTTGCAAATTGCCCTGTCTGACTCAGTGAAGAATTGAGTTGGAATTTTGATGGGGATTGCATTGAATATGTAGATTGCTTTCGACAGGATAGCCATTTTCACTATATTGATCCTGCCAATCCATGAGCATTGGAGATCTTTCCATCTTCTGAGATATTCTTTGATTTCTTTCTTCAGAGACTTGAAGTTCTTGTCATACAGATCTTTCACTTTAGTTCCTTAGAGTCACACCAAGATATTTTATATTATTTGTGACTATTGTGAAAGGTGTTGTTTCCCTAATTTCTTTCTCAGTCTGTTTATCCTTTGTGTAGAGAAAGGCCACTGATTTTTTTGAGTTAATTTTATATCCAGCTACTGCACTGAAGCTGTTTATCAGGTTTAGGAGTTCTCTGGTGGAATTTTTAGGGTCACTTATATATACTATCATATCTGCAAAAAGTGATATTTTGACTTCTTCCTTTCCAATTTGTATCCCCTTGACCTCCTTTTGTTGTCGAATTGCTCTGGCTAGGACTTCAAGTACTATATTGAATAAGTAGGGAGAAAATGGGCAGCCTTGTCTAGTCTCTGATTTTAGTGGGATTCTTCCAGCTTCTCTTCAATTACTTTGATGTTGGCTACTGGTTTGCTGTAGATTGTTTTTATTATGTTTAGGTATGGGCCTTGAATTCCTGATCTTTCCAAGACTTTTATCATGAATGGGTGTTGGATCTTGTCGAATGCTTTTTCCTCATCTAAGGAGATGATCATGTGGTTTTTGTCTTTGAGTTTGTTTATATACTGGATTACGTTGATGGATTTCCATATATTGAACTATCCCTGCATCCCTGGGATGAAACCTACTTGGTCATGATGGATGATCATTTTGATGTGGTTTTGGATTCGGTTTGCGAGGATTTTGTTGAGTATTTTGCATCGATATTCATAAGGGAAATTGGTCTGAAGTTCTCTAGACAAGAAAGGTGTATCTTTCTGTGGTGACTATGACTTTATCCTGTGGCTACAGGTTTGGAGATCTTAATACATAGTTTATGGTTTGGGTTATTGTTGCTATTATATGGCTATAGTCATTTAGTCGCATCTAATGAGTGAAAGTTTACAACTTTCTATTTCAAGCTTTATAAAGCATGTTTGTTTGTTATTAAAATGTTATATCAATTATTTTAGTATTTTAAGTTTTTGAAGATATGAAAATAATAAGTACATTAACTAATTCCAGCACTTGGGAGATTGAGGTAGGTGGGTGGAAAACTTGAGGCCAGCATGGGCTCCATACTGAAATGCTATCTTTAATTAGAAGGTATTAACGTGAAATCCAGAACATGGAGAGAATAGAGTGAACCAGGACATAGAGGACAGAACTGAGCGCCTGGTCCACTAAAGCTTGAGTATAATGAATAGTCTAACCACTTATCTGCTTAATTTCCTGCTAAGCCAGACATGATCACGTCAATTTCCTTTCTGGGCAAATATTACACAATTATAACCTTGAGGGGGAGAAAAGTAATTTTGAACTCTAAACAACAGGACCATGAATTAATTGAGTCAATACCACTGGAAGGAACAACTTCTACCCTAGTTGGCAAATTCAGTTGTAAAGAATGAATGTAGCACTTGCCACACTGTGGAAGAGGCCTTGCCAATTAAAAGGAAAGAAAATTAAATCACTTTTAAAATTAACCTCATTTTGAAACTTGTCATTGTTGTTTGTATGTATTTGTTCTGAGAAGGAATTCTACTACCCAAGAAAAGAATGTGAGTTTTGATTTTTCAAGTGTTCACAAACAAAAGTGTTGGCTCTCAGCAACAAATAAATATAAAAGTTGCCCCCATGGCACAAAACCTACCATGGCCAGGGGAAACCATGAGATGAACTGCTGAGTTCTTTCATTCAGTTTCTTTCAACAGCCCATTGCCCTTCCTGATTGCCTCTCTGCATCTCTAGAGAAATTACAGTGCAAATTTGCCTGGATCTCAACTGCACAGAAGTGGTTTCAAGTCTGCCGTCCTCTGTGATTTGCTTCCTTCCCTCCCAATGGCATCTCTAGGGTTGCTCTGCACAGACTTGCACCCTGTGAGTCATCTCTGCACCAAAACATTGGTATATCTGGTGAAATGAATGCATCTACTGCGTGGTTGATGTACCTCTGCTTCGTAATCCAGCATGTCGTGCTGTGGGCAAAACCCCTCTCCCCTTGTACATGTCTCCAATTGCACATTTGCTGCAGCTTCTCCAGGAGCTCTACCTAAGAATGAAACTGCTGACCCAGAGGGTATTTCTTCCATAGCCACTTTACAATTACACAGCCGCAAGCAGCGGATGAGAGTGCCAACACTTCATATTTCCCAACTTTTAAAAGTCTTGCCAAAACTGAAGAACAAAAATGGTATTTAATTGTGGTTTAAATTGCAAGTTTTTGATCTCCAGTAAGGCTACTCTGCCTCTCCCCCTTGCTTCCCACACCCCCCCATTTTCCTGTTACTCACTTGTCTTTTCTCTTAATTTAAAGATTTTTCATTAGATAGGCTAGATTCTAATCCTCTGTTCCATAGTTGTATCTTTTGCCAGTTTGCTACTGTATCTCCTCCTTTTGTGGCATGTTATGAATGAGCACATTTTGGCTTTGCTTTTCATCTTGCCTTTTGGTACTGGGGATCCAACCAAGGCTGTCATGCGAGCCAGTCGGGGCTTCGCCACCGAGCTGCTCTCTCAGCTTTCGTTAGACATTTATCATTTTGTTGTAGCCGCCACTCCTTCATGACGTGTGCTATTTCTTTCTTGTCTTAAAAGAGTTCTCTTTATCTGATAGACTAGAGATCATCTTTATCTTAAGACTAAATTTTCACCTTTAAGGCTTTAATTCATTTGGAGTTGATTTCTAGGTATGATGCAAAGGAACAATGTTTTTTTCAGTTTATCAGGATAATAATGTCCTTTCTACAATGCATCTTCTTGATATTCTGAGAACTATAGGGAGATATATTAGAATGTATCTCTCAGTGCTAGGCAGATTGAAGGGAGGGGGTTCCTATAAAAGAAACAGTGTCTTTGTTTAATAAGTCACCCTCTCCCTTATTTTGCAATGGCAACTTGACTACATATGTGGCAGACATATTCATATTGCTTCTGAATATTGTACACTGTGACATTATTTACTTGTTAAAATTGAGTATGTGCTTATACCAGGTAGCATCTCACACCTTGAGAAGACAGCAGTGAACAAGAAGTCTCTGTTTTTTGTGTGTGTGCAGTTTACACTGCAGATGCATACATGATCTAAAGGATTGTTAAATTGCTATGCAGAAAGTAAGACAGAGAGAGGGAACAGGTTCAGAGACGGGAGCAGAGGGAGCAGGCATTGCTGCCTTATGGGAGGCTCCTCAATGGCACATTCTGTCTCACAGGAGACATAAAGGAACCGAACTCACAGAGTATAGGCTCCATGAATGGCTATTTTCTTCCTGCCATCATCCTGGTGTTCATCCCTAAGCGAACACTGTGGTCTAAATTTCTACAGCTTTATGTAATAAACTCAACATACAGACTTAGTCTTTTACACATGCCTTCTTCAGCTGACCATTGCATGTCCATTTGCTTTCTTTCTTAAACTTCAGAATCGACCTATCAAACTCCAAATCAAATCCAAGCAAACAGCAGCAGACCCTTGAGTTTTGGTTTTGCCTTGTATTCATGGTTTAGTTTGAGGACAACTGACAGCCTTAGATCACCAAAGCTTCCTGATCCAGTGAGGAATACATAGCACATCTTTCCATTTATTACCCATCTTTAATGACCCCCAATCCTGCCTCCAGCTCCAGCCTTATTTGTCTTGCCACTCCCTGGTGCCAGCACACTCCTGCTATCCTTAATGACTTTCATGTCTCAAAGTTATCATGCCTTTCGTGCTCCTCCACCTTTGTACAGACTGTTCTGCTCTTCCGGGAACACCCTCTGCCCTCTCCCTCCTTCCCCGTGACTAACTCGGACTTACTGTTCCCCGCTGGGTTAAGCCTTTTCTTTGGAGAAACTTTGCTAAGACAGTGCCCATTTTCTTCGTCCTGGTGACCTCCAACCTAGTCATTGCTCTAGTCTGGTGGAATAGCTTATCTATTTATATGCCAGCAACAAGCTAGAAACTTCAGGAGAGGGGCTGTTCTGTAACACCCAGTTGGTGCTCATTAGATGAGTGTTGACATCTGTGAGTCTTTATGTAACTTGGGGATCACTGTGATGACAGTTACTCCCAGAGTCCAGAAGAGTCTGGGCCTCTGAGGTGTTGGTGTTTGTGGACGTTTCCTCCCTCAGAGGTGGTTTCATATACAGCTCCAAAACTTTACCACTCTTTAGAATATTTTGTATTTGCTTCCAATTTCTATCCAAATTACTAAAGACCATCCCACCTTATGCTTAGAAATTGAAGGGCTGAAATAAGTGCTTACATTCAAAGATGAAGGTGCTTCTGGAACTATTTTGTCTGAGACTGAAACCTATTTCAGGCAGGATGCTTTAGATGGTAGCCTGCTCCTACATTCAGGCAGCCTTCTCAGGCTGCTCTCACCATTGGAGACTTTGGTGCTGATGAAGAGACAACGTTCTGGGTTTAAAATGAATGAACAGAATGAACATGAACTAAGACTAATAGCCTTCTTCTATGGGGTCATGTGATAAGATCTGAAGCTTCATTCTGGCATTTCTGACTAATGAAAGAGCAAAGTCCTTCCTCTGAAAGGTACATGAGCAACATCAGCCATTTGTTTTTCTTTGTTTGTTTTTGTTGTTGTTGTTGTTGTTGTTTGTGTTAGTGGAGTTTGTGCCTTCTTTGTCTCTTAGTGACCAGAGGCTGAGGTCTCAGTGCTTCCTTGGTCTCAGCAGGTTGGACATGTTTTTCTCCCATAAAAGGTTGCAACTTGAACCTTTCTTCTCTGCTCCCTAAGAATGTATCCTGGTAAAACTGTTGTCAGTGTAGTCATTGGTCATGCCTTTGCCATATTCACTTTGGTGGCTAACATCTCAGATTATCAGAGGGAGTGCTGTAAGAATTGACAGGGTCAAGATCCACTCAGTTCTGAGAGTGTGTACTATAGGTGGATTAGACATTCTCAAAGACCAGACTCTGTACTATAGGTGGATTAGACATTCTCAAAGACCAGACTTTGTAATCCATAAAGGTTAAATCCGGTGCCGAGAAACACTCTACTTGAGAAGGAATTGAATACAAAAACAAAGATAAATGAGCATGTTCTATTTAATCATGTGTTACAGCAGATAAAACGATCTGAGAACCAATTGTTCTTAAGAACCAGGAAAGAAACCTGACTGCTAAGATCTAGGTCTTCTAATGCTTGAACATGTGTTCTATTTCTCCTCAAGGTAGCACTAGCACTCAGTCTTCAGAGTTAAAACATAACAAACAAACAAACAAACAAACAGAAAAATATGGATGGCTCTCACAACAGAAGCCTATGGGGCCCAGATAGGAGGTAGGTCTTAGAGGTGGGCGAACAACCTCTAAGACAATGGAAGGTAATGTGGGCCAGAAGAGGGAAAAGGATCAGAGCAAATCTTGTACAACCCTTGGGCTGAACTAAAAGTGCACAGATGAGGTGCTAGTTCCTACTCCCATTGTTGTACATTGCTGTCTGTCTCATCAGTGATAAGATGAAGCCAGGGAGTGCACTGGTATGCTGCATGAGTTGTAAGGGGTGTGGCAGACCTTGTTGGTTTTATTAAGGATACCTGGTATAAGCCTCCTTGCCCCATGTATTTGCAAACCAAGTGTTCAAATTCAGAAGGATGCCAAAATGCAGTAGTTCTCAACCTTTAACACAGTTCCTCATCTTGTGGTGACCCCCTAACCACAAAATAATTTTGTTGCTCCTTCATAACTGTAATTTTGCTACTGTTATAAATTACAATGTAAATATCTGACAGGTAGGGTATCTGAGGTCTCAACCCTTAGGTTGAGAAGTACTAGTCTAATGAGACTTTAAGAACTTTATGAACATTATAGTTATTCTTCAAAACTATCTTTACCTGTGTTTCTACTTGTAGTCAGATATATTGATCACATACACATGTTACAGGTTTGCTTATTTAGTGATTCAAAGGCTAAATTTGTCTGAACAAGCCTTAGCCTGTTCCTGGGGTGGATTGATACTCTTGGTTTACTGCCTCTGCAAAAGGGTCTGTGAGGCAGCAGAACTAGAGTCTGTTATTTTGGCAGATGCAGGACTAATCTGTTGGCCCTGACATGGATGCAGTTTCATTGGAAGGTGTAAGTTTTCTGAGAGTGAGAGACCCCTTCTCCTGGGCACACACTATAAATGTTTTTTCACCTTTGGTATGTTTTATAATTTTCTTGGAGTCTCTATACAAAACAAACCTTCATGCATGTGCTGAAGAAAGAAAGCTCATTTAACTGGTCCACTCTACAAAGGATAAGAAATACCTGTTTCGATGAGAATTTTGTTTCTTTCAAATAAACTTGGTCTTGACTTTATCTTAGCTCTTTGGACAAAAGGCACTAAATAAATCCACAAAAGCCTGCAGTTCTTTAATGTGTTTGTTTTATTCTTTGGGCTTTCACTGTTTGATGGTTGGTTAGTTCTGTCTACCTACAAATCCATCTCCACCCCCATCTTCCCAGCATCCCCAAACCATAGCAGATTCATTCTGAAGAAAATGCAAACCTAATGAGATATTTGTAACTTTAAAAATGCAAGCCAACTGTGAGACTGTCAAGGAGAGAAATCACAACTGATACATTTCTAGAGTATAAATAAAAATCTCATTTATAAAATGGCAACCAAGTTTATGAGTCTAGTCCTAATTATATATTTCTATATTCATAGGAAGTATTTGTCTGGTTTAACTGGGAGTAGGGGAGGAAATAGAAGTGAAGTTATGACCTACTTAACTTCCTGAATGCATACCCATGTATTTCCCTTTAAGCCTATATATAACAAGCACTGATTTCAAAGCTATGATTTAAAAAGTCGAAGGGACCGTGTGATCCTCAATCCTGCTCTGGCATGAAGCATTTGAATGTATGTGCACATAAGATAGAGGACAGACCAAAGATCAAACACGACAATATAGTTACATGTGACTATGTCAGTTGTGACTCTGATGTCTCTTCCAATTCCTGGCAGACTAGAAGTCTAGGTGAGGACCTGCTTCATTGAGATGCTGGGTTGTTGGAAAGCTTCCCTATCCTACAGAATAAAGGTGTTCCTTGAGAGAATGTAGCTAAGGGCACAGTAGTCTTGCCTTTTCATGGGAGAAAGTGGAGCCATGTGGCATTTCGATACAATGGGACATGTTGAATCACTTCTACAGTGAGCCACAAGAGCTTAGAAAACACACCTCAGTGTTACTTTTCTATTCTTCTGCTAGTCAGACTGAAGGAACAGTTTCCTTATCTGAAACTTTAGGCTTTCAGTGTGTAAATGTCCACACAGTTATATTAAATGAAATAAAGCACTGCCCGTGTTCCTAGAGCTGATAGAAGAAAGGTAATTTGTAACTTGACCCTGGGAACAGCATGAAAGTTGGTCATAGAAAGATAATTTAATATGATCCACTGGTTAGAGCATATCCAAGTCCTTCTTAATGATTTTCATTTCCAGGCAGTAAAGCCCTGCAGGGGAACTTGTTGCGCAACTTTACAATGCTATGCCTCCTTTGGTTTTATTAGCACTACCCACTTTAAAAATCAAGGGGACTCATTAATGCTGGAGTCCTAGGCTAGAATGAACAAGTCTGTTTTGGTTGTATTGTTGTTCTTCACTATTTCGGGGAGGCTCATTAGTTTGCTTTTAAGTTCACAGTTCTGTTTTAGCAAGGCTCCTGCTACACACCCTGGCACCTCAGCAGGTCATCTCTGTATCTGCACCAATTTCAAGGACATCACTGACAGCAGGACCTGATAAAGCAGTGCAGTACACATCAAGCAACATTCATGGGACTGAGCTATAATAATAATAATAATAATAATAATAATAATAATAATAATCATAACTACCATTGCCTAGATGGAGGTACTGACAGCTCAGTTAGGAAGGAAATGGGAAGTTAAAACACAGAAGGAGGGGTTGTGACAACTAGCTGTGAGCATAGGAGAGAGCTAGCGGGAGGGTGTGCACACCTTGGGACAACAGAGACAGGACTTCTGGTTGGCAGGAATCACAGGAGCTAGCTGCCCATCATGTTGATGACTTGGTGTGCGTGCGTGTGTGTGTGTGTGTGTGTGTGTGTGTGTGTGTGTGTTTGCCCATAGATTCTCAGCTTTGTTTTTAGGAGATAGGCTCACAAGGGGATTTCCCTGCAAAGCATGTTCCAGGGTTTGGTGTCATCTCCCGAATTTGTATTTAATGCTTAAAGTCCACTAAGCCCTGTGACCCTGGGGATGGTACTTTTCTCTTCACAGAAGAAGAGAAAATTATTTAATATACAGAGTGAATGAATTTCTGAGTGAATTTTGCATTGCCACAGACCTGCAAGCCACAGACCAGGACAACAAGGTATGAAGAAATTGCATGACACTTCCCAGCTAAAAAGTGTTGGAACTAAAACATAGTAATTTAAAATGTCAACTCAATAAGGAGAATATATTTGATTAATTTCTGTCTAATTCCTATAAGTCCATGTAATAAGCATGGACTTAAGAGTCAACAAACATTTGACAATTTTATGATCATATCTGCTGTCAGTTAATTATTTGAAAAATATTTGGACACTTTTTTTTGTTTTTTGAGGCAGGGTTTCTCTGTGTAGCCTTGGCTGTCCTAGAACTCACTCTGTAGACCAGGCTGGCCTTGAACTCAGAAATCCACCTGCCTCTGCCTCCCAAGTGCTGGGATTAAATGTATTCACCACTACTGCCTGGTTGGACACTTCTTCAGTACTCAGTGATCATCATGTCTCTGTTGACAACTAACACTTTAATATTAAAATCATACCTGTTTTCAGACCCAAGGAAAAATTTACATAAATTTCTTTTCTTGGCTGGTTTTCCTATATTGAGAAAAGTTGGAATAAGGAGGATTGTTTTAAAGAATATTTATATTCATATTTGTATTCATATTTATGCTATGTTTTTTGGAGCAGAATGCAACCTATCCACTGTGTCATATCCAGCAAGGACCTTTGTATGCAAAGTGTAACTGAGTTCTGCACATTCAGGGGCAGTTCATTGGTGCATCACTCTGCCCACCCCTTTCTAACTTTTCAAATCCATTCAATGCCATTTGTCATTATAGGACTGCTGCTTCTTCATTCTGCCTCACAGAGCTGGACTGGGCAGAATACTCCCATGAGGACAGGGGAGACTCAAGGCCACATCATTCCAAAGGGTAGAGAGAACTGTGGAGTGGACCACAAATTATACAAGTAAAAAGAAACTGAGCCCAAGTTAGCAATGTCTGCTGTGTCCTTACATCAGATCCTGTGCACAGCACATATGCACTATCAAATCTCCCGAGCATTTGCAGTCCACAGTGCTCATGTGCTTACTCTTTTCAAAGGAAATTTTAAAATGTTCAACACCTTGCTTTTAGTGAATGAGCTACATTGGTAAAGCATTATATTAATGTTGAATTTTTGGAATCTAAACTGTACCAGAGTAGCCCTATTGCCAAATAAAACTAATAGTAACACAAATAAAAAAAATGGTAAGCGTCAATAAAATCTTAGTGTAAAATAGGAATTTGCATTTTGATCTTGTTAATGTTTTTTTTTTTTTTGTCTCTTCCATGTTGAAAATGTTCACTAATTCACTTGGTATTTTACTATCTTGTCGGCTTTATTTTTGTTTGTATTTATCAACCACTGTTTCCATGACATTATCCTATGTGCTGTGTGCACCTGTCTCTAGCTCTTATCCTGGTTTCATAAGATAGGAACATTTTCTCTCTGTGCTTTATAGACAAAAGAAGCCCACATTCCTATGCACTATGACTTTTCTATTGCAGGACACTGGTTTAGCCATTTTATGAAAACTCTCTGGCCAACAGAGCCGTGACCCACATCAAACCATGACCCGAGTACTTCTGTGTCAGGCAGTCAAAGATGGGCCACATAGCAGGAAGACATGGAAGTGATATACCAAGTATAATGTGACACTGTCATGGTCACGGCCACTTCAGAAAAATCAAGATCATATTGGTTAAAGAATTATCAACTGAATCCAAGGGGGTGCCACATTCTCAAGAAAGCAAAACAGCTAAGAAAAGAAATGAGGGTAAGTTTTTCCTTATTAATATTTAGAAACAGAAAAAAAAACAGGGTAATTAATTAATCTCTACAAAAATTTGACAGATCGCTTTTCCTATCTGTACTCACTCTGCTCATCTATAATTGTGGTCCCAGTAAAATCATTCATACATTTGTCAGTCAGTTAGTCAGTATATAGAGAATGTTGTGGACCCAATCTTTGGTAGAACTTTACTTGTCAAGGCTTGGTAGCTTACTCCATCTTTATTCTTAAAGCCCTGTGGGAGGCTGGGGCAGGAGAAACTAGTTCTTACTCAGGGTTAATTGGGCTGTGAGGGTGGCAGTGTAAGTTTACACAGTTCTCCCTCCATGGCAGCCTTCAGGAAAGGGACTGGCAGAGGAAGGAAGACCTGAGGAGAGACACTCAGGCAATGCGTCCTGGGTGGGGTGAGGGTGAGGGTGAGGATGGGGGGTGAGCAAGAGTTCCAAATAAGTTGTCTGGAAAAACAAAAGCAAGAGGGAGTGGTTGGAAGAAAGAGAAAAGAACATTTCGGGAGGGGATAAGACCTAGACACCAGGGAGAGAAAGATCTAGTAGTGACAGATCTTCAAGGAACTCAAATTGACTGGAGTTTTGCTGGTATTGAGGTGAGAGTGTCCCCACAATGTGTGTGTGTGTGTGTGTCTGTGTGTGTGTGTGTGTCTGTGTGTGTCTGTGTGTCTGTGTGTCTGTGTGTGTGTGTGTGTGTCTGTGTGTCTGTGTGTGTCTGTGTGTGTCTGTGTGTGTCTGTGTTTCTGTGTGTGTAAGAGTGAATATGGAAAGCGGAGGGAATTGTGTCTGCAGAGTATGAACATCTCAACTCCACAGCAATGATGAACCACTCAAAAGTTACACAGGAAATCAGTATTTTAAAAGGACACTCTGAAAACTGTGGAGAATAATTTACAGGATGAAGATCTGGAGGCCAGCAGATTAGAGATAAGCCAAAAACTTCAGTGAGCAGCAGAATCCTCTCATGATATATTGAAACAGGAAGGCGAGTCTACCACAGCAAGGTTTCTGAACAAGAAGGTTGGAGCACGGCTTGAGGAAATGCATTTCTAGCATGTCATCCTGAGGCTTCCTGCCCAAGAAACAGACAGGGAGGGAATCACTGTTTGAGGCAGTGTTGATGGAAAATGTAAAATTCTACAATTCCCCTCCAAGGACTTGCAGGTTTTACTTCAAAAGCACCTGTCTTGTCATGCATATATGTTTTATGCAATCGACTCATTCTAGCCAGCAGCCTTTTTCTTAACATAATAAATGCCAGTGGATAAATTGAGTTAATTATTGTTATTTGTTTCAATTATGTTTCTTATCTGCTTCTATTTTGTTCTTAATGAAAGCCTGTATGAATTGCTTTTGTAAGACTTGGAAAGTCAAGAAGTGAGACATGTTGCTGCAATTAGCCTAAAATCCAATGGGATTCATTGTTGCCCTTTCTAAAGAAAAGAAAACAAATTTGTGCTGATCCCTTTAGTTTGCAAGAACCTAAAGAAAAGCTTGACTTTGATGACACTCACACTTATCCGTTTAAATTTCTATCTCTGCAATTTCCCTACGATGTATTTTATCTGATACACCAAAGAAAATTCTCAACATTTGCAACAGGATAAAAAGCCGGCATGCTAGTGCACTTGACTAAATCCTTTGTCTAAACTGGAATACAATAGAGCAATTGAAGGCTCTCATATTTGGGCTCAGACTGGAGAGCTAAAACCTTGTTGGGGGAGGGGAAATCTCATCTGTTTTCTGTAGATTAAACATTCATTACTCCTATTGTGAGACCAGAACAACAAAATCATTGCTCTGTCGGTTACCTACAAGTCCCGTAATTGAAATGCCTTTCTTATCCCATGTATAAAAACGGCCACCCAAGCAAAAAGAAACTTTGCCTCCTTAGAAGATATAGGAGTTCCATTGGCTTAGGAACAAAGTTGTGTATCTATAGGTGTCATTATAAATGAAACAGAAAAGTTTTGTGTTAATTTTTTTCATCAAGATGATAGTGAATGTGTAAAACCACAAGGCAGTTTGTATCTCAAGGGTAGACTAATTACTTACAAGGCTGAATTCTTTTAGCATCACAGAATCTGTTAGTGCTGAGACACGTAAGAACGATTTTGTCAAAACAAAGTCAATCTGTAATGACTTTTGAGACCATCTTGTGCTAATCTACTTCTGGTAACTGCCCAGATTCTCTCCTTCTGTGGCATACCTGTAATACATCAGCAGTTCCTTTATCTCAGTATCAACTGACTTTCAAAATGCCTAGCCTCATTATGCTTGTCCGGAGTGTCCCAGTTGTGGTTATTAACGTCATAGCTCCTTTGAAAATGCAAAGATATGTCCACGCTTCTGAAAACTGTTGGCCACACGCACCTTCTCAGGTTAACTGCAGCCAGAAGCAGCAGCAAAGACACTAATGAAGCCCATTCCATTGATCCCGGCGTTCTCTCCCCACACAGTGACTTGGTCTCTGAACTGGAGATGGGTTTCAGCAGGAAGGGATTGCAGCATCCCTGAGCAGCGGGCCATAATTATAATTACAGGTGTGGCAGGCAAAGACAGCAGGAGAGGGTGAGCTCATAAGAAACAAAGATTCGCTCTGCTGGATCATCTATCTTCACTGGAGAACAAAGAGCAGACGCATAAATAAGCGAGTTACCATGTAAACAAATTGAGCAACCACCAACACACAACAGAGTGCGTGTTCCTCAGCCAATGTATACACGCCTCTGTTACAGGAAGCTCTTGCCTGTTCCCTGGTGGAGGTGAGTGCTGACTTTCTGTTCCCTCGAAACCTTCAGTGGGTGGGCAGGGGCCGATTGAGATTCCATAAGAGCAATGAAGCTATGCTCCTCCAGTTTTTCACCACCTCCCCTTACTCCAGTCTGTTTCACAATTATCACAAGAGGACAACACAAGCAATGACCTTGAACGAGAATGTTCAGGCCTCTGCAGCTGCCTCAGCTAGAAAGAGGACAGGCAAACCATTCTTGTTCCTCTTAGAGTCGGATGATAGGACGATAGACGTTGCTATTTTTCTGTAGGCAGCTCTCTGAAAGGCCAGCAGCAGATCCGTTGGGTTTTAAGCTAATTGGATAGAGCAACATGCTTTTACTTCTTGACTTTCAGATTTTCACAAAAGCAATTTGCAGGGCTAGGAGCCAGTTTTCTACTGGAAAAGCAAATCAAAGGAGTGCTGCAATTATGCAAATGGTTAAGAAAAAAAATCTGCAACCGAATCCCTTGTTTGCCTACCTTTAGGCAGGGCAATTATACCCCTATCTCATTTGCTGCTGTGCCCTCAACAATTGGTTTGCCTTTAGCTGGGTGAAGGACAATGCTGAGGTTCCCCAGGGACTGTGTTCTGACACAGCCACAGGAAGATCATGAAGTGGATTAGAGGGGTTTTCAGGCAGTCAAGCTTTTGATCTAGTATTTGTGAGCTAAGTAGAGAGCTGGAAAGGAGACTTAGAGAGTGACAGTGATGTTCTTTGCTCTGTCCTCAAATCTTTCTATTGTTGTGCTTTAAGGAAAGTCTTAAAGCAAAATAATTTCCTCCATATCAAGAATTTGCCTCCAATGTCGTGCTACTAACAGGAGGGTGACAGCTGCCTGAAGGATAGCACCTTTGTTAGAGCTATGGAAAGGTTTACTTACAACATGGCTCGTTCTTAGGATTCTGTGTGGGAGTGTTGAAAGCAGTCAAAGTAGTAGACATACAATAATCTTATTTCTAGTGTTTTGCTGCATAGAAAATTGCATTTGTATACCAATCTGCATATATTAGTTTGGTTATTGGGAGCTTTGAGGTCAGAGGAGAAAGTTCAGTCCTTGTCAAATGTGCCTTGATCAAAGGAATCTACAGGAAGCGGAGCCTTGGCTTCATCAGGAAAAGAATGGCTGTATTATCCCTTCTAGGGAGTGTAGAAAGGCAAAAGAGAGGGACAAGACCTTTGACAGCTACTACAGAATAGAGTCACTGGCTGCCTAACCCCTTTATATAGTGACCTCTGTTGTTTTCCAGCAAAAACCAGCTTTGTGGTTACAGTTTGCTGGGAGCTACCCAGACAAAGAACTAAGGCCTGGTCTTGGTGAGAAACACCCTTACAAATCTGAGGCTGGAATGCATGTTACATAGAGCTACAGGCCTAGACTCCCAAAGCTACAGGGACATCACTTCTTCTTGGAATGTCAAGGCTCTGGGGACTACAATATATCCAAGTCTCCTTATGGATGGATGTAGGCTTCTTTGAGACGTGTGTGTGTGTGTGTGTGTGTGTGTGGTGTAGTGAGTGTGTGTTTCCTACTAGTTACCTGGTGACTTCAAATGCACAAACAAAATGCCTCATAAAACCACCCATAAGCATGTACACTCATCTCCCATCCTGGAGCAATCAGGAAAAAATGGATGATGGTTTTGGGAAAGTGAATGGGGGTGAGGTGATCCAGGAGGGAAGGGTTGTGAAGGTGAGAAGAGAGGACAGTGGGGTGGGATGCCAAGATTGTGGGGCTGGGATTTACAGTGCAGGAGGAATCCGATGCAGAGAGGCCTATGACCCACAGCTAAAGACCTGGTAACCTTTGGGATTCATGTGGAGTGATGGATTTTTTTCCTACAGCAATCAGAGTTTGACCTAGCAGAGTAAAGCTAGATTTGGCATACACAGGCACAAAGAATTAAGCAAAATATCTTCGAAGGCCTCAGGATCTAGTTTAATAGTCATTCAAGCACTTGGCTAGCATACTAGAGGCCGTGGGTTCAGCAATCAGTGCCAGGGTGGGGGTAGTGGTAGTTCTAGAAGAAAAGACGGTCTGGATGAGACACGGTACACATTAATTGGAAATGAGCAACACTTAACAGGAAGTGTTTCTGGTAAAGTTATAATGATATTGCCCAGGGGAAGGTGTTACAAAGGGAAGTGTACAGATAGAGCTGGCCCTAACAGAACCAGGAGGGTGAATGGCCAAGTGGAGGTGATTCTATATGCCCCCACAAGCCATGCTTCTTCCCGAGTGCTTCATTGACTGTGAACAGTAAAAGCCCTGTGTATGCAAGTCATTTGTTTCCCAGACATGTGTGCTTTCATAGGTGTGGGTTTCCATAGACCCCCTCATTTCAATGATCGTTGGATTAGCAGTAGGAGACAGTACAGTTTCAGGACTGATGCAAGAGTTCATTTGCAACTGTCTCTAAGCCTCTCCCATTTCTGAGACTCATGGAGGAAAAAGCTTTCTCTGAACCTTTTCTAAGGGGCTTCTTTCTTATGTTAACTTCTGCATTGCCTTGTTGTATTTCTTTTTCACTGGTCTTAGTGCCCCTAGAAACTTCCATCCAAGGTGGAGAGACATTACCAACTAAGGACTTGTAAGCAACTTGCATCTCTTCCATCAGCAATGTCCGCCACAACGTAATGAACACGAACCGGAATGGTCTTCTTCACTGCCTTGAGTTGCTGCCCGTGTTTTATGTACCAAGCATGCAATCTTCTCAGGCTGCTCAGTGACTCTGCTGGTAGGTTCTGTTACTGCCATCCTACCTCAGAGCTAAAGGTTCTGGAGGCATGCAGAAGAGACATAGTGCTAATTTGAAGGTAGAAGGGAGATTGGAAGCTAGCTAGCTCAATCCATATATTTGAGTGTGACAAGTTAAGAAAAAAAAAACCTTTCTAAAGGACAAAACAGGGTGATAGTTATGTTAGCTCCCAGCTTAAACTCAACTCCATCTTCTCTCTCTTTCTTACAGTGAAAAGGACATGCTTGGAATCTGCACCTTAAGCCACAGTTGGCTTTATTCTTCTAGTTACACCTTTGTGGCCGTTGGACCTGAGGTGACTGAAAGAATAGTATCTTATACTACTGATGTGCTTACGCTGTTTGAGACTGGGTCCTGGATGGGGAAAAGCTTGCAGAGAAATCCAGATACTGGTCTACGGGGGAGGTGCTTGCGATGCCTTTAGTATTCTGCAGGAACTGGATTCAACTTCTTATGCTGTCAAGAAGCTAGATCATTCAGAAACCAGCAAAGCCCTTTAAAACTGGACCATCCGCTTCCTGTTTGCAAAGACATATAAGGACACATTTCCAACTGGCTATCTAACTGAGTTCTAGAAGAGGGAGAAAATACAAACATCTCCATTTATGGAATGATATAATTAAGGATTATTAGAATTTAATTACTTGTCCTAGGTTCCATGAAATGGCAAAACATGGAATGTCATTTTGTATACTGTAGATCTTTCTTCTACCAATGACTTCCAGGCAACAGCATAAATATATCTCTTTATGCTCCTGAAGCTACTATGTTGTGTTTCAGATATAGTGACATTTTTGTACTTGGAATCTAAGCCTCTCAGTCTTAAATGAACAATTGCAGGATTGTTGCAGGCTTCCTGCTTCTTCATGGCTTACTCAAGCTTCCTCCTATGAAAAAGTGCTTTACACAAATATCAAATAATTGGAATGTTGAGGAGAGCCACTAAAGGACTTTCTATTTCTGTATTCATATTTTCAATGCTGAAAATATCATATAATATTCTTCAAATAATAAAGGAGTTCTTTTAAAACAAACAAACAAACAAAAAGATCCTTCAATGCTGTGATTGTCCTGGCCTTTAATAACAGGCCTCTGTGGGTGATGACAAGAAGCCTTTAGGATATACCTAACGAGGCCTTTAAGCTTTCATTGTTACTCAGTCCCACAAGATCTGTCATGTTTTATTGGCTTTTCTGGTTAGTCATTGTATGGTTTGGCAGCATAGTGGAATTTCACATTTTTGCAAACAATAGTATGAACAAAGATTGGGCTTTTCTTTCTGCTATGTATTATTTTATTTGCTCTGAGTGTCCAGAAACCCTCCCATATAGCCAACCAATTACATAGCCTGTCTTGTATGAGCCGTATCCTTTTGATCAGAGGTGTTATATTCATGACATTGACTCATAGACTTTCCAGGTAGAATGGCATAGAGGAATATATGGTAGGGAGTAAAGACTGGGTTAGTGGCATGGAATAGAAGTTGCGGGGCAGTCATTCTAAAGGAGACAGACACCTGATGAGAATGATTTGACAATGGAAAATCTATAATTTGTTGTACCTCTCTGTGTGCCCAGATGTGTATATGTGATACAATGTAGTTAGCTCGCTCTCTCTCTCTCTCTCTCGTTCTCTCTCTCTCTCTCTCTCTCTCTCTCTCTCTCTCTCTCTCTCTCTCCTGTGTGTGGTGTGCCAACTTGTATAGACCTGATACACAGCTGGTTGATTCTTTAGCATACTGGATGTAAGCAGTAGGACACTGGTACATACAACGTGTACAGCATAGCATAGACCCTCAGTAAATATTAACAATCTTCCCAACCAATGGACAGAAGCAGCTGACCCCTGTTGTTGAATTAGAGAAGACTGAAAGAAGCTGAGGAGAAGGGTGATCTTGCAGGAGGACCAGCAGTCTCAATTAATCTGGACCCCTGAGATCTCTCAAACACTGGACCACCAAACAGACAGCATACACCAGCTGATATGAGGCCCCCAACACACATATAGTAGAGGACTTCCGGGTCTGTGTTCATTCAGAGAAGATGCACCTAACCCTCAAGAGACTGGAGGCCCCATGCTGTTTAGAGGTCATGTGGGATGGGGGGTGGGGGCATCCACATGGAGATGGGTGGGGTGGGAAGGAGGTGTGAAATGTGGAGCAGTCAGAGGTTCAATGGAGGGTTGAGCAATGGAATATGGAGTGTAAAAAACAAATCGAAAATAAAAAAAAATTAACAATCTTAACTTAGGCCTCTTTTAATATGATGTTTCCTTTCCTTAAAGAGTTTTTCCAGTCCTTCAAAAGAGAATCTCTCAGAAAAAAATTTTTCTCTAATTTTTTTTTCTAATTTTTGCAAGCACAATTCAAGCTGAGTTTTATCATGTAAAGATGTGTTAAGTTAGCATCTATCTCACTGAATCACTAATACCAATGTACAGTTATTCTAGTCTATGAATGATTAGATGCTGGAACCAGAAAAATGTGCCATGATCTCTAAAACTTTAGTTCCATAAGGATAGTATACTTTTTTATATATTTTTAATTAGGTATTTTCTTCATTTACATTTCCAATGCTATCCCAAAAGTCCCCCATACCCTCTCCCCCAACACTCCCCTACCCACCCACTCCCACTTCTTGGCCCTGGCGTTCCCCTGTACTGAGGCATATAAAGTTTGCAAGACCAAGGGGCCTCTCTTCCCAATGATGGCCGACTAGGCCATCTTCTGCTACATATGCAGCTAGAGACATGAGCTCCAGGGTACTGGTTAGTTCATATTGTTGTTCCACCTATAGGGTTGCAGATCCCTTTAGCTCCTTGGGTCCTTTCTCTACCTCCTCTTAGAATAGTAGCTCCTCTTCTTAGAATTGGGAACAAAACACCCATGGAAGGAGTTACAGAGACAAAGTTTGGAGCTGAGACGAAAGGATGGACCATCTACACACTGCCACACCCGGGGATCCATCCCATAATCAGCCTCCAAATGCAGACACCATTGCATATGCCAGCAAGATTTTGCTGAAAGGACCCTGATATAGCTGTCTCTTGTGAGGCTATGCCGGTGCCTGGCAAACACAGAAGTGGATGCTCACAGTCAGCTATTGGATGGAACACAGGGCCCCCAAAGGATAGTATACTTTTGATACTTTAGATCATATTTAAATTTTAAACTAAGTTGTAAATCCGTGGTGTGTGAATGTGTGTGTGTGTGTGTTTTCTGGGCTCTCAAGCCTGTGGCTCTGCACATGCTCATTCAATGATCTACCACTGAGCTATAAATGCAATGTATCTTCCATGTTTATTTTTGCTCAAAGTCTCAGTAATCAACAAGTACTATCTGATTATAATCTGGTGAATAGTGACCCTGCCCTGAGCGCACCCAGCTGGGTCCAGGTCTATAGGAAACCAATAAAGTATTAGGTACAGTGAAAAACAAACAAAAAAAAAAGAACAGATTAAATATAACACACACAAACACACACCAGAAACTATGGTTTTTCATTGGCCAAACAAGAAGCAGAGGCAGTAGCTTCTTTGGAACTCATTTATTCTTTCATTCAAAAAACTAGTGATACATCAAAATAAAGGATTTGTATCTAAACTTCACAACACTAGTGTGGCAGTGTGAGCCTGTAACCCTGGGGCTTTAGAGATGGACACAGGCAGATGGATTCTGGGGCCTGATGGACCAGACTTTCTCTAGGCTCATTGAAAGGCCTTATCTTAAAATATAAATAAGATCAAGAAACGATTGAGAAAACTATCTTAACATTAACCTCTGGCATCCACAAGCACCCCACATGTTGAATGCATGCACGTACACACACACACACACACACACACACATTCATAAACCACAATTTCACAACTTAGTTTGAATTTTTAAATATGATCTAAAGTATCAAGAGTATACTATCCTTATGGAAATAAGGTTTTAGAGATCATGGCACATTTTTCTGGTTCCAGCATCTAATCATACATAGTCTAGAATAACTGTACATTGGTATTAGTGATTCACTGAGTTAAATGCTAACTTAAGACATCTTTACATGGCAAAACTCAGCTCAAATTGTGCTTGCAAAAATTAGGGGGAAAACGTAGAGAAAAAAAATTTTCTGAGAGATTCTTCTTTGAAGGACTGGAAAATCTCTTTAAGGAAAGGAAACATCATATTAAAAGAGGCCTAAATTAAGATTGTTAATGCACAGGTATACTCACATGCCCACGTGGCTTACTGTGACTCTAGTATTTATTTCCTCTAGTGCTAAACACACAAAACATGTGAAATAGCTCTGTAGGAATGAGTTTTAGAAGTGTTTTCCAATGCCTGATATTTCAGAACCTATCCAAGACCCTAGCTTCCATTATCAGTTATAGAGCCAACCAGGGCAGAGACCTAGAGAATACAGCATCCATTTCAATTTGGTCACATTCCCTAGGGGCTCAGAGGCAGCCTACATGCTTCTTAACAGGCTAGCTTGAAAGTCTTTCCTTGGTTGTCCCAAAGATCCAGAATAAACAGAGCTTTTTGATGTATGGCTACATCCCAGCCTCCTGACAGTCATCAGTTTCAAGCTGTGTCAGCTATATTGAACTTTAGCTGGGCACACTCCTTCCTATAGGGGAGTCTTCAGGAGACTGGATGTGAGACGAAATTATGTACAAGAGCCGGATAGACATTAGGACAGAGGGATATTTAAGGTTAGCTGGTGTCTTTTTGCCAAGAGATACACATTTGGCAGCTCTTTGTCCTGTCTAAATTAATCTCTAGTAATCTGTCTTGTTTATATAATCTTATCATTTAAAAAAAAAGCACTGTTATTTATATTTTGAACCTATCAGAAAAAAAGTAACATTTCAGCCTTATGTGTTCTTCAATTTATGAGTTATATTCTGCATTATCAACAAGTTTTCTCAAGATTTCTATAATATATTTTAAATTTTTTTCTGGGTAACCTGTATTTCCTCCAAAATATTTATGGTAGTTTAGAAAAGTACAATAGATGTATTTAATATGTAAGTGTTTCATATATATGAAACTGTTTATATTTGTGTTTATATGCAGTTGGAGGCTCAGGACTCCAAAAGCAAGATGTCTTCAGTGTGGCTTCTTTATTTACATAGGCATTAGCAATAACTGTCACCACTGGATGAGCAGCAGAGATGCTTCACTTGCTGTGCTGGGCTGTGCTGGCATTGCCAGAATGATAATATCAGAAGGCATCTGCTACCTGAAACTGGGCAAAGCTGCCAGACCAGCCACAGGCAGCACCATACACCCAGGAGTGTTGTCAGACACTCTTGATTTCATCATCTTTGGGTGTTCACCGAGGAGGGATGCCACCCAAAGGTATGAGAATAACCAAAGATATGAGGCTGGGCAGTAATCATAAGGTGTCACCTTTTGCTGAGAAACAAGACCAGTAATAATCTGCTTTTGTGCCATTATTTGTAGACAGGATGGGAAGCAATACTCCTAAGCTAGACCATGCTGGTCTGGAGAATATTTGACTTTTTAAAGTTCTGCTGCTTAGCATGTGAGATTACAGTTTGGATGTATTTCAAGAACACACAGCCAACTTGGCTTTGGCACTCAGAGTCTTATGGGCCAATGTGGACCTCTTTCAGAAAGTGATTAGCATTATACAGTCTGAAATCTTCAGGCCTTGTCTACCCCACTTCTTTTCCCTTTGCCATTACGTTGCTTGTGTTCCTAGCTCCTTGGTGCCAATAGAAATTTTGGCTTATAAGTCAGGAAAAACACAATCGGTCCAAACTGAGGGTTGCTAGTCACACAGAAGAAAGATTTAGTATGGAAGGAAGCAGGTTTTCAAGTGAATGTCAACAAAGTGTTAGTTTTATTAATCTGTAATGTATTTTGGTATTGTTTATCAAAGCTCCTCTCATGAATGTGTTCGAGTCAATCCCTCCTACAAGGATCCACGAGGGAGCATCCCCTTTCTACACGGTTTCCTTGAAATGTGGTCCTAGATTAACAGTTCTGTAAGGAAGAGTGGCTCCACTTGCTGCCTCCACTCTCTTCCTGACTTCCTCTTCCGTCGCGCTGAAGCCTTAATTTCCTCGAAGGTCGTCAATGCTTTTTCAATTGAATTCTGGTGAAATTCAGTTTTCCGTCTCTTATTTTCTGGGTGTCTGCTGTGTTTTGTGCTGTGGATGACTTTGACTGTTCTGAAACCCTTTCTTCTCAATGTCAACAAAGTTCCGTCCCCCTGACTCTTTCTTCCTGCACAACCCTAACCATGAAACCTTTTCCACCCCCAATGTGAAGGTAGCATTCCCTACAGATATGCCCTCCACCCAACGTTCTTCCGATTCTGGATGTTTCTGACAGGGATAGGCTGAATGACTCCACGTTTTTAAAGTGTATATGTTGAAATCTTATCCTGAGTGAACGTAGGTGGGACTCTCCTGAATGTACTCAGGCTTGCTGCTTTCACTAATGGAAGACAGACAGAAGGTCTGTGACAGACCTCCACCAGAGGCTAAGCTGTCTGTGAACATTCCATTTTCCAGCTGCCGCAAATCGCTGGCGTTTAGGAGCTGCTCTGTTATGCTACTTTAATTACAAAAGTCCAAGGGGATTAGGACAGGGTTCCTTTCAATTGACACAACAATTCTTGCAAATAAATCCTCTCTTTGTTTCTCTTTCTCGATCTATTTTCCTATCTATCTATCTATCTATCTATCTATCTATCTATCTATCTATCTATCTATCTATCTATCTCTATATCTACTAAGATATCTTCCATATCATTCACCCATCTATAATCTGACTAGTCTCATCTTTAGTTTTAGATTTCCAACTCCCATACCTCCCTAATGCTCATCGTCACAGCTCAGTGACTGTGCTGAGTTTTCTTCTTGTCCTTTTTATTGACTCTTCCTATTCTCTTTCTTTATTGATTTCATCAGACTTTCAGTTGACCGAACTATAAATCCAGAAGTTCATTTTAGATTCCTTAGTTCATTTGTCTTGATTTTCTTGATTTTCTGGTCGGTGCTTCTCATTCTCCCTCTCTCTCTCTCTCTCTCTCTCTCTCTCTCTCTCTCTCTCTCTCTCTCTCTCTCTCTGTTTTCTTTTTCATTAATTAGTTTATTCACTTTTCACCTTGACCACACCCTCACCCTCCTCTCAGTCTCCCCCTCACAGCCCCTCCCTACCACTCTTCCCCTTCTCCTCTGAGAGGTGGAGGCCCCCTGGGGATCTCTCCACCCTAGCACATCCAGTCACTGCAGGACTAGATATATCCTCTCCTACTAAGGCAGACAAGGCAGCCCAGTCAGGCGAACAGGTTCTACAGGCAGGCAACAGAATCAGGGATAGTCCCTGTTGTTGGGGCACTTACATGAATTCAGACCAAGGTGCACATCTGCTACATATCAGTAGTGGGGGCTAGGTCTAGCCTATGTCTGCTCTTTGTTTGGTGGTTCAGTCTCATCTCTTGCTGGGAATGATGCAGTGGCTCTAAACCATTCTTTTTCCTCATTGCCTTTTCTTTTAAATCCTCCTTCCAAAACATAATCTGCAAGATCCAACTAAAGTGTATGTGTGACCCAGCTGGTCTCCTACACAAGTCTTTTGAATGCTTTGGTCTCCTACCCTATTCGGTAGCATTTAAGATACTCAGTAGGAAAGGGGTCCTCTACAAATTGCATCATATTGTGTTTGCCACGCTGCTGTATTCTAAGTTTCTCCCAAAGTTGCTTACTGTTCCTTGTACCCATAAGCCTTTTCTTTTTCTTTTATTTTCAGTGAGATTATATATTCTTAGATTGACTCTTCTTATCAGTAACTACTCATTCTTTAGGGCTCAGGGCTAGTGTTTATGTGCCAAGAACTTGTCTTCAAAACCTCCAAAGCAATTTTACTCTTTGTGAGTGAGTCTGTAAGCCATGTCCACAAAGGGTATAGTGGTACACACAATAAAATTTGAGCTCCTTTGTTTTCATCATTTAAATAGACTAGAAAATTAGATCATTTTGTATTAGTGAATACCATGTGAGTTTCATAATATCTCACAGAAGACAGCCACTCAGCAATGTGGTTGACCATACAATATAGTGTTGACTTTAGGCTGACGTGTACAAAAGTCATTTAGGTTCCAGTATTTGATCTATCATTGCTAGATCTCCCTGCTCCATATAAATTCTGCCCCAGCACTATACCCTTGAGTTTTCTTAGCAAGAATTAAAGATATTAACAAATCCTTAATACATTTATGATACTAATTCATGTAAATATTTGCTCCTCCTTCATAGGTAGCTAGGCCTTTTCAAGAACCCTAAGTTTCATTTCTTCTGAAAAGAAAAAGAGAAAGACTTGTGTGTTCTCTGCCGTCACCCTGGAAACCCGTGTGAAAAAGAAAAGTGATTTCAATGCACACCTCTACCTAGCTGATGTGCCAAGTTCCTTCAGGAATGACAAACTGCCAAGCACCAAAGCACTGTAACTTGTCGGCCTCGGTGAATGAGAGGAAGAGGTGGTGTGGAAAGAACATCCTGTTTTGCAGGACTTCAGTAACTCAATTGTTGTCATCTCACTGGAGGGTTTTTTTTTTTTTCTCATTAGTGCATATGTGTAATGTTAACCTGCTCGGTACTCTGTGGTTGACTGAGATCACCGAGACCCAGCTGGTGCAAGGAAGCCAGAACATGAGAAAAGAGCTGATTACCCCTCCATAGGCCTAAGTGTTAGCACACAGAATCAGCCTAGGACTCCTGGGTGCCATCTTCTTCCTGAAGCCCTGAAGAGTGAAGTTGCTAGTCCTGACTTTGCTCTAGCGTTTCCTATCTGGATTATGGCATTTCTCGAGTCATTTACGTTTTGGAAAGTTACTTACAGAGGTGGAGAGCATCAACCAGCACACAGGCAAGTTTTCTTAGGAGCCGTACCTGCGGTCTACAGATGGAGGTGTCGTTAGCAATTTGAGTGCCCCTTGCCTATCATGTACGTATGACTTACTATAAATACGGTCTCTACTTAATCTGCCAGAAAGCACTCTGAAAAATGACCCATTTCTTATATGTGGACACAAAAGCTCAAAAGACATAGCAACTTATTTGAGGCTATACGCAAATATCTGAACACAGGTAAAAATTTGTTTATTTTTCATTTCAGGTTAAGTATTCTAAAGTCCCTTATTCTTTTTTTAGAGAAAATATAACCTTTTAAAGTTCTCTTTTAGTCAATTTAAACGTTTTAAATTTTAATACACTACATATTGAAATTGTTGAATCTGTAATTTCAAATTCTTGAGCAGGGATGACATTACTATCAGAGTCTCAAATATGAGAGTCTGACAATGGCTACCAGTAATTAACTGTTAATAGTCAGTTTATGTTAAGATTCAAGTAGAGGTAACTAGTTTTATCCACAAGGAAGGATGAAAAAAAAAAGTTTGTTTCTTACATGGGTTACAGAACCTGTTTGGGTTGGTTAGCCCTGTGCTTGTGACAACAGCTTAGCAAGTTGAGAGTGCTTATCTTTACAGCCCTTCAGTTGAAATTGATTGTGATCTAAGAAATGAAAAGATTGGCATAGTGCCGTCTTTGCATTGCTTGGACACTCATGAAACACGATTTTATCAAATATACAAGAAAAGTGTCTTCAAGAAGACCTTATTCTCAAGATCATTTGAAGATTCTGTCTAAGGCGAAAACTTTTTTCTAATACAGAAGAGCTAATTTACCTATTTGAGAGAATATTTTGAATTTTAGTTACTTAATTTTAATCAAAACTTCAATGTAAACATTGATTTTTTATTTTGCCCATTTTTCTCAGGTTCATTTTGGACAGAATTCTTTCAGATGTGTTTTATTGAACCTTGCTAGATATTACCATATATTATTCGCCTTCAAGCACTGTTAGAGGAGATGTTTTGACAATGAACTTATATCTTCCTTTAAGACAAAAATTAAACAAAGGTTACTCTTTTTTTTTATTGATGGAGAAATCTTTATTTTTTTTAAATCACAGAAAGTTACTGACATTTATTTTTTTTAATTTTTAATATTTTTATTACATATTTTCCTCAGTTACATTTCCAATGCTATCCCAAAAGTCCCCCATAGCGCCCCCCACTTCCCTACCCACCCATTCCCATTCTTTTGGCCCTGGCATTCCCCTATATTGGGGCATATAAAGTTTGCAAGTCCAATGGGCCTCTCTTTCCAATGATGGCCGACTAGGCCATCTTTCGATACATATGCAGCTAGAGACAAGAGCTCCGGGGTTCTGGTTAGTACATCATGTTGTTCCGACAATAGGGTTGCAGATCCCTTTAGCTCCTTGGGTACTTTCTCTAGCTTCTCCATTGGGAGCCCTGTGATACATCCAATAGCTGACTGTGAACATCCACTCCTGTGTTTGCTAGGCCCCGACATCGTCTCACAAGAGACAGCTATATTTGGGTCCTTTCATCAAAATCTTGCTAGTGTATGCAATGGTGTCAGCGTTTAGAAGCTGCTTATGGGATTACTCTTTTTTTAGGGGAGCACTTTTTAATGGGGTTATGTCATAGATCATAAATTTCCAGAAGTATGTCAAAGTTGGCCTTTTCAATGGAGAAGCAGTTATCATATCAGAATATGTTAGATGCATTGAACAAGGAGGTAGGATGCTAGCGTGTAACCAGTACCAAGTTGTATCATTTCAGTACAGCTTCTGCGTCTGTCTGAACCTCACTGCACTGTGGGAAAACACAAAAGAGGCAGTGAAGCTGAGCTGAGTTTCAAACCCATAAAACTGGCTCTCAGCAGCGTGAGTCACTCAGAGATAAAGGCAGCCAGTGATTTACTTGAATCCATTTGGTGCCAGCCTGGGAAAGATTTGGGAAATTAGCAGTGTCCTCACTTTTTGATGATGTGGTTAAAGAAAGGCTAATTCATGGAAAAGGAGAAACCCTTTTCATTTGACATTGGACTTCTTCCTAGCTCAAACTCAAATGGCATTCCTAATAACACCCCAGTGTGCTAGCAGGCCAGAGGGATACTATGTATCATTAAGAACAGGCAACCATTTTGTGAGGATAGTAACTGTGGAGTGACTCAAAAATTTTTGAACCTGTAAAGGGTCTCATTTCCCAGACTATCCCTTCTTCGTTGAAAAAGGAAAACAAAATCTAAAACATCAATAATTTCCCAAGCAGCTGTGCTTTGTAATGAACTTGACAGTTTTCATTTTTACTCCGTGAATGATGTCTTGGCCTGGCTAGAATGTGTGATTCAGAAATGCATGAATTCTCTGTGGAATATTAAGATGACAGAGTATGCTTACAAGCTGAAAGTACATCTTTCCACCGTATTTTTTCTCTTTGGAGCTATTGATAGCTTGACTATAATTAAAATATGAGAATAAAACAATATTCCATGCTACACTACTAACTAATTACCCACAAATTAATTACTATGACACAAAGTATTAAAGATGAAATCGAGGTTTAGCCAGCTTTCCTGTCACAGTGAAATGATAAGGTAAGTGTGAGACCTTTCCAGAGGTGAAAGGAAAGAAGCAGAGAATAGATTCCTAGTGCTGAAACCTTAGGAAGGATCAGACCTCGATCAGTCAAATACTCTGATCTGGGTGCTGGCATTCGTCACCTTATATCTGTGGTGGCTATTGCTAGTTCTTCTCTGGCTAGCTCCTCATTCAGAAAGCACAAACCTCTGCCGATGGCTATTCTTACCCCTCCAAATCTGCTTCATGGCTGAGACTTGAATGTTTCCTGATCTCCTTTGACTGGACTTTTGGTTGCCAGTCTTAAGTAGCATTTAAAAACTCTCTCTAACATCCTCTGAACAACAGCTGACCTCCACGGAGAACAAGTCCAGCTCTGATTTTGGTTTTCCTCCGCACCTAAAAAGCTTGCTTCTCTGCCTCTCCTTCTTCCCTCCTCTCCTGACACATGGATTGGTTAGCTCATTTTACAACCTGGTTTCTGTTGGTGTGCTCATACTGTTCTGAGTTTAATAATAAACTTTGTTGTTGTTGCTCTTAGCGTAATTTATAAATGACTTCCCAGAAACGCCCTTACTAAATGTCTGTGACCTTATTGTCAAGGAAGGCTTGACAAGCAGAAGCTGCTGCCTAGAGGCTGGAATGTCCTACTTCCTGCTCTCTCCCTCCGAGTTGGAGCATTCTATCCGAACACAAACTAAACTTGGTGCACATGGGACCCAGAGGTTGCTTGAAAAGGAAACTCCCCCAAAGACGAAGAGCTTTGCATGTTAACTCGTGGTTCCACTCCATCTACTAAGGCTACTAGTACTACAAAGAGGGATCTTTTCACAAGAACCCAAATAAACAAATGGATGCTTCAAACTGTGGACTAAGAAAAGCAAGCGAACAGCAGCCTAGTACAACAACAGATTAATTACTACCAAACTCTTACAAAAGAGGAGAATCTGAAAACACTGAATTGGTGTGCTAAGTAAATGACACCTCACCCCCACCCTCCACCGTGCTCTCTAGACACTAAACCCTAGAGGGTAGTTCAGGTGAAAGGAATCGGTGTCTAGACCAGAGCCAAGAATGTTTATGGCAGGGAGGGTAAAGAATCCTATACCAAATTGCGATGTACACTACCACTACTGTGCTGTAGAAAAACCTCATGCACATATTGATGGTTTCCTTGTAGCCATGGCTCCAGGTTTTCTATCAATAATTTACTAAGATATGACAGGGGCCCTACGAGAGTGACACAAAGCCAGAGGTTGAACTGAAAATTTGCTTACTTTCTTCTAGAAAGATAATTAACAAGAAGTCAGGTATGAGTGGAGACAGGAAATCACGAGCCAATCACCAAAGAGAGAGAACCCCCCTTTTTTTATTGGATATTTTCTTTATTTACATTTCAAATGTTTTCCCCTTTCCAGGTCTCACCTTCAAAGCCCCCCTTTGCCATTCACCCTCCCTCTGCCTCTATGAGGTGCTCCCCCACCCACCCACTCCCGTCCTCCCGCCCTCGCATTCTCCTACATTGGGGCATCAAACACCCTCAGCCCAACGTGGGGAGGTTGAGAAGAGGAAATGAGGTGGGAAGAATTACCCTGGAATGCTGAGACTGTACTGAGTTCTTGGTATGTGAATATGTGGATGTTGGTGAGAGGTAAGAAGGCCCAGCGTGCCACACTGTCATTCCTAAGGCTCTTGAAGGGCAGAAAACTCACATGATAGGTACTGCCTTTCTCCTAGGCAAAACCATGGCAGTTTACCCAGGCTCTGTGGTGACATCAGAACATTAGGTCATTCCTCTGATATAGTCTAGTCCAGTCACTGGGATGATGACTCTACAGCATGTCTCTCCCGGGGAGATCACTAGACCCCAGAATTCTCAGGGCTGTTGTGTCTCAAAGTAGTGTCCAGCAGAACAAGTCCTGAACAGGACAAATTTGCACTGGTTAATTTGCATCTGGGCAGGTAGCCAAGATGTACAAGAGCTACAACTCACAAGGCCTGGCCTGCTCTGCTATGGAAATCCACGGAAATATCCTCACACACCTTCTACGATGGATGAGGAATTACTTCCCACTTCACATGCTTAATATTTGTTCTCATGCAGAAGAAGGCTGCTAACTTAGTCTTGGCGTTTGCTGCAGAAGCTGGGGTCTGCCTTCATCTTACACAATTTACTGGCAAATGTCCAAGGCTAGCTTTTTAAGCCAGCAGCACTGCGCTGTGTTGTCAAGTAATTGTCCACAGACTTACTGTCAGGAAGTCAGGAGAGAGTTCCTTCCTCCAGAATGTAGCATTTCTGTAGGTTATAGGAAAGCCTTGGATACACAATGAGGAAGGAACGGGAGTGTTACTGGAGAGACAGAAAGCATCTTCTTAACAAGGCTGGAGCCATAGTGTGTTAAGACTCAGTTGTTATAAAATAGATGTGTAAGCTGTGGGATCCTCAGTATGTTAAACATTTAGAGAAAAACTGAAAATTCTGGTAAAACCAAGGAGAAAGGGCCACCTTGTTGCCCACCAGGTTTCACCTGGGAGGAACTTCATGTTTTTTATATAATAAAATTTTAATCTGGATTCTGGGGGTAGTAAGCTGAAAGTTAACCTTTAAAATTAACTATAGTGAAACTTGGAGGGAAGGGGGTATAATGCTATTTTCTGGGAGCTCACTATTTTCTTTTTTGTTTCTTTATTCTTTTATTTTATTGATCTTGAATCTTATACAGCCTACTTCAAACATATTACCCTCCCTTTTCTACCCTCACAACCTCCATCACTTCCTGTCTAACTTAGAGATCACTTCCTTTTTCAGTATGTCTGTATTTTTTTTTTTACTATTCTCTCATACATTTCATCCCAACTGCAGTTTGCTCTCTTTCTGCTCTTCTCAGACTCCCCTTCATCTCTCCCCTCCTCCAGACCCACTCACCCTTCATTTCCCTTCAGGAAATGGCAGGTCTCCCAGAGCTATCATCTGGATGTGGCATTACAGTAAGACCAGGCACAAACCCTCATATCAAGGCTGGAGGAGGCAATTGAGTAGGAGAAAAGATATCTCATGAGCAGGCAAAAGAGTCAGGGATATACCCACTCACACTGTTGGGAGTCCTACAAGAAGACCAAGCTAACAACTACAGCATATGTGCAAAGGACCTAAAGTAGACCCATGCAAAGCTCCATGGTTGCTGCTTCAGTCTCCGTGAGTCCCTGTGAGCCCCTGTGAGCTCTGCTTAGTTGACTCTGTGGGCTGTGTTCCCCTGGTGTCCTTGATCACAATGGCACCTACAATTCTTCCTCCCCCTCTTACACTTGGTTCTCCCAGCACTGACAGGAAGGGCCTGATACAGATCTCCAACTTAGACTCTCTCTCCACCTAATGTTTGGTTGTGGGTCTCTGCATCTACTCCCATCAGCTGCCAGAAGACGCCTCTCTGATGATGACTGGAGTTCTGGCAGCCAGAGTTCTATTTTCATTTTCATAATACAAAGATTTTTTTACATAGACCAAACAATAGATTGTCAACTTTAATTTTTTTAAAAGTTGGGAAAACCCCTGTGGAAACATGGAAGCGGTTTCATGGTCCTCCTGAAATGCTCTCTGCTTTAGTCAGTGAAAATAAATGAGAAATAAATATGATCCCACCTCTATTTTTTAGTTATGAAATATATTCCTTCCCTTTCCCATTCTGGCCCACTTAGACTTTCAAAATATGACTTTCCCTGGGGAAAAAAGAGCCTTTGCTGGTGTCATTAGTCAAGAACCTTGGTATGCATTCACTGTGGATTCAGTGTGGCTCCAAATCCAAAAACCTTCTACAAGAAGAGTCATGAGTGAAGACACTGAGGAAGGCTAAGGGAAGATAGACTCATCCAGCCACAACCCAAGGAATACCCAGAGTCACTACCTGGGACTGGAACAGTAAGAAAGGGTTCCGTCCTGCATATTTCAGAGGGAACATGGCCTTGCTGGCACCTTGGATTCAGAAATCCAGCCTCCAGAACTTTGAGAGAATTGGTTTATGTTATTTTAAGCCACGAAGGTTGTGGTCATTTGTAATGGCAGCCCTAGGTAATTCACACACCCACTAACTGAGTGTTGAACAAATGGTTTACTATTGTCTCTGTAAGCATTGAGCTGTAACCTCTGGTTTCTGGCAAGAGCAACAAGAAATATGATTTTTTTTTTCAGTAGAAAACACTGGAAGAAAAGAGTATTTGGGGAAACTGAGTTCAGACAGAGGTATGTTGAGATGCAGTGTCTGTGCTGTGCATAATAGAGATGGTGAAGTACTAACTGGGTCACTACTCTAGGCTGGCAGAATCTTGGCTTAGACTGGACAGGAATGCTGGGCGGAGTGTGTGCATCCGCAGTATCTGGACCAATGCAGTGACTGAGGTTGCCTAGGGAGTGTTGTGAAAGAGGGATCACTTTGAGCAGTTTCCTGGGGAATTCCATCACTTACACATGGGGTAGGGGAGGAAGAACTGCATGAAGAGATTAGGAAGGAATATAGAGACAAATATAGACTCCAGATGACAGTGGCCCAGCAGTCATAGGGAAGGTACTGGCTAAAGCAAGCTGTGATGCCCTCGATGGATGTCAAATAACAAGTAAGAGACAGGATTGTTCTTCAGCTTTGGTGATATAAAGGCCAGTGGGAACCTTGCCAAGAGTTCTGCAGGCTGAGTGGGATTCGGGTTGGGATGTGGTTAAGAAGTGCACTTATACATCTGAAATGTTAACACACTTTCTAAATGGAATTTGAGACATCTCAGTTTATAAAGGAGATGACTGGCAGAGAGGAGACTGAAAGAGAGCATGGGTGCATGCCTGTGTAAGATCTAAAGGACAGAGATATGTTGAAATGTTACTGAAAGGGATAGTTGGGAAGAACTGTTTATAGGGAGGGAGTTTTCAGACAGGATAAAAGCAGAAAGGAGATAAAACCACAAAGTCCTGTGCGCAGATCCACAGAGAGACAAATCACAATAGTTTTCTTTTTTTTTTTTGTAATAGGTTGCATTTATGTATTTCTTCACACATATGAAAGAGTGATAATTAAGGATGTCTTGGCAGTATCACCCTTTAGCCTCTGAGCCATCTTACCAACCTAGGTCTCAGTATTCTTTTTTTTTTTAATTAGATATTTTCCTCAATTACATTTCCAATGCTATCCAAAAAGTCCCCAATACACTCCCCCCCAGTCCCCCACCCACCCACCTCCACCCCTTGGCCCTGGCATTCCCCTGTAC
The DNA here is from genome assembly GCF_978045245.1 of Mus caroli. NCBI lineage: Eukaryota > Metazoa > Chordata > Mammalia > Rodentia > Muridae > Mus > Mus caroli. The sequence continues at coordinate 100,770,173 of NW_028227257.1, read as the reverse complement.
TGGGGCATATAAAGTTGGCAAGTCCAATGGGCCTCTCTTTCCAGTGATGGCCGACTAGGCCATCTTTTGATACAAATGCAGCTAGAGTCAAGAGCTCTGGGGTACTGGTTAGTTCATAATAATGTTCCACCTATGGGGTTGCAGTTCCCTTTAGCTCCTTGGGTACTTTCTCTAGCTCCTCCATTGGGGGCCCTGTGATCCATCCAATAGCTGACTGTGAGCATTCACTTCTGTGTTTGCTAGGCCCTGGCATTGTCTCACAAGAGACAGCTATATCTGGGTCCTTTCAGCAAAATCTTGCTAGTGTATGCAATGGTGTCAGCATTTGGAAGATGATTATGGGATGGATCCCTGGATATGGCAGTCTTTAGATGGTCCATCCTTTCTTCACAGCTCCAAACTTTATCTCTGTAACTCTTTCCATGGGTGTTTTGTTCCCAATTCCAAGAAGGGGCACAGTGTCCACACTTTGGTCTTCGTTCATCTTGAGTTTCATGCGTTTAACAAATTGTATCTTAGATCTTGGGTATCCTAAGTTTTTGGGCTAATATCCACTTATCAGTGAGTACATACACAATAGTTTTCAAAAGGAAAAAAAAGGTTTTGAGGATTTCCAAGTAAACGCAAGCAAAAGTTGGAATGGGTCCTATACTGTGCTATATTGCAATGATCAGAAAAGGAAGTTGAGTATGTGTTGGAAGGAGGGGCTGCTAGGATGTATCGTACATAGAGCAAGTAGGCAGAGGAATACAGCCAGGCGGCTGGGTGAGCAGGCACGGGTGGCAGAAGTAAAACTCTTTAGTGCTAGTCCTTCCTGACTTGGGACCCAGCACACAGGAAACTGAATGTGGCAGCTGCTCATTGCCTTAACTCTCGAGATTGCTGACTTGTGGCAGAAAGAACTGTAGCATCATGCTCAAGTAACACTGAGTAATAAACCATACCGTCCTTTCAAAATACGGGTGGTCCTTTAAATGTGCCTTTTTCTTTTAAACAAGCTGATTTTCTTCTTAATCCTTGTAGTCTCTTAGCAAATTCTTCTTGTGGTATTCACTCCCAGAAAAGGCAGGAAAGACAGCCTCCAGCTTGGCTCATTTTCATTGACATTATGATTGCTTGAAGATGATGTTGTATATAAACAGCAGAGCGGCTGAAAGGAACACTGACTGCATCTAGGTCTCATATCCAGCTCCAGAGCACCTGAAGATCTTACTTGTTCCTTTGACCAGGGCCTTCCTTCTGGGATATAGGATATGGGATTTGTATCTTGGGGATGGAATAATTGTTGCTGCACTCTTCTTGTTTTATAAATTACAGAAGGTATTATAATAATTCATTTCAGTAATGTATTCATTGGTGCTTCTACAGATAGTGCTGTGATAATTGAGAAATGGTTTTCCTCAAGACCTATGCACTGCTAATTTCAAAATACTTTAAATTCCTCACTCTTCTGATAAAATATTATTATTCGTTGATGTTTTGAAAGGTGATACTTTTTATGAACATTTAATTGTGATCTTATAATTCAAAGGGTTGCACTTGTTATTTATACAATGTTAGATTTCATCATTGAAACGGGTCTTAAAATAGTGATACACATTATACTATAACCTAAATGTCTTATGATTGGTAAATTGTGTCCTTACAAGTCCCTAAAAGCTTCCATAGAGACAGACATTCAAACTGTAAGAGTCTAGAAAGCTAGCATATAGGCTTGTATATCCTGTACAACTTGAATTTAGCAATTCACTCAATGTCTCTTAGCATCAGTGCCTGCCACTTTAAAGGACTCACATTTGCTAGATGTTCCTTCTAATGTTAAAGTTCTCCAAGTGACTGCATCCCAAAGTCAGAGGATAATAACTATAAAAACAATGTATTTCTTCCAGAAAATAGCAACTGCACTAAATGGCTGTATCATAAAGCACAAGAGAAGCACAAACACAGGAAAGGACACAGTGTGACTTAGACCGGGGTGCAGATCCTTGCCCATTATGGGCCTTAAGCAGTTTGTGTTCCACTTTCTGCCAGCTTCTTTGCCCTAACATGGTTCCCCTTTGTTGGAGCTGTGATTATAAAATGGCCGTGCAGATGAATAAGAACTCCTGAGACTGGATTCTGACAATGCTCAAGAGACACTAACTACGGCCTTTACTGTTGATTGAAGATTATTATGAAGGTCTAAGTGTCTAGTTCAGTGGGGTGCTCCATAGGTTACATCTGTTTTGGGTGATTTTTAAATTTTAAGGAAAGCTGTCCAAGCACATGTACTTGGAGCTCAGGAGTGTAAGACTGACTGCACAGTATGTGCGGAATTCTTACTGGACCTGCTCCAAACCCTTCTTTAGGTTGCTATTTTACTATATTTTTGACAGCAAAGCGCCTGGTAATCAGAATGTGTGCCAGCTGTGCAACTTTAATGATACCTTGAACAGAGCGGCAATGTGGGATAAAGGAAGTCAGGTACAGTGTTGGGTATTCCTTGTGGGATGCAGTTTTAAAAGCATTTGCCCCCTTTCTTATTGCTATTGTTTGTTTGGTGTGACACGAGCCTGTGTAAACTCACCCAGCTGTATACATGTTCTCTGGGATCTGTAGTCTATAGCAAAAATCTTTCAGATGTGTTTGTTCTTTCACCCCTGCCTCTATCCCAAGCCACTATCGATTCTGTTGTTGCTTATATTTAGGCGGCAGCATTTCAGAAAAGTGCACTCTCTTGGCATTTCTCTTCTTAGAGGCTGGCAAGGGCTCCTGTTCTGAGCCAAGCTTCAGTTTCTGAAGTGGAGATTCAGCTTTCCTTGTTCTAACATGCAGAATGCCCAGAACTCAGGGATTTCCTGCCCATAAGTGCTTCAGACTTCTCTGGGCTTCATCGAGAAACTAGAATATTAAACTCTCTAGAGTATGCCCAGGTGCAAACCCTGTGGGAAAAGGCCCAGTGCAGGGAGCTGTGTGCTGTGTGTGTGTGTGTGTGTGTGTGTGTGTGTAGAGCTTGTAGCTTGCATGTGTGGTCTAGGATAGTCACCTTTGGTGAAGGAGCTCCCTCCTTATATGGGACAAAGTCAACCTGGGAAGAAAAGGAAGTGGGTTGTGGGCAGGAGGTGGTGGCAGAAAATTCTAAATTTGAACTTGATTTTAGGACACTGTGGAGAGAAGCTTGGCAATGCAATAGAATGGAGAACATCTCAGATAACTGGACAGCTGACTTGCAGCTCTGAACATGTGAAATACAGGGATGTAGTTCTTTGCAGTCTCCTGCCCTGTCTGTACATGCTGGGCAGGTTTCTCGGATGTGAGGTGATTACCACTGGCACCTGATCAACAGGGCTAAGGAAGGCTTTGTGTTTTATAATTCTCATAGCTTGGGAGACTATTCTATGATTTCAGTGGTCTCCTTCAAATGGCCCTGTAAGAAGCATAGAAGCTTCTTGCAGAGGAAGCAAGTTCCAGATTTTTAGAACCACCTAGACTAGTGGTCCCACCTCATTCCAAACAGCTTCATGTATAGTGCAGAGTATCTCAGTCTCACAAACATTAGTCTTAAGTTATCTCTAGTCTATAGTTTAGGACCAACTTCTTATTGTATTCTGTTCTCTTTAGTTTTATATGATATATATATATATATATATATATATATATATATATATATATATATGTGTGTGTGTGTATGTGTGTGTGTGTGTGTGTGTGTGCTTCATTACTGAAACTCATGTGATTAGTGTTAGGATGTGCTTCCTTTAGATGAGATGCCACCCTGTGCAGTCAACACCATGTGTTAGTACCACTACCAAGGTCAGGAATAGGTTATTGCAATGGCTTCGTCTATTCTAAAGGCCCTTACTAGTATGTGGTAACAAGCACATACTTGGTTGCTAACAGCTCATTCTGAGGACAACCCTGGTCACAGTCACACCAGCAGTGTCAGATGGACAGGGTCTGAAGATGACTTGTCCTTGTTATCAGAGCATACCCTCAGCTCTCAAGAATTCCCAAAAGAACTTCTAGAATTCAAAATGGAAAAAAAAAAAGAATCTTCAAAAAAAAATGTGTCCTACCACCAGTCAAACCAAGACTGAATAAGAGAAGTGTCTGAATGCCCAAGGCTGAATCTTGCTAATATTCCTAAATAAATATCATTCAATGGTTTGTTACACGCAGCAGCATTTGGTTTAAGCTTTCATCTTAAAAATAATGGCTACCAAGAACATATCTGCAAGGTTTAAAAGGTCCACTGAGGTCAGTTCTTCCAGAACAATGAAGAATGAACTGTACACCTGCCACCCATTCCTGTGTGGCATTGCTCAGTCTTCTAAGTTACTGGTGTCAAGTCTCTACTATGGATAACTAAATATGTTTATCAAGTGCCTGTTTGTTACAAAGTGAGTTATATCTGCCTTACTTCTAGGATGGACACTGGTGAGACTGAAAAACATAGAAGATGCTACATAAAACAGCAATAGGATGGCACACAAGGCATCGTTATACACCAGGTATCATAGTCAGAGGTGCTGTTATGTAGATAGGTTTCAAAACCAGGGTGCAAACTACAGAGTAATAATTCAGGGTTCACTGATTCTATGACATTTCCCTTCATCTAGTTGTTCTGATGAATAAGTTTGAATTCAATTACAAAATTGTATTTGTACCAATGTCATGATAGCAGAAGTGAAACTGGAGAACAAAGGAAACGAATGGAAAGGAGACAGATGAGGATAGCAGCGGGGAACAGAGGGACATAAGCCCAGTGAACATTGTACACTTGGATGGAAATGGCCGCTTGTAACCCTGTGCACATTATTTTTAAAGAAAAAGGAGGGGATGGAGAGATGGTTCAGAAGTTAAGAACACTTGCTGTTCTTGCAGAGGGCCTGGGTTCAGCCCCCAGAACCCACATGGAACAGCTGTAAACCACTTGCAACTCCAAGAACAAGGAAGCCAACATGACTTCTTGCCTCTTTAGGTAACACTGTATGCATGTGGTGCTCACACAGACACACAGATACTCATATGTTTAAAAAAAGAGAGACAAGTTCAAAGTTTTTAAAAATGTCTTGCAAGTGCAGGTCTGTATGGTGGGGTTGAAAATCAGACTCCATTCCCTTGGCGGAGAGAGACATTTCCAGTTTCATTGCTGAGCTGTATTTATGCATGCACTTGGCATCCTGCACGACCTGTGCGGCTGCTGAACAATGATTTCACTTGTTTTAGTCCAGTTTCTCTGCTAATTACTTCACATGACCAGGGAGAAAGAATGTTAGGATCTAAAATTCCAATTGCTTTGTTTTGTTAGCAGGCACACCATCTATAAGAAATAGTTCTAACAAATAAATGTCCCAGTTCTAGAACTAGCTGACCTGTGTGTCCAAACTCTGAATTTAATACGGATTCAGACTTCTATCATATGTCAAACTAGAATAGAATAGTACCTATCCTTTAGGTCTACAGGAGATAATTAATTTAAAGCACTTAATATAGTAAGGGCATAATCATTTGAAATTGGTAATTATTTCAGAACTAGAACTAGATGCCAAAGGGACCACACAGTTTGTAAATTATAACACCTGATGGACAGCCCATAATCTTTCTAAATGAAATATACTATTGCATACACCAGCAAGATTTTGTTGAAAGGACCCTGATATAGCTATTTCTTGTGAAGCTATGCTGGAGCCTGGAAAACACAGAAGTGGATGCTCACAGTCAGCTATGGGATGGAACACAGGGCCCCCAATTGAGGAGCTAGAGAAAGTACCCAAGGAGCTAAAGGGGTCCGCAACCCTATAGGTGGAACAACAATATGAACTAACCAGTACTCCTGGAGCTCACGTCTCTAGCTGCATATGTTGCAGAAGATGGCCTAGTCAGTCATCATTGGGAAGAGAGGCCCCTTGGTCTTACAAACTTTATATGCCTCAGTACAGGGGAACGCCAGAGCCAAGAAGTGGGAGTAGGTGGGTAGGGGAGCAGGGGGGGGAGGGTCTGGGGGCCTTTTGGGATAGCATTTGAAATGTAAATGAAGAAAATACCTAATTAAAAATAAATAAATAACACAAAAAAGGAATATACTATTAATGCTATTTACCAGGAGAGATAAAGAAATCTTCTTAGTCAAAATCTCACTTATTTAAAATTTACCTGAGGGATGAGAAGTAAAAATGGACCCATGTAATAACTAATTCCACAAAATGTCTGTGAAAACAATGGATATGATATGAACCAGATCAGGCTTAAGTGCCAATAGTGGATGTTTATTGTGGAACTCTATAGGGTTAATCCTAAGTGTACTCACGAATCAGTACTGTTATTCTTTTCCAGGGAGGAAAAACACATTTCTAACATGGTCCTGTTAAATAGGCTGCATTTTGGAGGCTTGCTGCTGCAGTCAGCAAGCAGAGCACCGGGAAGGAGCTGCCCACGTCAGGGCCACATACACAGCATTCACTCCCAGCCACGAACCCACACCCACACTCAGTAGAAAACACAGAAGGAAAGCCAGCTCTGTCCTGGTGGGTCAGCTTTGCATTAACACTGAGCAGGAAGAGACTGAGAGTCAAAGACCGTCCTCATAGATTGCAGTGGGGCATAGCCAGAAAGATGTGACATGAGTTAATACATATAAAACGTTTTCCAACATATCTGCTAGTGTAGCAACTCTTTATGGTAATTTATGACTTGCTGTTACTTTTCTAGAGAAACAGCATGAATTACACACACACACACACGTAATCTTATATGTTAGTGCTATTTCACACTAATAGCACTTGGGAAGTTGGACAATAAATATACAGAACAATCTAGAAACTTTGAAATATAGGGTCACCAAGTCCCTAGGTTTAGGTGTGTATTTGTTCAAGAGAATTGATTCTTTAATGTGTGTACTGGCTAGTTTTGTGTCAACTTGACACAGCTGGAGTTATCACAGAGAAAGGAGCTTCAGTTGAGGAAATGCCTCCATGAGATCCAACTGTAAGGCATTTTCTTAATTAGTGATCAAGAGGAAAAGGCCCCTTGTGGGTGGAACCATCTCTGGGATGGTAGTCTTGGTTCTATAAAAGAGCGGGCTGAGCAAGCCAGGAGAAGCAAGCCAGTAAAGAACATCCCTCCATGGCCTCTGCATCAGCTCCTGCTTTCTTACCCGCTTAAGTTCCAGTCCTGACTTCCTTGGTGATGAACAGCAGTATGGAATTGTAAGCCAAATAAACCCTTTCCTCCCTTGCTTCTTAAGATCTCAGCAGCACTTAGCCACGGCTCCTTTGTTCTTCTTTTTCATGATTCAGTAATAAACATTTGCTGAATTTCACATATGGACCTTGTCATGCACATGTGTTTCTGCCTGCTGGCGCCAGGCTCACTTTATACTCATGTAGTAGATGTAATGACAAGACAGTTAATATCTTAAAAGTCTTGGGATCAAGACAGAGTTTCCAGGGACTCTTATGGAAGAGTTGGGGACAGGATTGAAGGCACTGAAAAGGATAGGAACACCACAGGAAGACCAACATGGGGACTCTCAGAGACTGAACCCCCAACCAATGAACATCCATTTTCTGGACCTAGAGCCCCCAGTCCTGCACATATGTAGCAGATGTATAGCTCAGTCTTCATGTGGGCTCCCCAACAACTGGAGCAGCAGAGGCTGTCCCTAAAGCTGTTGCCTATCTGTGGAATCTGTTCCCCTAACTGGGCTGCCTTGTCTGGCCTCAGTGGGAGAAGATGCACCTTGCCCTGTAAATATTTGATATGCCAGGGTTGGGGGGCACCGGGGGTCTCCATCCTCTCAGAGGAGACTAGAAGGGGGATGGGGGAAAAGGCTGTGGTGGGACCAGGCAGGTAGTGATCGGGATGTAAAATAAATAAATAAATAAATAGATAGATAGATAAATAAACAAATAAATAGAAAAAAGAAAGAACTGGGCTTCAATTTGTATGAACTGAACAATTGAAACCTTAAATGGCATTATAGATAGTTCTACTTTTGAGCATGTTATTCACGGGGCTGTGAACTACTCTGTTCTTTTGTCAAACATCATCTGTCTTACTCATTAGTTTGAGAGCACACACATACACATTCACTGTTCATATGGTGATCTTGAACTTTTCATAAAAGTGCATGACTCATGAGGCAATTCGTGTGTCTCAAACACAATGGAAACCTGTGCAGGTGGTTGCTGTGTGTCACAAACTCTGCCTGCTCTGGGTATTTTCTTCTAATTAGTCACACATCCTGTAATGGTTAAGGATGTCTGGGATGAGAAATATGAGTTATATTAGGACTGCTTTTAGCCTGACCTATGGTGAACTGAAAAGAGTAAAATACTCCCTAGAGAGAAAATTGTTCAGTGCATAAAGTAGGCATACTCACTTCTCTCAAGGCAACAGGATACATTTAGCAGCAAGGAAAAGGGAGTTTACGGAATATATCCTGAGTAAAGCTCCCTGCTGGTTTGTTGTTTTTAAGACCCAGTTATTTTGCCTATAAGACTTGTCTGGAAGGAAAGGCCATCCAGAGACTGCCCCACCTTGAGATGCACCCCATCTGCAGACACCAAATCCTGATACTATTGCAATTGCCAATAAGTGCTCCCAGACAGAAGCCTAGTATGACTTGTCCTCTGAGAGGTTCCACCAGCATCTAAGACAGATGCAGATATTCACAACCAACCATAGGACTGAGCCCAGGGATCCCAATGGAAGAGTTAGGAGAAGTTCTGTATTCATGGATGGGTACATGGCTCTGGCTACATATGTAGTAGTGGATTACCATATCTGGCATCAATAGAAGGGGAAGCCCTTGGTCTTGTGGAGGTTTGTTGCCCCAGCGTATGGGGATGCTAGAGGGGTGAGTGGATGGGGGTTAGGGGATCAGATGGGTGGTTTCCAGAGGAGAGAACTGGAAAGGGGACAACATTCTTAATGTAGATAAATAAAAATAACTAATTAATTAAAAAGGAAAAAAAATAAAAGAAAACGCAGAAGACCAGAAGCAGGAATTATTCAAAACCATATTTGGTTATGAGACCTTCTTGGTAGAAGGATGGAAAGGATGTAACTCAGACTATAGTTAGTATTCCAAAATGATCATTTAGGACAAGCTAGAAAGCCATCGTGGCTTATATTTAATTTTCTTAGATAAACTTTAGTTATATTCAAAGAAACAATATTTTTTCACGTTTGACTTAATATGAAAAAATTAGCAATAGGAATTACATGGTTTAAGCAGTGATTTAGAAAGCATATGAACAATGAGATAAAGAAAACACATTATGGTTAGTGGCAAGATAGTCAAAGTAAAGAATGCTATGCCTACAAGCTCCTGATTATCTGAGACTGCAGAGGAGAGGAAGGGCCAATGGGACGGCCACAGAATGTAGGCACCAACAGCTACCTCTGTTCAGCACAGGAGGAAACTGAGCCACCTGTGTTTGTGGTGACTTACCCAAGGGCAAAAGATGATGTTATAACCAAGGCACCTACTAGACTCTCATGCATGGAAGAGCCACTTAGACTATTAGTCATTCTCTTCTTACTTAGATGAGCAGACATGAAATTTCTAATAGTATTTATGATCACACATAGGTTACACATAAAAGACTCACTAAATGCTCATAGTCATCCACTTTATATAGTTTTTTTTTTGGCCAACAATCTCAAAACTGGTATTTATGAGAGACATTGTCTATGCAATACAAAACCAGAAATTTTAGCATTTTTTCCTTGAGAAGAATATTGAATTCTGAAATGGAAAGTGACATAATACAAAAATAAATTTTAACAATAAACTATATTATTTTTATAAAATGTGTTGGAAGACCAAAGATAATATCCAGATAGTAAACACATCTATGAAAAGGAATCTGTTATTATTTATCAATAAGAAATTAAGAATCAAGACAACAAGATTGTCCTGCAAATCTGTTAGATTAGGATGAGTAATGCTTCATAAGTGGATGATCCCAGTTGCTGGAGAGTATAAAGAAAATCTGGCATTGATGGCTGCTGTGAATGTGAACTCTTCTGTCGCTTTGCAAAATCAGTTGGTGGTTTCTGAGATTACTCATCGTCTTCCCACATTACCCAGTAACAATGCTTCGAGTCCTTACTCATCTGATCAGAAAGTGTAAGTACACCCAAAAGCTGCAACACAGCTAAAGCAGTTTATTCACAATCACCCCAAAGTAGTGAGAACAAAGATGTCCATCAATAGCTGGATGAAATTTTTTGAAGATGTATTACATTTATTCATTTTTGTGTGTGGTGTGCATGTATGTGCATATGTGAGTCACACATGGATGAGCTTTAGGGGACAACTTGCTGGAACTGAGGCTGGAGCTCGGGTAATCATTCTTGGAGGTAGGTGCTTTTACCTCAAGTCACTTCTTTGACCCCATGAATAGATTGAAATATAAAAAAAAGTAAAACAAAACTATGGCATAGCCATAGGTTAAGATATGATTCAGTAATAGAAAGAAATGCACTAACAAGCAATGAACATACTTGGTTAACTCTTAAATGCAAAGCATATCCCCATGTCAAGGAAGACAGTCTGGAAAACCGTGTACTGTTCAGTCTCTATATGACATTCAGGGAAAGGCTGAGCTTCAAAGAGAGTCAAATAATGAGTAATTGTCAAAGGTTTATGAGAAGAAAGGGAAAAGAACAAATGAGGAGTAGGAGGGCAAGTTCTGATTGCTGGTGCTGTGGTATTGAATAATACTACCATCACCACAATGTATATCAAGATTGATAAGGATTTATAGAAAAATGATACATTGCAATGTAGGAAAACTCATCTAGAGGATGGGAAACCCCAGGATGAAATGTACAATCTAAGCAAAGACTAACTCTTAGAAACGTGTGAATCACCCTCACTAAAGGTGGTGAGGAGAAAGTTACCGAGCAGAGCACTTCTGAAGATGTCTAGGGTCTGTAACACTGAAAAGAAGAGAGAGAAATTGGGCATAAGCTGAGGACGCCAGTTGATAAAGCCATTTCCCACGGAGCAGAAGTTTTCATACACTGTATATGGATAGTGAAACGGATAGTGGGCAATAGAAGCCACACTTCTTCCTGATGGAATGAGAGACTACAGGTAAGTAAAGAAAAAGGTTAGAATATCCCACACTGGGTTAGTGTGGAAGAATGAGCTAAATGCATTTCAATGAGGATAGAGATGCCAGCATTTAAAGACATGTTGATATTCCCTATATTCATCTGAAACCATGGAAGTGAAGTAGAGATGACAAGCCAGCCCACAAGCTGAATTCTCATCTCTCCCTGCTGTTATGAGTAAGGGATTCATTCTTGGAGAAATGTGTGATTCTGGTAGTGTAGCAAGAAACCATGAAATATTAGAATATCCCGTGGTGCTGTAAAGTGGGGATGTGCTCATAAGAACGAAGCACGGTTATTGAGTTGGGTCAGAGGGATACAGGAGTCAACTGAAAGAAAGAGAACTCAAAGAATTAGGGTAGCCAAAGCAAACAAAGTCGCTGCATTATAATCCAAAGCACAAAACAATTCCCATGAGTCCATCCTGGTAAAAATAAATGATCAAATAAACTAACAAATGGGGGAGAGGGAATGGTCTCTTGCAGAAATATTTGAAATATTTTGAGCAGATACTGTTTTGCAAGACATAAAGCATCATGTTGCCCTGAATACAAACTATGGGGTACTTTTTACTAAGAGAATGTGGTGGAAGAGGCAGAGAATAGTTTCACAGCAGAGACAGATGACAGTGTTAGCAAGGTGTTCAAGACTGACATTAACAGAGATATCCACAACTCATTTCACTGACAGCCAATCCTCCTGACAGATGGATAGAAGGAACTATTAATATCTACCTTTTTCTTCCCCAAACTTAACCCAGTATAACCATAGGAAAAACAAAGTAATGCAATTCAGAAGCCATCCTACCCATTGTGTATCAAAATGTGCTGGGGACATGACACAGAAAGTCTCATTTACTTTCTGTCATTTGTTTCACTCACACATATTCTATATCTCACTCTTAAATATACTATTCCTCAAAACTTTGAGCTCACCTGCTCACATCTCACTTTCCTAACATGAAACCGAACACTAAGCACATTTCAGTGGCCCAAGAAGCAAGTGGCAGTATGTGGAAGCAAGAAACAGTTGATTTCATAGGTCAGAAACAAGGAAGTGCTCCCAACCGCTGGTTTAAGACTTTGGTCCTTCTGTACAAGGGAATAGGAAGTTTTTGAGTAAGGAATCCAGGTCCATCTAAAACAATGGCTCTCAACGTGTGGGCTGTGAGCTCTTTGGGAAACCTGTATCTCCAAAACTATGTACATTGCAATTTATAGCAGTAGCAAAATTGCAGTAATGAAGTAGCAATGGAAATAATTGTATGGTTGAGGATCACCCGCAACATGAAGAACTATATTAAATGGTCAGAGCATTAGGAAGGTTGAGAACCACTGGACTAAAATATTGAATTGACTTCTCAACTAGTTCAAACAAGAGAAGTACAATAGAGGGTGGGTTCGTGATAGCCAGGTATTCATGAAAGGCTGAGCACTCTTTCATGGATCAAGAAAACAGCAGTTCTTTCTCCTGGGGCAATCCTCTCCACAGTGATGTGGGTCTGAATACAATGTGAAACTGTCGTATTATGAGGGCTCTGGAAGCAAAGCACCACAAGCCTGGTGTCTCAGAATACCAGACACTTGTTGTCTCAGTTGCCGAGGCTGTCCATCTGAAATAAGGGTGTTGCCTGAACCATGGTGTTTCCGAGCTTTCTAAGGAAGACTCTGTTCTTGCACTGTCTCTAAATGCCACCTAGTTTCCCAGTTTATAGCACTGTCACTCTGATGGCCACATGCTGTGCCTCAGGGTCAGGCCCTTTTTAAGACATGAGCTGTACTGGACCAGGGACTCACCTTATTCAGAATAACCCCTCCATTACAATTTACATCTGAAATACTCCTGTGTCCAAATAAGGTTCCATTCAGAGATACAACAGGCTTACCATTCCAGGGTATGAGTTTTTGAAGGACAACATTCAGTCCATTGCAAACTATATACAAAGACTTGGCCATGGCTGTGGAAAGAGCTGTTCTACTGGTTGATGAGCCTCTGTTGAGACTTCCTTCTTTGAACTATGAAATAATCAAACCAGTGTTCTGGACCAGAGCATGTTGAAATCAAAACAGTGGCATAGATCTGGAGTGGATTGATTGTAAATAGCTCCCAAAGGTTAATTGTCTTTCTAGAAATAACTCACATTGTTTATTGAAATGTTCATCTTCTTCTCCTTCAAAGAACCTTCTAATTCTTTCAGCGCGCATCTAAGATGCGTCCTAAAAATCCTAATTTCCCTTCAGTGTTGCGACAGACCTTAAGGAAAGGAAGCTTGGAAAACATCCAGACAAATAGGAATTTTATTGTAAGTAAATGTATTTGAAAGGTATTCAGATTATTATTTTTAAGATGGATTCTCACTCTGGCTGTCCTGAGACTCAGAGATATATCTGCCTCTGCCTGTAAAGTGCTAGCAACAAAGGCATTTGCCGCCATCCCAAGCTGAATTCTGTTTTTAAAAAAACATGATTCTTCATCCTTGAGGTATCTGCATATTTCTTAAAACTTGGTCACATAAAATTCAAGTTGTTTAATATGAAAATATTAAATTGAGGATTAATTCCAGTGATTATTTGTTCAGGTACTGAAAATTGGCCCTAAGTCATAATGTGTGTGTGTGTGGCATGTGCATTGTGTGTATGTGTGTGTGTTTTAAGTTCTACGTTTTTAAGTTCTATGTTAACTTTATAATGAAAAGAGTTTTCTTCATTTGAATATTATTATTCACCATGAAATTGAACACATAGTTAAGGGAAAGTTCTGAAGAAAATGTACAACTGTAATTTTTTAAAGAGAAAGTTGAGCCTAGCTAGCAAGTAAATAATACATTGTGCTTTGTAAATTGGATTCGTTAGTATTTTTGGTTTATGTGTATCCCAACCTGAGTTTACATGTACCAGGCATAAATTGCCAGAAGAGGCCAAAGGAGGGCATCAGATCCTAGGAACTGAAGTTGCTAGTGGCTGTGAGCCACCGGATATGGGTGCTATGAATTGGGCCTGGGTTTTCTCAAAGTGCAGAAAGTGTTTTTAACCACTGAGCCACCTCTCCATCCCCCAGTGAGTTTCAGTTTCTAAATGTCACATGAAACTAAGAGACGTCACGGACAGTATGAGGATCATACCCTCCAGAGCAGAAAACAGATGGGCTGAGAAGTCTTTCCCTTAAACAGCTGACATAACTAAGGTTTTCTGACGAGGTATTCTGGCAGAACAAAGAAGTCTACCTAGCAAGTACCCTTGTTAGTATTTAAAGAACTGTCTGCTCTGATGCTGTGATGTTTCTCTCAATAAGCAGAGCATTTGATCAGATCACTTCTGTTTTCTAACTTGATGTAACTCTAAACCAGGCTTAGGGCTTTGCATATTTTACCCCCACCCCAACCCCCATACCTAGGAGTCTAACAAGGACACACAGATGCATTGTTGATATATACACATTTGTTTTGGCAAATCCCCTTCATTTCTCTTTTCATAAGACATAGCTTAGCATTTAAGTGTTTTTTTCTTTTAATTATATAAACAAAAACTTTCTCAATAAAGATTGTAGTTTCCCCTGGAGGTTATAAATATGGAGAGGCTATATGAAATGAGAGTATCTGACAATGATACCTGGACTTCCCTTTCTCCTAATTTTTGAACAGCTAAGAGGCTGAGGGCTAGCCCCATAGACTAATAGAAATAAGTTCCAGAGTCACTGTACGCGGAGGTGAGTCTGTTCCTGCTGCTCAAAGTTGGAGGGATCCACTCCAGTTTTGGTCCAAAGGTGATCAGCATCTACCTGCTTCTGATGCAGACTTGGGATGGAGAAAAAGTGGTTTTAATTTGGCAGGGAAATTTGCCCAGGGTATTCCATTTACATTTTAAAATGATGTAGATGGGTCTTGAAGTCAACCCAGTGTGTGTCTGAGTCTCTGAAAAGTTGCATTGGTAGCATAGGGGAGTTGCCGAGTTCACTCTGACCAAAGAAGGCTTCAAGTGAAGGCTACTAAGTCATACTTTTGATAAATAAGTCAGTTCCCTTTCACTATTTGTCCCTAGGAGCCTAGCATTTCTGAAATAACTAAAATGTCAGTGTCTGGAAATAAACATCTTTATGTTACTGTCTCCCCTCACCAAAGGGATTAGAACACACATTTATTTGGAAGGTTTGTGGTCCCCATGTCATTTGTTGCTTATATATCATTGATATCATTATGTACTAATAAAGAAGTATGTAGAAGAAGGATTTCTCAAGAAGGTGAAGATTAGCCGGGCAGTGGTGGTGCACACATGCCTTTAATCCTAGCACTTGTGAGGCAGAGGCAATTGGATTTCTGAGTTTGAGGCCAGCCTGGGCTACAGAGTGAGTTCCAGGACAGCCAGGACTACACAAAGAGTCCCTGCCTTGAAAAAACAAACAAAAAAGAAGGTGAAGATTATTAGAGATTTATTTGTTTAGTGTTTTCTCTGCATTTATTAATGATGCTGAGATTAGCATTGTACGTACATGATTGTGGTTAGACTTCATGACAGCATTGCATGGCACTGAAGGCTGAAATTCACCTTTAGCATGGGACCGCAAGTCAAAAGCAAAGTTCTTAGCATCTGTGTTGTATTGGCCTCCATAATCTCCCTCTCCCTTCTAGTTTAAGACTAGAATAAAGAGGAAGAGAATAGTTGCAAATCAGTGAATAGTGATTAGTGGGCATTTGCCTATAATAAGTCACTGTTCGCTAAAGGCCTGAATTGTCCCTGTTCACTGTCATGGTTCCTGACTGCATAATTGCCTAACATCGCTCAGCCTAGGCAGGAGAGACTAATTTCTGACAACTGCAGGTGGAAAAAGTGCTCTTAGGCTGGTTCCAGGTCAAGACCCCCTGGGATTTCTAATGTCAAGCATTTGGTCAGTTTCCTAGTCTCCACTGTGAAGCTCTTAGGTCCCAGGCAGGTTAATCTGAGGCAAGATAAGCTGCCTCATTAAGCACCTGATCATGGGCTCAAGGTTTGTAGGCTTAAGTTCTTGCCTGAAGTATCAACAACAAATTCTTGTTCTTGAAGTCTGGGGGTAGATACAAGTTCATTCTGAATTCAGGTAGCCAGTTCTGACCTGAAGCTGTCAATAGGAACAACAGAAACCTATGTTTTTGGAGCTGAAGGATAAATGATATAATACTGATAGCCATTATATATAAATACATGGAGATTGTCTGACTCTCCATGCTTTTCTAGACATTAAGCTTCATTAACAATGATTTATAGAAGAGACAGAATATGTGAAGAATAAACTATAGTTTTATTGTATAAAATGCATGCATATCACAGTTAAGTTGTGAACATCTAGTCTTTTGCTTTCCAGTCTTATTTTTATGTATGTTTACATAAAATTATTGTTGTTTGTACCTTTTAACCAAACCATTTAATGAGTCATAAATTTCATAATAACTTGAACACAATGCCATTGTGAGAGTAACTTGGCACCAACATTTCCACTTATTGAGAGACTATTAATGTGGTCAGCCTAGTCAGGCGTGGTTTGTTTCTTTGATCTCTCCGAGGAAGTGAATGTTTTGCATATATATATATATATATATATATATATATATATATATATATATGTGTGTATATAAAATCATTATCATCACTGATTTACTGAGTAATTCAGATATAATGGAGAAAGTTCTAATTACCCTCCACTAATTAACTTAATGCACTAAACAGCACTAATCACTACCATATGTCACTAAGGAAGAAACTAAAATGGTTTTCTCCACTGCCCCTGGAATGCATAGAAAGTAGACTAAGAACCCTGTCAGATTGTGTCCAAAGCCTTTGTGTGTCTCCATGATCTTTAAGCTGCTCACTCTGCACCACAATGGTTTCCTTCCCTTCGCTTTTTCACTTCAAGTTACCATGACACAATTTGAGTATATTTGGCTGTGATCTTTCTCGTTAATTTTATCACTGTGTTTATTTACAAATCTTGTTGTGACATTTAAATCAGTTTTTGGAAGAATTAAGAGAAATATGACTCAAACTGGATTAGATGAGTGGTTCCCAAAGTCAGCCTATATGAGAATTGCCAAAGCCTGACTTGTTCAACCCCATCCTGTCTCTGATGTTCCGGAAGGTTGTAGAATTTTCACTCTAAGAAGTTCCAGCAGAGGCTTGTGTTAGGTCTCTAGGACTAAACCTTGAGAAAACTCATTGTTCTTCGAAGTCAAGATTTGTGCAGCCTTGGGTTGGCTGAATCCAGTTTCCCCAGCTCCATTTCTTGGCACTTTTGTTAGTCACTTTCCCCTCAGAGCATCTTTTTAGCTACAGTCATTGGTTTCATGCATTGGATCTATATGCAAAAAGGAAATATGCAAGACAAAATCTAGCCCTTTTATTCATTTTCATAGGGACAAAAGGTACTTACCAAACTTCCAAAACCTCTCCTTTGGATCTACATTAATACTGCAGCATTTCTTCATTCTGACCACATTCTTGATCCTTTGTGTGTGTGTGTGTGTGTGTGTGTGTCTATCTGTAGGCATACACTTGCCATAGCACGTGGAGGTCCATTCTCTGTGGGAATCAGTTCTTTCCTTCCATCACATGGGTTCCAGGGATGAACCGAGGTTTTCAGATTTGGCAGCATGAACCCTTATCTACTGAGCCAACTCACTGCCCTGGAAAAGCACACCTTTAAACAGTGCTGGCAACACCAAACAAGATTTTTTTTTCTCATAAACAAACCATGTAACTGCCTAGAACCATCCTCCTTTTCAGTGGACAATGAACATAGGGCCTTGTGTACACTGGACAAATGTTCTACCATTGACTTACATCCCAGTCTAATCTAAAATCTCAACTTAGTTATAGTAAATATCAGTAATTTATAGGGTAGCTTAGATTAATAGGAGCTATACTTCATAAGCATTATCTAATTTTATATACTTGCCAGCCAGGCCTAATTAGGTTATATAACTATTTCTGTTATATATGTGTAAGAATGATATAGAATTTATGCTAATATATTATAAAGCACTATGTAATATCTAATGTAAGTAACTATAGCAAGACATTTTCTTGATAACTACATAATATATGTCTTAGTATAACTAATAATAATTTGTTTTAGAAATTATCTCTATGAAGTATATATAAAAATAATAACTAATGTTAGGGAGCCATGATGACATTTATGGTTGTTATCATATATTTTGCTTCATTAAACCTATACTTAAGTGCTTACTAGGTATAAGATATTATTATTATGTATCATATACAAAATCAGTCATGTAATGTATGTTTATGAATTTACATTAAGTACCTGTATATGTCTACACACACATATACACACACTCAAAAAGAAAGCAAAAATAATCTCCATAAGGCTCTTAATACAATGTTTAGCTCATAATACCTGACAATAACATTAACTTTTATTAATATGTCTGTTTAATACAATGTAGCAGATATTTATTGAGGAGCTATTAATAGTGAAATATTGTTCAAGGAAATAAGTACTTATTCATACAAACAAGCATTATTAAAGAGCATATATTAAGCATTAGATCCCCTAATATTGGCTATTCTCAATATACTCATTCCAGAGGCAATTTATCAAGCTAATTAGTCATGTAACTTATTTCTTGATAGCAGTAAAGGGAGCTAGCAATGCCAATATCAACAGTCCATTTTAAAGGCTTCCAGGTTCTCTGTAACAAAGTCTGAGTAAGCCATGACTCATAATCTGGAAATTTCTATTTGAAGGCTTTATTATCTCCCTTCATTATCTAGGGTGTGGGAAAGGCTGGTAGCAGTGGGCAGCCGGCAAGGGAGGAGTTCCGCTCAGTTTCCAGAGCTCACAAAGTGAGTGAGAAGTGCGTAGCTCAGGTTCTCCTTAAAGGGAACTACGTTTTTTCTTACTTTGGGAGAAAAAAAAACAAAACCCAAAACCATCCTCAGGACTATAGAAACAATGAGGTGAACCCTAGCAATCTCTTCAGTATCTAGCTGAGCTAGCCATGCTTGACAACCTGGTAAACTTGCCTCTTTTGTCTTGCAGGCAGCCACTAAAGTGCCTGCTACTCTGGTCTCTGTTTGATTCCTTTGTGTTGGGGGCGAGGGTGCTGGTGAGGCTCCAGTTTGAAGCAGAAATGTTGTAATTGAAAGAGAATGGTTTCCCAGTGGCCCACAAAGCTTAAATTGTTACTGTTATGTACTCATGTAGCATTGTGGCCTTGGGCAAAGTCTTAACAGTTCTGAAACAGTTTCTTGTGTTTTAAAACAGTGACATTATCTACTTGGTGGATCTTTGGGGAACAATGAATTATGTTGAAAATAGAAGAAAAAAAAAGGAAAACATCTCAGTGCCTGGCTTAGGTAGATTCTCTCAAGACAAAATAAAGAATTGAAACAAACAAAAACAAATAAGCAAACTCACTTGAAAAGGGGGGTTGGGAGATAGTTCATTGTGCAAAGTGTCTGCCATACAGTCACAAGGAACTGAGGTCAAATCCTGCACCCATGTGACAGGCTGATGTGGTGGTGGCTTGCCTGTAACCTCAGAACTTGAGAGGCAAGGACAGGGGATCCTCAGAGCAAACAGACTAGCTACACTGTGAAATAGTGAGCACTGGGTTCAAATGAGCAATCCTGCCTCCGTAAATAAATAGATAATGGTTGAGGAAGACACTCACCAACCTCTGCTCTCTCCATATATGCCTACATATGTATTTGCATGTACATACATGCACAGGTACGTATGTATGTGCACCCCCAAACACACAAACACACATACACCCATGCAAAGAGAAACTACTAATGAGTTTATGTCATGCTAAGTACTATTTGTACTTCAAGGCCCACAGAATTTACATTTCAAAGACTTTTTAGAGAGCCAAGATTCCTCCATGAATAGCGAGCCCAGCTAAGGACAACAGGTCAGACAAGGACCTCTCAGCAGAGGTGAAGGCATGCACTCTAATTATAGCCATGCTTCTCTCAGCTGGGTCTGGAAGAAGGAGTCAGAAATACTTTTGAAATCATAATTGCACAATCACTTAGACTTCCTATTGGTATTAGCATGGAAAGCTCAAGGATCCTCATCTTCATGATTATCCGTGAATAATGCACACAATATAGATTATGGGACATGGTAGAAAAGAGTACATGACCTGCTTTCCCTTCCTGTCATCTATACCATCAGCGCCATGCACTGAAGGAAACCTAAATTCACTTCTTGTCTGTACAAGGGCAACAGCCACAGGACTTAGAACCCACACACATCCTATCTACTCCAGACCTCACAGAGGTGTCCTCAGAGGTAGAGGGCTAAAGGGAGGAAGGAGGCTTCATTTGGGCCTGCTTCAGAGTTCTGCCATTCCAGCTCATGGTCCAGACAGCATTTCCTCCTTTTTGGCGGTCATTTAACCCAAAATATATTTTCAAGATACATTTGATGCCATTAAAGAGAATGGAAAATTTTGAGGAAAAGGAAAGTGCCTGTTTCTTAATTCATTTCCCTATTTTATATGGAAAAATATTACCTGAAAATAATATAGGTATAAAACATAGACAAGGACAAGTATCAGCTTTAATAATATTTAATGCTTTATAAAATTTTTAGGCATGGAAAAATATAAAATATAAAGTAGATATATGAGAGATATGACCCTCCCTATCTTTTCCTATTTTTTAATTTTATTAATGCTGATCCTATACTATCTGAATCTTTGCTGCTAACCTTGGCTTTCCTAAGAAACCCAAAGCAGGTTCTTCTGAAATTTATGTGAAATCTTTTAAAAACCTTGTTTGAGATTATAACTCAATTACATAATTTTCCTTTCTTTCCTTTCCTTCCTCCAACCCTTCAATGTAATCCTCGTCTTGCTCTTCAAAATTCATGGCCTCTTTTTCTTTAATCGAGATAGATAGATAGATAGATAGATAGATAGACTATATATATATATATATATATTTCTAACTACATAAAACCAACCTGCTCAGACTGAACATACGCTGTTATTGGTATGTATGTCTTTTTACTTACCATTTGGTAATGGACAACATGTGCTTCCCTGGGGAAAACTATTTTTCCAGCTCCTTACATTTCTGTGTTGACTGTAGTTATTTGTGTAGGGCTCTGGCCTCCTGGATGTTCTCCCTTCCACATTAGCATGTCTATTGGTGTCATCCTTGCTCAGCTCATGTTAGGTGAGACCTCATAGGTGCAGCTTCTTACATTAGTAGGAGACATAATCTCACAGCAAACTTCCTGCTCCTCTGGTTCCCACAGTCTTTCCACCCCCTTCTCTGCAGTGATCCCGGAGCCTTAGATACAGAAGTTATGTTGTTGATAGTAATCAGCAGCTTCTAATTAGACTTAAGACCCACTCAACAAGAGGGAACCATAGCCGACTACCCAGGGCTAATGAAGCCACTGAAGGACAAGAGCCTTAGATACAGAAGTTATGTTGTTGATAGTAATCAGCAGCTTCTAATTAGACTTAAGACCCACTCAACAAGAGGGAACCATAGCCCA
This sequence comes from Mus caroli, assembly GCF_978045245.1. Classification (NCBI taxonomy): domain Eukaryota; kingdom Metazoa; phylum Chordata; class Mammalia; order Rodentia; family Muridae; genus Mus; species Mus caroli. The sequence goes on along the minus strand of NW_028227257.1, from coordinate 100,748,555 downwards.
CTACCCAGGGCTAATGAAGCCACTGAAGGACAACCTACAACTGTCACCGTACTAAACCAGCATAATCCCTAACTACATTTTAAACACTCGTCCTTATATCCACAGATAAGAGCTATCCTAACCCGTCATCAAGGAAACTTCCCTTTGCAACAGATGGAAACCAAAACCCAATCAAAATGCGGAATTGTGGAGCCCATTCCCACGTGATATAGACAGCAGAGCTCCTGCATCTAAAAGCAGGTTATATAAGTCCCATTCAAGAAACTGTCTATTCCTTCTATCTGCATGTTAAGAACTATCTAGAAGAAGCTAACCGTTGACCTGCAATTCAAAGGCTGGGAGCTGCTCAAATAGTACCTGGCAATTCTCAAACATACATACACACTGGAGCAGATCTTTCGTTTGTCTATGCTTTATACTGCAGGGATTTGCTGTGCTTCTAGCAAGTGTCCTTGTTTGGGGCTAGATTCTGGGGATTTACACAGGCTTAAAATCCAATGAAGAAGACAGCAGTAATTTAAATAAATGTTACAAAACACACGATTAACGGCACAAGATACTTAAGGGACTTTGGTACCCAGTCATCTAGGAGCCAGGGAGAATTTTATAAAAATACAGTTTAAACTGAGTAAAATGAATGATGTCGGTGATTTTAGAATGGAAATGAGGTTCTGAGCAGGACAGACAATGTAAGGGATGGGAGGAGAGAGGTTGGTGTGAAGATCTAAAAATAGACTAGCAGTCAGCATGAGGCTGGCAAGGAGAACAGAGCCAAATCATGAAGTCATATTAGGAGTCCAGACAAATGGCTTTGGAGCTAGAAAATCAACCCATGAAATTTTCTGCATAGATTCTGACATGACCAGAATCCCATCCCATCAGGGGTTAACTGATAAAAGGAAATCAATTAAAGAATGATATGATAGTTAAGCTCAGAATAAATGGAAGTTCCTACAAAGATTGCATCAGTGGTAACAGATCAATTTAGGAAGAAATATTCCAGGACATTGATTCCTAAGTATTTAGATAGTAGAACCCCTAACTGAAATAGAGATTATTTAAGGAACAGAAGTGACCTTGAAGGGTGGTGATGGCTCAGTACCATTCCCACACAAAATGAATTGAAATGGCCTTAATATAGTCAGGTAGATATTTCAAAGAGAGAGTTGGATGTCTGAGCCAAAGGCAGGGAATGGCTTTGTAAAACATGTTTACAAATGTGAAGCTGTTAGTGTGTCCGTGTTTTAAGCCCTATAGGATAGATGATGACACACCCTGATAGGGACATGCCAAAATAAGAGGGCAAGAATCACAGAGAGACTCCTAAGGAATGTCAGCAAATAGAAGGGAAGGGAAGAAAGGTAGCTCTCCTATCTGTCCATACTCAAGGTTTCAAAAATTCTACAAAGCAGGCAGCAGCATGTGAGCACATTCTAACTGGTGATATGATATAATGGAGCTAATATGTGTGGGGTTAGAGCACCAGTAACAATCTACAGATGTTTTTAAAACTAGATTTCGGCTCAAGAAAGGCATCTCTTGCGGTACCTGGATGTGAAGAGCACTTGGCCAGATCATCTCACAGATGCTTTTTGGCTATTTCTTTGCCTTTCTCTCCCTTGTTTGGTGATGGTGTATCCAGGAGGCTCTACCCTGGTTACATTCCAGGCTGAGCAGCTTGAAGACTGCTCTTCTTTATTAGATTCTTTTCTCATTCACAATACAAAAGGAAGAAAATGTATAGTCATACTAGTTGGAAAATGGAATCTGCTTACCCTAGACATGAGCTATAATTAGAAAGGCCAGAAATACCATCAGAGTATTTCAAGTCTTGCTTTTCTCAAATATCTCACGAATGTTAAGGAATAACATTAAAGGCCCTGATAACAGCTTTCAGATGTTCATAGCAATGAAATGGATGTTCTTTTCCTGTGTTTTTCTAGATGGAATCATAGTCAGAGTGTGGTAAATCTGATAGGATCTCAAAGACAGAGGCAGTTTCTAATTCAAGTTCTTTCTCCCTGGGACATTTTATACTTTTTAGAGGAGAAACATGAGATGTTGAGATGATTTATATGTTGCTATATATTTAAATAATATTTATACTCAGAGGAAAACTCAATTGGTTGTTCTGGTTTTAATAGGAAGCCAAGCCATGAGAATCTTTATACAGAAGGTTGACAGGATCAGAGGTGCATGCTGAGAATTATCTGAAAGGTCACAGGAGCTCCTACAGAAATCCTACAGTCAACGAATACATTTAGGAAGAAGTATGAGGACCCACTGATTCCTAAGTATATAGGTAATAGGATTTCTGAATGATATACAGAATATCCATGAGAAGACTTACATTAAACAATGGGAAACTCATACTATAAGCTCACACACACTTTAGGGACAAAATGTTATGAAATTTGAGTAACTTAAAAATCCACTTTGACTTTTTTGTGAAAGACTCAAAATCAATCTCTAAGTTTCATATGTCACATAACCTCTGAGTTCAAAGAATCCTTAGTGCTAGTTGGTAGATTTCTAAGTATTTCCCTAAGACATTTTTGATGAGTCATACTTCTGATTTAGTATTTTGCATCATCGTAACAATGGGACCAACAGTGACTACTAATCAAATACTTGTTTTGTAGCTGATTCACAGGCAGCATTTTATGTGCTTTCTGTTATTGAGCCTTCTCAACCCACACCCACGAAGTAGAAGGAGTGGTAGGTGGCCTTTGTTTTCCTGTTGAGAACATGAGGCAAATATGCGGGAAGTTCCAACTAAAACTAGTACGTAAATTGCAGTCCTTGCTCTATCCTCAGAGTGCTGCCACCATCCTTCAAGTGTGTTTGCCACTGAATGACTGTAGTAAGAAGTAAGGTTGAAATTAAGAAACCAGATTTTTTTTTTCTACCAACTGATAGAGGAAAATCACTCGCCATAACCAACAATACAAATGTCAAATCTCCCCCATCTCTTCACCAACCTGCTCAGCAGCTGCCAGGCTCCAGCCATGCACTCTAAAAATATGCCTCTCACTCCATTGATTGTCCTCATCTCCTGCTGCTTACAGGATCTCACAGTACCGCCTCATCCTGTCTTCAGTGCTGAAGAGGTTCATCCGGGATTCTTACAACTCATAATTCTCTAATTTTTTAATGTATTAATTTTTAAAATAGTTTTTTTTCTGAGAATTTCACACACAAATACTCTGCATGTGCCTCCTTGTTTTTAACCTCCCGAGAACAAGTGGTGCTACTACACAGGATGTGTGGCCTTTCACATAAAACCCACGAGAAGCTGAACTCCTAAAGAAAACCTGATTCTCCTTTGCCCAGAAGCCATTAATTGCCAGTAGCGCCTTAGGTAGGGGTGGGACTTTGTGCCAGTCTCCACTCTCTAGGCTGATATTTTTATTGCCTGGATTTTTACAGGTCTTGTGAATTCTGTCTTAACTGCTGTGAATTCATATGTGTAACTTAAACACTTATTTTTTTTTATATTCACCAATTACCTTTGGCTCTTACAACATTTTTGACCCTCTTTTAAAATGCTCTATGAGCCTTGGGAGGAGTGTGTGGGATAGAAATGCTCTGTTTAGGGTTAATTATTCTTATTCTCTGCATATTGGCCAGTTGCAAGTCTGTGTGTTAATTGGTATCCACTGCAAAAAGAAGCATCTCTGATGAGGGTTGGCAGATGCACTAACCTCTGCGTGTAGCAAGTCATTCCGAGTCAGTTTAAGAGTATATTTCACAGAGTAATAGTTTTACATCCTCCTTGAGAACCTACGACCTCACACACTTAGGTTCTTTCTTGCCCACATCTGGATGCCAAGTATTGTTCTCCATTTGTGGCTCAGACCTTGAATCCAATTAGAAAGTGGTTGGTTCCTCCCATGACATCTGCAGATTATTGTACCAATGGGAATTTCTTGCTTGGCTGCTCATTGTAGCAAGCAGGGTTCAAAGCTGGGTAAGGCTGATGTTTATTTTTCTCCATTACCATGCAAAGCAAATTCAAGTACTGTGAAAGAGGCTGATTTGCTATGACCATTTGCTATGATAGTGGCAAAAGCCACTATCAGTTTGGATAAACAGATGTAGTGTCACCTGTTAAGGATGTTGAAGCACCCTAGACATGAGTAGTTGTTATTACAAAAAGCTCCTTACCAATTTGAACTATGAAGACAAGGAAAAAAATTAGGAGTAAGGTAGACAATGTCAGGGGTGAGAATTCTACACTGAAGCACAAGAAGACAGAGAGGTCAAGGATTTGGAAATGCTTGAGTATTTGCAAGGCCTTATTTGTCTCCCTCTACTGCGTGGTTCTCAACCTACCTAGTGCTGTGACCCTTTAGTACTGCTCTTCATGTTGTCTTAACCCCCAGCTATAACATTATTTTTGTTGCTACTTTCTAACTGTAACTTTGCTACCTTTATGAATCACAATGTAAATATCTGTGTTCTTTGATGGTCTTAGGTGATCCTGTTGAAAGGGTCATTTGACCCCCCACCCCAAAGGAGTTGCAACCTGCAAGTTGGTAACTGCTGATCTGCAGGGTAAGCATTTAGATGATGGTAACTGTAAGACATATACCTTGCCTTTAAGGCACTTTTGGTATAGCTAGAAAAACTAAGCCTGCAATGCCTATGTAGAAATTGAATTACTATGTTATGTGGTGTAGGCAAGACTGTTGATCACTCAAAAAAGGAGGGAAAATGATCTCTGTATTCCCAGTAGTATTCTCTGGGAACTGCATGGAAAAATGAAAGAAAACGAGGAGTGTGTGTGTGTGTGTGTGTGTGTGTATGTGGTGGGGGTGGGGGGGGGAGAAGTCAAAGATAGAAACTTGAATATCTAAACGGCTTTTTTTCTACTGAGAAGTGTTGTTACTGTAAAGTTAGCCATAAATGTTTTTCTTTTTTCGTACAATGTGGCTTTAAGATAGAGATGTCTAAAAAGAATATTTGGATTCCATGTGTAGCCATGATTCACACAAAACATGGTTGTTTCATTTCTGTATTTGTAGAAGTAAATTAATGGAAATTGGTTGCTAACCATCCTAACTCTTGGTGTACTTGGCTCCAATGATGGCTGGCATTACCCACAAGCAGGTCATGTGCCAATTTCTGTATAATGACTGCAGTAAAAGAACTCCATAAACTCTTGCATTGCTCTGTAGGTGACTAATATTGTCACTTTATGAAACACCAACAACAGAGGAGTATCACTAGTGTGTTGTTGTACAAGAAATGAACTGGAGGGCAGTGTGTGTATTGAAATAGTGTGACTCACTCTCATTCCCCTCAAATTCATACTTCTTTGCAAAGTGTCTGAATGAATATTCGGATAAAGGTTAGAAAGCTTCCTCTAAGAGGTGACAGTTTTGAGTCCTGACAAGATACGGCTTTCAGGGTTTGCTCTGTTCTTGGAAACATTTCCCAGGTAATTGCTACTGGTATTGATTTTATAAGACCAGAGTGTTCAAACTGAAATAATCTAAAAAAATTGACTAGAAGGAATATATCAAAAGAATTAGAACAGAGGGTTTTAGGAGTTTTAAACCTAAGAGTTCAAACAGCCTTATTTTTCTTGAAGACAAAGTATTTGTAATACTGAACACTATAATAGGGAAGAAGCTGTCAGTAATTCTCTCTCTCTCTCTCTCTCTCTCTCTCTCTCCCTATCGTGTGTGTGTGTGTGTATGTGTGTCTGTGTCTTTGTCTGTGTGTATCTGTGTTTGATGTCATATACTGAACAGCAAAATAACTAGAACCAGATACTCAAGTTTGATGCTTTTTTTTTTTTGCAGTCTAATGGAGAATTTTTGGTAACCTTTGTATTCAGAACAATAAGGAGTCGCCAATTTAGCAAAGTTTATAACAAAAGTAGGCTTGACAAGGAGACACCTTTATAGTTAGTCAAATGCTATATGATGCTATTGGCTGTATTTGTTATCTGGGTTTATAGCTAGGAAATGTAGATGACAGATAAGATTCTTTCTATTGTGAGAGTTTTGAAGTTACTAATATCTGTGGGGTTTTTGGAGGATAAATAGCCTTTCACCATTCCGGAACTGAAAGTCTATGTTCATTTTATGCTTTCTTCAGAGTTCAACACCTAATGCACCATTATCAATTAGGATAACTTTGAAGAAAATACTGTACAAAGACACAGAAGTCATAAACCTAGCTAATAATACCTTATTGGTTTTATGAGTATTTTTATGAATACTTACAGTTTCTTTATACATAAACCTGCTTCAGTTGTACTCCCCCCTCTTATTTACTTAGAAAGAGTTCTATATGTTGTAAAAATAATTAAAACTAATAAAGAAACAAATGAAGTAGAAGAATATCTGAATCATCAATGGGAAGAGTTTCCGTGTGTATTTTCTGCAGGCATTAAGGAGATGATGTGCTAGACAGCTCCTGGAACGTAGCAAGAGCTTTGATATATTGCTTCTCGTTGATTGATATGCCCAGGAAATGGTTGCCCTTCCCAAGAGCGAACATAGGATGTGAAAAGTCAACAGAGTCTGAAAGGGCAGCTTGTGTTATAACACTGAAAATTCCCTCACCCTTCCTCCTCCCAGCTCACTTGATAACGCCTACAACACAATGAGACATCTAGGGGTAAGAATAAAGGAACATCTGAGAAGGAGGAAACAGAAACAATAGACTGGATCTTAATGAGGATGATAGCAGAGCTGAGAGTAGAAGGAAAATAGTGCTTTGGGTGAAAGTGATATAATCTGAAATTTGAGACTTACATGGGATATATATATACATATATATATATATGTGTGTGTGTGTGTATGTGTATGTATATGATGTGTATGTATATGTATATAATAACATATAACATATATAATTATGTAATATATAGTATATCACATATCTTATAAAATATGCAATATACATAATATATTTATATATTGTACAACAATATTGCATGCTGTTACTATAATTAATTATTAATTATAATTATTAATTATTAATGTTTATTATATATTAATATATTTTCTTTAGGCATTATATTATATTATTAATGTTATATATACACATATATGTGTGTATATATGTATACATATACATATAACTATATACACACATACATACACACACATATACATATATATATATATGTGTGTATATATATATGAAATAAGGTATAAGTGGAATGTGGAATCTGGGGCTTTAGACCCAAACTGTACAGGGCTCTCCAGCACATGTTCTGTGTTCCCTGCTAATGCAAAGATAGATGGTCCTGGGGCTTCAGACCACTACTCACTTTAGGGTAGATGGAACTCAGAGTAGGCAAAAAGTTCCTATCTCCTGACACAGTCCCGAGACAGTGGAACTTTGCACTCTGATCATTTTCTTTCTTACAATTACAAACTACCAATAAAGTCCAATTCACTGGGTTAGTGAAAATTTTCTTTGCAACCAGACTCGGATGCCAGTCTCAGGATTTAGAGACAATCTGAAATGTTTGATAACAGTCGCTGGGTGTCTGCTTTCCTATAAAAGTATTCTCCACTCATATCCGATTGTTAAGGTCAAATGAGATCAGAGCATGAGATTTCTTTCTAAGTTTATAGACTTATTTTATGCTTAGCATGGGAGGAGTCTCAGAAAAGACACCTGTGTATAAATTCAAAGGTGTGTGCCACCGTGAATACAGTTCCCCAAGCTTTGCGTGTTTGCAGGGGACTTGTGAAAAGCACAGGCATGGGAAAAGAACAAAGTCAGATGAACTGACAGTAGGAAGGCTGTGGGTTACCTTGAATATTGGGAGAGCATGACAACTCTTTCTCTGTTATCGTTCTGAAATAAAATGGCTAAGGCTGCATTTCTTCCTTGTATCATAATAACTTGTGCTTCCTATGTACTTAAGAATGACAAAGATAAAAGACATGTCTTGTATCTTCTAATCTTAGATAACCCGTGACATATTCAATAAATATCTAGTGGGTGAATCATGTCTGTTGATTTTCTCAGTTTCCTGTAAAGATAAGTCTTTGCTCATATGTTGTTAATGTTCTAAAAGGTAGCAGACAGTAAAAGGGAGCCGCATCTATACAGAGGTAGTGTGGCTTCCACTGCCTCAGAAGTGCTTTCAAGCAAAGTCTGAGCAACTGCTAAAAAAAAAAAAAAAAAAAAATCAACCTTTGTATCTGGCTTTCACCCCAGTGTCTGGACATCTCTTCTTAATTACAACCTGCTATCAGTTACAAAATGCGTGTTCCTCAGCAACTGAGGTCCAGTTACGTCCTCTTTAGACAAAGAACGCCTGGTCTGTTTCACCGCTTTCAAATGCAGCCTGTCGGATAATACTGGATATACCCACACTTTATCTAGAAATTCTGTGCCACTTTGTTATGTTCTAGCTTTGACAAACACTAATTTCTAAAAGAAAAGCATCCCAAAAGACAAATTTGATTATTTAAATTTTCATGCCCAGACTGTTCCAAGGATCATAACAAAACGAAAGATAATAGAGTCAGCAAATGATTACGGATTGCAGTTTTCAAACTCTGAAATCAGAAAGTGCTTTAGACAAAACAAAACCAAAACCAGACACACAAACAAATCACCACCACCACAACAACAACAAAACCTCCCAGGGGGGTACACACTGTTGGTGAGCACACAAAAGCTTTCTAGAAAATTTCAACACACTCTAGACCATCCACAGAAGCAAGATCCCTTCTCACACTGACAAAAACACTTGCAGATGACATTCCAGTTAGTGAGGCAGACTTAAATAGTGTGTGAGCTTATTATGTCTGGAAAACAAAGCCAGTGAAAAACTTGCCAGTGTGACCCTTTTAAAGAAATCCAAACCTAAATTTATCTCCAAGTCTATCATTTTTAGTAGTAGTTATTAAACAGTAACTAAACTATGTTGTAGGACACACCTTAAAACATAGAAACTGTCATCTACACTACAGAGAAATCACAAGGAAAAAATGTGGTTGTGGTCAAACTAAGAAAAGATTTCAGGACACAGACTCCCTCGTGCCACTCAGAGTCGTCACATTTGTGGGGTTTCTCTGGGCTGTGTGAGTTTGGAAACTCTCTCTTGCTTGCTGTTATCTCTGCTGCTGCTTTTACTCCATAGTCACACACAGGAAGAGTAGGATCTCACGATGGCTCAGTTATTAGTTTCCTTCAACTCAATGAAGGGAATGTTTGTTTTTGCTGACAGTTCAAGGGTACAGTTCACCATCTTTGGGAAGTGATGAGGGCAAGAGCTTATGGTGGTTGATCATGTTACATCCACAGTTAGGAAGTGGAGAGAGATCAATGCTGCTGGCTGTCCAGCAGTTAGGGCGGCTTACCCCACTTAACATGCACATGAGAACCTTTCCTAATGGTTTCAACAGTTAATACAAACTGTATGTATGCACAGCATGTTGTTGGTAATGAGGGCCTACTTCTTCCAGTAAAGACTCTGACACTAGAGAAACTGACTCTCATGTGAATCACGGTGGAGTTAGTAGCAGGGGAAACCTTGTTGATAGGAAACAACAGTAGGGGATTGGCTTGGATCTGAGGAACACCTTTGGTATGGGTATTTCAAAGCCACAGAATTAGATCCAATGGCAAGAACAGAGGAGATCTATACTATCATGGACACTTAGGTGATGGGTTGATCTCAGAATTAGTGCTTCTGTGTGACAACATTTTATAATTCTGGACATAGTTCCTTAAAGGAGGTAATTACTGTATTCTCCCTCTCCCCTCCCCTCTCGTGTGTGTGTCTGTGTGTGTCCTGGTGAATACATATGTGTGCATGCTTATGTGTGTGCATGTGTATATATATATATATATATATATATATATATATGCATTTGCATGTATGTGTGTGTCTTGGTGAATGCACATATGTGAATGGGGTGTGTGTGTGTGTGTGTGCATGATGTCTGAAAAAGTGAGAGCACTTATCTCCATGAACAAATGAGTAAACAGAGATGGATTTTCCATGGGAGTTAAGTTCTCTTACATTAGAAAAACTTGATACGGTCAATCTAAGTTTACACTGGTATGCCATAGAATCTGTGATTTTAGTATAGCTAATTGTAAAGGAAATTGAGATTTCAATAATATATTTCAAAATAGGGCTTTAAAAACATGTATAATAGCAATATCTATCACTTGAATCCTTGCTAAGTCATATATCCTGATAGGTTCTGACCAGGCATTATCCTGTTGTCTTCACAAAGAGACAGACAATGAAGTCAGTATGGAGACTCCAATGGTTAACGCATTCTGAAAACCATACAACTAGTAACAGTAGAGCAAGGGGCTGTATCCAGCAGTCAAACACCATTCTTAATCCTGGACTGTCTTATGGATTCAATCAATGGGTGTTTTAATAAATTTAAGCTATTTACTCATTTTAGAATATGAAGTGATAAGCCCCTTCCAGAGGCTAAACAAAGCCGAACTTTGACATACCATTGCCAAGGATGTATGTGGACAAAAATACTGCCAAACTCAGGCCCTGATGTGAGCCCCACATGTACCCATATAAACACAGAAAGACAGAAAATTCTATAATGTCATGTAGAAAAACAGAAATATGAAAATTACAGTAAAAACATTTCTAAAGGGTTCACCACAGAAGTAAACACATGAGAGAAAAATGCTGAGACACTGAATTTTGGGAGTAGTCACATGTTCTGAGACAAAAACACCACGGGGAGTTTACTGCGGCAGCATTTAAACGTGGCACCTAATTTTAAACATTAGCACAGCTAAATCCCATGTTTCTCTCCTCACCCATCCTTTACCACATCCCTTCAGCCTATACATTACACATTTGTCTTCTTATTTGTTTAAAAGCTCAGAAGTATTGATTTTGTATCCATTATGGACCAGGAACCATGCTGGATATTCGTGACGCACTGCTGTAGGAGGAAGAGCAGGAAGAGAAGGAAGATACAGAATAAAAAGGGCACTGAAGTCAGCAGCTCACACTCTAACAGTGGGTGGCAAATGAAAGCATACCTAAAAGGTAAAATATATAATGTATTATAAATTCAAACAAATGGTTTGAAATAAAACAGAACAGAACTGGTCTACAGGTTGTATTTAAAAATAGGTTGGAGTCCCTTTTTTGTTCTCTCTATGTGAAAAACCTCCTGGAGGATAAGGTCACTATTTTAATTTTGAAAAACATTTTGCAGTGTCTTAACATCAAGTCATCACTAAAATCTTCAAGTTAATTTGTTAAGGGTATTATTCCTAATCCTCTGAGAAGGGAAGCTGACCTACCACGTTAAGGAGAAGACTAAGGGGCTCTGGAGCCAGCGTGGAACACACCCAAATACCAAGTTTTCAGCACAAAGATTTTATTATCCCGGAGGGGACAAGCAGTGTGTGTGTGTGTGTGTGTGTGTGTGTGTGTATGCATGTAGGGGTGCTGTTTCTGGATGGGCAAAGACAGCAGCAGTGAGAGATTCCAAGCTTCCAGCCCATGGGCTTGTGGAAGATAAGCCATCTATCTTTAAATCATCACACGCTCCCTACATCATTAGACATTTCTTCCGACATTTGCACATCTGGGGTCTGTATCATTGCAGATTAATGATCCCAGCACTAGAGAATAGGCTCTGAAAAGTAAGATTCTTACTGGCTAAAATCATCAGCTTCTGGTTGGTTTGTCCATTCCTGGGCCTTCCCTGTTTAATTCCAGTCTTCAATGGGAGCAAACATCCAGCTTTTTATCCGTGAGGCAAATTGAACTGTCAGGACCACATGTCTCCTTCGCTCTTCCTTATTTTGTGACCTTGGCCCTAGATGGCTAAGAAAAGAACCCCAAAGCAAGTGTAATTTGCTAGAGAGGATGATTTTTCAACAACCAAATTTGAAAGGTGTGGAGAGGAAATGTTTTCATTTTATTCAGTAGCTCTGGATGCCTCCAAATTAAAGGTAGTTTTTACTTAGATCACCACAGATGATTTCTTTGTGATTATATTTCATACACTAAGAGTAAATTACTAGATATAGCTGGGCCCTGGGACTTTATTTGTTATGGGTTTGGCTTAGAGCTAAAGGCTAGACATCACTATGCTACTGGCCAATAAATGTACTAACTTTGAAAATGATTATTATTATTAATGCCCCCATTCTTGCTATGCCTCCAATACAATTCACTGCTTGGTTTGGTTCCATATAAATATCTGCTATTCCTTTTTCTCTACTCTCTGAATCTGTTCTTCCTAAAAAGGAGAGTTCAGATTTCCCATGGACTCTAAAGCTTCCGTAATGACGCTTCACTGTACATTGCTCTTATAATAACCCACTTTGACAAAACCGGATTTTCCAATCTGCTCAATAGTACCTCATCATGTGGACCATTGCAAGGATTCTAAGATCAGCACATTTCCCAAGAGTTTTTCTCCTTCCTGTTAGTACCTAGTGGGCCAGTGGATGTATGAGTCCCAGTAGCACTCCATGATATCAGTGAAGTCAGAGTTTCATTACACTTGTGAAGTCATCAGGTCTGAGGTCATGAGGCTCTCCTAATGCCAAGTCCTGTATATTTCTGTTGATTTCCTTATATCCCTGCCTAATAAACCTACCAGTACTGTATCTTAAACTGTGCCCTGCAAACTGACAATCTTTGTTCTTCAAACTGGGCTTCCTAGGACTCTGGAATTTGTGGTTGTTAGTATAGCAACTTCTGGGTTCCATTATATACTTGGTAACTGGCTTAGCATATGTCCAGGATCAAACAGACTCTGATTCAAGGTGAAAAGCATGGTTCTACAACAACAACAACAACAACAACTAAATACTTCGGTGTCCATAGAGGTCCTGGTAAGACCTTAATTCCAGGCACCAAATTTCTGTTAGTATATAACAAATCCATCTAAAATCTACTAACATAAAACAACATTTACTTTTCTTTGCTTATAATCTTGTTTGATTGCAATGGTTAGGATGACTCAAATGAGTAGAACTTACAGGATCTCTCAGTTGTAATCACTGTTAGCCAGTGCTCCAGCCACAGAAGAGTCTACCAGACTCCTTGTTCACAACTCACTCTTTGCTAACACTCTAGCAATTTGTCTCATTGTCAGCCATAGTTGTCTATCAGTGGTCTCTATGCATTCCTCACATCACCACAGCTTCTGGTAGTTGTACTTCTACATGATGACTCAGAACCTTGTCTTGGAGGGTCCTCTTGAACAAGATGGGAGTTGTTATCACTTTTTCTGACATAGTTTAGAGGTAGTATAACATCGGTTTTCTTACATCGTCAATGTAATTATAAACCCACTCTTATGACAGTGACAGATCTGTAGAAGATTATGGTAGATACTTGCTGAAGTAGTGACTTTGCGTAGGAAATAAAGGAGTCACATGGACCATGCTAAGACTATGAAACACTAAATGGGATTTCTACTCTGAGATCCACTAGAACAATAAGCACTGTGCTTGTCTAAAGGCAACAGGCCAACCCTGGTGTTCTCTTGATACTTTTACAATGCTATGCTGTGGGTGGGGTTGGGGAGATAGTCTTCCATTATTAGATACTTTGTTTATATTAAAGGAACAGAATCCTAAACTATAAAATATATGGAGTTATGATAACCTGGAAGAAGCCTTATAATAAGCAAGTCATCTTAAATTATCAGGGATGATACTGTAGGGACCAGCCTTAGCCACAAATATCCAGCTGGGTTGGATCTTTGTTCTGTGTTGAGTATAAAAATTTGCTTTCATTTTCTGATGTGAAGAAGAACTGTAGGAATATTTTATTCTGGGACCAACTTCCCAGGACACATTTCAATGAGTGTACTTTAAAATGATCATTCAGAGACATAAGCCGAACAAATGCTTGTAAAACGAGACTTTGTTATTGTTCCTTAATGCTCCTACCCAACCAGTTACCATACTTCTAAGTGGAAACATCCACTGAGAAACGTCTGGCTTCATGTTTGAACTTCTGAAACAAAAAATTCTCTGTGTGCATGCACAACGAAGCCAGCAAGTCCATCTGCCAGCAAGAATTTCATCCTTTAAATACCTTGTTATGGCAGCAAACACAACACAATGAGATTTGTTTAGAATGTCACTCTTCCATCTCGGGGCTAAAAGGATTAGGTCTAAATTGAACATCATTACAAAAAGCCATGCATGAAAATGTTTGCTTTTTGTCCTTAAGCACTTTGTGCTGTTTAAATACCCCCTCCATTACTTGGACTAATGAAATTCATTCAAAGAGTCATAAGCAGTGGCTTTGTCATGGGTTTTAATTTATGTGACCGACTATTTATTTCACACAGCATGGAGTTCACAAAGAATTGTTTGTTGGCCAAGTCAGCGACTGAAAATAAAAGGTGTTAGTTAAAATCTGGTTTAAATCTCTCTGGTGAAGCTCTGATCTTTGTGAATTTACTTTATCTCTCTATGGCACAGTTTCCACCCATGTAACAAGGCATAAACATATGGATCACCTACAGTTGTTGCAAGGGTTAAATAACTCTTGAAGTTCACCCATCAGTTCTCAATACAGAGTAGAGTCACAGTTTAGGTTAGATGAGAATGAGCATACATTTTCAATAGACTGTGTTGTGTGAGAGAGAGAAGGGGAGGAGAAGAAGGGGAGGGAATGTTTAGGAGCAGATCCTATAGGGAATATTCCTGGAACTGAAGAATGGATGTGATGCTGAACACTGAGTTGTTAACCTTGACTTCAAAGCAGGATGAAACAGGCGTGCAATGATCGGAGGCACATGGGGACGTTTGTCGTTTTGAGAAAGTCACATCTCTGGCAGACAGATTTCTTCCCCAGAGCTGTGTTTCCAGGCGTGCTCTCATGTCTGGCTTTGTTACATGGCTTTTGTACATCAAAGCCAGGTCCTCAGATCACATAGCAAGCACTTTGGCAGTTAAGTTAGCTCCCAGGCTCCCTCTAACACTTCTCTGCATCTGTCGTGTGAACAAAGCTTAGTGGCTACTAGATACAGACGTTGGGGGAGATATCAGGCCACTGTATTTTTATCTTAGTGGCTGGAGATGGGAGGAGTTCAAAATGATACACAAACATAGGGAACTTTACAGTGAATCAAAAGTTGAAGGAACGATTCTGAGGGAAGCTAGACATTTCTTCTTTTGCAAATGAATGGTGAGCCCCCCACCCTTTGTTTTTAAATTATATGTTAGGCATTTGTACAATAGATATCTGATTGTCAAACCTGCTTCAAAGCAATACTCTCACCATTATTAAGTAGAACAATTAGTTCTATTCCTAAAAGCTACATTCTATGATAGTTTTGTTCAAGGAACAATAACAGTGTAGTTAAGTTGTGTCTGTAAAGAAACGGGACATAAGTGACAAATTTCTGTGTTCTTTTCAAGGCTCCCACAAAGACTGATTTTTATTTCATCTCTGTAGTACTGAAAAACAATTCTGTTAACACCGTGCACATTACCGTTTAAAATATTACTTATGAAATCTGTGTACCTTGATAAAAGGTTTCCTGTTTTTCATTCCCCAAGGCTAGTGTGGCACAATTATTAGCTTTCAATGAGGTTAAACAATAACTCCTCATGCTTACCTTTGTGAGGACTGAAAAACAATATACCTGCAAGCATTATAGCAGCACGTATGCTTCCTTTACTTTGACGTTTCCCTAGAAGGATAAACAGTAATTTTTAAAAACTCCAATAGCGCTGTGCTTTTATTGCCAGTGCTGAGTAGTTCCTTTTTATGGATACATTTTAACTATATGATACTTTATTACCATTGTGTTTTATTTGGTCTGGACTTTCCCAAGGCTCACAGTCGCTAGGCAAGTGCTCTCCCACTGAGCTGTGTCCTTCAGGCCAGGCTCTGTACTTCTAATTCTTTGCAGAAACAGAATGCCAAGCATCATTCTAGAAACCATTAAATAAGAAAGAACAATACCTCTCCATCTGTGACTCACAGTATGGAGGGGAAGACAGGAGAATGAGCAGCCTCAGTATAGAGGGCGTTAGTAAATGACAGAATTAGGAAGAAAGAAAACATTATCAGTGGGAGGGGGTAGGAGGTGACTTTGGGAGGTCATTTCCCAAAGATTTTGAGAAGGTGGTTATTAAAAGTTATGGAGAGTGTAGGAAATAGAAGCCATTGTGCTTGAGGAACAATCAACAGGCCAAATGAGGTCAGCAAGTAGAGCCCAGGAGGAAAGGGAAATGTTACCAGCAGGGCTCTAAGGCCACACTTTAAATGATATTTCAGGTACAGGAGCAGAGTCTCCGCAGTTATGTATGTCTCTGTTTATCTCTCAAGAAGTTACTCTCTACTCTTCCCCATTCTGGTCTCAGGATGAAGAAAGCCGAGGTGCACTTTTGCGTTTTATCCTAATAGGCACCTTCCTCTGCTTACAATCCTATAAATGTTCTCTTTTAGACAAGCCAAGGCTCCTAGCTACCTAGATTTTCCTGAATTCCTAGTTCTTGAGTGTGGCTATCCCCCCCCCCAAGGACATCAGTTCCAGGGGGGTTCCTGAAATGTATATTCATTGGTTTTGCAGAGGATCCTTAGTGTTTTTAGTATTGGACTTCAAGAGTCTGCATGTTCCAAAAGTTTACCCACACAGTTCTTTTTCCTGGACTTTGAAAATTAGAATCTTGGATTGTAGAAATAGCATACTTCCAATGGAAAAATTAAGCTGTTTCTTAACTTCAGGGTTTTTTTTCCTCCCAAAACAACTTGAAAATATTTGGTTTTGACACTCTATAATCTCTGATTGAAGACAAATATACTCGGTGCTTATAAAATATTTTATTATGTGAAGTATTTGATCATTAAACTGTCCAGAGGAGTCAAATTAAAGCCTCCATCAGTTTATGTGACATCCATCTGAATACCTCATTTATGGATTATGGAAAGGTTATTGTGGCACATCTATATTTTATATGATATTATGGATTGTAGTTGTGTGAATGTTAATGTCTGCATATATCCTTATTCTGCAGCATCGTCATTGAATTACAGGCAAAGGTGCCCAAAAGTCGCAATATATCCTATTTACCTCATTAGTTTTTGCCTGTTTTTCAGTTAGCTTTATGGAGTAATTGCTTTCCCACTAGTTCAGGCAACCCTCCATCCACATCACCCTGCTCTCTGGGAGACACCAGGTTACCAGGTGGACTCGCTGCAGGGTATTTGTTACAATTTACACTCAGTCTTCTGAATCCTCACATGAATCTTGTCCTTTTGGCTTATTTTCCCTTTTCAGACTTGACTGGTTAATTTCCCCTGTCATGTTCTACTTTAAGATGCAGGGGCAAATCAATGCTATCAAAAATAATGAGCGAGGAACTACTGTCCCATGCCAATAAACACAGAACCGAATCTCTCCTGGCCAGCTTGGCTTAGTTAACCTGCTTCTAATAATTCTGAATTATTTCCTAGCAGGGATTGGGTATGAGATTTTGACTGAAACAACTACTTCATGGATTGGGCTAGAATCTCAGAGTTAAGATTAAACCTATCTTCTGAAGTGGAGAGGATTAGAGCATAATGATCATAAATTTGTAAAACAAAAATGGGATTACAGTAAACACACAAAAATATGCAATTCCTCTTAAATACGAGGCTTTGCAGCAGCTGTTTAAATGCATTCAAAGCAGAAGTAAATGGCCACATGGAGGGCATCATCTTGAGTTAGGTAACACAATCACAAAGGAACTCACACAATATGTATTCACTGATAAGTGGATATTAGCCCAAAACTTAGGATATCCAAGATATAAGATACAATTTGCTAAACGCATGAAACTCAAGAAGAATGAAGACCAAAATGTGGACACTGTGCCCCTTCTTAGAATTGGGAACAAAACACCCATGGAAGGAGTTACAGAGACAAAGCTTGGAGCTGTGATGAAAGGATGGACCATCTAGAGACTGCCATATCCAGGGATCCATCCCATAATCAGCTTCTAAACGCGGACACCATTGCATACACTAGCAAGATTTTGCTGAAAGGACCCAAAGATAGCTGTCTCTTGTGAGACTATGCAGGGGCCTAGCAAACACAGGAGTGGATGCTCACAGTCAGCTATTGGATGTATCACAGGGCTCCCAATCGAGAAGCTAGAGAAAGTACCCAAGGAGCTAAAGGGATCTGCAACCCTATAGTTGGAACAACATTATGAACTAACCAGTACCCCGGAGCTCTTGTCTCTAGCTGCATATGTATCGAAAGATGGCCTATTCGGCCATCACTGGAAAGAGAGGCCCATTGGACTTGCAAACTTTATATGCCCCAATATAGGGGAATGCCAGGGCCAAAAGAATGGGAATGGGTGGGTAGGGAAGTGGGGGGCGCTATGGGGGACTTTTGGGATAGCATTGGAAATGTAATTGAGGAAAATATGTAATAAAAAATATTAAAAATTAAAAAAAAAGAAAAAAAAGAATATAAGAAATAAAACTGTGACCCTGGTGATAAAAACATTGTGATTATTCACCAAGTTCAGGAATACCAATAACAACACTGCATTAATTATATCCTCTGAACACTTACCACCTGCTGGACAGTATTTTAAGAAGCTTTACACATGCAGCCTTAGTCAACCCTGACAACACTCTCTATGATGTAAATATTATTACCTTCACTTGGCAGATAAGAGACCTGGACACAAAATGTTTAACAAATCTGCCTGAGGTCATAGAGCCAGTGAAGAGTCAGTATTAAGACTGAAGAAACACTTGTAAAATTATCCCGGCGAGATCTACCCATGGAAAGTGTACACAGCTGTCAGGAGTCTGAATTGAAGGTGCCAGCCGGTCTACTCAAGTACATCACCTTCCCCAGCTTACAACACTGCCTTAAGTTCCCACCAACAAAGAGACTGCTTTGTGCTGAGATACTGCCCAAGTCTACATTTTAAACAGTGTGCCTAAGAGCTGCCTGTCAAGAATAGGAAGACAAGGTAACCAACTTTGAGAGATATTTACATTAAAGCTGAGTATATTGAAGAGAGATAATGAAGGTAAAAGCATACTTTTACCGAATCCTGGCAAAAGGGCAAGGGTAATGAAGAAAAAAAAAATCATCCAATTTGATGTTGCTTGGATATAGAAATTATCCATATTGTCTGCTCACTTTAAAGACATAATTTAACTAGTTAATTAAATCACTATCATGACAACTAGGATAGATTTAAGTGATTAAAAAACCCCAACTATGACTAGTTTATATCTTTCCCATATGTTTTTTAAAGGTGAAGTCCTCCATATGGGCCCTTATTAATCGGAGAAATTTCTGATACATGTGTGAAACTCCAAGGCATCATAAGAAGAACATTCACACTCACAGGTACTTGTGAATTCTCCAGATTTGTCAGATTAGAGTAAGATAGATCTCACACAGCCGAATTTACTACCTATCAGCTCAATTGGCCTCCATTGGAGCCAAGCCATCTTCAACAGCTAAGAGAATATAATGCATGATAGTTAGGCCAGTGCATCCTAGTGAACATCAGGATAACATTCATGCTGGTGTTTTAGAAAGCAAAAGGAAAATAGTCAAGACCAAGATAACACCACAAACTTCTGGTTGGCAAGACCTGATCATTGCCTTCTCTTTGTTCAGATAGCACATAACACTCAGGATTAGGGCTTCGACTAAAGAGTATGAATCAACAAATAAGATGGGTTAGCCCATAGGTGATCTTTGGGAAGCAACGGCAGCTAGAATGGGGAGGGATGGGAGTCTTCTAATTAAAAAAAAAAAAAACAAAAAACAGAAAAACAAACAAAACAAAAACAAAACAAAACAAAACAAACAAAAAAAAACCATACTTTCCAAGTAAACATACTTAAACTTGAGCTATTACCAGGCTCTTTTCAGTTCTTAAAGCATTTTCCTCACTCAGTGTGTAACAACAAATGTGGGCCAATTGCTGTGAGTTAATTGAAAAGGATTGTTTTCTAGTTGCCAAGAAACGGTGCTTTCTTACATTATGCAGACCATTCTGTGTACAGATCAAGCTTCCTGATTTTTCTTTGAGAGTTTGAGAACATGGGCTGCTCTGGTTCAGTTGTCTCTTGAGGAGCGTACCCCAGATCAGGGAGGCTTACGAGGGTGTTGCTCCATTTCAATTCTCCAGGTAAGATCTGAGTTTAAAGAGCTACCTTCTTTCTTTGCCTAACTTTTCTTAGGCTACTTAAATGCTTTTATATTCAACAAATGAGCAGTTCTAAAATAATAAGCTTACTTAAGGGAAATACTTGTAAAATAGTGCTAAATTGATCTTTTTTCATTACTTGAAGGTTCTGATTAAAGAAAAAGAAAAACAAAGTCTAAAGCTTGATTCCTCTTGGTTTGAGAGTAGAAAATGCATGCAAAGCAAGAGGTTGTGGGTGTGGATGGTACTGAAATATTAATATTATTGCTATGGAAGAAAGTATCACTATCTCTATCCATGGTAAAGATTTCAAATCTTGTTTGACCGGTTCTAACTATAAAATAATCTTTATGATTTATGAACTTCAGAAAGACATGTTAATCTCGTACAAAAATGTAACTGGTTACATAACGTCTCTCTCTCATACATGCAAAACAATTTTTCAGTGAGTTAATTTTTTCTTTACTCTGGTATGGGGTTCTCTAGGCAAGTAGGCACGTAGTGAGTAACACTTACTAGCCCCCTGTGTGCTTCTGCTTGCTGGTTGAGTGCTTGGTTCTTATCATTTCCAGAAAATACCATAAGCCACACTTGGCTTCATGCCCTGCATCACTGTCTCAGCAGCCTTCATGCCAGCATGACAGGCCATTTTGCATTTTGATGTTTTCTTAATGAAAACACAATTAAGATAAAAATCAGACTCCATACACTTAGTAGGTGCTTACTAATTACAGACAAACTCAATGTCCCATTTTTATCCTTAGGAAGCAAGACAACATTCCTAGTGAGTGTCCCGCAGGCTCCAAGAGCTCATCGGGGTGATGGTGATGGTGATGGTGATGGTGATGGTGATGGTATGGCATAGGGAAAGTCACTGCTACTGTTGAGGAGGTCATGCTGGACCCTGTTCTCTCACTAACTTGCACTTAGAAGTCACAGTGTGCATAGACTGTGCTTTGAGATTCTGCCAACTCCAAAGAAGAACCTAGTCAAATGCTGTTACTGATCTTCTCTGTAGCATCTTTTTCTTCTCCCGTGCATATGACTAGATTTCCTCAGGTGTGCATTTCCTCTAAAAGGAAGATCACCAAAAGGGATAAAGAATTGGATAAGCTTCCATTTGTTCGGGGTTTGAAGCCACCTAAGTATAACCATGACATGTGAAATGTGAGCATGTCTTTGGTAATGCTGGAAAGAAATTATTGTAGCATGCCTTTACCTGACAAGGTTATCCAAATGTTCCACAAGTGAACCAAAACTTTCATAAGAAAATTATGGCATGAAATAATGTCAGTGAAATGACTACCTATTAATTTGGTTTTAACTCGTGAAACTAGTCTCCTTTCTTAAACTTCTAAATGTTTTTGTTTGTTTGTTTGTCTTGTTTTTTGAGACAGGGTTTCTCTGTACAGCCCTGGCTGTCCTGGAACTCACTTTGTAGACCAGGCTGGCCTCGAACTCAGAAATCCGCCTGCCTCTGCCTCCTGAGTGCTGGGATTAAAGGCGTGTGCCACCATGCCCAGCTCTAAATGTTTTTTTGTTTGTTTGTTTTTTTTAATTAAGCAATGCTGTCACAGTATCATCAGCTATAATGAAATTGTCAGGCTATATTTTTGGCTTATGCAATAGTAAAGTTGAAGCAGGCCACAGAAACTGTTGCATGGCTCCAGCTGTCTAGGCTTAGTGTGACTGACTCTGGTTTAGTATTGGTGGGGCTGTACTTTATCTTTGAGGATGTGATTAAGAATTTCCATTTTGGTATACAAAATCTCTCTTCATCTTTTTTTAAAAACGGCTCTTTTCCTTGAAGCCATGCTTTGATTTTACTATTGTGGTGGCTAAAATAGCTTTACTGTTAAACTTTTGCTTAGTCATTATTTTTGTAATTATTCCAGAGAGATGATAAATGAATGTATGGGGTGGGTGAGGCACAGCAAACATCAAGTGGAACTTGAATCAAGCCAACATCCATGGTATCTTAGTAGAAGATTGTCCACACCTAGCACATGACTGCTTCTTAAGAAGGCAGAGTAATTGTAGCATTTAAAATATAATTATACAGGGACTATAAATGCTTCTATCAAAGACACATCACTTATGTGTGGGATTCTGCTTGGTTGTTGTCAAATATCAGTGAGTCACTCATATTGGTTGAACTCAAGCTAGGTTTTGGTGGATTCTACGATAGGCATTCCACATTTTTCAAATGTCCTCACTCAGCAGCGAAACAATTTTATGATGCCATTTCTTTATTAAAATATTCTTTGAAAACTAGATTATCTGCTTTAGGAGACATCTCAAAGCAGTGCTTCAGAGACTCATGAAGACATTCCTAGACCTTTAATTCATTTCATCATATTTTTCAATATAAAAGCTACCTAGCTTTAGAAATTCAGAGTAATACAGTGCCCGCTTACTCTCCGCCCCCCCAAAAATGTTCTCTTTATAGCAGAAGGTTGTTTGTCTAAATGGAGAATATGTATTCAATTTATAACATGTCAGAATGCCCTGTTGTTTATACATGATCTGCCTCTTCTTTCCTCCTGTTCCCACAAGACAGGATGAACATTGCTTTTTTCCCCCCTATTTCCTTCTTACACTGAGATTTCAACCCTTGTCTAAGGTGCAATGATATGATTGTGGGCGGCTCTTCTATCCTTTTCCTTAGAAAGCCTCGGGTCTCCTCACTCTCTTCTGTTGGGTGGTTCTTAGTCTGGCAAGCCCTGAGCTGTTTTTCAATTGTCACAACATGAAGCAGGGAAATCCTGGCTAGCATGTGGAGGGAGGGCAGGATAGCTGCTGCACATCAACAGCACAGGTATGGCCAGGCCCACCCCATCCCTGCACACATACAAGAAGTGTCCAATTCCTAATGTCCAAAAGCCCCACACATCTTATTGTAGCTCAATGAATGCTAAAATGTCAGAATTTGGTTTGAAAACAATTTAATTTAATTTCTCATGACTTCATTCTTTTTTTCCTTCTCTCTCTCTCTCTCTCTCTCTCTCTCTCTCTCTCTCTCTCTCTCTCTCTCTCTCTCTCCTCTTAAATATTGGCCTACAAAATCACCTGTATTCTCAAACTGAACTTTCTGGATCTTGTCTATTTAACAATAATGATCTGACTGGATTGTCCAGTTTTCTCTTCCTTGCTCATTACCAACACCAAAATGACAATGGTCACATTATCTTTGCGCTCCTGTCGTGTTCATATTACCAAGGCTTGCTTTGTGTGATTGACTGCTGGATAATTTCCCTCATTGCTTCTACTTGTGGATAAAGAAAGATTCATCGGGCCAGAACAATCATCATCTGTTTAATCACTGCTCCTGGATGTCACTGTGCACAGTCTTTCTTTAATAATCATTGGGCAGACACTTAGGAACCAGTTCTCATTTTTCAGAAAACACTTGTGTTGGAAATTCTGCAGTGAATTAGATAAAAATCACATTTTAATGGTGATTCCATTTCAGTAGAAATCAGAGCAAAACAAAAGAAAACAAAAACCTAAAAAACAAAAACCTCCATCAACAATAACAACAAAAATACTGCCCAGTTTCCTTCAAACATTTGCATTGTTCTGTTATATATTAAAACCAAGACATCATTAACATCATCAAGCTGGAGGCTTACAGTTAGCTTAAAAGTTTCTTCATGTCATTTTTTTTTTTTTTTTGTGGAAAAAACAAAACAAAACAAGATACATGTCGATTCCCCAGAGGCCAACAGAACCTTATTTATCACCCTCACCTTCTGCAGATGCCACTCCACTTTCGCTTACAACTTACTTGGTGTATATGAGAGAGAAAACTGACTTTGAAGTAAATGCTGAATGAAGGGAAATAAAATATTTGATGAACTGAGATAGTGTTAGTGAGAACAGCCAAAGCTGGCTGTAAGGGAGAAACCTGCCATAAAATAAAGATGGAAAATTGTGGAAGAGGCCAGGCATTGGAATTTGTTTCTATGCCATGCCTGAAAGAAAGGGAAATCTCTCTCTCTCTCTCTCTCTCTCTCTCTCTCTCTCTCTCTCTCTCTCTCTCCCTCTCTCTCTCTTTCTCTGTGTGTATATGTGTGTGTGTGTGAGAGAGAGAAAGAGACAGAGACAGAGACAGAGACAGAGACAGAGACAGAATAGGTTATCCTGGCCCCAGCCCTTAAAACTGATTTATTCTTCGAGAAGGTTTGTGGAGGAATATTGGGGCTTAACCCAAGGCCTCCCATAAGCTAAGCAAATAGTCTACCATGGAGGAATACCCCAGCCCCTAGAACTATATTTTCATAATGCTTTCTAATAGCAAATAAAACTAAGTCTACATTCTAGGCTATCCATCTATGTCAACCATTTTTCATGTAGAATTGTCTCAGAAATTGAATCTTCTTTTTGTATTGGTTGTTTCATACAAAATTTACCTATATTGGACGACTGTGACAATCTTACTTGTCTTGACATGGTTTTTACAGTAGTTTTGACTATTGCCCTTTGTAGGTGATATGCTTAGTGAAATAGTAAAGCACAGGCACAAGCTAACAACAGAGGACACTATCTAAGCAGTTTCCGTGACAGACAGTTTTGGCACTCCAGATACACTAGGTTTTACAGGATGGTTTCCCTCTTAAAGGAATTAGGACAGTCTGAAACTGAAATATAAGGAGTAATATGATTTTATTATTTGATTTCTCTGTATACTAAACTGCATTATCATGTTAAGTCTCTATAATGATCTTTTGGGTAAACATTTTTGCTCAAACCACAGTTGAAGGGATCTAGATTCATGGAGTCTGAGTAACTTGTCCACATTCAGAGCACCCATTGCCAAGGAATATTGGCCTTGGAGGATAGATTTCACTGCAATCTGTCACTCCAACTAAGATTGGTTAAAATTTTTTTAATTTAATGATCACTAGAAAACTAGTCATAAGCTATAATGCTACAATTTCTCTCATTTTCTAAAGTCAAGAAAATATATTTATAGAAATATGAATTTTCTATATTTATATTTATATTATTTTTTGGAATTCTGTTATACCAAGAAGCTGCAATTTGGATAAGATTATAATCTATTTATACATGGAAAAACAAAGAAAACAAGAATCTGTTTTATAACAAAATGCACCTTTAATAAATTCAATGGCTATTGAAATGGGTGTAGCTTTACCAAGTGTGAGATTTTTTTTTTTAGAGTATCAGTTTTTTCCCCTACATTTTAACATATCAGCAGAAAAGTTCATATTCTCTGCACACACTAAAAAAAATAAACAGAGAAAGTAAGAAACTACAAAATAAAATCAAAACTAGTACTGAGTTCAGAATGCTAAAACTAGACTTTTCACGTTTCAGATGTTTCTCAGTCTCTAAGAAAGAAGCCAATAATCTCATGTGTGACATAGAGAAATAATCTATAAACCAGCATTCCCTAAAGCACTAATCACACACAGAGGTGCCAGCTAGAGTAAAGACTCAACATGAGTTACAGTTGCTGCCAACAAAAGCACAAGTGCTCTCTTCTTGCCATTTTATTTTCTTCTTTCTACACCATTGCCCTCCTTCCTTGCACTAGCACTACTTTTAAGGAATCTGAGTCAAATCCATCCTACCCCCACCCCCTTCTATACAGCCCATGATTTAACTATTACATTTGCAGTTTTAGGTTGGGAAAAGGTGAAAAGAATGCATTAAATGCTGTGGAGAATGCCAGATTATAAATATATGTGAAACACGGTATGCGTGACATATGAGGATTATATATAATTTAAGTTTCCGTATCTATAAATCAGGTTTAATTGAAATGTAGCCATGTTCCTTCACTGATACATCAGTTCCCTGTCTTTCTCCCAGCGAAGGCCTCATTGGTTAGTTGCTTGTCAGTAGTTTTGTCTAGCGATTCGTAGGAAAGGCGTACTGACCCCTATCCTAGTCTAAGAGTGCTTTTATTCAGATGCCAATGTTACAACTCCATTCTTGTATGAGTTAGGCAAGTTATGTACTATGTCTGAGCTTTAGTGTCTACATTTAAAATGATCAATGACACTCTGCGGCTAGTTTTATGTCTACTTGACACAAGCTATAGACATTTAAAAGGAGGAAACCTTAATTGAAAAATCACCTCCATAAGATCCGGCTGTAGAGACTTTTCTTAATTAGCGATTCATTGGGGAAGGCTCAGCCTATTGTGGATAGTGCTATTCCCAGGCTGGTGGCCCTGGGTTCTATAGGGAAGTAGTCTGAACAATTCATGGGAGCAAGCCAGTAAGCAGCACCCCTCCATGGCCATAATAATAAACAAAGATGTAAAATGTAACCCAAGTAAACCTTTTCCTCCCTAAGTTGTTTTTGGCTAGGGGTTCATCACAGCAATATTAACCCTAAGACAGACACATCAAAGATAGCTGTCAAATATTCTACAAAAGTTACTAATATTATTAAATTCCTCATTTTTAATACATCTCTGGGGATTCCACTATACCTAATTAAAAAAAAAAAAACCTCTAGAAGCTAGAGATTTTAAGTAGGCTATAAGTTGAATTACCTTGTCATATGAAATCTGGGCAGCTATTTATAATCGCCAGAAGCTGGAAAGAACCCAAATGTCCCTCAACAGAGAAATGGGTACAGAAAATGTGGTACATTTACACAATGGAGTACTACTCAGCAATTATATATTATATCCCATAATCAGCCACCAAACGCAGACACTATTGCATACACCAGCAAGATTTTGCTCAAAGGACCCTGATATAGCTGTCTCTTGTGAGGCTATGCCAGTGCCTGACAAACACAGAAGTGGATGCTCACAGTCAACTATTGGATGGAACACAGGGCCCCCAATGGAGGAGCTAGAGAAAGAACCCAAGGAGCTGAAGGGCTCTGCAATCCTATAGGTGAACAACAATATGAACTAACCAGTACCCCCAGAGCTCATGTCTCTAGCTGCATATGTAGCAGAAGATGGCCTAGTTTGCCATCATTGGGAAGAAAGGCCCCTTGGTCTTGCAAACTTTATATGCCCCAGTACAGGGGAAACACCAGGGCCAAAAAGTGGGAGTGGGTGGGTAAGGGGAGCGGGCAGGGGGGGGGAGGGTATAGGAACTTTCAGGATAGCATTTGAAATGTAAATGAAGTAAATACCTAATAAAATATCGGAAAAAAAAGAAATCTGGGCAGTAGCTATTGGTGTTCTTGCTTTGTACTTATTTAGTAAAATGTAACCACTTGTATTTATAATCTTACTCAGACCATATGGTTCACTTCAAATGAAAAAATATTTAAGCTTCAAAATGTGCAAAAGCTAAGCTGCAAAGTAGGGGTGAATTTTCCCTGGGACAGTGAACATCTGCTTGGAAATAACTTGTCCAATGGCGCGTTCAATTGTTTCTGTTGGCTTGCTCTCTCTCTTCTCTTCTCTTCTCTTCTCTTCTCTTCTCTTCTCTTCTCTTCTCTTCTCTTCTTTCTTTCTTTCTCTTTCTTTTCTTTCTTTCTTTCTTTCTTTCTTTCTTTCTTTCTTTCTTTCTTTCAACTTAAAAAAAAAAGGTTGTTTAACCTTCACTCTTGTCATCTTCCAAAGCAAGAAATGGTTTCTCTTGGGATCAAGTATTTCTAGAATAGTAACCTAGCCTTAGCTCTCATTCATTGTTTTGTATTTTCGATGATGGCTAAGTGAAATTTTGAATATTGCTTGAAAGACCACAGAATTCACTCTGGTATTTCAAGACCCCTTAAATCAACTGCAGCACCTTTCAAATCTAAGGGTTGGAGTGGTAATTTTTACTCAGCAACAGTCAGATTTTAAATGAGACTGGCTTTTAAGAAAGACCTCATTTCACTTGCTCTTTGTATCCAAAGGCAGATGAGTCTGGAAGAAAAAAGATCTCAAACCTTAAAAATAAAATACTCCCAAAGCTAGTGTTCAATAGCATCCTGGAGATAATGAGAGGCTAAGTAGAACTGATAAGCTGGACTCAACTCCTACCAGTCTTGTTCCCTTTGTAGCTTTTAGGCATCTATTTCCCCGGGGAAAGGGAAGGCAAGACACTCAGAGCACTTAGTTTTATAATGCATAAAGAAGTCAGTGGAGAAGAACTATCAGAATTCTCTGGGTAAACCAGTTTGAATTAAAGATGTTGCTTTTGTCTCTATGCTTTAAAGAAGAGCCTCAGGACCTTGGGGATTACATCAAGAGCAATGAGTCATGTCTGAAAAGGGAAAGAAAGGGTGTCAAATTTCATGCTTATTCATAAGCCAAGGAATTGTTCCCTGCGTTTCAGTGGAGACAGAGGATCATGAGGAAGACCTGAGAATCAAGGATTTAAGTGTTGAAAGGTCCTGTTTGCTATAAAAGATTGATGGAATGGAGCCCTTCATATAAAAACCATTCCTGGTTCTTGTCTTTCTTTAATTTTTCTTATGAAGCAGTTGAAAATATAAAGAAAAAGTTCTAGTACTGATCAAACTACTTTGTCGCTTGCTATATATTTGACAGTCCATTAAAATCTTTAACCTTCTTTGGCACAGAGCCTTCGATGCTTGTAGAATGGAGAGTCTTTTTCTTTTGAGTGAACTGTTAGAATCTTTTGGATGGTAGTCAAACACTTCTGTAATTTCCTTCACCATTTTTAGCTTCTTCTGGCATCAGTGATTTCAAGTATGTCTCTGGAATGTCAGGAAGAGTCCAGACACTATTCTAAATGTTGTATTTTAATGCTGTTTGTTGTAGATAATTTAGGAAGCAGGACTTGGCATTACATTAGGTTATAGAAAGCCTTTTTTTTTTCATCTCCACATAAAATGTAAAATCTTAATAAAGTACTGAATGGAGCTTTTGATCAGTAGCCTATTTGTGAAAGTAGATTACAGAGGAATTTTATCTTTGTCCATAGGCAATAACAGATTTATTGGCATGGGAAAGGTGAGCAGCCTAATTTAAGGAAAACCAGAAGCTGGACTTTGAAATGACCAAACGGCCTAAACTGAGTGGAATTATTTTATTCTGAATATTAACATTTCAGTTCCCTTCATTTATATTTTTAAATAATATTGATGAGATTTCGCAAAGAAACTTTGGATAATTCCCACTTTGAACCATCTATACTGTGAAATTCCATCAGTGCTATCTGCTCTGAGTTTCACAAGCATGTGCATGAAGGCGGTTGTGCTAACACCAACTGGCATAGGAGATAAAGACCCAGCAAGGACAGGCCTCATATGATCATTGCCTACAGAATAAAATCATTCACAACCAATGATTCTTTAAGGTTCCAAGGGATTACTTATGCCTGCAATTACAGCATAGCTCTGGCTACTCTGACAATGAGTGGGTCTTGCTTGCCCTTCTCATCAGGAATCTCTGCAGAATCAAACAAAGGATGAATTCTTTCCTAAGAAGCTTACCACTAACTCAGGTTTCTACAAGTATTCCAGGAACAGGATTCTTTCTGGTTACCAAGGTTGTAAGTGTGATTTTGACTTTGGCCCAAAGACTTAAAAACTAAACCCCATATGTTGTCCTACTCATTCTGTGAGCCAGTAGCCAATATTCCTTTCCTCCCCTCCCCTCCCCTCATTGTATTCTGAGACAACTGATCTGAGGTTTTTTGTTTTTTTTTTTTTTATTGCTGGCTTACCTGAATTAATCTTTTCCTGAGATAATGTTATGCTAACAATGGATATTTAACAGAAAAAAAAATTCTTCCTGCTTATTGTTCTCTAACTCCTTGTCTACTAACTTTTAGCCTCATGATTTTTAAGAGATTCATTTCAATACCTTGGATCTCAGTTTTTCTGTGTGTAAGACAATGATGGTGTCTAGGTGACTACAAGAGTTGCTTTTGGCTCCTGTACTTCATCACCCAATCTGTTGCAGAGAAGACTGAAGCAATTCTATGACCTTTAGTGTGAAGAAAGAGCAGTAGGAGGGAGACATGTCAGGAATTTTATTTTTTCATCTCTCCCACTCTCAGAATTGCAGCAAACAGCTAAAGTCCATGCCTCGAAATTTTATTAGTTATGCCAATTATTTTTGGTTAAGCTTCGTGTAAAAGCTTATATATTTGAAATGGAAAGAAAAAACTCTGAGTTGCAATATCTTATTTTTACCTACTTTTACCAGTTTCATGGGATGGGCTGTGTTTTGTTTTATACTGGAAGAGAGAAATAGCATTACCGTGTATTGAAGGTATGGCAATTAGCTCGATGTCAGCAGTCAACAGTAGCACCCTTCCACTCAGCAACATGAAGTTTGTATGTTTTCTCTTAATTTTTTATAGCTGATAGGCTTAAACCTGAGACAGCCTCTTGTTGTGCCTACCCTTCAAAAAGTTCACAGTGTTCACACTCCAGCGATAAAATATTGGTAACGATTTACTTTGCATAGTTCCATCCCATGCACACAGTAAATGGAAAGAACTCTGCTGCCGTCTGACTTCTTTTCGATGGCCGAAGAGTTGGAGGGAATTGTTTGAGTAAGTGTCTCTGGGGCAGTTCTCTTGCTTTCCTGAAACGAAGAGCATATACAAAGACCATACCTCTGTGAACATTGGCTGGAGAGACCTGAAGATTGTTAAATCATAGGTCTGCCTCTAACAATAGAAGGAGCAGGCTGGACTCTAAAGAGAGCTGGTTGCTTCATTTCCTGAATTTTTGATGTCTAACAACAGAAATACTTTGTCTACTTCCTACTTTGTATAACTACTATAAAACTTTTCTTCTACCACAAAGTTAAAAATGATAAACTTAACTTGCTAGTTTTGTGTGGCCTTGCACTTGGGAAGCTGAGGCAGGAAGATCAGAAGCTTGAGACAGCCTGGGCTCTAGAGACAGTTCAAGGTATATAGTTAGGCTCAGGCTTGCAAAATCAACAAACTATGGTCTGGAAAGCCTAACCCAGCATACACAACTTCTACTACACACTTAGTTTGCTGTGAAGCATCTTTCTGCACAGCCTTTCCATTGGATGATTCAGACTAGAGATCTAATTATCTACTCAGGGAGATAAAGCAATATAGTTTTGTTTGGGGTTTGTGTGATAACTGAAGAGCTAGTTACTCAGGAAACAGTGTGGTAACTCCATAGGTTTGTAGAAATCGGAATGAAGAACAAAACTGCATAAACTACTAATTCATGAGGATAATTTTCGAGAACGTTGTTACGTAACATTCATAGGCTGAGTACTTGCTGAGAGTAGGAAGTGATCGTTTTATGCTGGATTCAAAGAAGAGGACTTTCTCTCACAGCAAACCTACCACCTAGCGCTAACCAACACCAGACAGCCCTGCCCACTAACAGTCCTGGCCGTCTGCGTGCTCTGCTCAGGACTTAGCTTCAATGTCTCCTCAGCTCATCCTTTTTGCTTTCTGCTATTTTCCCTGCTTCTCCAGTGCCTGGAACACCTGCTCCATTCCTATCAAACTGAAGAAAAACAGTCTCCTTTATCAGGTGCTTTTTGGTTTTTTGTTTTATTATTATTATTATTATTTTCTTAAGCACTTTTAAAAAAATATTTATTCATTATTATAAATAAGTACACTGTAGTTGTCTTCAGATGCACCAGAAGAGGGCATCAGATCTCATTATGGGTGGTTGTGAGCCACCAGGTGGTTGCTGGGATTTGAACTCAGGACCTTTGGAAGAGCAGTCAGTGCTCTTACCCACTGAGCCATCTCGCCAGTCCCTTTTAAGCACATTTTTAACATTTCTCCAAAACAGAAAGAACAAACATTGTCTTATAATGACATCTTTTTTTTTTTTTCAGTAGAGGCCAGTTTTTCTTTAATTTCCTAAAACTTTATTAACCATTTTTATTGGTTATTTTATTTATTTACATTTCAAATGTTGTCCCTCCTTTCTGGTTTCCCCTTCTAATCCTATAGCCCCTCCTCTGCTTCTATGAGGGTGCTCCCCACCCATACACCCACTACTGCCCTACCACCCTAGCATCCCCCTTTCCTGGGGAATCGAGCCTCCACAGGACCAAGTGCCTTTCCTCCCATTGTTGCCAGATAAGGCCATCCTCTGATACATATGCAGCTGGAGCCATGGGTCCCTTCATGTGTACTCTTTGGTTGGTGGTTTAGTCCCTGGGAGCTCTTGGGAGGAGGTCTGGTTGATTGATATTGTTGTTCTTCCTATGGGGTTGCAAACTCCTTGATTTTCTTCAGTCCTTCCCCTAACTCCTCCACTGGGGTCCCTGTGCTCAGTCTAATGGTTGGCTGCCAGTCTCTTCATCTGTACTGGTCAGGCTCTGGCAGAGCCTCTCATGGGACAGCTATACCAGGCTCCTGTCAGCAAGCTTTTCTTGGCATCAACAATAGTGTCTGGGTTTGGTATTTTTTAAAAAGAAGAAAATTCTATTGCTTGCTTTTAAGTTGTTTGCCCCCAATCTCACAGTCATGCAAGATTTTGTAGCTCACTTTAGGTTTTGACAGTTATGCCAGGAGAACATTCTCGATTGAAAGGTTCTTGAAAGATAGCAAAGATTCATTGTCATGTCTCTCTATTCTTCCTTAATGCTTTAAAGCCCCAGGGCCTGCTGATTCTGCTCTTATACTTCCATCTGCAGCTACCCTAGGACAAACCACTGTTGCTTTCCCAATAGAAAGTCTGTGAAAGCTTCTCAACCCATTGTTGGGAGAAAAAAAGAAAATCTCCCAAGTATTCCCAGAGGGTTGGACGTCAGTGCAGACAGCCTGCAAGTCGGTTGCCAGTAGATCAGCATGGTGAAAGTATATGCTCAGGAGTGTGGGCAAGCATCCAATGCCTGACTCCCTGAGCAGCCAGGGGTAAG
Source organism: Mus caroli (assembly GCF_978045245.1). NCBI lineage: Eukaryota > Metazoa > Chordata > Mammalia > Rodentia > Muridae > Mus > Mus caroli. The sequence continues at coordinate 100,715,635 of NW_028227257.1, read as the reverse complement.
GACTTACATAACAGAAGGAATTTGGGGACTCGAATGAAGAAGGTTCTAATGAGGCTTGTTTATACAATTTCTTGGAATGTCCCCAGTCAAAGCCAGTTGCCTCCCTGACAGGAGACTTCCTGGCAATTTGTGGCAGCTGACTCTCATAAAGTTCTGTTTTGGTCAGATAAGGGAAGTTTAGATAAGCCTTCTATGTCCATTGTAGCTGTTTTTGCTTTGAAATCTTTATACTGTTTTATAGGGCTATTGGTCTCTAGATTCTCTCCCTAGATCAAGTCTCAGCCTTTATAAATCTGTCTCACTTCACAACTACGGAGGTAACTCCAAAGCAGCTGATCATGGTGCTGCCCTTTTAAAAACACTTCAGTGGCTTCTCTCTGCCAAGGATTAGGATTTATAATCCTAGATTTACTGCTTGCATACTAAAGCATAAAGAGCCAGAGAGTAAAACTGCATAACTACCTGTAGCCTGGGTGGCAAATGTTGATTCACATGGAGGAGCAAGGGGTGAATGAGGCAGGTAAATTATGACCACCAAAAGGTAGCCTGTGGGGCCATTCCACATTTGTATCCATTTCTCAGGTTTTACTTCTAAAAGTCTAAAAGTCACTGCATTGGGCCGTATGCCAAGCACTGAATCTTTTTTCTCTTCCCTTAAATTTTAATTAACATTTCATTCCTTCAGGGCCTCGGTGAAATGCCTGGCTAAGTTCATAAGCTTATTCATATGAATGTTAAGAAGTTAATGTCCTGTGCATTTCCATGTACAGGGTTGCTATTTTGGCTAAGGCCCTTCATGACTGATTTCACAGGATAGCCCGTGACGTGCAATGACTCCCAGACTCTAAAGCAACAGGGAAATGAGAATGTGAGCAGTGAGCTATTGTTCTGGTTCTGAATCATAGAGATCTTAGAGGGAAGAAGAATTCTATTGCCTCTATACAACTGGGACCCCGCCAGAGGCAGCATGCTTGCCTCTATAACCCTATTATGTGGAACAGAAGAAATATTTTTGGCACCTAACTGTGATTTATTTTTTTAAAGCCCATATAAAAATATAATTTACATGTCAAAGACTATATCAACTAAAAGTATCCATTGCAGTACGGTCTTAAAAACAAACTTCCACTCTTTTGCAATTGTGTACTATCTAATTTCTTGCTCCATGGATTTCCCCGTTCTGTGTTCTTCATACAAATGGAATTAAGATTTTTTACCTTCCCTAGCGGTTTCAAAGACCACTGAGCCTCCCTCACTCTTCTGCCTCTGCCTTCCAGCACTAAGATTAGGGTGACTGCTGCCATACCAGGCTTTTTACGTGAGTTCTGGGGATCAAAACTTAGATCTTCCTGCTTCACCAGCAAGAGCTTCACCAACTGAGCCATCTCTTTCCCCTTGAACTTTTGCGTGTTTATAAGCGTATAATTTCTGAAGGCACAACTTTGGTCCCACATATCAACATATTTTTATCAAAGGTATACCTTTTTCCCCCCAGACCATAATCTGTAGACCATGCTGTGGTTCAGAATTTACACCAGGGGGTTCATGGCTTGAATAATTAAGGATGACCAGGCTCCCATGACTTATGGTAACCATATTTTGACATGTGGAATGGAGTGAACACTGCCACTGGGATGATTTCATTTCAGAGAACTATACGCTGAGGAATCCAGATGGCTTATGAACATGTACTTTGAACATCACCAGTTATGACACATTGGGTGTGTACAGTGTGGTCAGCTCATCATTTATGCCATATACGGCTCTGGCAATTTAATGACTCACTATGGTTAACATCAGAAAATCAGATGTTGTTGCCTGTGTACTATGATGCTACTAAATGCTAACATTTAAGAATATCTGCTTACTTTGAAGATACAGGCCATTTTACACTTTGCTTTTGTTTGTTTGTTGTTGTTGTTGTTCTGTTTTGGTTTTTTTTGTAAATAGCCTTACTTTTCTGAAGTAGTATCTGGAAAACCTATGCCCAGTTTCTTTCATGTTTGTAGTCTCTCGTTCAGACTGCTCTGGTAGTTGTCTAGTTATGTGTGAAAGCAATATGATAGAATACCTTCCCTATTTAGAACAAGGAGACTCCAGAATGCCTCAAGTGTTCATAGTTATCAGGTATTCCCTAGGTTCACAGACACTTGCTCTCTGTACTGGGGTAAACAAGGCAGGCATCCATTAGCTTAACCAGCTCCAAGTGGGGCTGATGGCAAAGAAATGTGCAACGGAGCCGTGTACATAGTCCAACAGTTTAAATGACTTGAAGCTGAAGCTGGAGGATGACGGGTTTGAGGGAAACCTGGCCCTCATGGTAAGAGCCTCTCTACAAAGCAAAGACCATTAAGGTACTGTGGTGGTTATGGAACACTCTCTTGCCCTTCATCACACCCTTCATCCACTTGACTCACCAATGGACGAGAGTCCCTCTTCCTGTCTTAGACTAGCACTAAGACTGTTTTCTTAGCCAGTTGTAGCTGTGCACATTTGGAATCCGATGCAGGAGGGCTACAAGTTTGAGGCCAGTCTGTTTGTACATCATAGCAAAATTCCCTCTGAATTAAAGTGAAAATAGGCTAAAGGTTATTGTTTGTTGCTAACATGCTCGCAGGGCAGGTGTGAGACCCCGAGGTTAACCTGCAGCACCACAGAAAACAAACAAAGCACCCACTATTTTCTGTTGCTTAATATTTATTATACCATATTTTCCACATGGCATTGTAAGTGTGTCCCTTGGTTGCCTGTAGCTAATTCTCCATAAATGGGCACAGAAGTGTTATGAGTATGGCTTGAAACAGTTTCTCATGAATACTGTAATGATTAGGGGGGTTCAACTTTGTTTCTGTTTGGGGGTTTTCCATTTTGTGTGTTTAGAAAAAGTTTTAACGTAAGTTTTGTGTGGATTAAGAAAATGAAAAGATGAGCGGGAAGAAAAGAAGATGTGTTATTCCTACCTGAGTTTTTTTTTTTCCTTCAGTTTTGCCTACCCTGTGATAAGGTATAGAATTTACTTAAAATCAAACCTAGACAACATTGTTTCGAGTCCTAATGGCCCTTTCCTTTAAATGTTGCTGAACTGCCAGTGTCAAAAGGGAGTTACCAGCGTAAGTGGTGCCAAGTAGGGAAGGTGGGGCTGCATGGGAATGAGGTTTTGATTAATCAGGTTGTACAATATTAAGCTGAGACATGTTGGGAAAGCAATTCAAAATAACGTGTACACCATATGAAATCACAGGCTAGTGTACACTTTAACAATCTGAGATCACTTGCTATCCTCTTGGATGTTTATACAGAAATAATGTTAGAGAACATGAGATCTCTGTGTGGTATATATAGGTTTTCATCTAATATTTATGAGCCAAGAAAGAGAGTACAAATCGAGGCCCACATACAATATATGGAATTGTTAATCATGATAAATATCACTTCTACCTCAAAAATGTAGCTCAGAAAATCTTCCAACTTAAGGGTTTTTGGTACATTTGTAGCTCTGTGCTTAAAAAATAGCGCTGCTCAGAGTGCTTGCTTCCAGACCTACAACCTTTCCCCTGCTTCCATGCTGCCCTGTGGCCTTCCTCAAAAGCAAGAGGTCTCAAGCCAGGCGCGATGGCGCACACCTTTAATCCCAGCCCTTGGGAGGCAGAGGCAGGCGGATTTCTGAGTTTGAGGCCAGCACAATCTACAGAGTGAGTTCCTGGACAGCCAGGGCTATACAGAGAAACCCTGTCTCGGAAAAAAAAAAAAAAAAGCAAAAAGCAAGAGGTCTCAAAGTGGCCACTCCTGGTCACATGTCCAGGGTCAACTAAGACTTCCTGCAACTGTTACCAGGTGGGCATCCGGCAGGGTTTGTAGTGCTTCACACACACTGAAAAATCCACACCTCAGACTGACCTAGGAAAGAAGCTGAGGTAGGCTCAGGAATGTTTGACAGGAAACTGTGAGACTTCAGGTAACCCCAGAAAGTAAAGAAGAGTATGTGAGGAGTGCTACTCAATATTCTGTTGAACTGATCACAGAGTCTTTGAGTTTGATCAAACAGAAGGCAGAAAGGTTTGCTCAAGCATGAAGACTAAAAACACATTTGCCTGAGTTATAGGGGTAGGTGTTTGCATATTCAAGTATACACAGATATACACACATGTCTGAACTATGCCAAATTCTATTGCATACACACACATATGTACATATAAATATATACACACATATAAATATATACACACATATATAATATATACATATGCACAGATATTATATATACACACATGTATCTATATCTATATCTATATCTATATCTATATCTATATCTATATCTATATCTATATCTATATCTATATCTATATATAAAATATCACACATTGTATTACCTAATGGGGATGGAAGAGTGGAAGAGTGAATGATTCCAGAATGCAAAATGTACATATTTGGGGTTACTCATCACAACATTTAGATGATCATGGATAACTAAACAATTGAAACAAAATAATGTAATACTGTCAAATAATGAGACAATAACCCTCTGAGAGTCCTGGAAAGCTAAGTTTTCCTTATACATGCATTGAAAGAACAGGTCCATGTCACACCACCCTGTGCCACACTGTGCAGAAGAGGACCACTATCCTTGGCTGAGCAGAGGCCAGTAAGAGGCTAACCTGAAGATGCCCACTTCAGCTGAGTCTCTTCTCTTTTGGTTGCCTCACTTCTGCAGGCTGTGAATGTCCTTGGTCTTCTTGCAAGCATTTTTGGAAGAGATTTTCTTCGTCCTCATAACACTTCAATCAGGTAAGCTACAGCAATAAGAACTGTTTTGTTTTGGTGGTGGTGGTGATGGTAGTGGTGGGGGTGGTTTTGTTGTTTTTGAGACAAAGTTACACTGTGTAGCCCTTGCTGGCCTGGAACATACTCTACAGAGCAGGTTAGCTTCCACGTCATGGTGATCCTCCTGCACATGGTGATCCAAGGGCCGAAATTACAAATGTGAAGCACAATATCTCACTGGTGCTTCAGTTTTAGTCACATGGCCAAAATCCATTAAGGTTGTAATTATTTACTTTTGTAGCCAAACAACATTGAAAAAAATAATCAGAAAATTTGAAGAACGAATAAGAAGCTATTTTTTACTTATGAGCACAAAAGTTTTGAGATAATATTTCAGCTAGTGTCTGTATTTTGGGAGCAGAGAACTGAAAACCTAGATTATAAGTCGTAGGAAAACCTATTAAGCATATTAAGGACAGTAAAGTAATTCCTAGTAAAATGAATCATCAAATGTTTGAGCAGACATTACGTTTACAGCCACATTTAATACTGTGTTTAGTACCTTAAGAAACTTTTAGATAATGAATTTAATATGTTGTGATATGATTTTCCAGAATTTATGAGATGTATTTTACTATTTTCAGTGTTTAATATCCTTGATTATGACCACTAGGACTATTTTTGGGTTTATTATCCAAGCAGTTTTCAACTGTTTTATCACTCTGAATCCGTCTCCAGGTGACACAGCTTATGGAGTAGAATCATCATTTATCATGTCAGTATTCTCATTGCCTCAGAAGACATTTTTATCCAACATGATATTCTTATTAATTATTTGGGAATTTCAGGTAATGCACCCCAATCACACTCTCTTCCCCAGTTCTCCCAGGTCTACCCCCCCCCCACTATTGTATGACCTTCTCCCAGAGCCTGGTAAGACTTTCATATCTCACACATTTGAATCTCATTAGCTTAGTCCTCAGTGAGTTCTTTTTGAAGCTAATTGAAGCTAATTGCTGGTTTGTTAAGAGGTTCCTAAGTTGTGCTCTAAACTGGCGAAGTCCTGGGCTCTTGGTCGGTGTCCCTGGTTCCTCTGATTCAGTGACAGGTAGAACTTCTTTCTGTGTTCAAGGGCCTGCTGCCCTGGAGGAGACAAATGAAGTCATCCCTTTTCTGTTCCTTTTGTCCTGGAGGTTCCTTTTCAATTCAGCCTTCCTGGACCCTGGGCTCTGCCTGTGCAGTCCTTGCCAGCTAGCACTTGCCTTGCCTGACTTCCCTGGGCTCCCACCTAAATAACAACTCTGTCCCTCCCAGCCCCCTCTCTGCCTCAGTGAGATTCTCTAAGCTGGTATCTGTCAGAGCCTACCTACCTAGTTAGGTGCATATGTGTGGCTTTGTCCTGTGACCTCCTTATCAGTTAAAAAAAGGAAGGCTGAAAACCTTAGAAATTCTTCCACAAACTAACAAATAAACTGGCCTCAGTTTAACTTCTGTTATCTATTATTGCATTCTGTTATCTATTATTTTCATGTGAGCGTTTCCTCTGTTCTGCTCTAGTTTAGTAGATTTCAAGCCTATGCATCAGAATGAGTAACTATTCCTTTTACCTCCAGTCATCCACACTGAAAACGGACATCTATGTGTATGTGATAGGTCATTTGGGGTTGTTTTCTTAGGGTGTTCATAAACGTTAGTTTGTGCTGAAGTTTTTTTAAATGGAGTTATATAAAATATTTCAATTACAAATATTGGTCAAAGCAGACAGATATTGTGCTCAATATACACCATTAGCAGAGAACAATATCTCAGAGAATGGTATAGTCACTGTCATGGTTTAGAAATAACAATGCTAAAAAGTCGACTAGTATCACCATCACCAATAAGCAGATTATTTCTTTTCATTGCCGAGGATGGGTAGGGAAGGAGGGGGAGACAGTGTAGTAACTTAGCCTTGCCTGACCAGAGTGAGTGCTAATGTTTCATTATAATGTTTTCCTAAACTGCTTCACTGTGAATTTATGTGCTTAAATTATTGTGGGAATCTTATCATTCATCACACCATTTCAAAACACCCATGGGAAAGACAGTCATTATGTTTTCTGGTTTCTGACCTGAGAAACTGAACAACAGGTAGATAGGATCTGGGAAGTTGTTCAGGTGAACTAATTTGCTTAACAACTGATATTACATACATGATTAAAATTGTTCTTACGAGGTTCTGCTTACATAGCTAACTAAGTGGTTCTGGAATTTTAACTTGAGAATGTCTCAGATGACAAGGCATATACAGGCTATGGCTAGGTTAGTCTATATAGGAAAAAGTATGAATTTTTAGAATATCTTGAGGATTGAACTGCTGTTATCCTGGACTTTTCTAAATTTACTGGGAGACAGAACAGCACATACAATCTTCACTGGAGTAGCAATGAGTGTTCCACTTTTCTTCTGGCTGTAGGTTTGCCAGTAACTAGTCTGGTGAGCATGAGCAGGTCCTTTGACCTCCTTTAGGCTTAGATTTTTTTTTCTTTGCAAATAAGGGGTTGGGCTCTGATTTCTAAGGTCATTTAGAACTATGAAACCATGTGACTTCTCTTAGAGTTTCTTTCAAAATCCACATTACATATTTATTTATGTCTCACCCTATCTTAAAGGTATTACTGGACCATATCCAATCGCAGCTTGGGCAAACAATGCAGCCACTGAGAGGAGACTACTTGCGTCATATTATTTTATTTTTTTTTCACATTCAAACAATACCTGGCAAATAAATAAAGGTTTCTGAAATTGTGATTGGCACAGGGATGCATGATCTGCTGCACTGAGCGTGTAGGCAAAGCACATACATATTCAGAGGTCAGAATGAAGCGAGAGCAGATCACATTTGCCCGTGTTTGTGAGAAGCCTGCATTAGGAACTGTGGACATAGCACAAGTGCTCAAAGCTCCACGATTTCAGCCTGCCTTGCTCTTCAGCCTTTCCCATCACGTGCTCACTTCTCAGCAACATTCCCTCACTCTCCCTTCGATCTTTCTGTGGCTCCACCTGTGCTCTCCCATTTGGGTAGCATTCTTTTTTTCTCCAAATTTTAAATGCATAACAGATTTATGTACATTCGCATTTCTGTGTTGGGATAGAGAATAGACTACAATAGGACACTTTTAGGTATAACAGACTGTCTATAAAAAGATTTTCAATGATTTTATTTTATTTTTTTCAGAGAACTTAGAAGGGGGCTCCCTAAAACTCACTAGCCTCACTGAAAGCATTTTCAATTTTGTTTTAGTTAAGCCCAAGGCAAAAACTCTACTGCTGAGCTACATCCCCAGGCCCACTGAGGGATATTTTAATATGACATATCTAGAAAAAATGATGTGTTTCAGTTCTTGCTAGAAATTTTGAAAGTCTTCTCAATTTTGTAGACGACTCTATTTGATATTGTATTTTAGGAATATAATGACTAATTTTGTGATTAAGAAGTTACTTAAGGAAAAAAGAATGTAAGAATAAAATTTGGGGTTTGACTCTAGAAATCAGTTTGGTGGTTCCTCAGAAAATTGGACATAGTACTACCTGAGGACCCAGCTATATCACTCCTGGGCATATACCCAGAAGATGCTCCAACATGTAATAACGACACATGCTCCACTATGTTCATAGCAACCTTATTTATAATAGCCAGGAGTTGGAAAGAACTCAGATGTCCCTCAACAGAGGAATGGACACAGAAAATGTGCTACATTTACACAATGGAGTACTACTCAGCTACTAAAAATGAATTCATAAAATTCTTAGGCAAATGGATAGAACTAGAAAATATCGTCCTGAGTGAGGTAACCCAATCGCAAAAGAACACACATGGTATCCACTCACTGATGAGTGGATATTAGCCCAGAAGCTCAGAATACCCAAGATACAATTCACAGACCACATGAAACTCAAAAAGAAGGAAGACCAAAGTGTGGGTGCTTCGGTCCTTCTTAGAAGGAGAACAAAATACTCACAGGAGCAAATATGGAGATAAAGTATAGAGCAGAGACTGAAGGAAAGGTCACTCAGAGACTGCCCCACCTGGGGATTCATCCCATATACAGTTACAAAACCCAGACACTATTGTGGATGACAAGAAGTGCATGCTGACAGGAGCCTGATATGGTTGTCTCCTGAGAGGCTCTGCCAGAGCCTTACCAATACAGAGGTGGATGCTGCAGCCAACCATTGGACTGAGAGCGGGGTCCCCAATAGAGGAGTTACAGAAAGGACCGAAGGAGTTGAAGGGGATTGCAACCCCACAGGAAGAACAACAATATCAACTAACCAGTCCCCCAAGAGCTCTCAGGGACTAAGCCATCAACAATGGCTCCAGCTGCAGAGGATAGCCTTGTCATGCATCAATGGGAGGAGAGGTCCTTGATCCTATGAAGGCTCAATTGATGCCCCAGTGTAGGGGAACTAAGGGCGGGGAGGTGGGAGTGGGTGGTTGAGGGAGCACCTTTATAGAAGCAGGGGGAGGGAGGATGGGATAGAGGGCTTCTGAGGGGGGACTGGGAAAGGGAATAACATTTGAAATGTAATTAAAGAAAATATCCAATAAAAAAAGGAAAGAAAACCTAACAAAACACAAACCCAAAAAAACAAACAAAAGATTTGGGGTTCGCAGGACTTATGCGTGGTCCAGAACCAAGTGGATTCATGATGAAATAATATGGCTTCATGAACTGTGCAGCTTTGAGCAAGTTACTGCATGTTTTTAATTATTAGTACACTATAAAGTACTCACTAACCTCACTACTGCATTAGGCTGTACTAAGCAATAGGGTAACGCATGCCGGAACTTAGAAAAAGCACCAAGTATATATTTGAGTGCTTATTATCAACCCCACACAAAAGGCAATGTGAGCTCATTTCACAGGCAATGGAATGAAGCCTGAGATTCTGGGACCGACTCAAACTAACTTGGCAACAAGCTATAGACTCTGCAACTTCAAACGCTTTTCTCCACATCCATGCTGACTCACTGCCTTCATACTATCAAACTGTGATAATGGATGAGTAAGTCACAGCCCCTAAAGACAACATATTGAAGAGGAAGTAAAAAGAGAACAGACTTTTTCTTTTTTCACATGAGCTTTTGGTGTACTGTTCACAGGACTCTAACCCAGGGCTGGGGGCTGGCTTCCATGGACATTTCTAACTAACCCTGGTCTTGAAGTGTGAACTGGAATTCGATCCTGGGCTTGGGTGGGACAGATGCCATGAGCAGAGCATCCAGGGGGAAAGGGATGGAGAGCTTGTTCTGCATGTGAATGTGCAGAAGCTGTGAGAGGATGGGGGACACTGGTACTGCGCAGGTCAGCTTGACTGGAACATGGAGTCATGGAGTCTTGGAGTCTCCGGTGAGGTGAAGTTTGGTTATAAAAGGCACAGTCTGAATGTAGTTCCTTAATCAAGGACACTACCGGAAAGTGTACACAATAATGTATATTCTGGGGTCAGGCATCTGCACCTCAGGTGTGCAGGCTGGTGTTTATGGACACTGAGGCATGACTTAAAGTCCTCTTATGTATTTTTAATCTGTATGTGTCTGACCTCAGTCTTGCCGAGGTCAGACGTGCCTATAGATAATGTGTATTCTGTAGGAAAATAACCTGATTAACAATTGAGAGAAATGCTTTTCTCACTTCCAGGAATTCTTTCCCCAGGAAACTTATCTACATTAAGATCATATGCTCAATTGTCTTTGTTTCTAATGGGAAACAATCTTCATGACTTCTTGTGTAAAACTATTGTTTTGAGTGTTTGATTTAGCCATTCTTGTGGCAGGAGATCATTTACAAACTAAGATTCCCAAGCTTCAGAGAAATACCAAGTTAAAAATCACTGTAAACTCTACTTTTCAAGATAGAGTACCTGAAGACTGATTGCCAACAATAGGCTTCCAGAATCAGGGCAAATTTACCATTTAAAACTCATTGAGATAATTACAATGAAATGATTTGAATGGTTGATAAAATTTCAGCAAAATATCTTATCAATTTTGAAAAACATCTTGAAAGAAGAAATGATATTTCACTAATTCCTCCATGTGTAGCTTATACACAAGTTACTTGTATATATCAGTATTTTGAACAATACAAGCATTAATCTCAGAGTCAGAAATTCTGTTATGTGGTATTTAACTCAAATATATGAAGAAAGTATATACCAAATGCCAGGCACTGTTCTAAACATTAGGGATGCCAGAAGATTTAGTTGGGCCCACAAAAATCCCTCTCTTTATGTAGATAAAAACAAAATTTTTTCATAATGAATTATGATAGGTACTAAAATACAGGCATGAATTACATACATAGTAGAGTTGATACTGAAGATAGGACACCTTCCAGCCTGGACTAACACAAGCTAATTAGGTAACTCAGCATAATTATTTTTCTCCAGTAACTAGAAGAAGAAGGGAGGACCGAAACTCTATATAGGTCAGAGAAACATCTGATTAGTGCTAACTTGTCTAATGTTTTATCTTAATTCCAATGAATGATAACATTATTGGGACTGCCAGCTCCCCTGTCTTTTAAAAACACCCAACTTCCATAAGTATTTTAAAACTAAACTGTACACTACACACCCACTTAACTGGGAGTTTTAGGTTATGGAATAATTCATAAAAGACTGTAAAAGTCAAATCAGTAGCATGGTATTTTTGAATACCATATTTTTGAATACTTTATACAGACATCATAATTGATAGACACTAAGATTTGTTTTAGATTCTAAACACGTTTCTCCAAAACTGTAAAGTATATCTTGTTGTCTTTGAAGCAAGATATTTCATTGTGAACCTTTGATCTATTTTCCCTGCAATCTGAATTCCCAAGTTTATTATGAATAGAAGAAGAAGAAGAAGAAGAAGAAGAAGAAGAAGAAGAAGAAGAAGAAGAAGAAGAAGAAGAAGAAGAAGAAGAAGAAGAAGAAGAAGGGTGCATTTCAGTCTGGACAATCTGTACATTAGATACATGAAGGGATGTCATTTGGATAATCAGGCCTTTTATTCAGCCAGTTGACACTGGGGATTCCATACCTGGCAAGCCCTTTCCTGTGTACACTGTTGCTCACTGCCCTTGCCTCTTCCAAAGAAGTTTCTTTCCTAATTAATTTCTTTTAAAAGTATCTTTGGTCCTAATAATTATATGGCAGCAACACTGACTTTGTAATAAATCCATGAGCTTATTAGATATGAAACTTCTCTCTCACTTTAATACCTTTCTATTTTAAGTTGTAGAAGGAAAACAACAAAACAAACCAATCGGTAGCCTTCCATGTTTCTACATAGCCTTGAAAATGTAAGGAATCCTCAGTCGGCTCCTGCTGCTTGTTTCCTTGTTTTTCTCTCACCTACAGACTTTTCTTGTTCAAAATCACTCTTTTCATTGCTTTAAAACAACAACAACAACAACAACCCAGAAATTTGAAATCTTATTGATTCTCATTCTATTAAATCAATCAATCAATCAATCAATCAATCAATCAATCCAAGGGAGAGGGGAGGAAAATGTAATAGGAATCTCTCACTGCTCTTCAGTGCTCTTTGATTTGTTTCAGATCTCAGCTGCTTTGTGGTGTCTCAAAAATGTGATTGATGTTAAAGTGGTTGGATGACCACTGAGAGGAAAAACTTTATACCAGTTGTTCTCAACCTTCCTGATGCTGTGGCCTTTAACACAGTTGCTCATGTTGCCGTGACCCCCCCCCCAACCATAACATTATTTCATAACTGTAAATTTATGAAGCTACTTCATAACTGTAAATTTTCTACTGCTATAAATCATAATGTAAATATGGGTGTTTCCTGACGGTGTTAGGGAACTCTTGTGAGAAGAGTCATTCAATCCCCAAGGGGACATGTCCCACAGGTTGAGAAACACTGCTTTATCGTTTGAAGCTCTTCAGTGTGGTCCTCATTTGTCTAGAGCTTCAAAGGGTCTAAATGATCATGTTGTGCAAAATACAACACAGCTATTCTCAGAATGAACGAGAGTGTACATGGATATTATAATCTGTATTTAACATTTTTTTCTACTTAGCATTTTACTAATAAGGTATGGTAAAAACACATTTTTACAAAGATGATTAAAGTGTATCTAATATTTGTTTGCTAAGCTTAATTCACTAGAAATAATTAATTTACAACGAATATTTATAAATTTATAGGTAAACATATAACCATGCAAGTTTACACATACACGCACACACAAACACACACACACACACACACACACAGGTATGTGTGTGAGTGAGATAGAGAATGGTTTCTCTATTAGAATTTTCATGTTATAAATCTGTTTCTTATAAATGAAAAATTTTGGTGCAAAGATTAGATGTATCACAATTGTTTTGACGAAGCTCAATTGACAGCCACGTCACTTTTTCTATTGGTAGCTGAGTCAAGTTGATCTGATGGGAAAACCAGAAATTCTAAAAAATAAATTTATAGATGTTGGCAGCTACATTAAAGTTCTCTGAGGTTAAAAGCAGTGGCAGTTTATTTAACAGGTGGCCTGAGTCAAGTGAACTTACTGTTTTGATATTTTGCCTGACATTTTTTTCCCCATCTACAAATGAACCAGTGCAAGGTGGGAAATGACTTTTAAATATGACCAGAGTAAAATGTCCCAATTTCAAGAGCATATTTTGTTGCCCGATGGCATAGTATTTTTAGTGGTATTTCTCTGACACCAGTGCTTATTTCCTCACACGTTCTGTTAAGTCCTGTGAGGAGTTGCCAGTGCAGAAATCTGAGTAATCTTTATACCATGTTCCACTGAAGGTCTAACCATGGAGGGTTAGAATTGGTGACTGTTGAACAAAAATCTGGCCTACTTAAAATAAAAAATAGAAACCCAAAATAGAATTCTAAACAGTGAAATTTACTGTTAAGAATAATCACAAACCAGAAACAAGATAAATCATTACTATTCAAATTGACAATCAATTCTGAATGCTACTTTGTATCTGATGTCACACACACACACAGTTTTAAGAATTATCTAAATGTGGTGGACATATACAATAAGAAAGTGCATGTGTGTGCATGTGAGTGTGGGTGCTCACAGAGACCAGCCTTTCCTCCATCCCTTTTCTTTTCTTAAGCATATGTGTCTTACTTGTGGGTAGGTATGGTCTTGCCTGTGCTATAATTCTCTTTTCACAAAGCAAATGCAAAAAACTTGTCTAGGCTGAAAAAATCTGGATGAATACTATGATATGTTTATTGGTGGGGGCTCTATACAGGAAGGCTGGCAAAGGTATGTCTGAGAGTACTGGTATTCTAGTGAATGCCTCCTACAACTAGTACCTTCTTTCTTAAATGTGCATACCTGAAAAGACAGTTTACTTTCATTTAAGCAAGACAGTGTCCAGGAGAAGCATAACAAGTTAGAGAGTGCTATCTTCAAGGAGTGCTACTAGGCACAAGGACAGATGCTGTGGACTTTGTAGTGTTCTCCTTCCATCTCCATCCTGTGGAAATCTTTAGCAAAGAGACTTCACTTGCTCTAGTATTGCGAAGATGCCCTCAGTGTGGTCATATGGGGAGAATACAGGCCTCTTATGGAAGAGACGTGGTTTTGGAGCAGGGCATTAGCATACACACATATTGATTGGCATGTGCATACTTGGCCACAAATGCATACGTTGAATTGAAAGGATTCCTGTTTGCCAGGGTGAGCTACTCCCTATTGATCCTGGGAGCTCAGTTAAGAAACTTTATTCTCTTCTTGAACCTCTCTGGCCACAGCCATGGTACTGAAGCATAGTGACTACAGCTATGGTACCAAAAGATCTTCAGAGAATTACCTGATAAGACTTGAAGCTACTTCATTCTTAGTGATACTGCCAGGCACAGTTGTATATTTACATGGATACAGGACTATGATTTAACTTTTAGTCATAATTCAGAAATATTCAGAAGGCACAGAATTACTGCTTCCATGATGGCTGGTGTTACAAATGCATAGCTCCATTAATTCTCAAAACAAATGACTGCTGTTAAAATGGGCCCTTTACATAAAGAATCTTCATGCCAGATAAAACCTGCTGTATACCAGAATTTTAGGTGGTTTAACAAATAAAATATCCTCTTCACCTTAGCATATATTATACTATGTACTCATTTGTTTCTGAAGAATAATCTTTTTTTTTTTGTGACCTACAAATCTTGCTAGATCCTAGGTCTCTTTTTTTTTAAAAGATTTATTTATTTATTATATGTAAGTACACTGTAGCTGTCTTCAGACACTCCAGAAGAGGACGTCATATCTTGTTACAGATGGTTGTGAGCCACCATGTGGTTGCTGGGATTTGAACTCTGGACCTTCGAAAGAGCAGTCAGGTGCTCTTACCCACTGAGCCATCTCACCAGCCCAAATAATCTTTTTAAACTAGGAACCTAGAGAAAATCCAAACCAGTTAAACTGTGCCAATGAAGACACTGATGTATAACAAACGGCACACAATGATCCTTGTGATATGCTACACAAAGGTATAAAGTTAGGAATTCTTTTTTTTTTTTTTTTTTTTTTTTTTTTTGGTTTTTGGTTTTTGGTTTTTCAAGACAGGGTTTCTCTGTCAGTCCTGGCTGTCCTGGAATACATGCATTTCATGTTTAAGAACTTTTGAACATGTTAATTAAAATGTCTAAGTTGTTGCTTGGTCTGAACAATACATATTATCCACATGCTGGGAGTGAGAGTTACTATTAGTTAGGATGCATTTGACAGGTAGTGAAAGAAAATACAGAAATAGATCTGACTTACTAGTTAGGAGACTTTACCAATATCAGAATATTTTGAATTGAGGTATTCTGCAGAGTTGACTGGGGCAGCAGCTTAGGCAGTTCTTCATTGAGGTGGGGGTCTTTGAAAATGCCCATTTTGTCAACCTTAACACCCAGCCTTACAGAATTAAATATACAACATCTGGTGGAATTTGAATTTCAACTAAAAAAGGCATAATTTTTGACTATATGCTATGCAATTCTGCTGTCAGAAGTTCTAGTTTAGCTGACTGCTACACATTTCTGTTTCTCAAACCCAAGGAACTTCTCAGCAGAGAGTCTTCTGAGCTTGCTTCCTTTGTGGTCACAAGATAGCTGCTTTGTCTCTTAATGTCATATTTCATGCCAATGCACAGAGGTATAAAAATGATTCAGTTGCTAAGAAGGAGAAGTGGTGGCTTAGTTAGTAACCAACAATTAATGTTACCGAGACAAGTCTGGATATTTGTTGACTAATGCCGTTTCCTCAAGAATATGGACTTTGTTCTGTAACAGGATATAACTGACCTTGTTTTCTGATTCAGGGACAGAATGTTGATCAACTGTCATACTTATGCAGAACCCTCTGTCCTTTTGTTATCTGTAAATGTTAATATTCCCTTTGGAGACCCTTCATCTTGTATGAGCTGGGAACTGTCCTCAGGCCCAACCTATGTACTTGGAACAATTAAAACAGTTTCTGTTGAGCGTGTGGAACTAAGGACCCCAGCTCATTTGTTCTTTCCTTTCTCCCCAGCATTGCCAGGACACAGCATTAGTCAGTTCCCCATGCTTACGCTTGCTTGGTAGTTGTTTCCTCCTGCCTCGGGCTGTTTCCTATGTTTCTTTCCTCCTTCTACTCCCAGACTTTCAAAAGCTGTCCACACCTTCAGAGCCTTATTTGTGCTTAAAGCACTAATAGTTTTAAATGGGCTTGATAGACTAATCCTTGTTAATATTTACTTTACTAATGTGTTGGACCTCCGAGGTAATTTAATGCTTTAGTCATTTCAAAAGTTCAGCCTCTCAAAAGCTTTTCAGGAATGCTGCCAGTGCAGGCACCTTCATGGCATAGAACCTTCAGCTTTCCTACCACACTCCCAGGGGCAGGTAGCTACAAGAAGGGCTGGACTGGACTTTGCTCACTGCTAACCTGGTCTTGTGACTTCCTCTGTCTTTCGTTCCTCATAGCCTCACACTGCAGTACATTGGGCTCTGCAGGCCTTTCCTCCACCCTGCTTCCTGTCTCATCCTGCATGATTCATACATGACTTCAGTATTTTATAAGGGTGCCCCACCCAACACCCTAGACTTACAATTGCTTGACCTTCTGAGGTGCATAAGCCTTTTCCTTTGGACTTAAGTGTCAGCCACCAGTGACATGCCCCACTGCTACCTAGTCATCCCCAGCAAGTCCTCACCTCCTGTAACTACAACACAGGGTCAACATCTGAACCTCGGTGCCTATTCCTCCAACTGGAACTCTTCCCCACTGCTATCAGACAAGTCCATTGGCTTCACAGGAATCTAAAACCTCAAAAAAACATCACACAATATCATCACTCTGAGACCCTCAACTAGCCTTCTTCCTCCCTTCATGACTTTCCTCTTCTATCTCAATAGTTTACCTGAAAAATTAAATCCTGAACACTTCCCATTTTGACAGTCTCCATCACACCCTATCTCACTGTGTCTCCATCATACCCAAGCTCAATGTCTCTTCATCATACCCAATCTCAGTGTGTCTCCATCATACCCAAGCTCAATGTTCAAATGCCTATCTTAATGAACTTAAATTTTGCTCTTGAAGTTCAACACCTGTATGTCTGAAACATACCAAATACAGCTATATCATTCTGAAGAGGGCCTCTCAGATACTCTGCAATGCGGAAGTATCACTAGATATGTTAACAAGTTTGGGGCTTAGCTGCTTTTGGCCCCCGTTGTAGCTGGGAGCCCTTGAGAAAATAATATGTCCATTCTGTATTTTCTTCATTTCAGCTGCAAGAAGCAAATGATAATTGGACTTGTCTCACAGGAAAGTAATGAATAAATGTGCTAACTCACAAGTAATTGAGTTAGCTGCTTAGAGAGTAATCTAGCTTGGATAAACAAGTTTTTATTTCTCTCTTTAGTTTTCTGTTCTGATTTGAGAATAATTCATAACTCCAAATCTTTCTTTTTAATCTCCATACGTCTTATGCTCTATTACTTTAGTAGGTCATCTGATTCTGAGTATATACAGAACCAATGAGGTCTCTTTCTGAAAACCTCTGAAATGTTGTTCATCTAGGCAATGGTTTTGTTGTTTTGGACATGATTTCTTGTGCACTGCTAACAAAAGCAAAATTAAACAAAGATGGTTACATTAAACTATGAAGATTCTATACAGCAACCAGGTGAAGAGACAAGCCTTTAGGGAGAATGCAAACTGTGTGTGTATATGTGTATGTATGTACATGTGTGTGTGTGTGTGTGTGTGTGTGTGTATACACATATATATACATATGTATTGTATTGTATATATATATATATATATATATACAATAATGGGTTAAGTTTTAAAATATATAAAGAATGTAACACAACAGCAAGAAAATAAATGGTTTTTCAAATGAGAAAAAAACCTGAATGCACATTTATCTAAAGAAATGACCAACAGGTATTTGAAAAACTATCCAATACTGGTAATCATCAGGGAAATGCAAATTAAACCAACAAAGAGATATAATTTTACATCTATTACAATAACTTTTAACTAAATAAAACTAACTAGTATTGGCAAGTATAGGGAAGACCTGAACTGATGAGATGTAAGTTGGTAGAGTCACTATGGAAACTGGCATGGTGGTCCCTCCTTCTACCTTTACAATGGAATAGGTGACTGCAGACCCACTGTTGGGAAAGAGACAAAGAAGGCTTCTGTGACAACCCCTGCTCCCAACCCACCCTTTCCCAAAGTAACAACCTTGACAGAAAGCCATTAAAGAAAATCCTTTAAAATTGTGATAAGAATGTTCTTCATGATTGATGGCTTCTGGCAAGGGTGCAGGTGGAGGACTCAGTTTTCTTTAAGGAGCTGAACACTGGAAGTTTGACAATGTCTCAGTGATATGGGGAACAAAATTGAATTTCTTCTTCCTCTTCTTCTTCCTCCTCATCCCCCTCCTCCTCCCCCTCCCCCTCCTCCTTCCCCCCCCTCTTCTTCTTCTACCACTTCCTCTTCCTTTTCTTCTTCTTCCCTTGTGGAGTGAATCACACAGAATTACTGTATGATCCAACAATCTCATGAGTATAATCCCAAAGGAAATTATCAGTATGAGAAACCTGAAGAGACATCTGTGCTCTTGTTTGCTGCAATGATGTTTTCAATTGGAATGTACAAAATAAACCTATGCCGATATGATAAATGATAAGATGTGATTTGCAGTCATGGTGGGATACTACTATGCTATAGAAAGAAAAATAACCTTTCATTTGTAGCAACATGGATGGCTATGGAGGACATCATGTTGAGTGATATAAGTGAAGAACAAAACAAATACTATAAAATTTTTACCATATGTGCATTCCAAAATTTATTCTCAATTAGAGAGTAGTAATATACATGTAATTCCAACTCTGTGTTCTATTTTGGCTATTGTGTACAAATTTCCTGATGTTGTGATAGAACATCATCACCAACGCAATGGAAGAGCTTAGTTAGCTTATGGTTCCAGAGGAGCAAGAGTCAATTGTGATGGGGGAACATATTTGCATGTGATAGGCATGGTGTCAGGAACAGGAAGCTGAGAGCTCACATTTTAAACCAGAAGCACCAAGCAGAGAAAGTGAACTGGAAGTAGCACAAGACTCTTCAGCTCAGAACATGTCCCCAGTGATATATTTCCTCTAGTGAAGCTGTATCTCCCAAACTTCCTTAGGCAATGGCAAAACTGGGGACCAAGAGCAACATCTGAGTGCCTATGGGGGTAATTCTCATTCAAAGCATTACATCTGTTCTTATCATGTATTTCTCTATCATATATATAAACATTCCATGTGTGGATGTGTTCCTGCCTCTTGTCTACTAACTAATTGATGATAATTGTGAGGCTAATATTAAAATTAAGACCAGAGGGAGTACAAACTTTAGCACTTGCTCTTTACTTCAATGCCAGCTGAGAAAAACTCATTTTTTTTATTTTTATGGCCATATATTTGTATGATGGTTTTCCTGCATTTTTGTTGTGTTAGTGAATTGTTTTAGTGTGAATACCCATATTGATTCTTGTTTCATTCTCAATGGAACTAGCTCACAGATTTTCACTCTAATCAATTCTCCATTCTTCACCATTCCAGCCACAATCTTTATCATGATCATATCAGGAATAATCTCTACACAGCCAAACCAGAAGCCAGTTCTCAGTCTTCATGCTAATTAGCACCTCAGGGGGTGAAAACGGCAAAGGTAATGATTTCTTCCTCTTTCACACCTGTTCTCTGGATTCCACTTTTTCTTTTTCTATCTCGTCTGTTTATTTTTTCTCAGCCTCCTTCTGTCCAGCTAAGCATCTAAGCATCTAAGCAACTCTTCAAACTTAACACATTCAATCGTCTTTTCTCTCCCAAGACTGTCCCACTACAAGTCGTTGCCTCATTCTGAGCACAATCTCTAGTTTCCCAATGAGTAAAAGAGTTAGTACTCGCCTTCTGTCTGTTATACACCACTTCTAACCCACAGCAAGCACTGCTGGCTTTATTTTCAAGATATAACTTGTCATCTTGTGATGCACCAAGTCCAAATTCCCACTTTGAGACAACCCTGTTACTCCATTTTTTAAAAATTTTGTTTCTCCAATTTCTATCTTTACCACATTAGTCACATTTATAAAGAACAGCCAGAGTCGGTCTCAAACCCATGAGTCAGACCAAGCAATCCTCCTGCTTAACCTCTCCTCACACTGAAATCAGAACCACGTTTCTTCAGGCGCCTAAAGCGCTACTGTGGGAGAGTTATCTCTTTCTCTCCTCACCCAGGGAGAGTTGACCTGATGGTGAAATTTTTGAGAACACAGGAATATATCTGGGGTGAACTGATCTAATTACAAGGACTAAAAAAATACAAGGAAAAACAAAACAAACAAAGTAACAAAAGAACAGGACAGAAAGGAACAAAAGGCAGTGAATCCTTCTAAAAGTTACAAGGCTAGCTATAAAGAGGGCTTTGAACATGACCACTGGTGTTTGCATTTTATAGGTCTTTTCCAATTTCAGCCTCACTGGGTATATAATAGCTTCCATAGGAAGTAGGAGGAAGACTTCCTGACAAGATCTGTGAAGATAGGAGACTGTCAAAACACACATACTATTTAAGCCAAATTTTATCCACAATTGTAGTTCTGAACTGTGTTTTTGAGTGCTTGAAGACACATCTCAATCAATGTCCTGTACAAACACTTGCCATTCAGTATGTCCAGTAATGTACATACTGCATTTTTATCTGCCTGGTTCACCTTCCTCAAAAACAAATTAACATAAAATATTCTTTCCTTAGAAGACTTCCTATTTGGTCAAACAACACAAATACATAAATTTTTAACAAAAATTGAAAACCAGCCTTGTGAATTCATTCTGTTTCTTCCCTCTTCTAAGCTGCTGGCATTGTGTGTAGAGCCTATCATTACTGCCCCAACCCAGGTGCTTATCATCTGTTCCAAATACCAATGAATATATTCCCTATCTGGTTGTCATGCCTGAGGCCCGCCCAACTCTTTCTAAAGTCAGTATCTTTCAATAGAGTGCTTTAGTTAAAAAAAATTAAATAACACAAACATTCAAGATGATGACTGAAAATGGGCTTTTACCTACTATTTCAATCTCAATTATGATAGTTCTTCACATGTATTAATATAATCATACTGAAAGATATTACTTGGGTTCATGTATATACTTCCCCGAAATTCCTACTTAAATAGCTATAGCTGTCAAAGTTCAAGTAGTCTCCCTGCCTGTTGCTATATTGTTCATACAGTCTCAAACAATTTGGAAGAGTTAGCCATATGCTGTCACTTAAAAGTCTCTTGATTCATTTTCCTGTTTTCTCTATAAAGTATGTATTTTCATGATGAAATATAACTTTGTATACTTTCCAAATATACTTGACTTAGTTGTTTCTTGTTATATTGTAGAAAAAGATGTTCAACAAAACAATACAAACCCCCTAAAACCCAAAATGCTACTTCGCAGAACAAATGAAAGTGGAACAGGGAGCAGGGTGGGATGAAACAGGGCAAGGTTTAAGATGCATACCGTGACAGCCTACTCATCTGCCTTGCATAAGCCACATGCTTGGCACCATTTGTCTAGCAGCCAATACAGCACAAACTTTGTCAACTATCTAGTTTCCAGTACCAGTGAGGTCAAAAAAATAAAGCCTGGTCATTTCAACAGTCCTTGCAACAAAATCAGAAGAGGAAGAAGAGGGAGAAGAGGGAGAAGAGGGAGAAGAGGGAGAAGAAGAGGGAGAAGAAGAGGGAGAAGAGGGAGAAGAAGAGGGAGAAGAAGAGGGAGAAGAGGGAGAAGAGGGAGAAGAGGGAGAGGGAGAAGGAGGAGGAGAAGAAGAAGAAGGAGGAGGAAGAGGAGGAGGAGGAGGAGGAGGAGGAGGAGGAGAAGAAGAAGAAGAAGAAGAAGAAGAAGAAGAAGAAGAAGAAGAAGAAGAAGAAGAAGAAGAAGAAGAAGAAGAAGAAGAAGAAGAAGAAGAAGTTGAAGTTGTTTCTATGGAAATTCTCTTAAAAGAGAATCAAAGATGAAAAAAAATCTGTTTTGTTTTTGAGATTCACGAAAGTGCTTTATTATTCCTGATGGGTTTGCTAATGCTGAATGCTCTATGAAAAGGTAGAGCCCTCGTGCTAATCAACTTTCTGATTACCCCTACCAGGATTTTATGTAATTTTTTTCTCATGTCTGTTTCCTCATATGTAGAGTTTTGCCAAACATGAAGGATGACATTCTTAATGATCTCTGAAAGATTTGCTTTCTGAGATAGTGCATTCTACTTTCATATCTCTGTTCACATGCAGAATTGATACTGGCAGGTGTTACTGTGTGAACCACAGAGAAGCCCTGTAAAAAAAAAGTCTTTATGAAAACCACTGATTATTATCAAAGCAGCAAAGCAGCAGGCTATTTCCTAGACTGCTCTTAAGTCCTAGGTAAATATTGATATATTGTAACAATCATGTTTTCATACTGTTATTGAATAGTTGCAATAGAAGCTAAATCTGTATCCTTTAGAAAACTTTGAATTTTGTTCCTCTTCCAGTTAGACTGTTTTATTTTAATTACATTGTACAAGTTTTTGGAGTACAGTGTAACAGTATTTGTTGGCAACATATGATGATCAAATCTGGGTAGTCAATATTTCCACACCCTTCAATATATGTTTGAATATTAAATATTTAACTTTTAAAAAGATTTAGTTTGTATGAATGGGTTTTGTGTGTGTGTGTGAATGTATGTCTGTCCACAAGATGTGTGTGATGCCCCCTGGAAATCAGAAGAGGGCATTTGATTCTCTGGAACAGGAGTTAAGCCTGTGTACATCTTTAAGTGGATGCTGGATCCTCTGGATCAGGAGCCATTGCTCTGAACTTCTCAGCTACTGCTTCAGCCCTGACAGTAAGTCCTTAGTGTCAGGTCCTACACCTGCCATTTGAGCTTTGCCGGGAAGGCTAGATATTAGGTTCAGATGCTGTATCATTCATGTTCTTATCAAGAACCTATTCCCCTTAGATAATACTTCTGAGTACAAGAAAGTAGACAGATCATATATGCTACAGTCTTAGCCTTTTGGTTCTAGTGTAGAATATTATGGTCTCCTAGAAGGATGGAGCACAAGCTAAACAATATCCTCAGATTGACAGAGATTCTGTCCCCATTCCTGGGCACTTATGTGTAGATGAAAGGTTTGGGATCTGAAATATATCAATTTTACCAAGGTGTTTTAATATTACATGCTTGTGAGGAACTTAGATATTAAAATAGTATGACCCGTTTTGAGGATTTGATAATATAAAAAGCCTTTTCCATCTTTACCTTTATCAAAAAAATACCCCTTCAAGGTAGATGGCTTATATGAAAGGAATATTTTTCTTACTAGCCATGAAGTATCTTACACACTTAATATATATGGTACTGTAATCAATAGGCACGTAGGTTATCTAAATATGTTTCTATGCTGGATGGCTCTCAAGGCAGCTCTAATTACTTATAGGAATGTTATCAAGTCTAATACAATTGTTCCCAGAGAATGAGAGGGAGAAATGTTGCTTAGCTATTGAACGACTATATCTCTATAGATATAATCTATATTTATATCTATATCTATATCTATATATATCAAAGAAGCCACTAATAAATAGAAGCTTGTAGTACTTCAAAAGACTGCAAAATGGTGGTAAATTTAGCCTCTCCACCAGACATCAGTTGAAAAGGCTGTGTCAGAATTGCCACACTTCTTTCTGAACCACCAGCATATCATGCTACCCCTTGCCCTGGCCTAACTAACCCTTAAAGTGACTACATAAGCTCTAACAGACAGAGCTTCCCCATTGTGGTTCACTTTGGGTGCAGCTGCTTCCAAGTTTTTTAGCACATAGGCATGAACTTGGGCAGACAGGGGCTGGGGAAGATGACAAAAAGCTAACGAAGTGTATCCTATTGCTGGACTGTCTTGATTTTTTTCCTGATGGTTATAAAATATTTTATAGAGTAGACTTTTTCTGACTATAAGTTTTATGTATAATTAAGACCAAAGTGAACATCATACTCAGAGTTTCCCTACTCTATGAGCCACCTGGTAAAGGAATTTTACATGATAATGCAATAAGAAATAATCTCAGTATTTGATAGGTAGAGGTAGATTCATCATGAGGTTCAGGCTACATAGAGAGACTTCATTTCAAAACACAAAATACATCTGAATAAGTCTAGTGTAAAACAATGAAATATCTAGTGGTGTCACATTGATAAGAAAAAAAAAGAATTTTTTTCCCTAGGAAAATAGGAAAACTGTCCTGCATTTAACCATAATTCTCCTGACTATAGATAAACAAATATTTCAGAGGGTTCTGAAACACTCTCTTAAACGATGATTGCAAACACTCTTAGCACGAATGTTTTTGTCATCTGGTATGTTCTCGTTAATGCTTTTCAACTTATCTAATCTTTAAAATATTTATTTATTTAATATGTGCATGTGTGTGCCTGTGTTGCATATATGTGTACTATGGGTACAAGGAGCCAACAGAGGTCAAACAAGGCATTAGATTGCCTGAATTAGAATTACAGATGGTTGTGAGCTGCCATGTGGGGGCTGGGAGACAGATCCAGGTCTGCTAAAGGAGCAGTTAGGGTCTTTAAGTGCGGCTCTCAAGCCAGTATTTATGTGTCACTGTCATTATTTTTCGCCATGTGTATGCCTGTCTTTTTGTCTGGGGGCATGAGCGGCATGAGTGTACCGTAGGCATTGGATCCCCCTAGGGCTTACGTTACAAGCTGTTGGAGACTTTGGTATATGGGTCCTGAGAATTAAACTTGGGATCTCTGCAAGAGTAGTATATGAGGTTGCTGAGACCCTAAATGTATTCATTTTGCTGGCAATATTTCTTTTTTATTAGATATTTTCTTTATATACATTTCAAATGCTATCCCAAAAGTTCCCTATACCCTCCTCTTGCCCTGCTCCCCTACCCACCTACTCCCGCTTCTTGGCCCTGGCATTCCCATGTACTGGGGCATATAAAGTTTGCAATACCAAGGGGCCTCTCTTCCCAATGATGGCCGACTAGACCATCTTCTGCTACATATGCAGCTAGAGACATGAACTCTGGGGGTACTGATTAGTTCATATTGTTGTTCCACCTATAGGGTTGCAGACCCCTTCAGCTCCTTGGGTACGTTCTCTAGCTTCTCCACTGGGGGCCCTGTGTTCCATCTTATAGATGACTGTGAGCATCCACTTCTGTATTTGCCAGGCACTGGCATAGTCTCATACGAGACAGCTATAACAGGGTGCCTTCAGCAAAATCTTTCTATTTAAGACAGAAACAAAAAACTAAAAGCCCCCAAATTCATGTATGGTTTCCCAATATGTTCAATTTAAAGCATTAAGATGTGTACCAATTGTTGCCTAAAACTTCCTGGCAGGATCCCTGAGAGGTAGATGAGCAAGCACACTGAAGGCTGGTATGGACTCTTGACCTACTTCTGTCACTGACCACCTGTTGCCCTTAGGCAATCTTTCTGACTCAGTCTGGTTGCCCTGGGGGAAAAAAAAGTCCGTTCCCAGGAGTCCACGGGCTTTGAGCTCTCCTACTCCTCTCTCTGCCCAGGAGCTGAAGTGAAGAGGCCCCTCTGACCTAAGCAGCTGCTGAGCTTTAAGAGCCTGAAGGTCCAGGAAGGGGTCGGTGCAGGGTGGGTTAGAGTGTGAGCTTTGCTGGTAGAAGCCTTGGTTGTACTCTGAGACTCAAGCAGTGTCTTAGTGTGTGGTCTGGAGCACTAATATCTCAGAAAATCTCTAAAACTCCAAAACTAGGGCAACACAGTTAGAAAACATTGTGTAATTAAATGAGATACTGTTAGTATAGCTCTAAACATAATGACTGGTCACAAAGCAAATACCCAGTTAAAGCTACTCATTTTAATATAGTCATGAATCCATTGAAATAACTGCTCTATTAGAACTTCTACAAGCATAATCAAACATATCAGTAATACAGTGTGTTTGAAGGGTTTAAAGTGCCACTCATAAGATGATTTTCTAAAAAAAAAAAAAAAAAAGATAGGAAATTCACAGACTCAGAGAGATATTTAAAATCAACCCAAACAACCTGTTTCTCTGTGATTTCTTTACTTAATAACAATCTCCTAATAAACAGGCCATCAAGCTGTTTGATCTGTACTAATGTAATCTAGGCCACACATTGCTACGTCATAGCTGTAGGAAATTTTCATGCCCTGATGAGATACGATTTCAGTGGGTTTTTCTTTACATTTTTACTCATTTGATGCAGACTATGGAGGAGTAGTTTTTCTTGGTGTTCATAGTTCTTGATGGTAATATATATTAAGTCCCCTTATTGTTTGAAACTTTATTTTATGTAGATTACATTTAAATAAAAATAAACAACATAAAATCATACCTTGATAGAAGAGATACATTTTAAAAGAAATGCAAGTTCTTATTTTACTATTTAAAAACCACCACTTTACCCCAAAAGAGAAGTGAAAGAAAAGAAATCCTCCAAATATAGGAAATGGAATACTATGACATTTTTAATTAGAGCATGGTATCTATTTATTTTGGCCCTTGTATTTCTATGGGCAGATTAAAATTTCAAATATAGAAATTTTATTTCCTCACTAACAGTTGTTACCCTGACATGTGAAAACTGGTGATTTTCAGGACCCAAGGGTAATATGTGTATGAGTAAATCAGTGTTTCTTGCCTTTCCCTATAGCTTGGAGATGGGACTTTTGTGACTAGGATATCTTTTTTCTTTTTCTATTGTTTATTTTATTTATTTACATTACGAATGTTATCCCTCTCCCTAGTTTCCCCTCCACAAACTCCCTAGTCCCTCCCCCTGCCTCTATGAGGGTGCTCCCTCACCTGCCCACCTTCTCCTGCCTCAGTGCCCTAGCATTCCCCTACCCTGGGTCATCCAGCCTCCACAGGACCAAAGGGCTCCCTTTCCATTGTTGCCAGATATGGCAATCCTCAGCTATATATGCAGCTGGAGCCATGCATGGATCCCCCCATGTGTGCTCTTTGGTTTGCAACCCCATAGAAGGAACAACAGTATCAACTAACCAGACCCTCCAAGGCTCCCAGGCACTAAACCAACAATCAAAGAGGGAACAGGATACTTCGTACTGTAGGATCCTCTACAGTATAACTTAATAAGCTCACAATAATATCTGGGTCAACCTGTTGATGATTTAGACATTATGAAATTTTGTAGCAAGAGTTTTTAGTTACCATATTTTTTTAAAGCTATCTCCCCAGGGCTGGAGAGATGGTTCAGTGGCTAAGGGGCCTGGCTGCTCTTGTGAAGGGTGTGAGGGTTCTGTTTCCACCATCTGCCTCAGGAGGGTCATGAAGCTTGTGGCTTTTGGGACACATGCATACACTGGGTATTGACACGCACAAATACTCATAACTCAGAATAACAAACCAGAGTTTATATCTCCTTGTAGATTCTGAGTTTCTCCTCGCTTATGAGATGTGAGTACCTGTGCGTGTGATCTGCAGTGCCTTGTGGACAATAAGATTTCTTCACAATATTAGTTGAGTAATATGGCTAATAGGAAGTAATCAAAGTGATTTATAAATCTTGAATACCTCTATGTTAAGTATCTCAGGTTCACAAAACTATTACAAAGATTTACTTATTATAAAATTCAACTTAAAATTTTTGTAGGAACTAGCTTATTTTCTGTCTCCATAGTTCTACTTCGTCAAATACTTTGTTGCTGGGTTAACTTTCATGTGACCTCACTTACTTAAAAGCTATTTTAAAGGAAGAGATATTACATTTATATATTACTTTTTAATTACTTGTCAAAAAGCCTGAAGACAGCGATTTCTCAATGTGTGTGCCCCAGAGCTCTGCAGGAAAGAAAGACACAAAAGGAGTCTTAAAACAGTTTTGAGCTACAAGACACATGGGCTCTGCAGGGGCCCTGCTGTGAAGGTGCTAGTCGAACTGTCATTATGTTGATGACTTACCTGTTCAACTTTGCACTTTTTGGTTAGTAGTAACAAAAGGAATTGGTGAAGTTGGAAGTTAAGAGATAGCCAAAATCCTGTCTGTGGCTGGCAAAAGCCCCACTCTCTCCCCATTTTACTCTGAAACTTGCCAAGCCTTGTTCACTTTGGCTTTATTTTTAAAATGCATTTCTGGTGAGTGAGGAAAGGTTTTGTACTGTGTTTTCAATGACTCACCCAAAATAACTCCATTGAACTTGTGAAGGGTCCTGTTCTGAATGTAGATTTTGTTTGCTCTGCAGTGGGCATGAAGTAGCTGCAGAAAGGAGATTAGACTCAGGAAATGGGCTGGGAGAAGCCAGGAGAGGTCACATTTCTCAGGATCAAGCACGTGTCAAAGAACTGATTTTCCTTTATATATATATTATATATGAATATACGTTAATATATATAATGTGTGTGTGTCTGTTTGTGTATATGATTAGTGCACATGTTCATGCTCATGCATGCTCACATGTGAAACAAACATAATGAACACTATACTCATAAAGAAAGCCTTTAAAATCTACCAGTTTAGATAGATGTGAGGTATATCCAGACACTAAGACCTCTTTTTTTTTCATCTCCATAAAATGTACAAAGAAAGTTTTAAATAGGAATACATAATTGTAAACCTACATATAGTGAATTTTTAAGTTCTAAGTGGTTTTAATCATATATAAAAATACAAGTATTTGAAAACAATCAGATTAGGAAGAAAATGTGGTTTAAAAAATTAATCACATTACAGGATGGTGTTAATACCTGGGAACTTAAGACATTATCCTATTTTGTCATATACTGCAGAAAAACTGCTATCAGTAAGTACTGTCATGGTGTGGGCATTGGATACAGATCCCATAAACCTATGTAAAACCTTGTATGATTAAAAAGGTCTGAGATCTTTAAAAGCAACATTTTCGGGCAAGACTGAGGAGCAAGAGCGAAGAGATGAATCTATACTTGAGTATCTAGACTTCACAGTTGGATTACAAATATTTTGGCTTTTCCATATTGCTGTCCCATATATCCAGTAGAAATATTCCAAAGCCTCCTTTGAGCAGTTTACAAATTCACAAAACAGGTCAAAGGAAGCTTGTTTATTCTGTTATGTAATCTTGCTTCTCCATTGTGGATGAAGAACGGCTGGACATTCTTACCTGTTGCTCAGAAACAAGAGAGAACAGAGTCAGTGAACAAACAAACAAACACAAACAAAACAGCTGGCTATAAATTCACTGTGGAGAGGGTAAGACTAGTATTATTCAACAAATGTGACCCCAGAACAAGTGGGAAAAGTGGCAAGCCTCCAATGCCCTAACTTCAGAAAATCTGTAATGGGGTAAGTACAGGATTGTTGAGTAAATCATCTCTAGGGCAGTTTTCTTCTCGTATTCAGCCCTTTCCCTCTGAAATGGACTTGATGAAATACAGAAAATAGACATGGCAAGTGGCTCTGCTATACTCGTGTTTCCAATAAGGAAAGGCAATCCAATCACCACTAAATTTTTACTAGTCTGTAAAGTCAAACATAGTTTGAGTTATATACCTGATATGATTTTATTTCTTTAAAATAGGTACAAAACTAGAAATAATAAAACAAAACAATTTTCACGATTAATAATAACTTAATGGAATACATCAAAGAGCTGATTAAAATTAAACTACGTAGCTTTCAGCAGAGTTTATTTATTATACTTGTTTTATAAGTAAATCATGGGGTGTTTCTGTAGAGTTTATTGATTCATATTGATTGATATTTTCCTTAAATTCTATTTCATTCTATTTGGAAAATATCCCTCTGCTATCATGGGGAATGTTAATAGATGTTGAGGGGCCCAGAAGGTTTCCTTCTGAAATGAATTTAAGAATTATTGGGCTAAGCACAAGTAAGTCATGTTTGCTTAGCATAAACCTTGAAGATGTCTTATTATTACAGTAAATTTTATACCAATCTCACATAAAATATATTTTGAGAAATTTCCAAATATCTAATGTCAGGATAGATATTGAATAGATGTGGACAATATAGTAATACAATATGTGGTATTATCCCAAAAAAGGGTAAAAATTATTTGATATAACTACAATTCTGCCATTCAGATCAGACTTTTAATACAAATTTGATTACATAAATATAACTGAAACAGTTTCTTTACTAGAACCAAAAGGCCTCAATTTAACTACAGTCAAAATAGATCTTATTTTCTAATTTTGAGGCCTATGTTAAAGTTAGAATTTTATATCATATATCACTTATTATTGAAGCTCTTCCACCTAAAATTTTGTTATTTAATCAGAGTATGTTTTCTGTTCTTCCCTGAATTTATTATACTTTTAAGGAACATTTACATAGAAATGGAAATAGAAGAAGCTATTCATTAGCATTAGAATATTCCTCCATATGAAATTGACTTATTTTGTGTTTTTCAGCATAATAACTGCAATGGCCCTAATGAATTCTTACTTCAGTTGTTAGGACCCTTGCGGTAACTTGGGAAGGTGGTTATGACTGCAGTTTCACATAGGAAGGAAGCGATATCCAGAGAGATCAGTAATGTGTAAAAATAGAAGGAAAACATTCACCTTGAGTCTGATTCCTCTTTCCACTCTACCTTGTTAGGTTAAATTGTCCATATTTAATATAACTATATTTCTCTTCTTCATAAACATCAATAAATAAGACAATATTCTTAATTCAGAGTTTATAATTGCTATACTCTAATTATACTTTCTGGGCTTACTCCCCTTTCTCTTTGACTGTGATTGAATGACCTGTAAATTATAAGCCATACTTCATTATTGCCTTTCCCCAGAATTCTTTGCTCTCTAAAAGTACAAGCAAAGCTAATTAAAAAAAAAAAAAAGCATTGGAGAAAAAAAACACAAAACAGACAAAATCTGAGTTTGTCTCATTTAAAGAAGAACAATAGCAACGGACATCTTGCCTCAAGAGTACTCAGTATTCTATGTAGACTCAGCATTGTATTGTGGATACATGAAAGATATTAAAATATGGTCCATAATCTCTCATGTTTACAAAGTGGCTGGTAAACTAAACACATTGTCTGGATCTGATCATATTGTTTGCTGCTTAATTCATTCCCCCCAATGAACAGCATATACATTCTGTTGTATATCAAGGAACTGTAAACAGGATGTGATCATGACTGGGGGAACCACAGAGTGAAGACATTCCGGATCAGCTGGTTCATGCAGGCAGTAGACAGAACAGGAATGAATTAAAAAGCAAGGACAGAGAACCAGCCACAGCACATGGATAAGCTGGAGACAGCAAATGGATGGGACAGAATCCAACAGGGCCCTGGATAAAACCACTGGAGCCAGTGTCCTCTACAGCCTTTGACCAACCATACCAACAGTTCTTTAGGCACCTTCTTTTCATGTCTCATATTCCACAGGCAGCTGCATTGGAAGGATATGAAAGAGGTACCTTCATCCTTAATATAGAACTCCTGAAAGTCTAAGACATATTAAGAACTAAATGATCCCTTACCAGTGAAAGGTCAAGCCACTGAGTTGCTGGTACCATCCTTGTAGCTCCCCTTACAGTTCACTGTAAGTGCAGGAGGGCCATGATAATGCTGGGATGGCTCTGGGAAGCCAGCTTGGATTTTGGAATTGTTTTTGGGGATATTGATAAACCATCAGGAGTTGTTGTTTCTATCAATAATTAATGATGTATTGGGAACTATCAAACATATGGACCATGCTAGAAAGAAGTAAGGACCAAAGACAGGAAGGTCCCTGTGGTACTTTAAAGGTGAATAGATTATGTGCAAGGGCCTGCACAAGAAACTAGGTTCCATCTCATCTCAAGGACACTACATTCTGTGTTCCAAAAACTATTTCCTTCAGTTATGAATGCACACTTCACTTGGACTTTTATGAACTGTAAATATCTATTTCAAATGGAAAATTTCTTCCTTAAAATATTATTTATGTAAAAATGTCCTTTTTAGTCAAGAAAAAGCATAAAAATAGACCAAAGGAAAACACTATTCGCACTTTGCTTGCAGAGTTCAGCCATGCACAATAAAATGTTGGAAGCCTTCTATATTGTCTGTAGATGGTTCAGAACATTCACTGTTTGATATGTAACACTTTGTTTCAATCTGGATAGAATTTTAATCTTTTTTTCCTCATAGGAGATACAAGTATGATAAAGGGGAGGGAGGGAGCTGGGATTTAAGAATTGTTTCAGAAGCTTGGCATGACCTGCTTCTTGTTACATCTTCTAACTCCCAAATCCAAGCAGTTAGCTCTCTACACTCCCAGGTCACTTTCTTCACTTCCCTTTTTTTTTTTTTTGTCTGCAGCTTCAATGTGATATACCCATTTTTTTCTCACTGGATTTTCATACCTCACATAACCAGGACACACGGATTTCTCAAAAGTGCGAGCAACACCAAGGTAAGCTTTTACAAGCAGACAGTACAATCTCACGTCTCTTTCATCCTTGCCCAATCCTGTAGGCATCCTACACTGATTAAGTCTCAGCAGCCCAGTCACTTGTTTGCACGCGGGGGCGTTTTATGAGACTTGGCCTTGGCACTTTACCTCTATTTCTGGACGAGAGAGGAGTTGAGAGAAGGAAAGGCTGTGAAGCAAACAAACAAACAAATCTGGCTCTTTCCTGAGGCCACCGCGAAGGGGCGGTTCGGCTCCTAGCCCGTCAGGACGTGCCCCGCCCCGACTCTAGTCCTCACCTCCCCGCAAGACCGCCACCGGAAGGGGGCGTGGCCTCCTTCGTGGGCGGGGCGCACAGCTGCGAGGGGCTGGACTGTGCATTGGCGGGAGGCGTGGCTAGAAAGGGGGCAGGGCGGGGTCTTAGAGTAGGCGGGACCGGGCCGGGCGGGCGCTCGGCGCCTACCCGGCTTGCCGGAGCCACTCGCGCTCCTGCGCCCCGCCAGGCCGGGTTCACGTGAAGCGCCGGCCCTCCGCCCCTCCCTCCCTTCCTTCCCTCCCCCCTCCCTGTCCCCTCCTCCTGCGGCGCCCGCTCTGGCTCCCCCGGGCCCCCTGCCCGGCTGGGCGCTGACAGCAGCGGCGGGGGTCCCCGCAGCCGCCGCTGTGTCCCGCGCAGGCTCCGGCTGGGCCCGCGGAGCCCCCGGCGCGGCCATGAACCGACCCCTGTCGGCGGAGGCGGAGGAGGAACTGGAGTGGCAAGTGGCGAGTCGCAGGAGGAAGGCCTGGGCCAAGTGCCGCAGCTCCTGGCAGGCGTCGGAGACCGAGGATCTGTCCACAGAGACGACGACGCAGGACGAGGACGAGGACGACGAGGAGGACCTCCCAGGCGCGAAGCTGCCGGCACCCGCGGGGCGAGGTCGGTGCGCGGGACACGGACGTGCGATCGGGGAGGTGGTGTGCTCCGTGCCACCGGGCGCGGGGACCGGACGCCCCCGAACTTTAAAAGCGCGCGTGACCCGCGCTTCAGCGCCAGCATGTGCACCTGGCTGCCGGCTGGCTCCCCTGGGTCGGGCTCCGGGAAGGCTCTCGGAGGCTACGGGTTGGCCAGGGCAGATTCTCCTGCAAGGGAGTGTCAGGATGGCACAGCCTCTGAGTACTTATGTTTGGGGTCCCTAACGAGCTGTCCCTTCGCTCTACTCCCGCAGGAAACGTGCCCAACGAGAAGATCGCGATATGGCTCAAAGACTGCCGGTAAGTAAAGCGGGGGGTTGCCTGGGGGAGAAGCGAGGGTTCGACTTCGTCTCTGGGTCCCGTGGCCACTGTAAGCTAGGAACCGGAAAGTGAGCCGGCCGATAGCTTCCTTCTAGAAGCGATTAGAACTGGAAGTGCTGCGGCCACTGACTATTTGGTGACCGAGTTGACTTTACAGTTACGACTTCAGCAGTCCGGGCATGATGTCAGCAGCAGATCAGAAACTAAAACAGGTCACAGTGATGCTACTTTGGCTGGTCGTGGTTTCTCTTGAAAGAAATTTGATGTTTCACAGGACGTTTTTATTTTTCTTTATTTTGGCATCTGCATATCTGGCATGGAATCATTTTCCTTTCAAACGTGTTATAGACGAGTTTAATTTACTTAACTACACTAACTGGGATTTAATTTGTGTTGTGTGCCTTAAGTCTCTCTGGGGACCTATTAAAACTAGCCAACTTGCTCCTTGGAGTTTAAGTCCTCGGACAGGGTTTTGTCAGATGGCATTGGAATTCGAAGAAGGAAATGGAGCTTTGAAGGCATTCATACTTTATGAGTCTGTTTAGTTACATACTTTGGCAACCTGCACAAAAATGTTTGATAAAATACAGAGGAGATGGGTTGTATTACAAGTAAATTTGACTAAAGTAAAATGTGTTTTACTTCTATTTTTCCCAGTTTATTTGCTCTTTGAAAAACCTTGTGTGAGGACTATAGCTTTTAAAGTTTGGTTGGCTTTTGCTTCTGGGCATATTATTGTTTTCGCAAAGCAAATTATGTTTATCCTAGGGATTATTTGTTTTTTGTTTTTTTTTTTTCTGTTTCTTTTTGAAAGCGACTCACATATGGAATTATTTTTTTTTCCCTGTAAAGACCAATAGCTGTCTCTGTCTTAGTCCATAACTGGAGCCATACTGATTGTTAGCTGCAGAATTTTACTTAGGCATCATAGACTTGTCTGAAATATTATGGGATGTATAGGCATTCCTTTTAAAGATGCACAGAGGCAAATACATTGCTTCAAGACATCTTTAGGTTAACCATCAGCCTCGTTTAACCCCTTGATTTCCAAATTACTAGAATATGGCCTTTACAAAGCACAGTACTAGACTGTGTGCCAGGGGCTGGTCATCAAAGCAGTGTTAGATTAGAAGGCTAAGATTTTAAATGAACATCTTCAAAACTTTCTAGGAGAGAACTTACAAAGCAGCATCTCTGAAGTTTCCACATCAAGGAGTGAACAGAGTAGTCTGTCCTTGCGTTTATTGGGACTTTAAAGTTTACATCTTGGTCTCATTTAAAATCCACTCCTTAATATGCTAGTGGCTTACACTTAAAACAGGTCTTAAAATTTCTAGCGTTTATCTCAAGGGGATAGTCAAAGGATTTTTTTTTCAAATGTAAGAACAAGAGAAAAATCACATTTCAAAAATGATATATAGGAATTGAGATTGTAGAAGAAGTCATATCAAGGAGATGGAAAATAAAAACAGATTTTAGATAAATGAAGTAGTCTAATGCTAACACTGACCAGGACTCAGGACTGGTCCAGAAAAATTCCAGAAGTATCATTGCTAAACTTAATGTGCACAGATTATATAATTATCCTAGGAAACCTGTCGTAGATTTCTTTCTTGTTCTTATATTTACCCCTATTCAATGTACAAGCAGTTTTTGTGTGTAACTGAGATGATCATTAACATAATTTGTATATTGTATGCAGATGATCTGAAAGACATTTTCCTCCCTTGGTAAATTCTGCAATACTGTTTCCTCATTGCTATCCATATTCTGGGCAAAGATGTCATGTTTTTTCTTTTCCAGTGGAGTCTTTATTCTGATAACTGTATTTATTCATTTACTAACCAAATGACTTGACACAATGTCTAAGAAGCAGTAGAAGATTCTGGTGGATTCTTTTCCAGTGGAGTCTTTATTCTGATAACTGTATTTATTCATTTACTAACCAAATGACTTGACACAATGTCAGAAGCAGTAGAAGATTCTGGTGGGATTCTTTTCCGGTGGAGTCTTTATTCTGATAACTGTATTTATTCATTTACTAACCAAATGACTTGACACAATGTCTAAGAAGCAGTAGAAGATTCTGGTGGGATTTGGAGGGAGGTGTCCAGAAGTAGAGAACTGCTTTTGAAGAAGGCCGTTTACGTTCTGCCTACTTGCTATTTTCTGTCAGTGAAGAACAGCATGGGCAGCTGTGGACACAGACCACCATAGTGTTTGGGCCCAACTAAGGAAAGAGCTACCAGGAGGGAAAAAAAAGATTTTTAATGATACAAATGTGAAATGTTTGCAAAAAAATTGAAGTTCTGTCAGGGCCCATATGGTACTTGCTGGTGATTCTTCTTCAACTCGAGTCTCAAGAGCACTGCATTTCACAGGACCACCTTGCTTAGGGATTTGCTTGTGTTTGTGATTGTCACTGAGCAGCGTGTATTTGAAGCTGAATGCACCCCACTTCTAATGGAAATCATTAGGCGATATGAACTCTTACAGAGAAACTGAAGTCTGTATCACAGACTAGAACCTTCAGAATAAAATAATATTTCTGTGATCCAAGTCACAAAACTGGGAAAAGTAAAGATATCTTTGTGTTTGAAAACAACTTGGGAGACATTCGTGTTTGAACTACAAACTTGAGGGAGAGAAAAGTCAGTATTGGCTGATCCCTGACTCCGATTCCAAGGGGAGCTGAGGACTTTGCAAAGCTAAGGGAGGAGAATGTGTACTTGTTAGAGTTTAAAAGGTTACAGAGATGCTCAGGCCTCCCTGTGTTTGTGAGGAAAGGCGGCTGTGGAGGTGGCGAGGCTGCCTAGGTTGTGCTCTGAGCTGCCAGCTCCACTGGCAGGCAAGAGTTAAGAACTCTTCCTGACGCCTGTAACCGTTTTTGTGTGAAGTTACTTACCACTGAAAAGGTGCTTTCTTCTAATCTTGGTTTTGTATTTTTGTTGTTGTTCTTGTTGGCTTGTTTTGGTAGAAGGGACTGAGTGTTTCTTTAGCCTTCTCTCTTTCTGTCTCTGTCTCTCTCTCTCTCTCTTTCTCTCCCCCTCCCTTCTATTTTTGCAAAGAAAATAACAATTCATTTCATATGCTATGGCCATCCCAGCTCTTAATTGCTGCAGAGCAGACCTGTGATTAGGTTATTGCTGGTAAACTGACCTGACAACAGGTATTTATTTGCTGGGTTAGAAGGACATTACTTATGTAAGCCACCCACATTCCTGGTGTTTGGGGAGGAGTGCTAAGTTGATTAAGATGCTTGCTTAGCTATAATTCTCAAGTGAGGCTGCCCAGGGACAGTTCTGCAGATGGGTGTTCAGAAGACTGAGGCTTCTGGGTTTCTGTGATTGCAGCACCCCTTTGGGAGCCTCGCTGGATGAGCAAAGCAGTGGTACGCCGAAGGGTAAGAGAGCATTATCTTCTTTCAGAAGTGAGAATCTCCCATCGACTTTTAGCCGAAAGTGTTGTGTGAATTGCACGAGTGAGGATCATGTTTATGAAATATGCCATTGTGAGCTAGAAGCCCAAAGGGGGAAATATTGTCATAAGTCATAAAAGAATAGTAACTTTCAGTAGCTTTGTTTCCCGAAGCTCCTCACAATGCCATCCTTATGTTCTTATTGCCCAGTTAGATATTATAAAGACGGAGTAAATACAGACTCTGATATGTAAATATAAAGAAAATATATCGTGAGCGAGCCAGGTTAACTATAGTGTAGCATTTCTTTGCTTGTGCTAACTGAAATTACCACACCTGGGATTTTTGCACCTGTGCAAGACAAAATTCTCACGTTCCAAGTACAGCAAGAATGTGCAGGTGATGACAAGGTGAAGGAGAAGCATTCTCGGTGTGAGGAAAATATAGTTTGAGGTCCTGACATACCGTGAAGGTGTAAGGAATGGCTGCTTTGGGACCTAGTTTTTTACGGAATTCTTTGATGAAGTAGTTTCTCTAATCAAATGTCTTCAGAGGCATAAGGGAATATAAAGTATGAACCCCGAATTCTGGAAAATTTACCTGGTCACAAACCTAGTTTCCTTACAACAGAGAAAAAGTTTGTTTGCTCTTTGAAATGACATAATATGAATAATTTTTTTAGCATAGTCAGGTTTGAGATATTTTCCTAGGTTTTGTGAAATATCTTAGTAGACTTGTTTAATTAATGATGTCATAAAGTAGCGGGGATTAGTGGTAAACAGCACAGCAGGGGGTGTGGTTTCTGAATTTTCACCCTCTGTTTTAGGTGTGCTTGTGAGAAATGGAGGAAGCTTTGAAGATGACCTGTCCCTGGGAGCTGAAGGTATGTTTGTTGAGGAACTAGATCTATTTCTTTATGTTTATGGAGTTTTAGTTACCTTAAGAAATGAAGGGAGAACTGTCAAATCGAAGGCTCTTGCAGATAGATTTAAAGGCCTTGACAGTAGGCCACATTTACTGCCTTACCCTGTAGGATTCCTGTCTGGACGCCTGTGAAATACCATCTTGCCTGACCTAAATGTGCAGAGGAATTGTTTATGACAAAAACTATGGTGATATAAATGAGAGGAAATCTGTCCCGAAGACAGAAGGGAGCTTAAATATTTACGCAGGAAAAAACTAAGTTGAAGCTTCGTTTTGGTTTAGGGACATAGACTCATGTCACACTTAGAGCTGTGGGACATAGACTCATGTCACACTTAGAGCTGTGGGACATAGACTCATGTCACACTTAGAGCTGTGGGACATAGACTCATGTCACACTTAGAGCTGTGGGACGTAGACTCATGTCACACTTAGAGCTGTGGTTTTCCTTTCTCCTGATATTTTCCCTCTTTTAACCCGTGACAGTTACAGATTAAAGGACAAAGCCCACATAGAGTTACAAGTCGGATCCTTATGCTGCTGCCTCTTTCAGGTGGCTTCAGCACTGTAAAAGTATGTCGTTAAATCCTTTGTAGGTGCCAATAGAGCTTCCCAGTCTATAAAGCTAGCTTTCTCTTTTATAGCAATTTTGCTGTTATTATAAAAGGTAGTTTACTTTGTCTTGAGACAGGTCGGTACTGTGTAGCCAAGGTGGCCTTGAATTCTCTGTGTAGCTTCAGGCTGACCTCAGATTCAAGGTTCTTTGGCTTTTGCCGCCTTGGTGCTGAGGTTGCAGGTGTCAGCCACCATGACTGAGCCCTTTGGTTTTTGTTTTATTTTATGATGTAATGAATTTATTCACTGAGTTTAGTGTCCTTGATTCTTTAGATCTGCATTTCCATTTGTAAGATGAGTTACTAATTTAGAACAGTCTAGAATCAGAAAGTATAGAATGCATATTTTCATTATCTCTGTCAATCTGTTTTTCAAGGAATAATTGAAAACTTAACTTCCTTCTTTCAAGTCAATGCTCTTAAAAATCTTGTCAGTCCTTTATGGAGATGTACATCAGCATCCCTGTAAGCAATGCATTTGATGCTTTTGATATCTGCCTGGGAGGTTTCATGATATCAAACGATATTATTGGTAGGAAGTATAAAGAAGCAAAAGTTTCTCACAGTCTTGCACATCAGAAATAAAAAAAATCAACTGCTGAAGTAGACATTTTGATTATTACTCTTACTTGTTTTGCTTTTCTACAATTATGATGAAATTAACTCTAAACCTTGGCTTCTGTTTGCTTTGACCTTGCTAATCTAGGTTAAAGCTGAGAGGAAGTTTTTAAAGGGAACGTTACATTGAAAGGTGGAGAGCAGTTCACATTATCCACTAAAGGCTGATACTAACTCTAAAATCACAGAAGAAATGTGTGAATACTGTGGTTCTCCTTAATGGCACCCAGTCACGTTTACTTTTAAGATGTTCTTGATTGACAGCTTTGAAATTTAATAGCATTACATACACCACTATATGCTGCTCATCTCCCTCATTACTCATCAGCCGGGTTCCAGAAATTTAATTGATTATTTATAGATTTTTTTTTCTTAATTTTTAAATACTCAGCTAGAAGTAGTTTTGCATTGCCAGAACGTACAAGCCACCTCCAAAAGTTGCTGGTGCAGTTATTGCCCCACTGTCCAGTGGTTTCAGTAGTGGATATCTAACAAGCCAACCATGACGATGTAGATAACCTGTCTTCTCCATAACTATGCCATTTCCTTCTAACAGCTGTGCTCTCTGTCTGTTTGTCCGTCTGTCTGTCTGTCTGTCTGTTTGTTTATTACTTGTAGCCAATCACCTACATGAACCTGATGCTCAAGTTGAAAACTGGTATGTATCTGTTTGGGTCAGCTCCTTTCTTAAAAAGTCAAAAGGGATCATAGAAAATCGAGTTTTAAAGTATCTTATTATATTTCTAGCAACAATATCTTGGCCAAGGAGAGAAGACAACAGTTTCATCAGAAAGGGAGAAGTATGAATTCCACTGGGTCTGGGAAAAGCAGTGGTACCGTGTCAAGGTCAGTCCTGGTAAAACTGACCATGCAGTATTGAACCTGTCACCTTCTGGTCTTTGATTTGATGCTGAGAGTGTGAATCAAAGGGCCCCAAGTGTTTCTTAGACCATCATAACAGACAAGAGCTTCTTATGCAAAAACCAGTGAGATACCTGTAAGGAACCAAATAAAAAGCACTAACTGTTCATACCAGTGCTAGAATCTCCTAAGGATCGGTTAAAGTTATGTGAGCATCCTGGAGAGAAAAACCCCATAGTGGGGTAACTTCTCTTTGTAAGGAGCCGAAACAAACTTCAGAGTGCTTTGAGGAACTCTGACATAGAAAGCAGCGTACTCAGTCTCTATTAGCAGCTTGATATTTAAGGCTAAATTTGTTTTCAATGTGTTAAACCAATGACCTTTAAAATGTAAATTAAATCAACTCTGTGGGCCTGTGGACCAGTTTTTAAATTGCTATACAAATTATTGCATCACAGCTCTTTCTCTGAAGCAG
Organism: Mus caroli; assembly: GCF_978045245.1. Taxonomy (NCBI): domain Eukaryota; kingdom Metazoa; phylum Chordata; class Mammalia; order Rodentia; family Muridae; genus Mus; species Mus caroli. Next base: position 100,674,667 of record NW_028227257.1, on the reverse strand, counting down.
CGTTAGCCATCTTCTAGACATGTTCCACCTTTCTTCTTTCTTAGTCCCTTGTGAAGCCTCCCCAAAGCTCAGATTATCACTGCAGTGAGAGGGTAGGCTAATGTTGAATTCCCAGTGGAATCAGGGACAAGTTTCTCTCTGTATAACCCACTTCCTCCTCACTTTACTCCTCCTACTTCCTTCATGGCTGTGGGGAGAGAGGAGCTGGAGGGAAGCTCCTCCTTGGGTTTCTGACCCCAGCTTGTCTCCTTCTTTGCTTATGCTAAGATAGTTGCCTCCTATAAGAAAAACAAAATGTGAGCAAAGCTCAGGTTTCACAGCTGGGTCCTCAGTACCCAAGCTGTATCAACTCCCTATGGTGTTTTCCCTTTAATCTATTCTTTCTTTATCATGCTTGGTCTGAACTGCTTTCCTGGAGAATCCTTTAAAAATGACCAAAAAACTAAGGTGAGCAGTCCCTTAGAGGATCTGTTTTGTGTTCTTAGGGATTAGGCCTTCTGACTTTTGTTTCTGATTTTCCAATACTAGTATCATGAGAAAATGTGCCTATATATCCTTTCTAAGGATTGTGTATCTTATGCATGCGCAGTATCAGAAGATACAGAAAGATATTATGATGTGAAGACCTGAGCCAAAGGGAGTGAAAATGGGGCTGTGGACTGATTGACATGCAGTGTGACCTCTGAGCACACTTGACATCTCTATGTCTTCTTCCTTTGTTGTAGTGTCTCAGAACTGCTGGAGCTTTACGAGGAAGATCCTGAAGAAATTCTATATAATCTTGGATTTGGACGAGATGAACCAGATATTGCTTCTAAAATTCCTTCCAGATTTTTTAATTCATCATCCTTTGCCAGAGGCATAGACATTAAAGTATTTCTGAGTGCACAGATGCAACGGATGGAAGTAGAGAACCCAAACTATGCTCTGACAAGTAAGGGCTCTGATGTTAGTGAGGTGTTTGAAACGTTGAGCAACTAGGCCAGATGATCTTTGTTTTCACGTCTGACACTTTAAAAAAAAGATTAATAATAGACTAGGTCTTTTACTCATTCTGAATTAATTATTCTAGTTATAATATCTATATCTTTATAATCTATCTACCTACCTACCTACCTACCTATCATCTATCTGTAGAGGCTAGTCTCTTCCCCTCCTCATTAACTGAGCATAATATATGTGCAGAACCTGTTGTTTATCTCCATATTGCATTTGTTCAAGAAAGAAAGAAGTAGGGGCAGGGGCTTTGTTAATTTTCAATGAGATCAGTCCATTTCAGGTGCTTTTCTGTAAATCTAGAATACATTGGCCAGTTGAGTCTTTTCCCTTAGGCCTCTACTTGTTTTTTCTCTGTTAAATGGTGTCTTGAAACAGGATTCCTTCCAGGTTGCTCGTGGACCAACCTTATGTGTGCTTTAACTGTACTCTGAAGTTCAGTGTAGAATATACTCGGATGTGTATTTTTTTAGGAGGGCATTTGCAAGAGTCTTAATGGAGCCCATGACCAAACAGTAAATACTTCCTAACTAGAGATAATTCCTAGCTGGTTCTGTTATCCAGAGTACTATCATCTGTTTTTGTGCTTATTTCTGATTGCTTTAAAGTATGAATTCTCATCTTCACAGTAAAATTCCTCCTCCTCTCTACCCTCGGAACGTAGTGGCTTACATGTTCACTTAGGAAAAAATATGATTTCATAATATTTGGGGTCTAAATTAAATTACTAGAATTCTAAACAGCATGTGTTTACTGTATGTACCTATAACATAAGCATGAATTTGTTTACAAGACGTATGTATAACACAAGCATATAAATTCTTTTTTTCCTTTTGTAGGCCGATTTCGCCAAATTGAAGTCCTCACTACTGTGGCCAATGCGTTTTCTTCTCTCTATTCCCAAGTCTCTGGAACTCCACTGCAGAGGATTGGAAGTATGTCCTCGGTGACCTCCTCCAAGGAGGTGGCAGACTCCCCGCCCCCTCTAACTCGAAGCAACACTGCAAACCGTCTGATGAAAACACTATCAAAACTAAACTTATGTGTTGATAAAACAGAGAAAGGAGAAGGGAGCTCTTCCCCCGCCGCTGAGAAAGGAAGGGCGCTAAGCATCTCACTGTCTGAAGACGGAGGCAGCGGCAGCAAGAGCGACCCTAAGCTTCAGAAAGTAGTAAAGAAGAAGGAGTCGTCTTCGATGCTGGCGACGGTTACAGAGGAAGTCTCAGGTAGTTCATCAACCATCACAGACAGCACTGATGCAGACAGACTTTCTGAGGAAGCAGATAGTAACATCAGCCACAAGGAGGAAAGTGAAGAAAGCAGAGACGCTCACAGTCAGGAGAAGGACCCGCTCCGGAAGTCTGCTGTTACTGATCCCGACTTTGGTCATGATGGCTGCATGTCCAGCCACTGCGAGCTGGAGAGCAACAGTGAGCTGAAAAGTGCCCAGGCGTCCTCGAGCGAGAAAGAGCCTTGTGCACCTCTGACAATCCCATCCATACGGAACATAATGACACAGCAGAAAGACTCCTTCGAGATGGAAGAGGTAGGCAAAAAATTTCCTGGGGTGCCTTTGTAAGTAGATAGGCAGGAGGAAAAATCTCCAGGAGTGTTTATAGAAAGGGAGGTCGCCACCATTCATAACTGTGGAATAAACTCATCCTCCTGTTGACACTCCTGCTTCTGCTCCCAAACCAAGAGCTGGTTGAGAACAGTGTGCTGTGACGCCCCTCAGGCTCAGCTGGCATCTATCCAGTGACATCTTATCTGCCTAAGGCTTTGATAGCAGAGAGCCTTGAGAGTGTATATGCAAATCCAAATCATTTCACTGCATAGCAGTGAAAATGCTAGATCAAACAGGGCTGCATGTAGTTCAGGCTTCAGGGGTCCCAGTGACCAGGGTGAGGGTGAAGGCAACTTGTGGATTGATACTGGTGATGCGCCTGCCTGAGAGGAAAGGAAGGCTCTGGAAGGCTGCTGGGTGGGGTTTTATAAATCCAGATTAAACATTGGGCGACTTTGTCTTATCCATCGATACTCCTGCTAATTAACATAAGATCTAGAATTAACATAAAATTAACATAAAATCAAGAATGTAAAAATACTCGGGAGGTTCATCCAGAACTCATAGGCACAGGGACTGGCTGCTATACTGTATTTAGCTATGTGGACCAGGGCACTATACTGTGGGAGGGACTGTGCTTGGCCTAAGGAGAAAAGCTCAAAAATGCTGTCTTTTGTTACACAGGAAGAAGCTGAGGTATCTGTGTGTGGCTATGCATAATGTAATATGTACTTTTTCTTATTGAAAATATGGAAGATTTGCTTTGGTAATAGTTCGTATTAGCTTCAGAATCACATTTTCTCTCTCGGCTTGGAGAGAAAATAATGGTGCCCTAATGTTCTCTTTGCTGACTTTTGTATTAGTCACATTAGTGTAGACTTTTTATTTATTTCAAAGTTTCAGTTGCTGATAGAGTTATTTATGTTTTTGGTGGCTTCTGCATTTTTATATGTTAATTTGGCTAAAGAGTAAAGTGAAGGAGAATAGAAGAAGCTCTGTGGAATATTGTCCATTTTCTTGTAGGCTACTTTTCTCTAAATTACTAAAGTGATTTCTGCCTTAGCAGCGTGAGTGTGGGAGAGGATTCTGATGCCAGCTTGCAATCCCTGGCTCTGGCCTGCTGATTTCTGTTGAGTGTTGTTTTGGCCCAGCTGGTCCTAAGGACTGAGTATAAGTTCAGCCCTTCCTGTGCCCACTCCTCCGTGTTGAGTGGATCCTGCAGCTTCCATACTTTAGCCCTGCACTGTGCTATGCAAATCTATACAGTGTGCAGTAGCTGGGAATTCCATGCTGGTGACTCAGTTTGGATAGCAGTAGGTTGACAATGTCCTTTTTGTAATTTCTAGGTTTTTAAAAGAACTCAAATTCTAAGCAGAAGTGTAAGGCTTGTCAAATGGTGGGTGCAGTTTGGTGGCACTCACCTTTTCGCTTGCGCCCTCTGCTGGAAAAAACATTAATGACAAAATAACGTGAACCCTTTTGTGACGTGAAGATTAACATGAATAGTTAAAGAATGTTAGATTCTCTCTCTCTTTCTCTCTCTCTCTCTCTCTCTCTGTGTGTGTGTGTGTGTGTGTGGTCACTAGGAATGGTGTTGTATGTTGGTAGTAGCTAGCATCCAAAGGATGAGTTTGAGATAAGCTGAAGCTACATAGCAAGTTTTAGGCTGGTAGCCTGGTGTACCTATTAAGAGATTTTCTCAAATATGTACGACAAATTCACTTTCAACTTTGTCTATTGTAAATAGAGGAACTTTAAGGATAATGAATCCTTGCTTTTTTCATATCTATTTAAAATATTTATTAAAAACCTCCTAGAATTGTGTTTTTTTTTCCTTTGGAAACTTTAGAGAAACTTTTAGAACAATGGATAAAGCAGGGAAATGTGTTATTTTCATTTCCTCTTAGGCATGATATGAATTGTACTAGCAGACAAAGAAAACAGTCTTCCCAAGGCCAGCTTGCATCCCATCTAGAGTAGCTTGTGCCCGTCTCTCTGACACTGCTTTGGTTGGGATCCGATCACTGAGGAGAACATTTGTTCCTGTGTGAGCAGCGAGTAGACACAAGTTAGAGCTCTCTGTCTCTCAGAGCCAGCTCACAGGAGAGGCCTCAACTGCAGCAGCTCCAGCTGGGGCTGGAGTCGGGAAGGAAGGAGGTTGCAGTCTGGCTCTGTGGGTGAGGCTGCTTAATCAGGTGAGACAGGAGGGAAGCCTAAGGTGGCCAGGATCTAGGGGGATGCCCTTTAAGTGTGAAGAGAGCTTCACAAAGGAGGAGACTGAGTGAGACAGGCTAGAAGCAGAGAATGCCTTTCTTATATTTAAGAAATGAAAAACAGGAAAAAAAAGTGTGTAGACTGTTTTAGTTAAAAGTCAACTTGCCTTCTAAAAATGTTTTAGAGTATCCAGAATATTCAGAAATTCTAAACCCTTTCTCATTTTTTGGTTGGGGTGTGGGAAAGGATTTTAATTCTTAGTGGCTCGGATCTCTCTCACTCTCTCTCTCTCTCTGTCTCTCTCTCTCTCTCTCTCTCCCTGTCCCTTTCTCTCTCTCTCTCTCTCCCCCTGTCCCTTTCTCTCTCTCTCTGTCTCTCTGTCTCTGTCTCTCTGTCTCTGTCTCTCTCTCTCGTTTGTTTTGGATGGCTTTTTGAGTACAGCATGGTAAGTCAGTCCGTGGAGTTAGACATCATCAGTCAGAAGGGGTCCCAGTCAAGGTGATCCTGCTGAGTGAGCAGTTGTTCCTGCCTGGGGATGTGTCTGCAGTAGTGGAGGGAGCTCTCACCCGCCCGTGTGCTGATGAACTATGTAAAAGTAACTGTTACTAGGTGCATACATAATCCTGCTTGAGCTCCTAAAATAACTGTTTGTAAGTCTCCCTTTGTACTAAACAACTTATTACTTTTAACTTCTAAGTTTTAGGGTTTACTCATTTATCTGAGTTCGAATAATCCCGAATCAGTGGGGTATTTGAGGAACAGTGGCATTCTTCCTTTGGCCTTCCAAATTTGTGAATTTTGTTTCTTTAGACAGGATCTTGCTATGCTGCTATTCTCCTGCTTCAGCCTCCCAAATATTGGGATTGCAGGCATGGGCCACCATGCCTATTTGTAGCTGTAGTTTCTGAAGATAAGAATTTAAATATGAGTTCTGATATTTGGTATCTGTCCTGATATCCCAAATCCCAGATAGTCACTGGGTTGTTTCTGGCTGTTTTGTTTTGATTTTTTTTAATCTATAATTTCTTGAGTCTTTAAAAATTACATAACAGTGGAAACAAACTTTGTGTGCCATCTATTTTAAAACTTAGTTTTCTTTTCTTTAAGGTAACTTAGAAGTAATTACAGAATAATAAACTAATACAAAGGTCATTTGAATGCATTCCCCTCCCCTTACCCCTTCATGACACTAAGATATTACTTCCCAGCAGTGGTTTCTTCTTCTCTGAGGGAAGTCATAGTTGCTCCAGTGTCAGAGCTTCAGGAGATGGACTGATGTCTGAGGGAAGCTGCTGAGGGATGCTATCCTGGGTCTCTGCTACTCTGTTACTTTTGTAGTTACTTTTGATTGACTTAAGGACTTGTGGGAGAAGAGTTTTCACCCTTATTTTATAATTGCAAACCCAGATAAATCGCACAGGTAGTTTTTAGAAGCCAGTGACTGGCTAGTAAGACTTGAACTCAGGTCTGGCTCCTTTGACCTGCACCATACATTTGCCATGGGGCAGACGAGGGAGGAGATTCGTGAGATCAGTGGACAGAAGCTGAAGCTGAAGTGCTGTCACAGCCCTGGACAACTTAGCACAGAGCAGTCTCGGCTTGCTTTCTTTTCTCCTTCCTTCCTTTCTTTTTCTTTCTTTCTTTCTTTCTTTCTTTCTTTCTTTCTTTCTTTCTTTCTTTCTTTCTTTCTTTTTCTTTCTCTCTTTCCTTCTTTCTTTTTTGTGATACCACACAGAATTTTAATTTCTAAAGACTCTAATTCAAATTTTATTTCAGCATTATTTTGTTTTTGGTATGTTTAAAATGACAGAGTGGTTAGTGTTGTTTTGGTCCTGAGTGGAAGGGCAGGATGAAAGCTGTATCCAAAGGTACTTCCATCAAGAAACCAAAGCCACGCTAGCCAGATGTGAATTCAGAAAGCAGCTCTGTTGTTTTAGCTTAATGTGTACTTTCTTTGTTTTCCTTTTATTATGGGAAGTTTTGAACTTAACCTAAAGTTTCAAGAATTGTATGATAAAACCTATTACTTGTTACTGGCTTCAGTTTTGTTTGATTATATTTGTAAAACTTTAATCAAAGGCTACCTAGAGTACATGGCCAACTTACCTACAGCACTAGGAATGCTTGCTGTATAGATCTTTATTCTGTACTCTCTTCATGGTTTTACACTGAAATCTGACTTTTGCATAGTTGTGACCAGTAAAACTGAGACTAAGTCGTCACTCCTGCTGCCATGGTCTTAATACAGTAAGATTTGGCTGAGAATAGTCTTCCTGATGTTAGCAGTTGTGTAAGAAAATATGACCCTCTCCACTGTCAGAGACTGTCGTGCATTGATGAAGGGCTTTGTAGTAAGAGGAGAAATATTTTTTCCCTAGAATAACATCATGAAGGATAGATGGCTAGAGAACATAGGTTTTTTAGATTCTCACCACGTTGTGGTTAATTTATCTCTAAGGAAATAGAATATTTTATAATCCTACATCTATAAAGTAGGAGATCGTAATTTGTCGTGTCTAGCTGAGATTCCTAAGATATAAATAGTTATCTGGATTGCTTCTGTACTCTTTCAATCTAGCTAATGATTGTGTTTTAGAAAACTGTATTAGGCTGGGCCAGAGTAGCAGCTAATAATAGGCCTTTTGTTGATTATAAAAAGAAAATGTGTTCTGTTCCCTTGCACTTAAAACAATGGTTTTCCGGTTGGACTTGTATGTGCTGCTTTGAATAATATAATTTTTGAGTAGTAGCAAATAAAAGTAAAGCTGACTTTATGTGTCAGACTCAGGAGAGTGTTAAAATGGTCACTACTTTCACTTTATTCAGGTCATAACTATAGGTTCATGAGACTGTATACAAAAGTCACCACAATCAGACATTCCTGAATATGGGAATACTGCCATTAAGTTTTGTGGTGGTGGTATATGTATATGTGTGCTTTCTCTCTTTCTGTCTCCATCTCTGTCTCTGTCTCTCTATCTCTTTCTCTATCTCTCTGTCTCTGTCTGTCTGTCTGTCTCTCTCTCTCGTGTGTGTGTGTGTGTGTGTGTGTGGTTGTGTGGTTGTGTATAGTGACCTTCTATTCATTCCTATGGGATATTTCTTATTTTTAAATTAATTCGTAGCTTCAAGTATACCAGGCTTCAAATGAAAAGTTTGTTATTTGTTGATTGACTTGTTCATGTTTAAAAACCTGTGTTTTACCATTTTGTTTCCATTTATGTGGCAAAGTGGTAGAAATGAACAAACACCTCCTCCACAGGGTGGGGATGGCATTAGAATCAAAATTTCCTAAATAATGCTATAGCTGTACAGGTAGGAAAGTGGCAACTTTTCTAGGTTTGGTACTTCCATTAAATAGACTTTTTAGAGCGACTTTTATGGGTAAGACTCTGCAAGATTTTAGTTGTATTACTATTTCCTTCCCACTTAAAATACCACTACGTCTTAAAAGAACATTTTTATCAGGACAGAACATTCTTATACATGAGCAACAATTGATGCCTCAAACTTGGAGGACTTCAGAAAACTTCATAGTGGAAACGTGGTGTCCTACTTACATAGACACCAAATTTGTGTTTGCCTCAAATAGGGCTCAGTCATCCATCATCTTCTATGATGCACAGATTACCGTTTTCCCTCACATTGGAACTACTTTAATGTTTAACATTTGGGGCAAGCTCCTGGTGTGGGCCATCTTTCACATATAGCAACTTTTGAGAAACAAAGTCTTTCTATGTGGAGGTTTGTATACGTTTGTATATGAGCAACTACTTTATATGCTGTTTTTCTCTGCCAGTTCCCTAGGTTGAGTGCTACATGTCAGCGGGAAGTAGGTGGGAAAACGAACCTGTAGGACATGCTGCCAGTTTTGAGATAAAGTACCTACATAATGTTTGGAGCACTTCAGCTAGACTGACCTGTTTAATGAGTAACCATCTAGAGACACTCTTCTTTGCCATAAATTCTCTTAGTTTGAACTACATATGGTTCTCTTTTAGGTCCAGAGCACAGAGGGAGAAGCCCCTCACGTGCCAGCCACTTGCCAGCTAAGTCTTGCCAAGTCAAAAAGAGGTAAGTGGACCACTGGCCACTCTTTCCTATAGTTGCTCTGTGTTGTCAGCTAAGAAGGAGAGGAGTGTCTCTCCGTGTGTGGAGCAGCAGTAAGTGTGAAAAGATGAGGATGCAGGGGCGGGGTGGGGGGGGGGAGGGATATAGTTCTTGTGGAGATTTTATGGGGGAGACTTTTATGCTTACAAACTTATTCTAGATTGTTTCTCCTGTAATAACCCTCATTAAAAATTGCTCCGTGCTCTAGTTTTCAAATCTGCACATGAACTAACACAGACTACTTTTACATTGTTATGATTGTACACTCTCTTATGTCCTCTGTTTCTGAGTTTTTATGCAAATATATCTTGTAAGTATAATACATGTAGTATAACTCTGGCAGAAACTGGCTGGCAAGAGTTAAGCCAAGTTAACTACAGAGGTGTGGATCAAAGGTGAGCGGGTGCAGATTTTGCTCTTTTCTTGGATCATTAATTATTGACCACAGAACCTTTGGATCCACTAGAAAATGCTGTCTGGTTTTAAATTTACAAAGCATTTGATATTTAGAGAAAGAAAGAGGAAGAAGTTAAATGACCACTGAAAGGAGGACTGTTTATTTTTAAAACTTCACACATACCAAACCACCTGTTGTTGTTTTTCTTTTTTAACAAAAATTTATATGTATGTTCTTAGAATAGAAAATTACATGTTAGTCTTCCTGAGGAGCAGTTTGCATGTGACTTCTCTGTCATTGCAGTGTGGCATTAAAGAACAGGGCTCTCAGTCACTTCAGCTCTGGTCAGACACAAAGCGAAGTTTCTCATTGGATATTCTGATGCTGAAGTGTACAGGGAATAGACAGAGGCAATATTGAACAAAGCAACTGACTCATGTGTCAAAGGATGATAAACTATGGGCAATTTCCGTTCAGTTGTTCTAGGGAAGCTGTGAGGAGTGCAGAAGATATATTCAGGTGATGGTCAAACTGGAGTTTCTCCTGGCTACCAGTCTTCAGTCTCTTGTTTATGAGGACACAAATAAAACCATTTACATACTTGCCAAGAAATCTTCTATAAAGTTACAGAAAAAGAGTCTTGCATGTGCAGTTGTGATAAAGGGTTACAGGAAACAGTGACATTTGGTCCATTTTGGAAGGTAGCCTCTGGAATTGTGGTAATGTGGTACATCACAGACTGGCCATAACTTCATAGTTAGAATTAGCAGCATGGTCATTTCACAAGTAGAATAGAAACAAGGCGTGCCCTCACTGGTAGGCTCTGCAAGTGCACTCCTGTAGTCTCAGTGCAGGGACGCATTCTTGCACAGAGAGATGTTCAGTGGCTCAGCTCATGTCCTGGCCTAGTGTTTACTGGGCAGCCTCCTATTCCTAGAAGCCCTACTCTGCTCTCTTTATAGAAGATAACTGTTTTTCATGAAAACCTAGAAGAGAATATACTGATTTTGATACTAAACAGATGCTTTTCATATTTTGTTTTGGCTCATACTTAAATGTTTCATCTAATTTTTAAATTAAGGTAATATCCTATGTCTTCAGAACTGAGCATCAATCCTTAGGTCTAAATTTCTCTAGTATAGAACTGTGGTTTCATTTTATAAGATGTATTTCCTTTATCAGTAAGTACTTTACTGGTACTGCTTCCTTACTTGTTTTTCTTGCACAAATGTCTGTGCACCATGGGTATGCCTGATGCCACCGAGGCCAGAGGGCAGTGTTGTATCCCCTGGAACCAGAGTTAACAGTTGTGTGTCCACCTCCATATGGGTGCTGGGAATTGAACCCAGGTCCTGTGCAAAAACAAATGCTCTTATCATCTCTTTAGCCCAAGAGAACTATGCAGTTCATGGGACAGAAATATCTGCCTAAAGACCTTAGATTGTGATATTTATACTTTTAGAATGTTTGCTTATATTTAGCCAAAGCCTTTCTCTTTAGTTCAGGCTAGCTTCAAACTCAAGCTCCACTTGCCAGTCTCTCTGGGTTTGTAGATGAGCGTGGCACTGCCTGTGGGATTTGTAGCTCTGGGAATACATGCCTGCCTTCCCCTGAAGCAGTGCTGTGCAGTGGAGAACTGGGCTCCCAGCCTGCAGAGAGAGAGGTTACTGCTTTACACCATGAGGCAAAGAAGGAACTTAAGCTCTTTGTGCTGCTCAGTTCCCCATACAGACTCGGAAGCCTGCTCAGTCTGCACTGCCAATCAGACTGTGGGACACATGGCACTCAGCTTTGAGGGGAACCAACCGGCCCAGACCTTATGCTGCTGCACAGTCAGCAGATCTTTGAAGAAACTGAGTCTGGTTTCTTTGTACCTCAGAGAAGTTCCCTTTTCCCTACCAATAGGCCCTTCAATTTCTAGATCATTTCTATAACTGTTTAATTGTTGAGAATTACCACTGAGTCATTAAGCAAACATTGCCATGTTGTTCTCCATAGCAGAACATTAAGAATAAGTAAAGTTCCTGTCTTCATGGGCTCACAGTCTAGATATAAACAAAACAAAACCATGCAAACACAGCACAGAGAGAGACAGTGGCAGCTGCTCTGGCTAGACGGCTAGTCCGTTCTGAAGGAATGGAATGCCCAGGTAGACTGCTGGGGACAATCTGTTACAGCCCAGTTCCGTCGGGATTCCAACATCTCTAGGTTTGGTAAGGAGATGGAACACTTCTTTAACTAATTATCCAGCTGCAGTAATATCATAAGACTTGAAGTGTTTCTCAGTTTTTAATTGGGATATAATCACTATTTTTTGAACCTTCAAATGCCAGCAAAATGTTTTTAAACCCAAGTGAAGTTTAATTTTGGATTTTATCTGGTTTAGATTATGTGGTAAACACTGTATTTAGCCTGTTGCTTTCGAAATTCTGAAAGAATTTCACACAGCCTTGCAAATGTACAAGATATAAAGTCCCCTCTTGTGGTAAGCATAATGTAGATAGAATGCTATCTTGCTTACTGTATGTAAAAGAACATATCTTTATTTATATATGTATTATCTTTCATAAAAGAACACTTATGTATATATATTTAGAGATTAGAACTTTGAGACATAATGATAAACATGTCTTTGTTAAATTAGCAGTGTCACATATTAATTGACTCTTTGGCTTCTCTTTAGTTGTTATGAAAAATTATTTCCTAGCACAGGTACTTGCGTCATAAGAGACACTAGAGAAACTTGAATACCCTCCTATTTCCAGTGATTTAGTTTATAGCCCTTACTTTCATTCTTTCAAATACAGAATGTTTTACTGAATTGTGCATATAAACTTCTAATTTCACTTCTTAACCATTTTTATAGATTTTCATAATTTGTAAATTGTTTATTTTTATTTCATCCAAGTTACATTTGTGGTAATCAGATTTACAAATACTTTGCCATTAGAGCTTACTAAGCAAACGAATGAATGCTGAGAGTTTCTGATAGAAAGCCTGATTCAGCTTTTATTTGAACCTGAGTTATTGCTGTGCTTTGAAGCTGCAAGTTTTCATAAATAATTTGTGCTGCTGTATTGGGGACCGTATCTGTGATGATGTCACTGCCATTGCAGGCCTATGCACTGGTTTTGTTTAATAATATGTTTCTACTGACAGATCATCTGTTGAGAACTGCAAGTCAGCATTCCGATAGCAGTGGCTTTGCTGAGGACTCCACAGACTGTGTCTCCCTCAACCACCTCCTGGTACAGTTTCCTGTTTGCATTAGTCAATACTGTCATTACCCTCACTCTAAGGCAGTCAGTCTGTCCATGTGCCATATTGTAAGGTTCGCTATCAAATGGGAATAGGAATAAAAATGTCTAAAATGTAGATCTTGGCTATGTATTTGACTATAAATTTCAGGTTTTACTTATTCATGATCTCTGGGTATAAAAAAATAAATAAATCTTAGTTATTTTATTACTAGTAACTAAATTACTTTGGTTTTAAACTGGTCTGATGTTTTTCTTACTTGCTTATAGTTATTATACTCTAGTATTTTATAATACATTTTATTTATTTTAAAACTCACATTCCTTCTAGTTCTATGAACTTTTATGAAAATTAAGATGTTTTAGGCAACCCAGAAATCAGGTGCTTTTTTCACTCAGAAGCTGGTGGTTGGTAGGTACATAGAGTCATAGAATGCACAAGAAAGGAGTTCAAAATGTCATTAATAAAATCTGAAAATTGAAATATGGAAAACAAAAAAGGTTAAAAAGTTTTCTAGAAGCATGGCTAAAAAGGCAAGAAATACACCTAAGGAGACACAGGAAGAATCATGTGGGAGGAGGGGCTCACAAGATTCTACCCTAGAGCTTTTGGTAGTTGGCTCATTTTTGGGGGTTCTAGCCACTAGTAGGTTGCCATGTTCCCGTGGGTAACCCTAAACCCTTGTACATATGGATAAGATTGGTACTCAGTGTGTTACCAAGAAAAAAATTAAGATCTGAAGTTGGGAAGGAGACATGATGTGGGGATCTGGAGGGAGTTAGAGTGGAGAAATGGGTTGTAGTTGTGATCATAATTCACTGTATGATGTGCAGGACATTCTCAAGAGAATAAATTAAAAACTATTAAAGAAAACACTGAAGAGAAATATTCATGTTAAAATGGAAATGTGATAGTAATATGAAAGTAATGTAAAATGTATTGATAAAGGCAGATGGGTATCTGCTCCAGGCTGGAATTCCTTGATCGGAAAGTTGCAGCTTTACAGTGCTGCAGGAGTGGTGTTTGTTGCACAGACATTTTTGGATTTCAGTGTTTGGTTGGACCTCTCATGCTACAGGACAGTAACAGTGCATGTAATCCAGTGTGGGTTTCTGGGAGTGAATGGGTAGTGCTCTGCGTGGACTGTGTGTGCTCTGTGTTCTGAGGTTTTGCATTCCACCATGTTCACAGAGTGGCCATCTATCTCTCTCATACTGATATATTTTGTTTCCCATTTATTATTCAATAGGGTATATGATACTCAATATTTTATTAAAAAGTAAGATTTATTTTAAGTGATTTTGCTTGCTTGTAAGTTTATATAAGCATGCTTAAGATAGAATGAGCTAATATATGTTACTGGACAGGGTATGTATATTACATACATTTAAAATAAAGAATAATGCAGTACACAAAAAAATTGGCCAATGGGAAGAGTGGATGTAGTTGTGATGAAATAAACAAGGTAAAGGCAGCCTGAGGCATGTGTCAGTGATGAGGAAGGAAAGGGAAGTCTCTGGCTAGGTTTTGAAGTAAGTCTGACTGCTTGTAATGGTCTCTATGTCTCAACATGGGAGCTAAGTTGGTCAAGTTAGGGAAGGGGCCATAGTATAAGAAGAGTTTGACCCAGAAGAATCTGGGATGAAACAGGGATGTTGAGAGACCCCTGGTCCTGGAGCAAGGGGATCCAGGTTAGCTGTGGAAAGGAGACACAATTCCTTTCAAAATGAAGAGAAGATGGTGAGAACTAGGGAAAGTATGTGTGTTGGGGAAGCATAGGAAGACATCTCTGTCCAACTCTGAGAGTCAGTTTCATGTGTTGGAAAGGAAATGTAAGAAAAATCTATCTGAGACAATCTTGATGAGTAAGTGGGGGGCAGGGTGGTAAAAAGCAGAACAGCTACAAATCCCATCTGTGGTCTTGTCAGTGGGGACTCTGACTTCATCCTCAGCCTCTCAAATGCTTTCCTTCACAGGTGAACGAGTCCCTGCAAGCCATGGGGAGCAGTGCTGACAGCTGTGACAGTGAAACCACTGTCACATCGCTTGGTGAGGACCACGTGACTCCTACAGCACAAGACCAGCCTTACTTTAATGAGTCAGAGGAGGAGTCCCTGGCCCCTCTGCAGAAAGGAAGAGCAAAGGTGGAAATAGTGGCTGGGACAAGGAAAGCAGACAACCAAGATTCCCCTCAGTGTGTGACCGCAGAGGATGCTGGAAACAATGAGTCCACGGAGGGCCCCTGTGAGCCTGGTCCTCAGATCACAGAAACAGGGGAGCAGCCACCTCTGGCAGCCACTGGAGAGCTCCCGAGGGAAGGGAGTGGCGAGAGTGACGTAGAGAAAGGCAGTGAATGTGAATTTGCCCAGTACACCACACACCATATTCTCAGATCCTTGGCTTCCTTTGAAGCGCAGGGCAGCGGTATGGGCTCTGAAAAGAAAACTGGGTTTCCCTCTTCTGTGGACAGAGTGAACACTGCCCTGCAGAGAGCTCAAATGAAGGTCTGCAGTATGTCTGGGCAGAGAGTAGGGCGTAGCCTAATAAAATCAAAGGATCTGTTGAAACAAAGGTACTTGCTCGCAAAAGCTGGCTATCCTCTGAGAAGGTCTCAGTCTTTGCCCACCACTTTACTGAGCCCAGTAAGGGTGGTGTCTTCTGTCAATGTGCGATTATCTCCAGGAAAAGAGACCAGGTGCAGCCCACCGTCCTTCACCTACAAGTACACACCCGAAGAGGAACAAGAACTGGAAAAGCAAGTAACTGAACACGATGGTCAGTCTTTGGTTAAATCTACCATCTTCATCCCGCCACCCTCTGTGAAGAAAGAAGAAGCCCCTCAGAGTGAGGGGACACGACTGGAGGAATGCCACCATGGAAGGCTTGCCCCCTGCCCACAGTTCGCTCCAATATCCCAGTCCACTTGCTCCCTTCACTCTGTCCACTCTGAGTGGCAGGACAGGCCCCTGTGTGAACACATGAGGACTCTGAGTGCCCACAGTGTCCCCAACATATCAGGTGCCGCATGTAGTGCCTTCTCTCCTTTCGGGTGTCCCTATTCACACAGACACGCTGCCCACCCATACAGGGCCTGCTCTGTGAATCCCCCTTCTGCCATAGAGATGCAGCTGCGGAGAGTGTTGCACGATATTAGAAGCTCACTACAGAATCTTTCACAGGTAAGATCAAAAAGATCTGTTTTATTTCTCTGAATTCCTCCTAGTTCCTCAGCAAGTTAGGATGGAACAGACAAGCCACCTCATCTTATTTTCCTGTATGCTCTCCTAGACGTCTCTCTCATTTTGTGGGGGAAAGCTGTCACTAATCCTGAACCAAGTTCATCTGAGAATCTCCTCTTTGTAGAGGAGGCGTTGTTCCATGGTATTTCTCCTCTCGGCCTTTCCTTCATTCTCTCGGTGTGACCCTCAGCATGTCCTGTTAAAAGCATCTTCCTTCTCAATCCTTTTTGTCCTTTTCTCTGCCATTTGGATGTGCAGCTCTCCTCTAACTTTCTAAGACTTCTCGTTGACTCCGGTGGCTCCCTGCTCTCCTGAGCTTTGTAGCTCTCTGCCTAAGCTTTCCTGCTCACCTGCTCACCTCTGATGCTGGCCTCCTGGCACAGAATTAGTCTCTTTCCATGGGCTCAAAGCTGGAACCACTCCAAAGAGAATCAGGTAAAGTGGGAATTCCGAATGCATGCCACCTGTGAGAATGAAATAGTGGGCAAGCAGCCACTTGGGTTAAAAAAAAAATCAAATTTTCAGTTACGAAAAGATATACCTTTCAAATACCTCTTTGTCCTCCTGACAGGTGTCCCTAATAGTTTGCAGCCTGACCCGAGCATACCCATTTCTCCTTAGCAAGCGTACTTCAGGCTGTGATTATACTTCCTTGAGGCTGGGGGATGTCACAGCCATCTCTATCTGTACATCTCTAGTGTGCCTTTCCAGGCAAGCTATTCCAGCTGTGGTTTGTTGGCCATGAATATCCTATCAGTAACTCAGTTGATAAATCTCCCCACTTCCCACCTCACCCCAGTGGACAGATAACTCTACAGTCTCTGCTTAGGTGTGTATTCCAGTGCTACTGGGCAGCAGGGCCTTCAGGGTTCTCAGGATTCTTGAACTTTGGGTGGTCTGCACATATCACATGGTTGGTTGGTTGATTGGTTGTTGGTTGGCTGGTTGTTGTTGTTGCTGTTGTTGTTGTTGTTGCAGTTTCCCAACTGTGGGGCTCTGTCCTTGCCATTTGTTTCATGAACTGCAAAGTCCTGATAAGTGTCTAAAGCTCAGGTCACATGTTACAGCTACAGGCATATTTACCTACTGAATTTTCATTTGCTTTTATGATACAGCTCCTCTCTCTCTCTCTCTCTCTCTCTCTCTCTCTCTCTCTCTCTCCACACACACACACTCACGTCCACACACTCATGCATGCACACTCATTCACATTCACACACGAATGCATACTCCCATAGTCTCCTTTTCACAGTTCATTTCCTTACACTGAGATGAGGACTTTGTGGGCTTTTGTCTTCCCTGCCTATAACAGTAGAGTGTGTCTCACTGAGAGTGTGGATGGGGGCCACTTGCTGCTGTCTCCAGCCACAGCAGTGTGATGCAGTCTCCCCTTGCTTTTGCTGACAGATCTCTGGGTCTCTGTTTGGCTTCTCTACTTACGTTCTCAAGGCAAGAAGGAAGTTGTGTAAACATACACTTCCTTGTGCATGGACACACTCACTCAGACAAACAGACACACACACAGATACACACATACGTATATGGTTATGTTTTCCTTTACGTCTTCTCCCAAACAGTAATTTGGACGTAGAATATTGAATAATCAGTAGCAGTAGAGACTAATTTCTTTTGTTGTTGGTTATAATATACATCATTGTGGGTTTGACTTAGCTCAAAAAGAAATGATAATGCATGCCTTACATTACCTTAACACCTTAGAGAACTTGGCAGTAGTCACTTTGACCTGGGTTTTAATCCTGTTTCATCTGTTTGAAGTATCCTATGACGAGAGGACCTGATCTTGCTGCTGCTCCATACAGTACTCAGAAGTCGTCTGTTCTACCTCTTTATGAAGTAAGTTCCCCCTTAAATCGTTGAGTTGCAATAATGTGTGTGACTTTGAAGTGTAATTCTGATTGATATATTGCATTTCAGAATACCTTCCAGGAGCTTCAAGTCGTGAGGCGGAGCCTGAATCTGTTCAGAACGCAGATGATGGACTTGGAGCTGGCCATGCTGCGGCAGCAAACCGTGGTGTACCCTCATATGACAGAGGAGGACAGGTTAGTACAGTCAGTTGTCTTAGTACAGTCAGAGCCTTTTCTTCTGAGAAGCAGGCCTTAAGCATAGCTTCTTCAGAGGCCAGCTCTGTCCACACTCTGAACTATGTGTAGTAAAGCAGTGTAGGTAAGAAACAGGCATGTGAAGTTCACTGACCTATCTCCACACTGAGTAGTCTGCTTTTCAGAGAGGTGAGAGTGCAGGGGACCAAAGACCTAGTCAGTACTTCAGGGTTGCTCTCTGAACTTATAAGATTGCAGTACCTTTCCTTAATTCATACTTTTTCAAAAGTGTGGTGACTAGAAATCATTCAGCTACAACTTTTCCAAAGTTATGCTTGTCCCAATTTGACAGGTATGAAGTTGATCAGCTGCAGGGTTTGCGGAACTCTGTCCGAATGGAACTGCAGGACCTGGAGATGCAGCTGGAGGAGCGCTTGCTGGGCCTGGATGAGCAGCTCCGTGCAGTGCGGGTGCCGTCACCTTTCCGCCCCTCTGCGCTCCCGGTATGCTGTTGGGGTCCAGAGTCTGCAGTAGGGTTATTCATGATGTGGGATTTAGGACCGGGTACCTCACTCTACCCATTTGTTTTAATGCTTTAGAACCATGCATACTGTTCAAGTAACTTTCATGCACATTAGTTTTATGTGCAGTCTGATAAATTTCACATTTAGTATATTTAGCAGTAATTGAAAATTTTACTGATAATTTTCAGTAATCGAAAAAACAAAAATCAACACAAAAGGGTTAGTTTTGAAGGAGAAATTCTAGTGAACTAAAAGATGACTGCTTTAAACCTGTGTCTCTACTTGTAACTCCAAAGAACGAATTATTCCTTTTACCCCCCCCCCCCCCCCCGTGCCCCTGTTTTAAGTAAATAGCTGACCCCTTTGAAGTTTTCCTTTGTTTTCAGTTTAATTCTTTTCCATGACTTATTTGGGGGGGGGGGGGTAGGAGGTCTTCTTCTTCTTCTTTGTTGTTTTGTTTTGATGCTGAAGATTGAACCTTATCCTGCCCTAGGACTGCAGGGTGGCTGACTACAGTGCTTGTGACATAAAGATGTATTTCAAGGAAATATGTAGTCGAGTCATTATTAGGAGCACTTGCAGTTTGAGGAAATGCGTCTGTGTGTGAGCCTGCGCTGTGCTTGCCTTTCAGGGGATGTGTGGCAGCAGGAGCGTAGATAACTTATCATGCCCGTCTCCACTGAACGTCATGGAGCCGGTAAGCCTCTCCTTCAAGTCCCCGGGGAAGGGTGCTGTAATAGCTCGTGGTTGGTTAAAGTGCAGACTTTAAGAAGTTAAATAAGTTGGAAGTGAGTTTGCCACTTTGAAGTGCAGTGCCAATTTGGGCCTCTAGAAAGCTAGTTTCATTGTCGTGGTGATTTGTCTTTATAACCAAAAGAACATAATGCATCATGGGAACAGTTCCTCTCTACTCCAAGGCGTCCTTTCTTGTCAGATGCTGGGTCCTTACAGGGCCTGCAAATTGAGGATGTATTCAGTGCATTTTGGACTCATTGGCAAGACATCCTGAGTAGCTGTTTTAGTTTTCACTAATTTCCCTTCCATGAAATAATCCAGACATCTCTATGTTAACTAGTAAAATTTCACTTCACTGTCAGTCTGAGATTTCCAAGGTATAGCTTGAGATTACTATGAATTTAATTTTGTGTGTGTGAATAAAATTGACCAGTTAATAAGTTAATGAAATAGAATTATGCCTTTAAAATTCCTCGTGATTTGGGACAGTAGGATAGCTGGGAATGTAACCTTCTTAATTGCCAGTGATAATAGCGAGAGAGAAGAATAATGTTTTGGCTTCCAGGTCACAGAGCTAATGCGGGAGCAATCATACCTGAAGTCTGAGTTGGGCCTGGGCCTTGGAGACATGGCGTATGAAATTCCTCCTGGAGAGAGCTCCGAGTCCGTTTTCTCTCAAGCCACATCAGAGTCATCTTCTGTCTGCTCCAGCCCCTCCCATACCAACAGAAGATCAAGAGGGCTACCTGGGAACAAACCCAGAGCCCGCTTAGTGGCGAGAAAGAAGATATTCCGAGCCTCTGTGGCCCTGACACCAACTGCCCCCTCTAGAACAGGCTCTGTGCAAACACCTCCAGATCTAGAGAGTTCTGAAGAAGCTGGAGGAGCTGAGGAAGCCTCCCCAGTGGTGGGACTTACATCTCACATGGAGGAAGAGCCAGAGGATCTCTCACTGATGCCAGCAGCTGAGGAGATGCACAGGAATGTGGAGCAAGATGAACTGCAGCAAGTCATCCGAGAGGTGGGTCCAGGCTGAGCCCGTGTCAGCTGCAGATGTGTGTCATGGGGGAGTTATTCAGGGGCTGCTCTCTTGCTAGACTTTGATTTCACCATGTACAGTAATTTGTAGAAAGCTTTAGGTCAGCTTTCCCATTGACTGCATTTCTGCAGATTTGAGACTGCCAGACATCTCGCTGCTTTGTCCACTGTCGCTGAAATGGTGTTCATAAAGTTTAAAGAAGGGAAAGCCCTTAGACCTCTCATTGCCACATGCATAAAGTAAAGAATTACAATTTAGACCTCTTCCAGAATTAGAAGCTGCCATTTGATAAAATTCCAATTGGCATGAGGAAAAGGAGGAGGTTGATAATGGTAAAGAATTTGTTCTCTTTTCCTTTGATGGCTGGAGAAGCATAGAAATTGTGATTTGTTCATAGACTCAACTGCAGTGTGAAGTGGGCTTTACCCTGGATGAGGAGAACATGAGAACCTGAAGTGTTAACCAGAGTTCTGGGTTCCCAAGGGGCCACGAGCATGTATGAAGGTTACCACTCAGGGTCCAAGTTAATGGAGAAATGTATAGAATGACTGTGAGCTTTCTACTGCTGGGAGAAAATGCCTGAGAAGAGCAAGCTAAAAAAAAAGGGGGGGGGATGTTTCTTTCTGTTGGTGCTCTCGAGGTTTCAGCCTGAAAGCACTTGGTTCTGTTGTTCATGGGCCTATAGTGAAACAGAGAACATGGGAGACAGCTGGGCTAGAACAGGGCACAGAGAGGGTGGGACTGAAGGGTCAGGATAACACAGAGCCTCCACCATCCTGAGCCCAATGACCTGGCTGCTTTCTGCCTGGCCCTGCCTTCTACGTTTCTCTGGCCCTTCTGGGGACTGACTAATTTACTGACTTCTCAAAAGCAGCACCTCTGAGTATCATTATATAGAGGAGCAAACCTTCAGCATTAGAGCCTCTGGGACCATTACAGATTTAAATTATAATGGTTTTTACTATTGAGTTCCATTACTATAAACTGGTGTATCCCCTTTCAAAAGAAAAGCACCATGAATAAACCTCAGAGTGGCTTGGACTTGCTCTCTCATAAGTTATATACATTGACTATTGACTTGGACCTGCTCTCTCTGTGGGTTATATGCATTGAATGTTCTCTATAGGTTATATATGTTGAATATTTTTCTGTTTTGTCTCCAAAGAGGAAGTGTACTTTTCGTTCCAACCACTCCTAAAACTCCTGATGATAAACACCCTTTTATTTTATGTTATTAATTAAAAAGAACAACATATATATTTTAAAGGTCTCATTAGGGGTTGAACTGTATCTTAGTGACAATGTGAATCCAGCTAAGGTGGCCCTGAGCAAGCATGGGTCCCTGAGTGTGACCCTCAGCAGTATGTGTGAAGCCATGAATGTGAATCCCCCCACCCAGCACTGCCCAAGCAAAAGGAAAAACAAAGAGAAACCCGCAAATCATCAAAGGTAGTAGAAAATACCTGTGGGCTAAGAAATCCTTAAATTACAGTGAGGTAAACAAGACCAAAAAACTCAAGAAAAATTAAAAACTTGCACAATGGCCCTGAAAAAGTTTTCAGGTTTTTGGGCCTTTTTATTTTGAAGACTTGGGGTTCTTAAAGTCCATGAAAGCATTACACACACACACACACACACACACACACACACACACACACACACACATGCGCGCGCGCACACACACACACAGAGTATGCAACATTTCTTACCTCATAAATGCAGATTTCTAAATCTTATTAGTTATTTAAGAACTAATGCATTAGGAGCCAAGTAAGTCAAACGAAGCCATAGAAATTAGGCCTGCCTATTTCTCAGACTGTATTTTCAATGTAATTGTAAATGTGATACTTTTAGAATCAATTCTTGGCATAGTCAAAAGGGCCATTGGTCCTCTGGGGCCTAAGATTAGTGGCTACACATATGGTACCATCATTTCTTGCATAGTAATATCGTGGAAAGTCCATTAACAGAAGCACTAGGCTCGGCTGTGAACACACAGATGATAATATCTTCCTGAAAGTATCTGTGCTGGGAAAACATGCACTAAAACCTGTAGGACTTGTTGGGGAAGAATAGGATTGGAAGGATGACATTCCAAACTTCACCAGTGACACGGAAAAGGACAAAGAATATAAAACTAGTCCAAGCAGTAGCATGGTTTATACATAGTTAACATAGTCAGGAAACATAATGCTACAATGAAGAAATGGTACTTAACCTAGGGAACATTTGACTTGTGCTTGTGGATCAGGCCTGGAAGGGCTGGAGCTTGCTGGGTACTAAGATGGGGTGAAAGAATGGCCTGGAATCTGACACAGCTGCAGTACCAGGGCTGAGTGGAGTGCCTTGTGCTCAGGACTGACCTTGCTGCTAGACATCTTTTTCAATCTATCACTGCATTTTTTTCATTGGATATTTTCCTTTTTTACATTTCAAATGCTTTCCCCTTTTCAGGTCTCCCTTTCAGAAGCCCCCTATCCCATTCCCCCTCCCCCTGCCTCTATGAGATTTTTAAGTTGCTTATATTTTGTGTTCTAAGTTCCTGGATTCAGCTGACAGCTTTCTGTGGCCACCCATGTATCTTGAGGATGAAATTCAAATAAACAGATGTGTCATTTGTGTTACACGCAAATTGTTACCCAGGATTTCTGATATGTTGACACAAGTGACCATTTTCAAAATCAGTATAGGTGCAGGGTGTGTGTTTTTTATTTCTTCTCCAGACTTGACTACAGACTAGTGGAAGGCTTCAATTCTATACAGTTATTTGTTCTGAAAATGGAATTATTTCTGTAAGTTGATTGTGGCTGACTAACATTTCACAAAGTGTGCATTCAGCTTCCTCAGTCGGGTATGCCTGAGTAGGAGCATGAGCAGGGACCCGTTCCTAGGAACTTGTCTGTACTTGGGTTAGATTAAGTAGTTACTCAGCCTGAACTGCGTTTGCTCTTGACACGTTTGCTAACTCCTTTCTTCTACTAAATTCTGATACTTTCGTTCCTCTTAATGTGCTTTACTTTGAAGTTCCCCTGAAAACTTGGCTTCCCATTGCTTATTTGGCACAGTTACTCCTTTAAAGCATGTCTGAGTTTTTATTTTAAAAAGTTTATTGGCCTGATCCATGTTGCAAATAATTGCCTAGGAAGAAAGTGTTTGCCTTAGACTAGCATATTGATTCTTTGGCCAGTAGCACAGACTATAGAAGAAGCCATTTGTTTGCATTGTGCTGCCTTGGTCCTAGGGAATTACTTAATCATTTATAGGAATCGCCTATTAAATATGAAAGATGTTATACTTTGTCAGCGTTTAAATTGGCATGGAAGGCAAATGTTTGACAAACTTTTCAGAATGTGTTACTAAAGCGTTTGAGAGAAGCCGTTCAACTCAGACTGTGGCAGCACGTGAAGGAGATGTGCTGTAGGGTTCACCCTTGCAGAGGAGGGCTTACCCTGCGCAAGGATGTTGATGTGCACAGCAAATCAAACGTTCTGACGTATTTTGAGATCACACTTGAATAGATACCTTGGTTCATTGCTAGCTCAAATTCAAAACCCAGTTCATATTGTTATCCTAACTCAGCAAGGTGGTTTTATGTTTAAAAATTTGTTTATAAAATATTTCAAATACTGATTTTTTTTTACTCCATTTATTTCCAGCTGGTAATTCTTTAACCTTAAATGTCCATGGTACTAAATTTCAAGTTGCTAAGCTTACTGTATTTGTTACCAAGGAAATAAAATTTGATTCTATCTTCCCAGTAAATTTGTGGCCCTTAACCCCATTAACAAAGCCAGCATTCAGGAAGGCAAGATCTGATCTTGGATAGAACAGCTCTGCAGGTGAGGATTAAGTGTGTTTGGCAGGCACTCTCAGGGACCTTTTCTTTTCCTTACTGCACTCCTGGGTGCATGAAAACAATGCCATCTGTCAGGCCTCTGTCTCCATCACTGCGCCCTGGGAGGTGTAAAGAGTCATCAGCTGAATCCCCCTTGGAAGGAGAACATCTCACAGAGTTCTTTCACACGGTGGTGAATACACAGTCTCCACTTAAACTTTTGTCAAACCAAGGATGCGTCTTCTCCTTTCAGATTGTGTCCACATCCCAGTTGGGAACAAAACAGTACTGCCTTAGAATTTGTCAGAGTCGTTTGTGATATGTGTGATCATGGCCAAAAACCATTTATAGATACTTTAGAATGTACGTATGTGTAGGAATAAAAAGATGGTTTATAGGATACGCGAAAATGTGCTATTTTCAGAGGAAATTCAGTCAAGAATAAATAGCATAGATTGGCATACTTTCCATAAAAGTTTTCTGTGTTTATTTTAGCTTCTAGGCTTGGTTTACAACTGTCAGTAGCTCTGACATGTTTAAACATGTGTTTGGGTGAAAACACAGCCTCTCATGTATTCCTTTGGAATGTTTTAGAGACCATCTAAGGATCTTGGCTTTGGGGCTCTAGGCACTTTGTTGATTCAGCTTCACATGTCATATCTTCAAGTCATTGTGTGTTGCAATAAACAGTCTTTTTTAAAGTGTCTAGTTGGAAATTGTGCTCACAGAAGTCCTTTTACTAGCCAGTCTAGAATTTTCTTATTCTGAACCCTCATGTCTTCTCTAAAGTATGGGAAACATTAGAACTAATTTATTTGTTCACAATTCTGTTGTGAAGTGGTTTATTACAGGCATTGTGCTGTTTTCACTTTCTTTTTCTTTTTTCTTTTTTCTTTTCTTTTTCTTTTTTGTTCTTGTTCTTACTGATGTTGCTGTTGGTTGGTTGGTTGGTTGGTTGGTTGGTTGGTTGGTTGGTTTGGGTTTTGGTGTTTGAGATAGGGTCTCAGTATGTAACCTGTCTGTCCTGGAACTCTCTCTGTAGATTAGGCTGGCCTCAAACTCAGAGATCCATTTTCTTCTGCTGCCCAAATTCTAGGATTAAAGCATGCACCAGCATCCCCATCTTTCTTTTATTATTTTTGAGGTGGTATCATTTCTATGATCATCTACAGTAAAATATACTTGACAGTAGAGATTCATGTTCATTTGTTTCTTATCTTTTTTATTGAGATGGTGTTGTTCAAGATGGTTTCAAGTTCTCAAATACTCCTTCTGTCTCAGCCTCCCAAATGCTGATGGGACTACACATACCAAGCTCTTAGATACTTTATTATACTCTATACTAGAAATATCTGTGTTACCTTAATGTTTAGCATTCATTTTTAATTGAATGATAAGCACAAAGGAGATGTAATAAAGTTGTCTTATTAGACACTGCTTAACATCTTGTATAATACAGAATTTCAATGGCTCTTTTTCTATATACTGCATTTGCATTATGTATTGTGGCTACAATACTCTGATTTTCATGTTTCATACCTACTTAAAATGGATCTAAAGTACAATACATCTGAAACCCTTTGTTATTTAATGTTCACAAATGATGGTATTGTTTACATGTGCAGCAGGGCAGATGATGATCGATAGCAAAGGGCAGTTTTGTTTCTATTGCCTTTGTATGAGCCTAGCCTTTTGCCATGGAGCCATCTCTCCAGCCCTATTCTGATTCTGTGAAGAATCATATAGAAGTCTATGTGTTATGTACCATTTTTCCATAGCACAGCCATTTTGAGAAAAACTCCAATTGAGGTGTTTTCAGGATGTATTTAGGAATGTTTTAGGAAATAGATGAGGCTGACAGGAAACTGTGGAAATGTAGAATTTTTAAGAGCTGGTTGAGAGTAGCACAGTGCTAATTTGGGAATGCATTATCAATTCACTCCAGGAAATGCACACCCCCAATGGAGAAGCTAGAGAAAGCACCCAAGGAGCTGAAGGGGTCTGCAACCCTATAGGTGGAACAACAATATGAACTAACCAGTACCCCCAGAGCTCGTGTCTCTAGCTGCATATGTAGCAGAAGATGGCCTAGTCAGCCATCATTGGAAAGAGGCTCCTTGGTCTTGCAAACTTTATATGCCCCAGTACAGGGGAATGCCAGGGCCAAGAAGTGGGAGTGGGTGGGTAGGGAAGCAGGGTGGGGGAGGGTATAGGAACTTTTGGGATAGTATTTGAAATGTATATAAAGAAAATATCTAATAAAAAAAAAGCCTTTACTAAGAGCTATTTGGAGGTGAAGCTATATCATTGGAAAGCAAGAGAGGAAGAAGGCATGTAGTATTTATGTAGGATTTAGATATCTGGATGTGATTGCTGCCTCATGTCTATGTGATTTTGTGTCTGTCTGTTTGTTTGTTTGTTAGAGATTTTACATTTTTTCAACACCCCATCCCATGCATCCCCCACCTCAAGTTGCTGCAGAACTAGGCACATTCTTTCCCACTGAGGCCAGACAAAGGCTTACAGGCAAACAGGCAGGTAGGCAGGCAGGCAGCAGGCTCAGGGACAGCCCCTGCTCCAGTTGTTTGGGGGGCTCACATGAAGGCCAAGCTGCTCATCTACTACATAGGTGCAGGGGGCCTAAGTCCAGCCTGTGGTTGCACTTTGGTTGGTGATTCAGTCTGTGGGAGCCCATAAGGGTCCAAGATAGTTAACTTTGTTGGTCTTTGCTGTCCTCTTTGGGTCCCTCAGTCTTTCTCCTAACTGTAAGAATCCCCAAGCTCCATCTGTTTGGGTGTGAGTCTCTGCTCTGTTTCCATTGGCTGTTGGGTGCAGCCTCTGAGATCAGGTATGCTAGCTAGGTTACTGTCTACAAGTATAGCGGAGTATTAGTAATAGTGTCAGGATTGGTGCCTGCCCATCGGTCTGATATTTATCAGCCATAAAATGAGATGTATACATTCTGTGTGTGTATGTGCATGTATGGGTGTTTATTTGTGCATGGATGTGTGCATGCATGTGGATGCCAGAGGATAACCTCAGATGGCATCCTCAAGAGACTTGTACATTGTTTTGTGAGACAGGGTCTCTCACTGACCTCAAGTTCAGTTCCAGAGAGCCACCTGGCTCTGCCTCCCCAGTGTCTAAGTATAAGCACATGTAACCCAGGGTTTACTTTCCTGGTTTTTGTTTGTTTTGTTTTTCCCATGGGTTCTGGGGGTCAGATTCAGATTCGCATGCTTGCATGGTAAGCACTACACTTACTCAGCCACTTCCCCACAGAAGATGAAAGTTCTTACCTAAGTGAGACCGAAGACAAGGGCAGCAGGCGACAAGTTCGTCATAACACTAAAAAAAACATAGAGCAAAGGGCTGTTTGATGTATGTTATAATATTTAAAATTTAAGTATCACTAAATGAGATTTTTTTCTGTCTACTGAAAATGTGTGTTAGGTTAAACTTGTGTAGATATTCTGTTTATAGTTGGTAGAAACAGGCAGATCATCTCTGCCCGAGTCTTGCTTTGCCACTTACAGGTTTTCTTAGCATTAAGAACATGAATGAGACCTGCTGACTTCCTGCCAGCCTCACATTTAGTCCTGCAGGCTGCTGTGTGGAGTCACTTATGAGAAGCTCTATCATACGCTTCCCAAAGAATTGGGATTCTGTTAGCCAGGAAGTGGTGGCACATGCCTTTAATCCCAGTACTCAGGAGACAGAGTCAGCATGGTCTTTGTGAGTTCAAGGCCAGCCTGTCTATAGAGCAAGGTCCAGAACAGCCAAAGTTACACAGAGAAACCCAGTCTTAAAAAAAAAAAAAAGATGTAAAGTGATTTTTCGTAATGCCTTTGGCTGGTTGTGCTACACAGGACTCTGATGTGACATAGGGGGTGGGCTTTCCTTCCAGGTGTCTCTTCTGTGCTTGTCACATGTAAACCTTGGCCTTCTGTGATTTAGCTGACTGCAACAATTAGGCAGTCTGTATTTTATCTGAAAACAGGAAAAATAGCGTGGTCATATTGTTCAATGCATATTTTTCTTTTTCCATTGTAGATTAAAGAGTCTATTGTTGGGGAAATTAGACGAGAAATTGTAAGTGGACTTTTGGCAGCAGTGTCTTCAAGTAAAGCACCTGGTCCTAAGCAGGACAGCCACTGAGCGGGACGCATTCGGTAACGTTTAGTAATGTCTTCATGGGACTGGATATAGTACACATTGACACTTGATTCATAAGTGTCTGTTTTCTTAGTGAAGTTGTTTTAACTAGCTAAACTTTTATTTTTAAAATATGTCATAGT
The DNA here is from genome assembly GCF_978045245.1 of Mus caroli. Lineage (NCBI taxonomy): Eukaryota > Metazoa > Chordata > Mammalia > Rodentia > Muridae > Mus > Mus caroli. The sequence goes on along the minus strand of NW_028227257.1, from coordinate 100,646,395 downwards.
TGTCCTACAGTATGAAAACCATATGCAACCCATATGTATAAACAATTTAATTTAAGAACAGAATTGCCTGTAGTGTGTTCTTACATAGAAAGTCATTATAGTAAATAAATCCTGGAGTTGGACTATAGACCAGAATCTTACTTTAATATTAATTAAATTGTATTTCAAATGTACAATGTGTGGGCAAGAATTTGAGAATTAGTCAAAAAATTTTAATGCCTTACCTTATTATTTTTGTCATTTGAACAGATATTCTATAGATCCACTTCTAATCATAATTTATTAAGGACTGTTTTATGTGACTTACTACAATAATAGCTATAACTGTATTTTATAAATTATATATATTTTTATTAATAGCAATGTTTATTGAACACACCAAGGAATAATAATGTGTACAACACTTTCAAAGCTGAAGGTGTTTATTCAGTGATATGAAAAATGTTGATATATAATTTCAGCTGTGGAAAGTAAGAAAATATTTTATAAATATTATGTCTTAGCAAGTCATACAATTTCTTTTCAAAACCTAGGGTAAAATTATTAACTTTCAAAAATGTATAACACCCAGGAAATTGTATATATATGTTAAGTGGATGGATAGGTGATAGATAGATAGATACATAGATACATAGATACATAGATAGATAGAGATAGAAACATCTATGCCACATATATGGATTTATTTGAATAAATTTCACATTTGTTTTAAAGAACTTTCAAAATAGTATTTAAAGAATGTTTAATATTCATTTTTCCTTCTTTTTAGGGTTGAGATGGATCCCATTAACTAATGTAGGCACTGTCAGTGATTTATGCTGGTGGCGGTGGTGTTTGTCCTATGGAAGATATTTTCTACTGAGCTGGGCTACTGTACACAATGGACAGTGTGCATTTCTGTACAGGTTACGGTTCTATGCATAAACATTTTAGAAAACAAACGTAGAAACTTAGGCACTTTGCTGACTCCTTTCTGAACTATCAGAGTGGCCATTTGAAAGCCTAGTATTTATTTGTATGTCAATATTTGCCCAGTTGATGTCCTATGTAGAGTTAATTGTAAAACTTGAAGAATTTCAGACATAACCAACTTATAAATGACCTATTTCTTCAGGCTAGCTTCTACAACACTGACCTCCATGAGGTATTTACTGTGCAATAACAGATTCGTCTTCTGAGAGCTTGAAGCAACCCATGATTTGTCCCTCCACTGCTCTTCACTGGGGTCACTTCCAAGGAGACTAATGGCTCTATTGTAAAAATTGCTCTTAATTCTTGAGGAGGCTACTGAGAAGCAGTAGGGTAGATCTCATGAGGTTACCTACAGCTACTTCATGTTCTTACACTGTAAGCCTTGTTGCTTTGCCCCAACAATTGTAATTTTATTATAGCTATGAGCCTTATGGTAGACACTATGTACTCTCTGCGGTGTAATTGCATTATAGCTATGTGCCTTGTGGTAAGCACTATGTACTCTCTGCATTGTCCAAATGTCTTACTTTAAGGTGTTTCTTCTGTCTTTTAGACTAAGTAGTATTGTCAAGATAATGGGGCCTGTGACTTGAATGGATAGAATAGAAATGAATAAGCTGGTTTTTGTTTTTCCAAATGAGATTTAGATTTGTTTTTCTCATGCATAAATGATTTTAATTCAGTTTTAACCAGTGAAAACTCATGGTTTTTCTGAAAGAAAAAAAGAAAAGGGTTTCCTATCTGGTATTATATATGTCAAATAAATGTATAAAGTAACAACCAAATGTTATTAGAAATTAGTCTTTTAGTATTTGTAATTTTCAACTCCTATTGTGTTACTTTGTGTGAAAATTTTTAGTCAAAATGCTTGGAATAATGGAATGGTTAGCATCCTTTGAAAGAGTATCTAAAAAGTTTATAAATATTTGAACTATCACGCAAAGGTTGATCTCTAAAAAAACAAAAACCCCCATTAAAACAATAAAGAATTTATTTTGCCTAAAATGTTAAATTTATTTTTTGAGCTGTGACATGAAGAATTTGGATTACGTTTGAGGGCTAACCAATGAAGTCTGAAAGGCTTATTGGGCCTTCCCTCCCTGGTCGGTCTCCACCACCACGAGGACACAGCAGTACATCACTCTTGGGCTCAGAAAGATCCAGGGCTATGATCCCATGTTAAGCCAGTTTGAACTTCTACTAAAAAGTGTACAGTTAAAGTATGAAGATCAGATAAGAAGCCAGGTATCATATGCATGCCTATAATCTTGTTATCAGACAGGTAGATGCAAGAGTGTCAGGAATTTGAAGCCAGCCTGGGCTTACAAGTGACTGTGCCTCAAAAGACGAATGAAAAGGAACAGATATTAAAATATGGTTGTTATCTCTGTTCTCCCCTTCCTGGCCCCCTCTTTACCCAGACCCACCCCTCCATCCACCTCTGAGGACTATTTTTGTTTCCCTTTCTCAGTAAGATTCACACATCCTCCCTTGGGGCCTCCGTTTTACCCAGTTTCTTTGTGTCTGTGAATTGTAGCGTGGTTATTGGTTTTTCTGCACTTTATGGCTAATGTCCACTTACAAGTGAATACATACCATACCTGTCTTTCTGGCTTTGAGTTACCTCACTCAGGATGGATAGTCTCAAGTTACCTGCAACATTGATGATATCTTTGTTTTTAATTGTTAAATAGTATTCCATCCAGCAGATGTATCATATTTTCTTCATCCATTCTTCAGATGAGGAAAATCTAGGTTGTTTCCAGTTTGTGGCTGGGGTCCAGTGTCCCTGAGGGGCATTGTTTGGGTATATGCCCAGGAGTGGTATAGCTGGGTCTTGAGGTAAAATAGGTCGGGGGGCGATGGGAGGGGCCGGGATTAAGAATGGAAATAGGTAGAGAGCATCTCTGGGACCAGTTGGAGGCCTGGGCTGGGGGAGGAGATACAAAGTCTATGGGTGTGAGCCTAGCTGAGATTCCTACCACAGGGGGATACAGAGACTGAAGTGGCCACCTCCTATAGCTAGGCAGGACCTCCAGAGGAGGGCATCAACCCACCCACAAAATCTTCAACCCAGATTTTGTCTTGCCTACAAGATGTGCAGGGGAAAAGACAAAACAGAGACTGAGGGAATGGCCATCTGTGACTGCCCCAACTTGAGATATATCCTATGTGAGAAAGCCAGCCACTGACACTATTAATGATGCTCTGCTGTGCTTGCAGACAGGAGCCTAGCATACCTGTCCTCTGAGAAGCTTCATCCAGCAGTGGATGGAGGCAGATGCAGAGATGTACAGCAAAATGTCAGGTGGAGCTCAGGGAGTTTGTGAAAGTGTGGGGGGATAAAATTGAACAAGATAGAGGGTTCAAGGACCCCGAGTCAATTAACCTGGGACCACGGGGGCTCATGGGTACTGGACCACCAAATCAGGGAGCAGGCAGAACCTGGACCTAGACCTTTTACATGTTTGTAGCAAATATGCAGCTTGGTGTTCATGTGGTTCCCCTAACAAGTAGAACTGGGGCTGTCTCAGTCTCTGTTCCCTGCAATTGGGTCCCCTTCCCCCTACCTGAACTGCCTTATTGGCCCTCAGTTGGCCCTCAGTGGGAGAGGATGTGCCTAGTCCTGCTGGGACTGGATGTCCCAGGGTGGGGTGGTAGCCAAGGGAGGGGAAGGGGAGTAGACATTGGTCGGGGAGGGATTTGTAAGGGTAAGGCTGCAAGGAGAAGGAGAGGGGCTATGATGGGTAAGTAAGTGAATAAAGAAAAATTGAAGAAAAATATTGTTAGTCAAATTATTCAGCAGTTTAACAAGCTGATTATGATGGTGATGGCAAACATGTAAGCCAGATATTCCAAACAAATAGGAACTAATGCAAGCATTGACAATCTTAGCTATTCAGGTTTTAAACCAATTTTGGGTTATTTCTAACAGAATAAGAATTTCAAGTTTTGATATCAAAATCATTGGTCTAACAACTGGCATACTAGGCTGAGCCAACAGACCAATCACTTAGCATATAGATAAAGGGAATCTCATCATTGGTGTTCTTTTTCTTTCCTGGGTTTATTGGGAAGTTACCATGTTCAAGCCACCATGCTATATAGAGTGAGTCGTGAAGGGCGCTGAAAAAATACAGGCATCTTTTAATGTAAGGTATGCTTAGCAGTGCCCATTTCTGCTGTCAGAATTTGAGTGTCATTTACTGCAGTCAGAAAAGTCCACCCATGTCTTTTGGTTTGGGTGAAGTTGTTAGATTAAAGATGGAGACCTAGAGCATATGAGGTTATAAGGAACATTAGTGAATGTTATCCAGAACACCAAAAGTGATTTTAAATTCCCATGTGCCTGATGAGAGTGATGTTCTCAGAGATGCATATTGTTCATAGCTCAAGGATGCTGTGCCAAGAGCCTTCCCAAAGAAGGCACAGAAGAAACCCTGAGATTATTTTTGAAGGTTTGTCTACTGAATGATACACCAACAATGGGCAGCTCCTCAGATTGAAGTACATGCTGTACCATTCCTTTTTAGGAAGCGATTACGTGATTAAAAACAAGGCCAACCACGCTAAACACTGTTTGTGAGGTAATTGCTTAGTAAGTCCATGAATTCATGATTCATGGTTCCTTCTATTATCTCTACAGCCCAAAGATATTATTTAAAAAAAAAAACCATAAACACCTTTAAGTATTATAAAGCAGATTCTAAGTTAGACTCACAAGCATATAACAGCGTGCGTGGGCACAGTTAGAATAATTAGGGTCATTACTTAAACCTCAGTTGTGAATATCTAGATTCATATTTGGCCAGAGATTATACCAGTATTACTTATTAATATATATAAAATACAGGCATTCAAAGAGAAGTAATGTTTATTCAGAGCTCTGCACACGAGGACAAGTTGAGATGGCAATGAGGAACATTGCAGTTTTCCACGTGAAGGCAAACCTGCTTCTCCACCGGGCTCTCAGTGGATGACATTCTGGCATGATGTGAGAAGGAGAGCCCTTCCCTTGCTATCAGTGCCTACCTTGGTGGCAAAGCTGCATTGCTCACTGCCCAGCTGCCCAGCTTGCTTTCAGAAATCCTTGGGGAAATCATGCTCACCTCTGCTCTGGGCTCCATCTCCTTGGATGTGCTGGCCGTGGGTGTGAAGCATCCATGCGGGGACCTCTACTGGCCTCTGCTATGCATCCATGCGGGTCCCTCTACTGGCCTCTGCTATGCATCCATGTGGGTACCTCTGCTGGCCTCTGCTATGCATCCTCATGCGGGTACCTCTGCTGGCCTCTGCTATACATCCTCATGCGGGTACCTCTGCTGGCCTCTGCTATACATCCTCATTCAAATCAACAGAGTCAGATCCTCCTGGGCTGAACCTTAGAATGGATGCAGTGTCAGGCACGCATTCTTTCCTTCCTGCCTTATTTAAGAACAGAAAAGTATTCAAATGATGAATATTAAACATTGATATTTTTATTATTTTCTCATCTAAAATCTCATCACAGTTACACTTATTTTACCATCCTTCCTTGTTCAATTAGAAAAAGGAATCAAAAGAACCGATAATAAAATTTCTTTAATTTTTAAAAATTTATCTCTGTGTGTGAGTCTGTACCTGTAAGGCTGTGGCACAAGGCTGAGGGTGCTGACTGAGGCTGGAAGAGGGTAGACATTAGCAGATCACCAATACTTGTTTTATAGGGTTTTTTTTTTTTTTAAAGACAGGGTCTCTCTGTGTAACCCTGGCTGTCCTGGAACTCTCTCTGTAACCAGGCTGGACTCACACTTAGAGATTCCCTCCTCTGTCTCCTGAATGCTAGGACTAAAGTGATGTGCCATCACTACCGGGCTTTATTATTTTATATTTAGAAAAATATTCTTGTGAAATATAAACTCTTTCAAAGCCTTATTTAAGTGAGATGGCTCATGCCTGTTATTTCAGCACATGATAAGCTAAGGCAGGAAGTGTGTCACAAGTTCAAGGTGAACCTGTGAAGGAATACATAGTGAGTTCCAGGCTAGCCTGGTCTACAGTGTAAGACTCAGCCTCTAAAGAAGATAGTCCTTGCAAAGGAAACAAATTAAGACAATTACTGTTTATGGTGTGCGTTTGTGTGTCCATATGTGTGTGTGCATTCGAGACCACAGGTGTGTCACTGAGTGTCTCCTTATGTTATTGGCCACCTTATTTTGGGGGCCATGTGTCTCACTGAAGCTGGAGCTTTGTAGTCTCAGCTAACGTGGCTGGCTACTGAATTCTAGGGACATACTTGTCTCCCTAGATCTGGGATTGTATGCATAGGGCACCACATTGATGTTGGGAATCAAACATAGGTCTCCATGCCTGGCAGCAAATGCTTTCCCAACCAAGCCATCTCTCCAACCCCGTTTTTTTCTTACTATGAACTCTAAATTAAATGAGTTGATTTACTATTATAGCATGTATATCTCAAACAAAATATATTCAAACTAAACTCTAATTGCTTTGTGAAACGTTCAGAATGTTAGATTCTAATTGATGTGTGGTAGCCAACTGACTTTCAACTTGATGTAATTCTGAAAGGCATCAAATCTGGAATAGAGTAAATATTCAATTGCTAGATATTGGAAATACTTTAAGACAGTCATTTATGAAAACACTTTAGACTAGGCAGTATCTTTGGTAGAAGGAAATGAGCAGTTCCAGCCAAGAGATTAGTAATGGAGTGACATTTAACTGTGACTTGTCTAAAAGACAGAATCAGGAAGTGTGGATATCTATATTTCATGACCTTGACATGACATCTCGTACCTATAATAAAAAGAGAGCACTTTTGAGAGGTGGTGCCAACTGCCAACTTCCTGTTTCTTGTTCAAACAAGAAACATTAAGGCATCTTCAAAATATTCTGGTCCAATACTAGATAAACCTCCTGTACACAGTAAGCTCTTCACAGCCTGTCTGTGGGGTTTTAAAGTGGCTTATCTGAGATTTCATACTTATTGCCAAAAAAAGTTAAGTAGTTTCTGGTTGTTTATCTTGAGTTGTGGGAATGACTACCAGAAGTTTTTACGTAAGTATGTCATGTGGGATTTAAAAAGAAAAAAAAAAAAGTTGGTCCTGTAGAAATTGAGACTGGTATCTACTCTAGGCTGGGAAAAAGGAAAGAGGCAGGAGGAGGTGAGATGTCTGAGCACTTAACTGGCTGACATGAGGCTCTGAATCCCCAGTACTGACAGGGAAAAGGAGCAGGTCACAGATGAGACCTGAGTTACAGTCATAGTAGTGTGAGAAAGTACACACACTGGAGTTACTAGGCCATGCACTGCATATTTAAAAAGAAATGATAAAAATAATTTTAAATATTTTAACAAAGTAAACAATAGGAAGTATACATTTAACCTGACTTAAATAATGTACACATCATTTGAAATATCACATAGTACTCTGTAATGTATATGATGTTTATGTATATATGACTTTAGAAATAAAAAAATCAAAAGAGAACTTTATCCATACAAAGCCTTCAGCTTGACAATTACTTTTTTATGAAAATAAAGTTCTCCTTGAGTAGAAATAGGTACATGAATTTATTATAATCCTGAATTTAGTATGGTTTTGTTTGGCAAGAATATGTAAGAAACAAAGATTATAGTTATATCTCCATTTAGACATATATTTAGTCACAGAGGAACATGAAATAATACAGAGTTTTAAGGTTTTTTTTTCTATAATTTGATCATCGGGAATAAGGAATATATCCCTAAAATCAATGTCCTTATGCAGTTATTTTTTTCTCTTTCTATAGCAAACTGTTTTCTGAATATGAGTCCAACAGTACCCCCCATTTTCTCTTCTGAAACTTAGTTATTTTTTTCATTCAGACCTGGAGTTTGGGGTTGGGAGAGATGGCTCAGTGGTTAAGAGCACTCGCTACCCTTTCAGAGGACCCAGCGTCACTTTCTGCCATCCACACTGGATGGGTCACAACCACCTGTAACTCCAGTTCCAGGGGATCTGATGCCGTCTGTCTTATGCCTTTATAGGCACCTGCACTTGTGAGTTCGTATAAGTATATATTTTTAAAGGAATTTAAGTCTTCCCTCTGCAACTGCTTGTGTATCTATGGCTGCAGAGGGACAGGGAAAGTGGAGGTGAGAGCCTGCTACTGTCACAATTATGACAAGATAATGTCGTGTGATTTCATGTTATTCTCATTAGATGCATGTTCACTGGGTCTCACCTACTGTTCTGGAAGAGAAAGATGAGCCTTGGGAGAATGAGCCATGGAAAAGAGAAGCTTATGGCCTCCGGCTCTAGATATATCCCTGTGCAGTAGACTGCACCACATTGCCGATCCTGGGAGCCAGTTATACTGAATGTTCTTTCCAGCTTTCAGTTAAGTCCAACCGCACCTGGGGAGGTGATACCACATTAATATAAGTAGTTCCTGCCAAAAATTGGCAAAATTGTAGGTCCATGAACACTAGTTACTGTTTGGTATACTCATTTGGAGATAGTTTATGCTCTTGTTGGATTTTGTACCCAGACGTGAGATGCTGCCGTAACCAAAAGCACCGACATTAGCTTTGGAGTGGCATTCGTGGAAACCAAAAGTCCTCATGTAGAGTTAGTGGGAATCTGAACAGCTTCAAGGTAGGTTCGGTGAAGGCTCATGGGAAAGTGAGGAAGACATTGGAAGGTAGAGGAAGGTTAAGCCTGGCTCCTCTGATGATAGCATGGAGTCTGCCCTCGTAAACATCTGTGATAATGCAGCAAAGAAGAAATGTACAGGGGCTGGAGCGATGGCTCAGGGGTTAAGAGCATTGGCTGCTCTTCCAGAGGTCCTGAGTTCAAATCCCAGCCACCACATGGTGGCTCAGATCCATCGGTAATGGAGTTTGATGCCTTCTTCTGGTGTGTCTGAATAAATGTACAGTCTGGTGAAGTATACAACATAGCAGCTAGAAAAGAAACTAAGTGGGGTAACCCAGAAAGACAAACATCAGATGTTCTTTCTCAAATGAGAAAGAAGACCCCTGCTCCAAATCTTCTGATAGAACTGTATTCCTTGCCCTTTGTCAAGAAAACTTCTCCTCGCAGCAATTGAAGACCATTGCCGAAGACCAAAACCAATCAAAGTAAGATAGTTGCAGAGCCCAACCCTAACTGATACATCTACTAAACAAGATCCACATCTAAGGTTTAGGGGACATTTCTAAAAGAGAAGACAGAGGATTTTAAGGGCCAGAGGATCAGGGAGTTTGCTCTAAGACTGTGTCTCCTAATAATGTCAGCAGCTAGACCAACAAGGTCTCACAACAACCATAGGTATGCCAAAGTGGACATGGACTGACCACAAAACCTCAACCCTGCACCAAGAAGTACAGGCAGTTAAGACATGCTGAGAACAGGAGAAATAGTCTTCTCCAGGAGAGAGCACATCAATTGGTTATCTAATACCAAATGACCACCCCTGAAAACAAAACATGCAAATAACATTATACAGACCAACATGGTTGTATTTAAAGGCTCGAGAGCTTGTGCGAGCATCTGTGTGTGTGTGTGTGTGTGTGTGTGTGTGTGTGTATTCATGTAATCCTAATTAATGGAAAGCAAGCCATTAATTTGAAAAGAGAGCCAGGAGTATGTTACATAGGAGCATTTGGAGAGACGCAATGAAAGAAGAAAATGGATAAATGATAATCTCAAATGAAGAAATCTTTAAAGAGGAGAAATGGGCCTTTTTTTCTCTTTCTTTTCTTTCCTTTTCTTTTTCTCAATGAAATATAAAGATCAAGACATGAACTTAAAAAACCTAAACAAACAAAACCACTTTAAACAGGACCTGAAAGTATCTACTTTAAAACTGTCATATATACCTTTTTCTCATTAGAGTTACTTTTAAAATGCAGCTCTGAAAAGGATAAAACTCAGGTTGAGTTATTAACTTCTTTTGTTAATACCTCAGAAGGACTAAAAGGGGTGGCTCATAAAACATTTCAAACAGCAAAGTTTCTGTAAGGACATTTAAAGTCTTGCCCACCCACGGTCTTGCTGTGAAGTAATGGGGTCTGCAGGACCCGCACAACATCATGAAAGAAACCAGAAGAGAGGGGCTGCTTTGGGGATCCTGCTTTTGTCTAATGGTGTTGCTTATCAAAAGAGGCAGGAGAAATCTCAAAGATTCTTGAATTTCTACATGTGAACCAAAGGCAGGTGAAATGACATAATATGGCAAAGCTGCTGGATCCCCCAAGGTTCAGAATTAAGCCAATGCCTTACAACTCCTTATCACAATTTTTTAAAAAGTGAACACGATGATTATATTGTCTTAAAATATATAGAATGCTTGAAACACTACAATTTCTTACAGGGAAATGGTAGGGTAGTGTCCGTAATGGAGACTAGTTCGTGGACTTGGTAAATAAAGTAGGAATCAAATATGTTATCAAATGTGGCTAAGACGAGCTAAATTTTGGCAGAACCATATTTGCATGGCGATGGACAGTTATGCAGTGTGATTTCTGATCATCACTGCACTTCACTGGAGAAGCTGCATTGCAGTGTAAGTGTGTCTGAATTCCCTCCCTATACATTTGGCATGTGGAGGGTAGAAACTGCTGCAAGCAGCTACATATTTGGAATTGTCGGAGGCTCTGGGTGAAGTATTCCTTTTCTAGGGCAGTGTGCATTTGAAGTGTTTAAAGTAACTCACCCAGTACCGGCTGATCTGCCTTCCTTGTAAAACAGTCTTGTTATGGCAATCCCGAAGACCTGGGCCTGGGTGATAATTTCCAGAGTGAAGTGTCCACAAGATGAAGTGGAAAAATATCAGCAGCTCATCTTTTTCTCTGTCAGCCTTGTTTATGTAAACCTATAAATGAATGAGCCTTCCTTGTTTGTGTTCGCGAACTTCAGAAGGACATGTATGGGGATCGTAGCTGAGGGCGAGCATCTCCGTGCAAGCTCTGTACAGGTGGATTTCTTCTGGGTCTCCATAGGCAGTCATTTCTTTGGGGTCTCAAGTTATTTTCTTGCAGAAAAATATATTATATTTATTCTACTAGTTCACGCAGGACCTCATGTTGAGTAAAGGTGGAATCTCTATAGAATTTTATTTGTTCTTATTTTTATAGTGAAACCAAGGGAATGTTAGTCAGGCATCTATCCCTAATGGCCCATAGAGGATAATAGTTTTTATATTATTTTGTGTTTAATTCCGTAATATTTTCTTTATTTCAGTAGGGAGACAAGAGCCTTGGCTTACGTCTCCTTACTTCATCCAGACATAAGCTGTTTGTGATTCTCTAGCCACAGGGAAAATTGATTTTGGTTTCTGAGCTCCATGGGATTCAATTCTGGCCTCATCTTTTGAAGGATATATGAGATTCTAACGCCCCCTCCCTTGAGAGTGGCCATCTTTATACCACAGGGCTTCTGGGAAGCTGGGTATGACACAGCTGAGGTTTCTCTGGTGGGATTCCATTGTGTCATTCATGTAAACTGCTTTCTCAAGGCACGGACTCTGAAGAATGGTCTCAGGTAGGTAGACCACCTTTGTCTAGGTAATCTTCAAGGAGATGGAGGGAAAAAATTTGTAATCTCCATAATTTAAGTTAAACACCTGTCTTAGATCACAGACCTAGGGTGTATGGGCCTGAGCTAAAACAAGGGCAAGTTCAAAGCCAGTCAGGATTGCCTAGCAAGACCCTGTCTCAAAATAAAATGAATGGACAAAATGTAGGTGATCTAAAGCAACTGCTTATGACTAGCCATGGGGAAGTTAGGGATTCTAAGCAAAGAACAACAAGAAAAGTAGCATTGCTATCGTTAATAATTTCCCCATGAGTATAACTGGTGCTGCCCACATGTACAGTGGGACCTTCTACTAGGGGTATGGACAACTTAGCTAGGGGCCATGTCCTCAAAGGACAGTGACCCTCCCTCTACATACTTCAACTGCCCATAGCCACCTCCTCAAAGGAGAAGGTCTCAGGAGGCCCTCCCTGCCAAAGCTGGAATTCTGACTGGATTCATTAGGCCATAAGAAGGGGCCAAAGCTGCTGTGGTGTGCAGCAGAGCCACATTTCCAGAAGACAGGATTTCATGGCTATAACCATTCTTCAGCTGCCAGCCCTTCTATTCTTTCTGACTCCTCTTCTGCAATGTTCTCTTGGCCTTAGATAAGCAAGGTTGCCATGGATACTCATCTGCAGCTCAGTCCTCACGGTTACGTACACTCAACACATTGAACAGCTATGAAGACTCTGCATTAATCAGCACCCACGGTGAAAAGAACCTCCTGTGATCAAAGTTGGGTGCAACACAGATCTATATGATGTGTGTAACTGGAAAATGAAAGATGAAGAATCCTGGGAGAGAAAAGCCATCAAACTTGGTTGTAAGCGGAGAGAAAAAGTTAAGGTAGTGTTTGCCCCCTCCCCCCCCAAAAAAAAAGACAAGGAAAAGATCCCTTGGTCCATGATGACATAAGGTCATCTTTTAGATGCTCCTGGGGCCCAGTATCTGTTGCAAGGTTTTAAAAATGAATTCATAAGATAAAGAACAATATATCAATGTCTAAGGAAAAGTTACTTCTCTGACACAATGTTTCAGAAGATGACTGAGATGCTGGACTAGCCATGTGTGACTTGCTAAAAGACAAGAGAATGCTTCTGCTGGCCTGCCCTTAGGCCCCACCTTGAGGAATAGGACCATGCTGCTGAGTAGAGAGACTTCTTTGCATGAGATTTGGATACGACTTATTGGACATTCCCTCACCTTATTGTACCCCCAGCTCAGGCCAATGAGAACCATGATGAGATTCTTTAAAATTTCTGTGTATTAAATATTAAGGCAGAGGTTCTTAACCCGTGGGTTGTGACCCCCTTCACAGGAATCACATATCTTGCATATTAGACATTTATATAATGATGTGTTCTATCCATAACATTAGCAAAATTAGAGTTATGAAGTAGCAACCAAAAATAGCTATGGCTGAAGGTCACCACTACATGAGGAGGTATGTGAAGGGGTTGTAGCATTAGGAAGTTTGAGAGCTACTGCCAGATAGGGAATGCCAGTTCCATTTTAGTCTGAGAAATCTGGAGTCAAATGATAGGGAGAAAAGTGCTCCAATGGGGTTTCTATTACTTACATTGGCTCAGTTTACCTGGCGTGATCTTAAAAGAGTGGATCTTTTCCAAAAGGGAGCTATGATACATGAAGCCATGGAAAATTACCAGATGCTTAGAATGGAAATGAGCAGAGAATGTTTAGGCAAGAGCAGGCACACTGCCTTGGTCTTCAAGATAGAAGCTTCCAACACAACAGAATCAACACACCAAAGAGTCAGAATGTGCCTGCAGCCCTAGAGAACAGACACAATTACCAGAGAGGCAAGACACTGGTGAGACCTGAACTCAGGTGTCTGCAGCACAGAAAGAAGCATAGTGAGACTATTCAACACACCAGCCATGACCCTGCCTCATTTGACCTTGGTCTTCCATACAGAAAGTAAGGAAACAATGATACTTCCTATGGGACTGGATATCGTTTTCTTTATGAAAGTGGGCTCTAGCTTTGTCATTACTGGAATAGACTGGATTGCTCATGGTCACAAGATCATCAGAGAATAAATTAAAAAGTCATAGTCCCATGAACTTTTTTTTTTAATAATTAGAAATAATACATCATTGTCTGTTTACATGTTACCACTGACTGAAGAATGATACAGTCACTTTTAACAGCTCTGCAAGGTAGGTATTACTGAAATAGAGACTGCTCTCTACCTTGTAATTGAAGATCCTGAGCCTCATAGAGAGGGTTTTCCAGGCTGTCATTAGTAAGCGTCAGAAGACCAGGGCTGTGGAACATGTCTGAAACATGCCTAGCCTACATCCTGCACTGTGGTAACCAACAAAGAACTTGAGCATTTGAAGAAAGAAAGCTTTAGACTGAGAGTTTCCGTGACATGGAAGTGCCATGGGAAATGGACCTTTAGAATGATTAGATTAATGTAGTTCTGATTAACAAGAAAAGAGAGAAATGCAACTTCAGGAGAGAAGTGACTAGACTAGGAACCCGAGGCTGGGAGGGTGTCAGGAGCACACTGTGTTAAGACATATAGACAGACATGTTTAATGGGTTCACGATGTACAAAGAGGCTTCACTGGGGGCAGAAGTAGAAGGATATATATATATATATATATATATATATATATATATACACACCAAGGGTCTTTGGGAAATTAGATAGCAAGTCCTACTGGAGAGTCATTGGAGATGCCAAAGATTATACGTTTGAGCAAAGCTCTAACATCTGTAGAGTAGCAGCAGAATCAGACATGAGGTGGGAGATTGTGGAGGGGATAAGTTGAAGTGCATGACCAGGTCCAGACAGATGAAAGGATTGACTCACAGTAATTTGAGGACCCAGAATCAGCAGTGCAGATGAAGTAGAGCTTCAGTAAGGCTGAGACAGTCCTGAATGTTTTTGCCTTTGAGTCCCTTGACATACACACTGGATGGTTAGTTGACAGATCAGCAGTCTTTCTTCATGACAATGTTAGGTGTCCTGTTCCTTATGGCTTCCAAGCGAGGTGGGCTTCACCTTTTCCTTGGTTTGGTGTGTTTGATAAGCTCTTGGACCTGCTTTCTCTAATATGATTTTAGTGGACTTTTGTGTTCGTATGGCCCCAGTCTCTCAGCTTAAGTTGATAGGGTGGTATACAGTTATAGTTTTAGGGATAATTTATTTATTGGTCTGTGCCTCGTGGATGGTGCTGGGCAGACAGTATTGTTTATATCCACAACATACAGAGTCAACCTGTCTCTGTGTCTGTACTTATAATGATTCAAATGTTGTGTATAAAATGGAGTCCCTGGGCTGGGGTTCCATCTCTCCATAGAAAGTCTTGCCTGGTTATAAGAGGGGGCTGTGTCAGTTTCCATATCCTCTATTGCTAGGTATCTTACTAGGTTACCCTCTTAGATTCCTGGGAGTTTCCATTGTCCTTGGTTTTTAGTTCATCCCACGAAATTGTCAACCCACAACTTTTCCTGTCCACAGCATATGCAGGGAGGGACTGGGAGGAGATGAGGGAGGAGAAGGTGTAATATAAAGTAATTAATGAAAAAAATTGACAAAAATGATTTTTAAAAGGATAAAAAGAAAATTGAGTTTTAAAAAATGGAGTCCCTTGGGGAAAGGGCAAACCCTGAAGAACAATGTGGAGTGACTCTGAGCAGGACACAGACAGATTTCAACAGAGGGTCAAATGCAGGATTGTGGAAGTCCAGTTTCGATGTAAAATAAATGCTGGAAAGGGATGGAATGTGGCCCGTCTGGGAACTTTGAGGTAATAGAATGATAGACTTTAAACATGTTCTTGCCTTCATCCTCTGAAGCTGCTTCCTGTTCTCTGAGGGGACATGGGGGTGCCTTTTCTAGGCATCCTGAAAAGTCAGGATTCGGGGCTAGGATCTCACTCATGTAAGGAGGAGCGCAGAAGAACTTTGGAGACACTAGTAAGATTTAGTTTCAAGTCTATTGCTATTGTAGGAACATAGGGTTTCAATTTTATTGTCTAAAGATCAGGGAATTACAGTCCTGTAGGAAAGGATAACTAGAGACAAATGGGAAAATCTCTGACAGACACAGATTTAGGAACTGCTTTCACGTCAAAACACTGGATCTGTTGGACGTGGTGTCACTCACCTGTAATCCCAGCACCGGGAGCCAGGAGGAGAGGCTGAGAAGAACACTGTGAGTCAACACCAGCGCAGGCATGGTGACTAGGAATGCTTGTCTCAAACAAAACATAGGGCGGGAGGAGGATGAGAAAGGGCTTCAGTGAGAAGAATCAGAATTCAATATAGACATTCATAAAATTATCAAAGAATATATTTTTATTACTAAATTAAAACCAAAACCAAGTAACTAAACAAACAACAAAAACACTGGGTCTAAAAGGCCTACTAGTTAACATTTCTGCCCTCATCTTGCCTGCCCCCTTGGTCTTAACATGGGTCAGATTCCTGCTTAACTGTGCATGTAGGTATGTATACTTATCATTCGAGGCATACCTCATTTATCTCATCTTTATTTAAGGCAGACAGCACAAAGGTAAAGTAAGAGAGGTGTTTTACCGACAGCATTTATAATGCCATGTTCCAGACCTCCTAAAAGTCTCTGGTGATTGTTATAACCCTTAGGTTCCAATTCGCTGTGTTATAGCAGGTCACCCAAGATGAGATTCCCCATTAAACGGAAACACTCACCCCAGGATAGAAATGGAGAATGATCTTAAGGCATGGACAGTAAGCTCATGCAGATAAGAATGTCCCTTCATGCCATAGAGATTGCTTCAGAGTCACCTTGGACTTAAAATGAGTGATGACCAACTAGAGACCGGCCGTTGCTTTGTATTTTTTCATGCTCAGCATACCCTGCCTATTTCCTCCTCTGTTTAAACCCAAGCTCAGAGCCTAGTCTTGAAAATACACTCTGATTGTCATCTTTCTTGTCTTCCCACTATGTATCTGTTGGTTAAATTCCTTTCTTGCCTTTTACCTCAGCTGCTTTCTGAGTTTGGTGGCCTGGTCTAAGTCGTCACTCACAACACCCTGAACTGAACCTCTGGCCTAGGACTCGGTTAAAATATGACCTTAAGTAAATAAGAAACATCACGTTTGTGTTCCTTTCTTGCCATGCCATCAGCAACACTGGGCTTTAGTGTCTGAAGTATGTCACAAAGGGAGAAGGGGAGTTAATGACCTTACTTAAAATGAATGAAAAAATAGTTAGGAAAGGCAGCACTTATAGGTTTCCTTATCCTACAGAATCAATACTCATAAAGTTCAAGGTTATAATTGAGAATTAAAAACCACAGTAAGCGAGTTTATTTTAAAACACATAGCCTGTCATCTTTGTTTTCTTTCTGGATAACATAGTGTTTATACTCTGAGATCTATTTCTGTTGCTGCAGCTCTTCAGCTGACTTTGAAGTGAACCTCATATGGTGTTAACATCAGAACATTAGGGCTCAGAGAGCAGGCAGTCTGACCCGAATTTTAAAACACTACATTGAGGGCAGCAAAGAAAGAGAATGGTTTCCACGTTTCTGATTCCCAAGTCCTCAAAGCCTCCTGTTCATAACAACCAAACCCACCTCAATGTGTGTGTGTGCCTGTGTGTGTGTGAGTGCCTGTGTGTGTGTGAGTGCCTGTGTGTGTGTGTGTCTGTGTGTGTGTGCCTGTGTGTGTGTGTCTGTGTGTGTGTGTGCCTGTGTGTGTGTGTGTGTGTCTGTGTGTGTGTGTGTGCCTGTGTGTGTGTGTGCCTGTGTGTGTGTGCCTGTGTGTGTGTCTGTGTGTGTGCCTGTTTGTGTGTGTCTGTGTGTGTGTGTCTGTGTGTGTGTGCCTGTGTGTGTGTGCCTGTGTGTGTGTCTGTGTGTGTGTGCCTGTGTGTGTGTGTCTGTATGTGCCTGTGTGTGCCTGTGTGTGTCTGTATGTGCCTGTGTGTGCCTGTGTGTGTCTGTGTGTGTGTGCCTGTGCATGTGTGTGCCTGTGTGTGTGTGTCTGTGTGTGTGTGTCTGTGTGTGTGTCTGTGTGTGTGTGCCTGTGTGTGCCTGTGTGTGTGTCTGTGTGTGTGCCTGTATGTGTGTCTGTGTGTGTGCCTGTATGTGTGTCTGTGTGTGTGTGCCTGTGTGTTTATGTCTATGTGTGTGTGTCTGTGTGTGTGTTCCTGTGTGTGTGTGTGTCTGTGTGTGTGTGCCTGTGTGTGTGTGCCTGTGTGTGTGTGTCTGTGTGTGTGTGCCTGTGTGTGCGTACCTGTGTGTGTGTACCTGTGTGTGTGTGTCTGTGTGTGTGTCTGTGTGTGTGTGTCTGTGTGTGTGTGGTTGTGGTGGTGTTTGAGGTGTGAGCCACCTCTTTCTGATTCATCTTCCTCAGAGCCTTTCTCCATTCCCTAAGCCTGGAGCATGACTGGCACTCAGTACACACTCCAAACAACAGCCCTTTAGAAAAAGATAGTTCCTATTACTGCAAACAGAGCATCAGACATCACCGTGCCTGAACCCTGAGATCTGCTCTGATGCTGGACGTCCTGGTTAATCTCTTGAGAAGGTTGGCTTCCATCACAATTAGGAGGGTCTGATGGTTCCATTTCTCAAAGTGTGGAGATCAGCCAGAAGGCTTTGGGTCGGCTGTCACCCCTAGTGTAGCCATTGTGTAAAAGGGTCAGAAACTGTCTTGGTGGTGAATCAATCAGTGACAAGCATAGCACGAAGAAATAAACATCCTTGCTTTGCGATTTGCAACGTTTCCTATCATCATCATATGACTCATCAATGGAAATCTGGCCACACTCTCCACCTGTGAGGAGGCTTCCACTGTTCCTGATTGCTCATCTCCTATTTAAGCCAGCCTCTCAGCCAGGATGGCCTTTTCAGAGGAGAATCCTGCTGTTTTCCCACCAGCAAGTTCAACATAATGAAGTTCTTTGTCTTCACCGCCTTTGCCTCTCCACTTACTTGCTTCTGCTCTGCAGCAAGCCATCTGAAGCTGTGAGCTGTTGCATCAACAAAGCTTGATTAGAAGAAACCCTTTAGCTCCTTGGTGTGTCTCAGAAGAATAACTAATCATTGATAATAAATGAAACAAACAAAACTCTTCTGCTCCTCTAAATGTCATGGGGGTGGGGGAACAGATCCACAGGAAATCTGTCCCTGCGAGGTAAGGCTATCTATTTATGTAACTTCTTTGCAGTTAAACTAGTTTTGCTTCTACCTGAAGCATTTCAAATATGCTTAGAAGAATGACTATCTTATACAAAGTTACATTATGTACAAAATCTAATTTTGATTTTATTCGTATGGAACAGAAATCTGTTTTATTTATTTACTTGAATTTCTTAAGTGTTTGTTTGAAGATGTGTGTCCTATGCTGCCCAGGCTGGCCTCAACCTCAATATGTAACAGTACTGCTATGCCTGTCTTTATCTAGTGTTAGAGACAGAACACAGACCTTAGTGAATGCTAAGCAAGAACTATATCTGCAGCCCATATTTTTATTATTATTTTTAATTGGATGTGATTTGAAGAATAATCCACAGGCAGTGAATAAGGAAGGGTAACACAGAATAAATAAACTTAAGAGGCATTAGACCTTTCTGTCTAATGAGGAGATAGCTAATCTTTAGATGGTTTCCCATGTGCTTCTGTAGGGGACAACATCTGCTCTCCTTCTCTACCATAAAAGAATATGGTAAAAACTGAACTTAAAGCATACACTGGGCATTTTCTTTTCAGAACTGGTGTCTATAATGAGGAAATGGCTTCTCCATGAAAGTCCTTTCACTTGTTTTCAAATGTCACCATTCAAGGTCAGTTCTGTGGCTTATACCACCTAGAGCTGAAATCCGTACCCTATACTCAATGCCCATATGTAACCTCCACCCCAGCATGAAGTTCCAGCAGCACTGTGGGTTCAGCTTTCCAGGGAAAGTACAGCAAAGTCAGATACCACATCAAACGCTCTGACGCTGGGACGTGAGTACATTTACAAATGGCTAGGCAGCTCATTTGGCCTCTGAACATGGAGATTTTTATTTAAACCTTAAGGAGTCACTAAGAAAGGCAGGAAACCTGTCTTCTAATCAAGAGTTGAGAGACATCAACACATAACAATTGGCAAGATTTTCTTTTTAATTCCAAACATTTCCCATTTCTCAAATGTCAAGAGAATTCTGTTATGTTATATTCTCAAAGATGTAAACAGGATGTATTCAGGATGGGGAGCCAGGTTCTTCTGGCTTCTCCTCTAGTCATCAGTTTAGTGCAGCTTGCCTTGACTCCTTCTGTGAGATCTTTTTGTCTATGTCTATAGACCCATCTGTACACACACATAGGTATTTTCCCCAGGGCTGTGCCTCTTCTCACCATTTCTAAAGAGTTAGAGGCATGAGTCTAAATTGCTAGGATGGTTACTGGTCAGTTCTCAAATTTGAATTCGGGCCATCATGGGAGGGGTGCTTACAGGAAGCCAGCCTCAGCTTAGGTGACCATCAACTTTATGAGCCCTTTGGTAGCTTATCACTCCGTTTACACAACAACACAAAGAATGCAGATGTTATTGAGGTTGTGTTTATAAAATATTCATTGATGAAAAGGTATGAAGCATGACTCACAGGAAATGCCAAAAGTGAGATAAACTATCCCACAGCGTTTCAGCTGTTACCTTTCAACGTGATGGAAACTTGATATCTAAAAACTCCCTTGACAAGAACCATGTTTTTATCAGCTGTGCCTTTCTCTGAAATGTTCTTTATATTATAATTTCTCCTGTATCATGGGTTGACATGTACAACCAGGCATGTAAGGTCCCACAGAAATGACTTAAAGGAGTCCTGCACAAATAAAATTTCCCTTCTGCCACATAATGTCACATGCATGTTTAAATGTCCTTACCCCTTTCCTTTTATAGTTGTCAATCTAAGATGTTAGAAAAGTGATTGTTAAATATCACCACTACCAACAAAAGCAGTTCTATTTACTTTCAAGGCTTCCCAGTTTAGAGTGTTTTCAGAGCAATGTATAATGAATTGAAAGGACTGAAGTACATCTCTCCAGCCAATTCACTCAAAGCTCTTGCGATCTTTCTGAACCATGTCCATGTTCATGGACATTTACTCACTAGGTCATTAGTTAACAGAAAATTGAGTGGGAACACGAGATGTTCATAAACATCTAAGTTTTTGAGAATTAAGAAGACAGTGGGGCTTGGAAACTTGTCTTGGTAGGTCAGACGGAAGCATGGGAACCCCAGTTCTGATCCAGCACCCACATAAGAAACCATGTGTATCTGTAAACCTAGCACTGTGTGAAGCAGAGACAAGAAGATTTCTGTGGCTTGCTGGCCATCAGAACAGCTCCAGTTCAGTAATGGTTTCTGTCTCAAAGGAACAATGTAGAGAGGTGTAGAGCAGGAAACCTAATATCCTCTGGCCTCAGTGAGCAAATAGGCAGAGACCCATGCAACTACATACAGTCACATACACTGTGAATTCATATTCTACACTCACAAAACACACATAGACACACATAAACATAGACAATATGAGCAGAGAGACACATATGCACACAAATACACAGGCACAAATAAACCTGTACATATACATACACACAAACACAGGCATACATATACACAAAAATAGACACAGATATACATAGAGACACACAAAGACACATACACATGCAAACACACAGGCACACATACACACATGTGAGCACACATATACAAACACACACACACACACATACAAAAAAATAAAATAATGATCTCTAGTTCTAGCATGCTTTCCTTGGCACCCCTCATATGTTGTAGAGGATTTGCCTTGTCTAGTCTGTGCATGTTTTGTGTTTATGAATTTTTTTGGTTTTCCTCATTTTCTTTGCATTATAGTTTCTTTTGCTAATTTTGATTACCATCCACTGAATATACTATTTATCATGTAAAATATCAATTTAAGACTATGTTAGACACCACAAGTAAACTGGAATTGTGAGCTATAGAGTTGAAGTATATTATTTTTGAAATTTCCATGTGAAATATTACATAATTTTATGTTTATTCGCATTCTCTGTAATTATTTCTGAAGCCCATGATGCCAGCTGTTCATATTGTTAAATGTTAAAATAGATAGTGAGGGGGCAAGAGGCAGAGAAAGGAAAGCCTCTCTCAGCTCTCTGAATTGGGATAAGTGGCACCAGCATGCTTTCCAACTGTGAACTCCCATCCAGCAGCTCTCAATGCATGGAGCCATCTGGGTTTCATCAAGAAGATGGAAAAATTGTCCTGTTCTCATCCACCTCATGATGATTGCAAGTCCCTTTGATCTATTAAATCATAATACATTCATCTCACTGTCCATACAGAGAATTGATGAATATTCATCGTTCCAGAGTTAGTTCTCAATGAAATTCATCAAGTTGAATTTTATTTTAAGCAAAAACACTTTCTGTCTTGGGGATGGAGCACTCTCTGTATACACTGTCCTAGTATGAACTTGGCGGGGAGAACAGTGAGTGAATGATGCCCGTGAGGTCAGAACAAGCACAGATATAGACTGATCAAGAACTTTAGAACTCTTTACGGTAACTTGATCCAACCCAAATACCATAGGTAACAGTAGTTAGTGCTCTTATTACAATCAACTTTGCCTGCTTTTTAGTTTCTTATGAATAAATCATACAAGGTGTGTTGGTTTGAGTGAGAATGGCCTCCATTGACTAGGTTTTTTTTTTGTTTTGTTTTGTTTCGAGACAGGGTTTCTCTGTGTAGCCCTGGCTGTCCTGGAATTCACTTTTTAGACCAGGCTGGCCTCAAACTCAGAAATCCGCCTGCCTCTGCCTCCCGAGTGCTGAGATTAAAGGCGTGTGCCACCATGCCCGGTTTCATTGACTTGTATATTTGAATATTTTGTCACCAATTAGTGGACTGTTCGGGAAGGATCATGAGGTATGTCCTTGTTGGAGTGGGTATAGCCTCACTGGACCACGTGTATCACTGGGAATGAACTTTGAGTTTTCAAAAGTCCACACAAGGTCCAATTTCTTTCTTTCTGTCTGCTGCCTGTGGATCAGGATATAAAGCTCTGAGCTACTGTTCCAGTGCCGTGCTTGTCTGCCATAATGCTCATTGATTAACCGTCTGAAACTATAAACACACCCTCAATTAAATGCTTTCTTTTGTAAGAGTTGCCTTGGTCATGCAATATCCTCATATCAACTGAACAGTAACTAAGACAATATATATTCTTCTTGTTTTTGGTATTTAGTAATAAACCATGCTTTCCCCCCCCTTGCTCGTAAATATTCCTTTACAGTTGTTTCACAAGTTTATTGCTGATAAACATTTGTCCTGTTTCCAATTTTGTGCTGTGATGAGAAATGTAAAATTCCTTGTGAGGGTGGGGGTGGGGCAAACATACCTGATAGAGTTGGTTAGATAGATGTTATTCAGGTGTTGTCTTATAGCTTCCTCAAGTAATAGTAACATTTTAGCTCCCACTAGCATTAAAGAATTTCAGTATTCTATAACCTTCATTATTATCCCATATTATTAATGAAATGATTAGGTTTGTTTCTTAAATTACTCTGAAAACTTTTGTTAGAAACTTCCCTTAAATCTAGAATTCTCACTTGGAGAAATACTGGCATATAAGTCTCTCTCTCTCTCTCTCTCTCTCTCTCTCTCTCTCTCTCTCTCTCCTCTCCTCTTCTCTCTCTCTCTCTCCCCCCCCTCTCCCCCCCCGCCCCCCCCCACACACAAGGAGACCTAACTACTTTTATTTATTCTACTGATCAATTTTACTTTTACTTTTAAGCCACCGGGATCCAAAGCAAAAGAATCTCTCTTGCATTTTGTACTCTTACTCGTCAAGAATTGTTCTGGAAAACTCAAACTTTAGTACTATGTAACTTAGTACTATGGAATTATATATGCCCATTAAGATTTTTATTAGGTTAACTAGTCCCAAGAGCTCCTTTGGAGCTTGCACATGGGGAGTAGGGGTTGGATACAGCTATTCAGATGCCATCAACTGAAAAGTACTTGTCTCCTATAGTGGAAACACAATCTCTACTACTGACTGAGTGCTCAGTTTGGGAAGAAATATGCATAGAACTGGAATGGAGGAGGGACCTTCAGCTAGCAAGTGAGATCAGCTATCCATTCTGGCCATGGGAGCAGTGTGGGGAGCCTCACCGATGTTACAGCTGAATCATGATAGTCTTGCCATAGCACTTTCTGGTTCCAATTTAAGACTGGGGTGGCCTGACAAAAGTATATGGAAATATTTTAATATACATAAATGTAAAGAATAAGAACGGATCATTTTAGTGTCTACTGGGGGGGGGAAAGAAACCACATTTTAGGTTAAATATAGAATTTTAAAAATAGGTATAATTTTTCTACAGACCTAATAACAGGCAGGATGGAACAGACTGTTACTCAAGGAACTGTAATTTAAGAATGATTTGAGCAGTGTGCCTGTCTTTCCAAACCAATTTGATTATGCAGTATATTATTTAACTAGTCTGATTTTTATCTTTTAAAGGCTTTGGGTTTCTTGGTAGTAAGTTTATTATGGTTTTGATTTATGGGGTCATAATTAGAAGCCATCATTTGAGGCCCCAAAAATCTAAATGAAAATTAGCTTTATAATGGCAAATTTATTCAACTACATGATTTTGGGGGGGGTTAACTTTTCTCCTTATAAAGACTTTTGAAAAATAAAAGATTAATATTGCCCTAAAAATCTGTATATAACTAACAAGAAACATTTACCCGGAGTTTTTATCTGGCGAATCTTTTATTATCATTTAGTGCCTTATCAGAGCTTTATAGACATAGCAATAAAGTAAGTCACAGAGAAATTGTGGTTGAAATGAAGAAGGAACTAAGGACTACAGGACAAAATGTACACACAGAGCTACTCATAAATTGCAGAGAAGGAATATAAAGGACAGTCCTTTTCAAAGTCCACCAAGGCCCAGCCACACCCGTTCCAGGACAAGCACAAACCATGCGTGGCCTCTGTCTGGAGGCACCAGGTGGCTCGATTGATTTCCAATTTTTCATTCAGATCATGTAATTAAGATGAAGAAAAAAAAGGTCTTGATAATTTTACAGGAGACATTCTTTCCTCCAAGTAGGAGAGCTGAGGTTCAGCAAGGCATCAGGATCAACCTTCATGTCATCCAAAAGGATCTTCAGCTGCCGCATTCCTCATTCGTTCCAAACTCTCAGCATCCGTCCCTCTCCTAAAATGTTTCCATTGATGTTTGCCACTACCAGAAAAGTCAAGCCTATCTCGTCCTTGATTCCTTCATGATTTTTTTTTTTTTTTAGTTTCGTGTTTCTATTTCCACTCTCTCCATTTGCTGAGTCAGACAATGGGGAGTTATAGAACTACTGTGTTCTTATGGAGAACATGTACACTGATATAAATTTGTGAGAATTAACAACAAGATAATGCTATCCTTTTGTCTGTCCTATTGGACTTCCAAAACCTGTTGAGATGAATTACAATGATAAAAATATTTTAGTACTACACACCCATACCCACCCACCCCCACCCACATTCACACATGCATGCATGCATGCACGCATGCACGCACACAATGTCCAAGCTTGTGCTGAAGACAAGGAATCAGTGGTTCCTCTTTTCGTTCCCTCCTTGTTGTTCTAAGACAGCGCAGGCTCTTAGGCTCTCCTTCCTGTTTCTCCAGACCCTGCCCACACGAGGGACTTCCCAAGGGAAAGGAAAGGAATACATTGTCTAAAAGCTGTGTGTGTGTGTGTGTGAATATATATGGCATGTGTATATAAATTATATGTAATAAGAAAGAGCTCAGCAGATCAAAATTTTTGATGTATAATAATGGAAGCTATGTTGTAGATAGAACCATCTTCTTTTAGAGGAGTTAGAAAAGAGAATTGTAGGAGAAGTTGCTATTTTGTCAAACCTGCATTTCTCAAAGGAAGTAGTGAAGAACAACAGCTCATAATGATGAAGACAGAGGAGAAGACCCTCGCCACAGCTCTCTGGACCTCACTTGATACCTAGTTCAGGAGCATTTGGCAGAGCAGGGGTTGCCTAGGATAAACCCTAGAGGATTGTTTAATATACATGGGAGATTCCTTCCCTTGGAGAGTCCCTCATGTGTGGGCAGGGTCTGGAGAGTCAGGAAGTGGAGCATGAGTCGTCATCAAACAGCAAAGAGGGAACTCAAATGGGGAAGCACTGCTCCTCCCTGTTTTCAAGGACAAGATTGAACAGCTTTGAAATGGGGTTGATTTAACAACTGACATACAACCAGGAGGGCCTGCGATCCAGGCCCTCAAAAAAGTTATTTGTGTGAAAAGTTTCCTCAACTTGATCCTCCTCCTAAATACCCAAGGACAGCCTCTATTTTCAAACATGTATACTCACTTAGTAAGACAGTGGAATCTATCTGATGCAATCTATTCTAATGATATTGCTGGAGGAGCATGCTCAGTGTAAGTATAAATAGCAATCTCAAACCACAAGGTTACTGAAAAAAATTCAGGATGAAATGAGTCATCTAAAATATTGGGAAAATCCAAAGTGTTTTAGAAGCTTGAATAGAAAACTGCCACCCACATCCATACACACCCTAGTGTAATTTGAGAATGTTAAGGGAAAATACACTGAATGTTTCTCAAGAGATCAGACCTTTCATGACAGCTTTCTCTGAAATGAAATCAGTAGTCCTAGATTTTATTTAGCAGTAGAGAATTATCAAAGTTCAAAAAGCAAAAATTCTGAAACTTGTATCATTTCATTCAATTGAACTAACTCATGTAGAAGGGCAAAAACCATTTTAGAAATGCACAGACTTAAGAGAGTTTACTAGCCATGAGTCATTACTAAAAGCTTATGAAATGGTACATTTTGGTGGACAGACTGAATCCAAGACAAAGTATTCTATTGAAACAATAGTGGCTATGTAGAAAGAGGCGACGTTGTCATGACAGACGAGTAACCAGTACAAGGACATGCTTAGCATCTTGCTTTCTTGGGATTGGATGTAAACATCCATGTATATCGATCAATAACAGTAAATATTAATATTAGTTTCATATGTATCTGTTCATATATGTGGGTGCACACGTGTGTGGGTACCTGTGTGTACATGTATGCATAATCATGAAGAGGTGAAAAGCCAATCACCTTGGTTTTTATTCTATCTTTAGTTTGAGACTGGGTTACTCAGTGGTCTGAAATTTTGCCAAATATGCTAGATTATCTTACCACTGATTGCCAAGGGTCCATCTTCATCTGCCCTTATCACCAACACTGGGATCACAAGTGGGCACCACTGGGCCCAGCCTTTTCTGTGGTGTCTGGGCATCCAGACTCAGGCTTTTATGCTTGAGAGGCAAGTGCTCTGCTGCCTAGGCCTTTGCTCCTGCCCCCAAATTACTTTTCAACTGGGAAAAACAAAAACTAAAACATTTATGAGCACACTCCTGTGAAAGCTTAGAAGATGACTTAACAAACTACTTGGAGAATTCCGAGATGACAGTATAGAAGAAGGAGCCGCTGAGCACAGACCTAAAAGAAGAGGTGGCTGTTGCATTGCACGAGAGGGATGGAAGGATTCTCCAAACGAAGAACTGCTGTCTAGAGACTATAGCATTGTGAAAGGCCTTTGGTTATTCAAAGTAAAGTTCAGTAGTGGCTGAGGGGCACATGGTTTGTGAAACGCCTAGAAAATATCATTTTATTTTTATTTTCTCCAAAGTACCAAGGAAGAATGTCAGTTGATTTTCTTATCACGTTTTCTTAAGTACCCACACCTATCATCACTTTCACCTCATGACTCATTCTTGGAAAATAAGGCTCAGCACATTCTGGCCTGTCAGGAGTTTCACAGTCTTTCTACACTGTGAGACTGTCTCGCTTCCAAGAACCTCATGCATATATTACATAAGAGGACAATGAGTCATATGTTAATTTACATGCTTTAAAACTAGCTGATTGGAAAACCATAAAAAAGGGGATGAATATTTTAAAATATCTTGAAGCAGAAACTCTGAGATGACACTAGGGATCTTGACAACACACGGCTGGAAGATAAATCAAGAAGCATTTGTGACTTATTGCCCAGACCAGAGTCATGACAAACCAACTAGATGAGAAACAGGCAAATGTCCTCAGACATCCGATACAGGTTTCATGTTCTTATGAAGAAGGCAGATGCTTTGGCTAGAAGTGACTCATGCTAATCAGTAAATTATTCTACTTCTTAATGCTCCATTACTTAAGATCATGTGTGGACGTGAAGAAGCCTAGGCACTGCACGGAAATGCAGACAATCTGCTCCAGCAGAGCTCCTATTTCAGAGTCTACTCAGAGCTAGAGACTGCTGAATTACAACATGAAACCAAATAGTGTAAACCATGCTTTAGTCATTTGACATTAATTTCAGAATTTTCAGATGTATTTAATATTTCCTTTTTTGGATTAATCGATATCCCTTCATTGCTAGCAATGTTCCTTTTTTATTAATGAAGTTAGTTCTTTAACAATTTTATGGCTGTATATCATGCATTCTAGACAGTAACCTGGTCCTACCCTTTCTTATCTCCCTTCTAGCCCCAATCTGTGGCTTTTCCAGAGTCTTGACTCTTGGTTTGGTTTTGTGATTATAAAACTGCTCATGTGTTTATGTAAAGTTGCAAACAGGAGGACAAACACTGTACAAGGCAGATGTGCATGTAAATGAACTGGGTAAGGCAGAAGAACCCTTTATAATTATAATTTTTAAATGCATACAAGTACCATATGGACTGGGCAAATCATATTTAGGTATATGTGTATATATGTATGTGTGTGTATGTGTGTGTATATATATGGATATATATATGTATGTATATACATATGTATGTGTATATATATACATATATATATAATTGTCAATAAAAGAAAGGTCATAAATTTGAGATACTGCATGGGAGGGGTTGGGAGGAAAGGGAGGGGAAAATTATGTCATTAAAATCTTAAAAATAGCCAGGCATGGTGGCACACACCTTTAATCCCAGCACTCGGGAGGCAGAGGCAGGTGGATTTCTGAGTTCGAGGCCAGCCTGGTCTACAAAGTGAGTTCCAGGACAGCCAGGGCTATACATAGAAACCCTGTCTCAAAAAACCAAAAAAAATAATCTTAAAACTAAAAAGTTACTATTAAAAAAGACAAAGTGATGGATGTTTGTATCAATTGGAAGTTAACAATTTTCTGAGTTATATAGAAAACAAGTTATCTTTTTATTGATAAAGTAGGCCTTTCTACGCCAAGGAGGGCACAGAAACAATTCTTTACTTTATACAGAGATGTACTAATAAAAAAATAATTTCTCTAAAAGGTAAACATATATGCGGTATAAATATAGTGCTCATCTGATGAATCACATGAATGACATCAGGGTTGAATTTATATATTTGGGGTTATAGATGTATGTAACAACAATTAAATAAAAGAGGCCAGGAATTTTAGAGAGAACAGGAGAGAGTACATGGAAGGGTTTGGAGGGACAAAAAAATATTAAAACAATGTAATTATATCATGATTTCAAAAATACAAAAATACAAGCAACATTGTACACATTGTACACTCTCTCTCTCTCTCTCTCACTCTCTCTCTCTCTCTCTCTCTCAAAGTGACATGTATTTTAAAAATTCTTCACTTTATTAGGAGTACAGTATTTTCTTGCCTTATTTAATCATTTAAAATAGTCTTGTCTAAGGAAAGATCCAGAAATGTTTTTACTGATACCTGCAAAAAATTAACCAAAGTGCTTAAAAGTCTGTCAAAGTTTTGATAGTTATCATATTGTGTCAGACGTCAATTACATGGTGTAACAGTGACTAGAAATGACTTACAAAGCTGCTTTGACAAGTCTTGTGTGTAGTGGAGGAGGCCATTTGTTTCCTTAGGGAGTTTTATGGGATTTTAAAAGAACTATCTGGAGATAACATATTAGCTGGAGGAGTAACTCACTGTCCATTTGGTTTTTCCAACAACGTTTTGTCCAGTGTCTAATTTTGAAAGATATTTAAAAAGGTAAGGCTGAGAACAACTTTAGGAGACCATGTCACTGAAGTCTCCTTCATTAATGTTGCTATCATATGGCTGTCACTAGTGATGTATGACGTTATTGTCAGGTATCTTCTGAGTAGAGTGGAAGTTGCTTAAGAGTAACTTCATCTTATAACTACTTTGATTCCCTTGCCTTTGATTCTGTTTTAATTGTGTAAATTATGTAATTGCATACATAATAAAAGTAGAAACCATGTGTTGAACTTCCTATCAGAGTTTAGAAAAATACCGAAACACTAAATGAATTTTTAAAATGGCTATTTAGAAGGAAACCACAAACTTGCTGGTCTGCTGTGACAAGAATGCACGTGCAATCTGTAACATGCACCCAGTGCAATGACCTGAGCCTCTCTGTCAGGCCTTCTTTGCTGTGATAGATTGAACCCTGAAAACCATGAGCTAAAAATAGATTTTTTTCTCTTTTCAGTTATTTCTATTTGGTATCATGGTCATAGCAATACAAAAGGAACAGATGTAAAATACTAGTGCCATAGATGTAGAGGACATTGCTCTGATCAAACCAAGCAATGTAGCTCTTTCTTGTGGAAGAAATCTAAGAGAGCTTGGGTTTGCAGGCTTGAGAAACCTGAGAAGACTGTGAACAGAGTTGAATGTCTGATTCTGATGGAGCTCAAGAGAAGACAATGCTTACAGAAATGGAAGCAATTAATGACAGAGTAATGATCTTTCAAATGGGGGAACTCTATCTTGGTGTAGATCTTAAACGTTCATGCTAGAGTTTGTCAAATAATTTGTTTATGCACTGTGCATATCCTAAAATTGTGACTGAGCCAGAAATAAGAAGGAATGGACTGATGAATTTGTTAGAAGATTTAAGACAGCTAAGCTCTCAGGCTGTGGAATTGCTATAGCTGGCTGCTTTCGGCCAGAATTGCAGTGATAATCAGGGGCAAAAGTGGAGCAGAAATTGATAAATATTGCTGTTATGTGGAAAATGAGCACAGGTGGGCTCAGCTCTGTGGCCAAAGGACCAAAGTGGTCATAGAGACTGTTGCTGTTAAAAAGCCCCAAGTTTTTTTCATTGCAACAATAAAAAAAAATAAAAATAAAAAAAGGCTTTGATGGAATTTCAGGAATTGAGAAGCCATCACTCATTGCAGGCTACAGGTTTCAAAGCTTCAAGTTCATCTAAAAGACTGGCCTATGAGGAGACTACCTGAAGGAGGTATTTTTCCATGTTTAACCACACAGGCACTTAGAAGCTGCTACAGCATTGGTTCACAAGACCCCATCTACTGACTGAGCCAGTATCAATAGTTTGCATTGTTCATGAGACACCCACTTTGCATGCATGTGAAACAACACAAGAGTCATAGAATCTAGCACAAAGATTCCAAATAGCATCCTGGGAAGCCAGGTAACGTGTAGCAGAAATGGATTCCCTGTGTGGTTCTCCTGACTAAAGTAAAACATAAAACCACAGTGGACGGTGAAGTGTCAAAAAGAAACCCCAGGATGATAGAGATGCTGGGAAAATGTAAACTGCCAGAAAAAAAAAAAGCACTAAATGGGCACATCATGTTGTCTGAAAACAGTAAGATCAATGGGGTGAGGACTCCAAATTTGTTAAAACTCAGATGATGTCACCATGTCCTCCAAAATACTGGTCATAGAGCTACTGGATTTAATGTTTGTATTGTACAAGTTTGGTATTACTTTGTTTCTAGTCTTCGTTTTTATGCTTTTATTTCTCCCTTGTGGAATGGAACTGTATCTACTATAGCATTGTATATTTAAAATACACAACTTTTTATTTTATAGGACCTCATATTTGCCTTGAGTCTCAAATCAGGGTTGAAACTGGGGAATTTTCAACGTTGTGGAAATGCTAAGTTATGGTGAACTAGTCAAGTCAGACTTCAGGTATTTCATATTAAGTTGGCCATGAACAATTGGAGTCTAGCAATGAAATGTTATAGTCTGAATCTTAATGCTCTCCATGCCTATACTCTTGCTTTGAATGCTTTGTTTCTAGATAGTGAAGCTAATTTGAGGTTCTGAAATCTTAGGTGATGATGAGAACCAGCAAAAGAAATTGTGCCTCTGGAGCAGATCCTATGGGTATATTATCCCTGTCAATTTCCTGGCTTCATCTCTGATTTCTGCTCCAACACAATGTGTAAAACTTCTGCCACAAACATCTACAACCATCATGAACTAAACTGTTTTTCCATTTCTTTTTGGCCACAATGGATTAAAAAACCCTCTGAAAGTGTGAGCCAAAACAAATCTTTAATTTTTTCAAATAAATAAGGAACCAAAAGACAATATAATTCCCCTTTTAATGGCTTCCAGTTATTATTGTAGTTTTTATGAACATAGTTGCACATACAGTGAAGAGGAAGACATGAATTTGAGGAGGAAAATATCTTAGGGGGCTTTGGAGGAAATTGGGGAGAAGCAAAGGGTCTGTGTATGATCATCCTTCATTATATACATGTAAGAAATTATTAAGAATAGAGGAAATTTTAAAAAGAAAGTATAAGGAACGATTTTAAAGAATAGACTATCTTTTTTCCTCTCCATTCTCCCTCTCCAATTCTTTTCTCCCCTTCTCTCCAATTTCTTCCCTTTTCTTCTTTCCACAAATAAATCACTTACTATATATCAAGTGACAAAAGGCTGCCCATAGTAACTACATATTTGTGGTAATTGGAGAGCAGTCAGGGGAGCAAGAAATAATAACAGTTTCAGGGGGTCAACTTTGTATATATGACATTACATGAATCTTAATATGTGTGGCTAGAAAATTGGTTTGTATATGATAGTACATGAATCTTAATATCCATAGCTAGAAAATGGTAACAAAGGGTAAAATATGGTTGTTGTTCTCTCTTTGAAAAGGTAATAAAATTTAAATATGTTTAAGTGGCCATTAAATATAAAAATTATAAAATATGGTCATTAAAAGATGGACAGAAATTTAATTTTATTCATATGTTTTATATTCACTTACATATAATGGAGGTGAAGCCTAACTGGTAATGTAATAAGGAAACCAACTCTTGATTCTGTTGTGTTTAAAAGTAGTATGTAAGTATGTATGCATGGTTAACGGGGGCGGGGGAGGAATGTACAGTAACATAAAACTATACACAACTAAATACCAGGAGAGAGAGTCACTGAGTGATTAATTTCATTTTGTGATTCTGAGCAGCCCATTCTGAGGAGGTAGAATTGGAGGATGAATCTATAGTATACAAATACAGAAGGCAGGATAGGAAGTCTTCTCAGGCCCATAGGAGAAGGCACATAATGACCACCACTGACGTAACCTATAAGAGGATCTTAAGGAACTGTGAGAAGCAGTTTAGGCTAACAGCATGGAGTAAAAGGGTAATGGCCGTGTTTCATCTTCTCTTTGTTGTTTATACTCACAGTAGTAGTTACTTTGAAAAGACACTCTAGGATTTCCATTAAATTAGATTTTTTTCATATCTCTATTTATAAAAATCTGTCCTTATTTTAAAAGAGAAAGAAAAAACTTTGCCTACTAGTCAATTTAGGGCACCATGGCCAACTTTCTAGATGATCTTCATGGTGACCAATATCCTGCACACATGCCGTTTTCTTCTCTTAACTCACATGCTGTGGAGAACATGTAATGGGATGAAAGGTGGCTGTAGAGCTCTGGGTGGCTTCCACCAACTGTTCCCAAGACTGTTGCATTAGATAGTGACAATGACAGTTTTGTGATAAAAATATAGGCCTTGAAAAAAGTGCCTGGATTTGAAATGTATCTGCTGTTCATTTAAATGGAAGAACTTAAACAAATTCTCTCAACTCTTTGTTTCACAGGTTTCTCATTTGAAATGAAAAGCATAGTTGGCAATAGGATAAACTGCAATGGCCAGTATCAGTATAAAATAAATTAATACAGGAACAGCATTTGGTATAGTAACGTACGAGGGACACCTTTATTTATATTATTATTGTTATTATTAATTCAGAGGACTGGTTTGTGCATATGCTTTAGTATTAGGTAAATGTCATATTGACTTTTTCCAATTACTTTAAATTTAATTACATGTATATGACTCATAGACTAACAAACTACCTTTAAAGATTTATTTATTTTTATTTTATATGTATGGGTATTTTTATTGCATGTATATCTGTTAAGGGTTGGTCTTTTGCTGTGTTTTGTAATACTAAGTGAGGCCACCAAGAGCTGGTTGCCCCAGAGAGGAGAGAGTAGAGCCAAGTAACACTATGTGGTGTTGCTCCCAAGTTATTTCTGATTGGCAAATAAAGATGCTGATAGCCAATTGTTGGGCAGAAGAGACATAGACAAGGCTTAGAATTCCAGGACTGGGGGTTGGAGGAGAACCATGAGGGAGAGAGAAAAGAAGATGAAAGAGGAGAGGCTGCTATAGGTTAGGTGAGTCATAAAAATGTGGCCCTAATAGCTGGCCAATTGGAGTTAAGAGCAGCCCAGATTAAACATAGTAAACAATAACTCAAGGTTTTCCATAGGGAAGTACATTCTAATAGCATAGTGGGTAGATATCTGCCCAGCTCTTGTGCTGTTTAATGGTTATTGTAAATAATAAAAGTTGAGTGTCTTTTTTTCCAGAACTAGAAAAAAAAACTGGTCAAGGCAGGGTAGAAACTCAGGATTGGAGTTAATAATTTCTACAACACATATCTGTGCACCATATGCTTGCAGTACTCTTAGAGGCTAGAGGAGCCTTCAGATCCCTAGGAACTGCAGTTACAGATGGTTGTGAGCTAACTTCTTTGTGCTAAAAACACAATTCTAAGTTCTCTTACCTGCATATTCAAGTCTCTAGGCCCAACCATTTAGCTTTAAAAGGATTTTGAATGAGACTTTTTAACACAGTATCTCTTCTAATGCTGGAGCAAAAACCCTGGCAGAAAGTGCATTGGAACGCTGTGTGAATAGGTTTTGAAAATGTTAAATAATTAATAGAGATAAAGGTAGCTATTGTGCTAAGGGGAGGTATACTGAGTGTTCCATGTTGACAGAAGAGATGCTTTGACCTCTGTGCCATGCTCTGACAACTCCTGTTTGGGTAGCAACAAATCTATAACATTTTCCTAAAAGCAATGCTTCTAAGATGAGCCCATGGGTATGCCAAGGTTGGTTGGACTGGTGAAAAACAACAATCTTAAAAGGTTCAAGACGTTTCTTTATGATACTATCTTTGTTCAAACCATTAAAAGGGGAGATGGCTGCTCATGTAAGGCACTTACTGAACAATCTTGAGGGCTATATTTCAGATCCCTATCCCCTATGTAAAAGTCTTGTGGGTGAGATGGTGGGCCTGTACTCTCAGAGTGTGGAATGCAAAGATGGGGATCCCTGGAACAGGATGGCTAGTTAGACTAACTAAATCACCATGCTCAAGTGGAAGACGCCTCAATATATAAAGTGGACCATTATTTAGAACGATACCCAATGCCACTCCTGGATTTCATATGCATGTGTGCATGTATGCACACATATTCACCTGCACGTGCATGTGTGCACACATACACTCACACATACACACACACACAAACACACACACACACACAATCTGCCCATACTACATGGCCATGCATACATACTTTCTGGTCTTCATCATACAATATACACATAGAATTTCACTTCATCTTCTCTTCCTCTTAATGGCATTAAGTTTTCCAATAGGTAGAGATTCTTAGTAGTAATTCGTGCTAAAATGTGCATCATTAAGCTCTTTGAAAAATCTAGTAAAAGTCTAGTTTATATCTGCTGTAGAGAGGCTGGCCTTATGAGCAGCTCCTTTTAGGTATTCACTCACTTAAATCTCACAGGAAAAAATACCATACTCTTGTGGCCCGAGTTGTTCAACTTGTGAGTTTGATGCTACCAAGTAAGTACAAGTCCTTAATAGCTGTGCTGAGCAAAGTTCTGGATTCATTTTTTACTCAAAGATTGTCTGTCTTTCCATTTTTGTAGGATTTTGACCAATATTCAGAGAAGTAACTTTATCAATGGTATTGATTTATGAAGGTTTTCTTATTAGGGTCTTCCTTAATTTTTGCCATAGAGTATTTTAAATGGTAATTTTCCTTTCTATTCTGCAGAGATGAGCCCTTTACAGGATTTCTTGCTGGTCAGCATTACTCTCACCAAGAAATACTTTCCCCTCATTATCTCCATTTGCTTTTCCCTCTAGTGAAGCAGGTTGAATAATGCACATTACTGTCTATAAACATTCAACAGAACATTGTATGACCGAATCATTGAAATGTGTTTCTGTTGGAAACTGAAGGGACTTCATTTTAATATATCTCCAATGGCAGACAGTGTTAAAATGCATTTAATGAATCTAAAAACTGTACTTTAAAATCTAGTGGTCATCAAGTAACACTATTCAAATGCAAAAGTAAAGGACTCCAGTTCATTTTTCCATGGAGGCAGGCTCATTTTCAGGCTTTCTTCAATAAGCGTTGAAGTATAGGAAGGCAGGCTATGTTGATGTGACCATCTCCTGTCTGAGATTACTTGAAAGATCAAGCCAGCGCCTCATGCTTCTGTGACCACATCCACATGACTGATCCTCTCTCTGAAGATGAACCTTCTTAGGCTTTTCCTCAAATCTTCATTTCTTTTTTGCATAAACCCCATAATTGACACCAAGCCACAGTGTCAAGCATCACTGACTTCCCACTCATGTTTTCCACTCATTTCTGGATTCTTCCAAGTTAGAGGATGTAACTGGCTCGATCAGGAACTAAAATAAAGGCCATTGAAACAGCAGTGACTTCCAAGCTCTTTGCTAAATTTAGCTGCTCAATACTTTCCACTCAAATGAAAACCATGAACTACAATTAGAATGTTAGAACAGAATAGGAGCTTAAAGGTCATCTAATCTTACTCCCCCATTTCTCCGTTGAAAGTGCGAGGACCCAGACAGATGCTGTGATTTGCTGGAGGCCAAAGAGCTTATTAACAGTGGAACTTGAACTGAGATCTCCTCAGCCCTGGGGAAGAACTAAACATCTAGATCTTGAAGCACAAATATAGCTGATATTATTCGTTGTGGCTTACTGTCAATAGCATTCACCGATGTGGTGATGGTTGAGCATGTAACAGCAAAGGTGTCTCTGACTTGGAAGTTGCTACAAAGAAATGACATGATTCTATATCCAGCCCCTGCCCCCCACTCTAAAAACTTCCTGCTTTATGTTCATCAATAATGAATGAGCCATCCCTGTAATGCTCAGAGAGAGCTTACACTGCACTTTCGAGCAGCCGGTTAGTAATGTACAGTAGATAGAGCCTTTCTTTTAAATCCCAGGGCAGCAGGTCCTTCAGGGCTAGCATTGCAATTTCAATTAGCTCCTGAGTGAAAGCTTGGCATGTGTATTAGTGAGCAGGGACACAATTAGCTTATTCTTCCTTTCCGTGTTGTGTTGAGAGGATCCAAAGGATTGGTGGTGGATCGGGCAAGCCAGGCATCACTGGATTTTGAAGAAGGGAATTGCTCAGACCTCGACATCTTCACTTGCTCACACTGGAATTACAGAGATTTATTACAAAGCACTGTGTGGCTTGGTGAAGGGTGCCTCTGGAGACACTCCGGATAGCATTTGAGCTTTGTCTGTTTGAGTGCTTCACCGCTCCGTCTTGGTCTCATCATTAGCATGGAGCCCAATAGCCCCAAAAAGATACAATTTGCTGTACCTTTATTCCAGAGTCAGATTGCCCCAGAGGCAGCAGAGCAGGTAAGGTGGAGAGGGTGGGGAGCTATTCCTGGATACAGCAAGGGCATGCATTCCTACTAGATGAAAGGTGCTTTACTAAGTGCTTCCTACATTTGCCTAAATTTCTGACTTTTACAATGGATGAGAAGGGAGTTTGCTTTTGCATTCGTGTTTGGGGTGCACTGGGGAACAATTGGCTAAAATGTTTAGCAGCACTTAATTTTATAGAAAATTAGATCAATGTATTAGACATTCTGGTCTGGTGCTGGCTTTTGCTTCCTAAAGTAACAGTTTCAACATTTAGAGAATCTTTGTAAACTTTACCAAAAATTAGCAATCTTTTATTTTTTATTTATAAAACTAAAAGAAATGTGAAAATTAAAGTACTTAATCCCAGAATAATTTAGTATTATAGGTGCCTGTTTTTAATGTGGTTTTATTGTGTATCCCAAACCATATTGCTATGTCCTTTGCCCATTATATATGGGACATTGGATATAAAACATACTATTTTAGTTTTTCTTAGATTGTTCTTTTATATCTGATATTGGCTTCTAACTGTTCATACTTATTTATTTACAATTTCACATATACACACAGACTATATATATATATATATACATACATACACACACACAAATATATATATGTAACTTAATCATATCTACCCCAACTCTCCCCTCCCATTCCATTGGCATCTATTAACATATTTTTCCCTTTCGTGTTCATTCCCTCTTACTCTTTGTAATCCACTGCATGAAGGAATTAAAATATACATCCTTACAACATCTGTAATTTTTGTTGATCTGCCAATTTGGTTTAAATATTAAATTAGAAAGTAAAAAGTTAACCATACTAATTGAAATCCAGAAGCTGACACTGCCAATTAAACTACAACCCATGGTAGAAATTTGAGGCTTCCAATTTTGCCTCCTTTAGCAAGAGCAAGAGACCCTGATATCATTGCCAATGTCATGAGGTGTTGCCACAGCCATTTAAGGAAGTTAGCCATCTTTGTATTTTACAGTATATTAATTTCAGTTGCATTTTTGATTATACACAACTATTTTTTCCTTTGGAAGTGTAGCTTTGTGCTCAAAGAAAGTGTTAGTAATGTCTAGCAGTTCTGATAGCTTCCTGTGCTTCAAAATATATAGTGAGCATATACTGTGTTCCTTCTAGAGGTTTGCTCATATATATTAGGGAAAGAGGAGGGTGGGCAGCTTTGCAAGCTGTAGAGCCAATTAGGGGCAGTGACTGATTCTCACACTGACATTAGCTGGGCCTTTGCCTTTCACAGATCAGGAAAAGAAGACCTACACCAGCATCCCTTGTGATTCTCAATGAACATAATTCCCCAGGTAAAGAGGCATGATGTCTTTTCTATTGATGAGATGGAGCGGGGCTGTCTAAAGAGGTCCAACGAGCATGGCAGTGATGATAAGTTCCAGATTACGGTTTCAGTTAGCTAAAGGGATAATAAACAAAATCATGAATATATAGTATAAGAATTGCCTCCATCAACAGCCTACCTTTTCTTCAAGACCAGTGGTTCTCAACCTGTCTAATGCAGCCACATTTTAGTAGAGCTCCTCATGTTGTGGTGACCCCAACCATAAAATTATTTTCATAACTGGAATTTTGCTTCTCTTATGAATCATAATGTAAATATCTATGATTTATGATGGTGTTAGGCAACCCCTGTGATCATGTTTTCTGATCAAAAGGGTGGAGACCCACAGACTGAAAACCATTGTTCTAGAATGACACACTGCTAAGCACATAGTGTGCAATGCTTTATCAGCATTGTTTCCGTGTGTTTTTATGGAGTCTTGTTCAGGCCTTATTGATAAAGTTAGTAAAAGTTGCTTAATTAGGTTTTGAGGTTCAAGTTTCAGCCCTGGAGATGATCATGTAATTGCAGAATGTGATTTTATTTATGGTATGGGAAGGGAGACATGCCAGTATTGGCTGCAGTCTTGCTCCTGATGTCATCTCTGAATAATGCAATTGAAAAGGAACCAGATCAATTTTCAGTGCTGCCCATTTGAGAGACATTCTGAACAGTTGCATCCATTTGCCGAGGTTTTAGTTTCCATTTCCTGTAAAAAGTAAAACTGTATTATTAGTCTCGATAAAGAACTATGGTCTGTAATAGACAAACATTGTTTACTTACTGAGTGGAGTGATTTTCATCTTACATTTAATGGCAGCCCTGGAAATATAAGTCGACCAGAAGAGGTCATTAATTTTGTAACAACAAATCTCAAGGGTTTTTTTTTTGTTGTCCGTGTGTGTGTGTGTGTGCATACGTGCACGCATGTGCATGCATAAACATGTATATCTATAAACAAAAGAGGATAAAAAGAGTTTGAATAATGGAAAGATAATATGTCTATTTATAAGTTGTGAATGAGCTGTTCGAGGAACGTCAGGAAAAAATAGTCTTGGCCTTTCTGGAATTTTCTTAGTAAGAGAAACAGACAAAAAGAAAGAAAAATTCTCACGCAGAAAAATTCGAGCTCAATGGAGACGAATAAGCTATCTCCGTTGAGAACAAAGCATTCTAATTCAATCCTTAACCTTTAAAGTGCACAGTATCTTAAAATCATATGCTACCTCCGTAAGTACTAACTTATACGGAGCTGGGTCAGAGGTACAAATGATAGTTACATGCTTATAGATTACAAACAAATGGAAGTTTGCAAATACAATAAGTGTTTTTAATACATAAATGAGTTCATAGCAATTTTCAATCCATAGCACCCTGGTATTTGCCTTCCGACAGAATACTGAGTGGCTTGACTTAAAGGTACACTTCAAACCATTAGAAATTCACTATCCATGTTATTCAAGTGTTGCCATGATCTAAACATAGTAAGGCCATGCCTCTGATCTTTGTAGTTCTCATTTGAAACTGCACATGGTAATTGAAACGTGTTGAATGCTTAATATGGACCATTTTACACAAAAGGAAAATGTGAGAGAGGTGAAGTGGCTTTTGTGACATTACTCCTAAGACAAAATCTCAGGCAGTTCTGACACTAGAGTCCATGTTTTTCCTATAGCCTGACAATAACATTGAACATTGGTTATTTGTGGCACAAAATAGATTCTCAGTTCTAACAAGCAGGCAAACCCCGAGTTTTGGGAAATTGCTCTGAGCTACTTGAGGAACTATATTTGATATCCTGGGGAAATAGTTAGTGCTGACCTAGGAAGATCGCTCTTAGGAGACTTTCCAGCAACTAACTCCCTATTTCCCTTGTTAACCTTGCCCCTCTCTTTGGTTGTGCCACTGGAGAGAAATTAGCTGTGAGCAGCATCTTACACAAAGCTGTGTCATCTTGGAGATATTATCTATCTTTATCTTCATCCTTCTTTATTGAAAGATGGCTGTGTATAGTACTGGCACTCGTGTGCATGTGAACCATGTTTAGAATGAGAGATACATTCTGCAGCAAAGCCCTAGAACTAAGACTTTTCCTAAGAAAAATGATGTAACTCAGTATCTGGATTTACCAAGGAAAAAAAATAAAAAGCTTGAAATCAGATTTCCTCAGCCCAACGAATAATGAAAGGACTATAAACTCAATATACACTTGACTACTGGTTATTAGTCATATAATCCTGGGTAAAGGACAACACCAAGCTTTATTGTGTATCAGAGAGATACAATAATGCCCATTCATTTCTATTTAACAGGCTATCTTAATGACCCAATGATTTAACATACATATATTTTAAAATGGCAAGACAAATATTGGGGAATCATTATTCTAGCTTCTAGAATTCAGCCTTTGCATGCCATACATAAGATTCATTACAAGCCCCCAAACAGCTTTGTGTTCACATCTGCCCTGAGAATTTCTGCCTTATGCAACAATTCTTAGTTACAAACCTATAACTGAAAAGCACTCCCTAAGAGCCCCAACCTTTGCAAAGGAGCAGCCTCTGCTTCCCTCAAAAGCATTGGACTTAAACAGACAAGGGATGGTGCAGCTTTAAATACTGGGGAGAAAAATCTGAACAATTCTTTTTAATTCACCGAATCAGTCCAGAAATACTTGAGGATTCATAGAATTATATGTAAAACTAATACTGTTTAAGATACAAATTCCTGCAAATGTTTCTTTATGGTCAATAAGTAAAGCAAAGAAAGCTACATTTTTTCTTGGTGGTGCACGCCTTTAATCCCAGCACTTGGGAGACTGAAGCAGGCAGATATCTGAGTTCGAAGCCAACCTGGTCTACAGAGTGAGTTCCAGGACAGCCAGCGCTATACAGAGAGACCCTGTCTTGAAAAACCAAAAAAATTTTTTTCTTTATAGGTAGTTAATCAATGAATAGTTTTATGTGGGTGTGGTAGCACATGCCTATAATCCTAGCACTTAGGAGGCTGAGTTACTTTTGCCCCAAGTTCTATCTGTCATGAATTACATAAGACATACCTGGCCAACCTGAGTTACAATGTTTAGAGTGTAAAATGTTGTCTTTAAGACTAGAACAAAACCTTTTTCAGTGTGATATTCGTGGGTTACAACCATGACTAAATAAAAAAGAGTTGCTATTATTATTTACTACTTTAGGCATTAGCACCTAGTGAGTCATGGCGGAGTATTTAAAAGAATAGCCTAATTTTAGATTTAATGCATATGCATTTCTCATACTGCTGTACTTCAGAATGGAGCAGTTGAACAGGATGATATGTTAGCAGGTTAGTACAGTTGTTTCATTTTTCACTACTTTGACTCTGAAGATAGTCACACAGAGAAGACAGACACCTGATTGGTCTGTTCCCATGGCAATAAACTATGCCCTCAGTTCTTTCCTAACAAATAAGCTAGAATTCCCCCCAGTCCTATGAAACAGGCACATGACTCGTAAGTCTATAGAATCTTCTGACACAGATCAGAAAATCATCTTAACTCAGAATTGCCGGAATACTAAAGGCCAATAGCAATGCTGTGACTCCACGGTAGACAGGAAAGAATCTAAGCACTTGCTTTCCAAAATAACTCTGAGCAGTCAGATGACAGTAACAAAATCCCAGGAGCATACGATCTGGGACTCAGCTGTCATCAAAGACAAATGTCACCTTTTCTCTATGTCTTCTCAGGCCAGTAACTTGAGCAACTTTGGAAGAAACTGCTTCTCCTTCTGTATTTTCAGTTCCTCTTCTAACTGAGCTTATCAGTTTCTATGAAATTCTATCTTAGAGTGCTGTTATCTGTTCTTACAGGAGATGCAGTTAGCTTTTGCTCTTCTGTAATCTGTAGTCAACTGGTGTGGTCCTCATAGCAGTATCTGGATTCACGCATAAATCATCTTAATGCAGCAATAAATGACAGAAATGCCTTTTGTAATTTATTCCACCTCATGTGTGGATTTTCTCTAACGTTGTTTGTCTTTAAGCAGACATAAGACTACATATTTGACAATGGGTATGTTATGGTTTCAATGTTAAATGTCCCCAAAGGCTCAACATACTCAAATCTTGACCATTAGCCTTTGGCGCTGCTGAGATACAATGGAAACGTTTAGAAATAGAAACTTCCTGGATGGAAACAGGATAAATTGGGTAATGTCCAATTATCAGGCTTAAGTCTACTATGATGTCTTACCCTACCACAGGCCCCAAAGAAGGCTAGGCAATTGCTTTAAAGCCATGGGGAAAAATGAGTGTCTTCTCATGGCAACAAAGAACTGATTAATACACAGTTCTAATACACAGAATTAGAACTCCAGAGTTAGGAAAAGAAAACATTTAGAAAATATTGCTCCTCTAATCTCACATTGTTACACAAGGACATAAATCACCTCAGCGTCCTGAGAGTGGTTTTGTATTATGCACCTCAGGCAGAAAAATATACATAATTACATTTAGTTTTCAGTTTCAAATCTAATTCATTTTAGAGGTTAAAAAAATAGTTTCTTATGCCAAATTGGGGAAAGATGTTCTCTGACAATGAATCTTCACTTATTCTCTCCCATAAAAGTTGTTTTTCACCTATTATAAAACAATTCCTTACTGTTACTTTCATCAGCTTTCCATTTCCAGAACTGTTAAGCATTTTAGGGAACTCTTTCCAAATCCTCCCCAATCTCTCTGCGTTTAGAACCCAGAGCTCGACACAGCCTTCCAGTAAAAAGCCAGCCCAGGCTTTGTGAATATTAAAGTTTGCGGCATCCTTTCTCTCCCACTTACTGTTAAGCAGGGGCTGTATGGTTACAATTATATTTAATGGGCCTGAGGTCTATTAAACATGATTGAACTATAAGAGGTCTTGAAGCAAAGTGAAGATTTACGTAAGTCCCAAAGACTTTAAAAGCTTATTATACATCGAAAACCATGACTGGAAATACAGTGTAAAGTGATGTGGAGGAGGATTTATTGAATTTACTTCCAAGCCAATTTGGGGGAAAATAGGCTTTCTCCTTCTTGACTATTTTACCCCTAAATTATCTTAGAAATAGGAATTAAAAGGAAAGGATATTATCATGTACCTTGGGGGTCCTAGAATTACTCAATGTGAAACTTACGAGCTACAGTAGTAGATTGTGCCAACTCCTTACAATCGTGATAGTAAGTCCGGCAGCCTGAGAGAACGGGGATTCCCATCAATTGGGAATATGTGGCTCTGCACACTGAAAGGAAAGCCGGTGGCATTCTGTATACCATAGAGGGTGACTTGTAAACAAGACACACATTTTATAAGGTTGAAACTCAGCCACCTAATGATATTTTGCAAAGCCCCATGTTTAGAATCCTAGCTAGAACATGTGCTGTCACTCAAACACAAAGGAGCCCACAAAGGTTGGGTGATTTCTCAGAAGTCCCCTTGTTCAGAACGAATGGGAAGCTTCGGAGCATTGTCAAGTGAAAGTGGAGATGTATTGGCTTTGTTAAGAGAGTCACACAAATGAACATTTTAATGGCAATCTTGCTGTTTTTCAAAACGAATGATGGTGTAGTCAAAAGACCACACCATAAATGGAAGCTACAGAGACAGTGAGGATTTTTCTAGGAACTTTACTATCTGAGTAAAATTTCATACTGGACTTGGAGATGACAGTGATGTCCAAGAGCCTCCCATCAACTGTGTCCAAATAAAAGTCATGCTGGTCCATAGTATACAGGAGAGCTTTCTTTCTAAATTTTCTTATCTCCTTCAGCAATGAGATTTTTATTCCGATCCAGTCTCCATGGATTGCTCAGAAGTTATTTTGCCTGATTATTTTTCACTACAGTGAAAAGCTCAAATCCAATGTTTGAAGTCCACTCAACAGTTATCTGATACTAATTTCTAAGGAATGTCAGAGAAGTCTGTGTTCTTATTCCTTCAGCATTTATTTCTATTCATGTTAAGCCATGTGGAAAGCCTTAACAACAAATGATGTCAGCTGCTTCTAAGGACCATCCACCCTGCAACTGACTGACTTACTTTTTCATAATTATTCAGCCTGTATAACCAAATTATACAGTCAAATGGAATCGTT
This sequence comes from Mus caroli, assembly GCF_978045245.1. Lineage (NCBI taxonomy): Eukaryota > Metazoa > Chordata > Mammalia > Rodentia > Muridae > Mus > Mus caroli. The sequence continues at coordinate 100,601,532 of NW_028227257.1, read as the reverse complement.
GCGTCAGAGGCATATTTTAACTCTTAGTGATAGCAATGTGTGTTATAATGTAAGCATTCAAATAAAGTAATATAATATTCAATTTAAAAATAATAAAATGAAAGGGTGAATAACGAGATTTTCTACTTTGTCAGAATGCTGTTTCTTATTGCTTTTTATAATTGGTGAAATATAATAGAATGACCATTGGCTAGACTAGTCTCTCTCTCTCTCTCTCTCTCTCTCTCTCTCTCTCTCTCTCTCTCTCTCTCTCTCTCTCTCTCTCTCTCTCTCTCGGTGTCTGTTTTCTTCTTGCAGCTTAAACAGATGTCATAGAAATGCCTGGCTTTCGAGTGGACCTGGTTTGAATTCCAGCTTTGCCAATAGCTGGGGAGACATTGGATGTGTGCTTCCATGAGCTTAGTTTCATGGAAACTTGAGCTTAGTTTCTTTTTTATAAACAGAATATTGAAGTATTACAAAATGCCCTGCAGAATAACTACTACCAAGGATATCCTGAAGATTTCCAATGCTTCTCCACTGGCTACCGCTGGGAAAGCTTGAGTTCTCATATACATTATTAAGAAATAACTCCACTGTTTTTGAATTCTGTTAGGCAGTCATAAATAGTGCCCAAGAGATACGATCACTTTTGGGGTGAAAAGTCTTATGCCTCAAAATCTATCACAAGTGTGCACGGTGGTAGAATTGTTATATTCTCTATAATGCAGTACTGATTAGATCTTGTATGTCCTTGCTGCTGAATACAATTTTCACAGAATAGAACTTGAGTTCTTAAGAACTGTTTTTTTTAAATAAGCTTCCTACTGTTGTCTATTACATTATTAAAATGATTAGACTCAATAAACATATTTCTGACAGACATGCTTGACCAGCAATGAAATTTTATTTTAATAGTATGGGAAATGAACCTCATGTATTCCTTATTTTAAAAGTTCTTTAGAGACGTCTCTGAAATGCTATGTTGTATCATTTCAATTCCAATCCATTTGTTCTGACTTCCTTTCATTCATCGTTTCCACCCTATACCCTGGCAGCGGTTTCTTTCTTTGATTCCTTGAAATGATTCTTCTAAGCCAATTTTTTCAGAGTTTGTCTAGACTGACTCATTTGTAAGACTCAGGCTGTGTCATTCCCAACTCTCATATTTAAACTGCAGGACAAGACTCACTGAAGTTTCCAAAGCTCACCCTGATGGATCCATAGATTGACACTGTTATTCTAACACCATCTTCCCACCCACTCTAGAATATTTTACTTATTTACACAATATACTTTAATTTAGTAACTATTCATCAGTCAATGCCTAGTCCCAAACCCTATGAGGACATGTAATCTAGATAATAGAGATGTGTGTGTTTGGATGGAAAAGGAAATAATTATAACAATATAAGCCTAAACTACTAAAACCATGACGAAATTCGTTCTGGCCAAGGAATAGAAGCATTTCTTATTACATGCACTGTTCTGTTAGGCATATGTTTGACTCCTCTTGGTCTTCTAATTTCAAGTGTTTAACAGTGAGGTAGAAACTAATCTTTTACTATTCATTCTAAATCTCTGATTGAATAGATGTTAAATTCGGATAAGCTAGTATATTTACATCCACTTTTAAAATCCTCAAATTTACTGTAAACCTTTCTGACATTTTTGAGCAAACACTACTCTATGGGATAAATTAGTGGTGTGCCCATCACTATGCTCATGGGGAAACTTAGATAAGACAAATTCACAGTTTGGTATTATAAGTTTTGACAATGAAGCTGATAGTACATGGCCAAAGATATTTTTAAAATGCAATCTATTTCCCCTTAGTACAGGAATGTCTACCATACGAGTTCCTTAGAATTAGATTTTATAGTTGTAAATGAGCTAAGCTGCCCAGAGGTGCTTGACTGGTAGTAACTGTTTGATGCTGTAAATGGATAAAGAGTAGAGGCTGGAGTGAGATATGCTTTCTAATGGATACTAACTTCTTGAGTTACTTCAAGGAACCCACTCATCTTCTTAAAACCTCAGTTAAGGAAGCTCCAAAAAACCCACACCGTTTCCTCCAATCCCCCTGTAGTTTACTGAGTATTACAGATGCTCATTTGAAAGAATGCTGGAGTGAGTTCATTAAGTAAGTAGGCATCCGTTTTTGTGTTTGCCTGGTAATAATGGCTGTCCGGTACACTTTAAACCTCGCATTCCATTTCAAGTTTAATAATGGCTGTCCGGTACACTTTAAACCTCGCATTCCATTTCAAGTTTAAAGCAGCTCATTCAAGTTGCTTCAAGTTGATGGTCAAATCCACCAAAGTATAGAACTAGTGGACCTGTGACAGTAGCAGGTTCTGGGGTGGAGGAGGGGTTGGGATCTCACCAAGTTGGATACTTTATTAAGAGTGCTTACTTTCAAATGTCTTTGTGTGTGTGTGTGTGTGTGTGTGTGTGTGTGTGTGTGTGTGTGTGTGTGTGCAGGGGTCATTACTCACAAACCAGCTTCCAAGGCATGGGATTTTCCATCTAAATCCACATAGGACTTTTAAAGAGTCCTACCAAGAACCTCCACACACAACTTAACAGGAGAAATTACCAGGGGCTAAGAAGCAAGTATTTTATTTTATTATTTTATATTGTTTTATTTTATTTTATGTTGAGATTGGAGCTGCAGTTTGCTTTGAGAACATAAGATCATTCAAATTAGACAAACCTACAAAGGAAGTTAAAGCAAAAACAGATTTTAGATATACTAGATCATTCCTTCATAAGTCAATCTGAATATCATCTCACATTTTAAGTTGTTGTTGTGTTACTTCTGAGACACAAATATTCTACAAATACCTTGAGTTCTTGGGAAAGAGTTCTGCAAGGGCTCAGGAGGTGATCACGGAAAGCCAGAGGTAGAAGGAAAATCCTGTCCCAAACCATGTGTTCAAGCTGGGAAGACTTCACTGTTAAATTCCAGTCGATGCTTTGTTCCTTCAGACATTCCCTAACATTCTGGGGACCCCAGCACACTGTGAAATGCTACATCTATATCTACACGTCTTCTCTGTATCATTTATTAGTTAGAATAAGTTGATACATGGGCAATGGGGGTTGAATAATACTATTTATAAAACAAAATTGACAAAGTCTGCATCATTAAAGGGCAAAATATTGATAGTCCAATTTTAATATAATAACAATACAGACTTAGCAACATAATAAAAAGAAGTACCCTGTGAGATAGAATAGGACATTTGTACTTTTTATTTCCTGTGTTTTCTGGTAGCAATTTCTTATCACTATGGGAAATGATTTTCAGGATCTTAATCTTCAAATATAAATATACATTGCTGTGCTTGTATATGGAAGGGATAGTATATATAAATTGACTATACAAAAAGAAAGAATTAAGTCAGGTATAATAAAACCCAGTTTTAAAAACACTACTCTCAGTCATACAGGTGGTTTTGTCTGTCATCTCTACCATATATTTTGAGTGATAGTCTCAAAAGTTGAAGCTCACCAATTTACTATAGGAGCTACTGAGCCCTAGAGATGTGCGTGCCTCTGTCTCCTATCTCCAAGAATTGTGGTTTTATGTGGGTACTGGGGATACAAACTCAAGCTACCAAATATTTACTCTTGGCTGAATCCCCTGCACCTCCGTACAAACCCAAGTGTAGGTTTGCATGCTCCTGAAACTCCCATCCTTGGAGATAGAAGGATCCATATAGCTTGCTGGCTGACAGTCAGACTCCAAGGTCACATTCACAAATACTGAGATAAAAGGACTCTGTTCCCAAACCAAGGTCAGTAAGGGTCTGTGTCACAAGGAAACAAATTAGAGCAAGCATGGCAGGGTAGGCCATCTGACATCTTCTTTTGGCCTATGCACAACATGTACAGGTACTACACTGGATAAACATGCACCACACACACACACACACACACACACACACACACACACACACACACACACACAGATAGAGAAAAATGTAAAATGTATATTTAAAATGTTATATTCATTCTATATTTTACTATTTTTAGGATTATGTATCTCACTTAGGTGGTTTTCACATTCTCATTTTCCTGATTGGTTAGCATAAGAATTATAACTATATATAGAAAGTTTAGGCCTCTGAAAGTGAACTTCCTATCCTATCTATCTATCTATCTATCTATCTATCTATCTATCTATCTATCTATCTATCATAATTGGTACATGGTCCTTCTATCAGCTCAGGCTGGCCTCAAACTTGCAAGCCTTCTGTCTCAGATTCTCAAATACTGCTATTACATAACTGTATTACCAAAGCTGACTGCACTGTCTGTCTTTGGAAGCACCTCAGTTCTCATACCAGCAGGACTATAAGTTATTGGTTCTCAACCTATGGGTCATGACCCCTCTGGGGGTTTGACAGACTCTTTCAGAGAACTTGCTTGAGACCATTGGAAAGCACAAATATTTGCATTACAATTCATAACGATAGCAAAATTACACTTACGAAGCAGCAATAAAAATAATCTTCTGGTTGTGGATCACCACAACATGAGGAGCTGTATTAAAATGTGCAGCATTAGGGAGGTTGACAACCACTGTTGCAATGATATCCCTATTCTTGTAACTATGAGGACAACCTTAAAATGGTTTGGTTGGTCTTTCCTAATTCTTTCAGTGAATTTTTAACCAACTCTCATCCACAAGTACAACCTCACCTTCTGTTTTTGTTGTTTTTGATCCTGCTTATCAACAACATTCATGGTTCTTAAAGTATCTAAGATCACACACTGACACAGTAATTCCCAAACTGGTTGTCTGTGACATTAACTATGAGGTGTGGCATGCTGAGACACATTCTAAACGTAGAACCAGCAAGTATAGATTTGTATCGCGATGTGACTCCTTAGTCTTTTAATTCAACTTCCTTGAAGCACCTAGAGTGGTAGCCCTGCCTCTGGCTTTGTTACTGGAATGAATAAAAAACTTCAAAGCAATGCTACAGATCTCAGGCGTGTTCCTTCTTCTCTGCTATGGTTTTGTGAGCCTCTGGAAGGCATAATTAAATAATAGGTGATTGACTGTGGCAACTTAACTTTCATAATTCAGCTGTCAAAGCTCTAATTTATCTTCCATCATGTACCCGTACGAGCTTTTAATTAGCTATGATAAGGCACACAGGAGGAGCTTCTCATGAAAAGATGACATATTCCATTACCTCCTGCATGCTGTTTTTGTTCTGTCTTTCAAATGAGCCAGTCATTTCTTCCCTAGTCTCTAGAACCTTTATTACATAAATTGTTAACAATTATACTAAAGCTGAGACTTGGTTTAAAAAAACAAAAACAAAAACAAAACAGAGGAGGAAAAATTATTCTGTTCAATTATGCTTAATATTGCCACTTCATTATTTTTCCTCTATTAAGGATGATGGCAGAATGTAAGAATTATGTTCATTTTCCACGTAGAAATTCCTGCTCAAAATACAGTTCAGCATGTACAGAGACCTCAGATCCAGTAGGGACAGGCTGGGGAAGGATGTGCTTCCTAAAGCACAGCAAGGACTATCCATCCGCTCACCGTTATCGATTCAGAGCATTACCCACTTGCCCTTGGTGCTTAAAGGTTTTCAAGAGCTAGTGCCAGAGACCCACTTACCATTTCATTTCAGCGAAGAAGAACTGCAGGAATGATTGAGCTAAAGTGGTTCATCTTAAATTCTACCACAGGTAATTTCACTTGGTAGCTATCCCAGAGTTCCTGTCTCAACTCAGCCAATAAAGGACACTGGAGCCTAGAAATGGCTGAAAATACTTTCAGTCTAGGTCTCCAGTCGCAGCCACTGATTCGAAGCAAATGCCAGCTGTACTCTTTATGTAGACACTTAAGGAATAAGGAACAAGTGAAGAATATATTTTGAAGTCTATTTAGGGCATAAAGGACGAAAGTGCCTCTAAGGTATCAGCAAGGTCATTTAAAAAGAAAAATTCCTAAGTTCAAAGGAGAGTTTAAAGGGTCTCATAGCGGTGCATATTCCTGCTGGTTTTACAGTTTGCCTTAAAGCTTCTTGTCTTACAACATATCTCCTCAACAACTCAGAGCAATCTGTCTCCTCTGGATAGAGGGACAGTCATACGGTGAGCTATTGAAGGTCTAATATCAGGGAAGTTAGTGCAACTGAAGTGTAAACAGAAGTGTCTATTCAAGTCATTGCCTTCCCATAGCATCCCTCCTTCCATAAACATGCAACATCAAAATGCTGAGGTTTTGTATTTGCTATCCTGTTAGAATAACTACAAGTAAACTCCTCGTTGTACCCTGGCTACATGGTTTGAAGACTGTACTTATTTATTTCACTGGAAGTTTATTTTGAAGTCAGATTTTTGTGCTTCTTCTTTGTGAATTTTAGGAAAAAGACCTCTTAAAAGTTAACAGTGGGGAAATTATTATGTAATAAGAACTCCATAATCAGATGAAAAGAAAAAATAATTTTATTATCTCTAGCTATTCATCTGTTTGATATCTACATATCAAGATACGTTTAAAAATTATCTTGGCTTAAAACATAGTAAATAGGAAGGCTACAATTTGCCTTTGGATTTTAGTTGACACAGAACAGTAATGACTTGTGTGTATATTGAAAGTCATCCTTTTGACTCATCTATTATTATTTTTACCTTAAGGCTCAGAACAAACCCATTTCTCTAGGAAGGTATATGGATCATACTAGCTAGAAACTTTTGTAGCTATATGAATAATATGTTGTTAGACTGGTTAACACATTGGTTCCAACTGACATCTAATTTTTTAATTTAAGTTTTTTTTGAGAATGTCATTCTTTTTTGTCTAACCATTCTTTTGTGACAGTCAGAAGGAATGGATCATAGAATCAGCCATTAATGTAGGTGGGGGAAAGCAAGTAATTTTAGGAGCTTTTGGGTATATTTCAGGCTTTGGTTGTGCCCTCTCTTGTTCTAAAGCTATAGAATCAAGGTTAGAGTCCCAGAAAGAGGCAAATGCCTAGGAAGATCCTTACCATTGAGGGAGGATAGAGGTCATTAATCCGTATTTGGTTATTGTATAAGGGTTATACCTGCCTTCACTTTTCAAACTTTCTACAGTGCTGATGCTATAATTGTTAGATTTCCTGCATTTCGTGTTCATGGGCATCAGTTAAATGGGTCTTGGATGTGCAACACACAGAACAATGTTCACATAGTTATTCCATCAAGATGAATGTTAATGGTAGAGGACCTGTGTGGGGCTTGGTGGCTTTGGTGTAAAGATGCCTTGGGATAAACATTACAGGTGAGGAAACTCGTAGTTACAGACGCAAGCAGGTTTATGTCATGGGGATTTGGTGATTTCTTTCATGGGGATTTGGAGTTTTAGTGACAATCAGAAACCAGAATTATATTAGCAATCAAATTAATTTCTTTTGCTGTATTTAAATTATTCACATCAGATTTCAAAGTATTGTCAAGGGATGTTGGAAACTGAATATATAATACACTTTTTTAACAAGAATATAGGAGTTAAAGGGCCCAGTGCCCCAATGCCATCAGATACTAAACAGCCACTATCCTACTGAATAATTATAAACTTCTTTTTCTTTCTTTTGTTCTTTTCTTTTTTTTCTCTTTTTTCTTTTTGTTTGGTTTTTCGAGACAGGGTTTCTCTGTGTAGTCCTGCTGTCCTGGAACTCACTTTGTAGACCAGGCTGGCCTCAAACTCAGAAATCTGCCTGCCTCTGCCTCCCAAGTGCTGGGATTAAAGGCGTGTGCCACCACCGCCCGGCTTTCTTTTTCTATCTTAACTACATTGTGTCTGGACAAACTTGAACTTTTTTTTTTTTATAATTTCTTTGATATCCAAAATAAACATTTAATCCAGTAATTCTTCTAAAACCATTCATGCCCTCCTACATAACCTATCAAAAAATTGATAGCAACTTGGAAGCTAATACTGAAAATCAAACATGTCTGTTTCGTACCCAAAGCATTTACCATTGCATAACTTTGCCAAGTATTCCATTTGATTGGCTTGCTCGTAAGCCTCTTCTGTAAATAGATCTTAATGACTTTGAGAGAAATTATCTTAGAATGAATCTTGTACTGTGTCTTTCTGGTTCACCCTTTAATACAAGGAAATAGAAACAACTAATTCTGGCCCCTAGAAATTGTTGGCATGCATACACATATAGATAGTTTCCTCTAAAAGCCTCCCAGCTGTTGTGCCATCTTCTGAATGAGTCTGATAAGATTGTGTCTCATATATTCCTGATAGGTAGGCAATTATTAACATGCCTATCAATGTGGGCATACTGCTCTTATCTGGCATAGTAAATGACTGCAATGCAGGCATCTGGTCCAGTTCCTTGATTCTAAATTAGTTTGATACTTCTTCCTGTAATTCTTTTCCCATACAGAGTACAACCTGCTTTCAATCAAGAAAATTGTTTCAGGTTTAATGTTATTTTTTTCTTTCTGTGTGGCAACAAGAGTCTGGAATTTCTTTACTGTCTTTAGAATATAGGTCCCTATTTTGCATCATAAAAAATCTGAAAATCTTTAGTTTTGAATTCTTTTTTAAAAACCTACTTCCTTAGATAAATTATTTTAATCTGTGGCACAAAGTAACCTGGGGAACATACAATATGATTGCCTACAACAAACCTGTTCTCTAAGGAGCTGAAAATAAGACAATTACAAAATAAAAATCAATTTTCTAAACCTACACATGCATTTACACACACACACATACACACACACACACATGTAGAAATGAAAAAGTGTGCATAGTTGTGTCATTGGTAGAACTAATGATTTCCTGGATGAGAAAATAGGAAGTGACAATAAGAAAGAAAACTGAGTTAATGTCATATAAACTCTGAGTGCTTGGGAAGGAATGGGTGGGATGGTAGAGTCAGAAGGAACACAGTACTTTGCATATTGAGAATAAGAGTTCTCATACTAACTTCATATTAAATATTTATAGCATTCCTGGAACTAATGCCTCAATAATGGAGTCACAGGTATTAAAGGTATTAAAACCCAATTTTCTAGATCCTCTTAAGAGTAAGCTCAACATACTTGTTTTTAAAATGGTGTATTTGCCTAATAATTATGACTTGGATAATGCTGGCTTTATATCTATTAGAGGCTCCATGTAATTGCCTGAAACAATTAGAGCTCTTAATCATTAAGGGAACTATATAATCGGGTATATATCATTAGCCAAGCAAGCAAGCTTAGCTACTCCCATGTGCTGAGGTGCTGAGTCACTAATGTGTTGTTGACTTTCTGGGATCTGGGGTACTTGCTGTCTTGCCTTGCATCACAGATGCCTGAATGAAAGCTCTGTGGAATGGTTGAGTCTGATTGCCTGACCTCAGTTCAATATAGACGCTCTTTCGCAATGCCCAATGGGATCAATTATTCTTAGTCTTTTTTTTTTTTTGATGAGTTTTACATCGTTTTAATTGTTTGTGTCTTTACTCTTAGTGTGTTTGCTCATGATATGTGTGTGGGGATGAACATACCTCAGCATATACGTGGAGGTCAGAGGAGATCTTGTGGAGTCAGTTATCTGCATCCACTGTTTGGAAGACTGACCTCTGGCTGCCAGGCTTGGATAACAAGTGCCTTTCCTTCCTCCTGTCCCAGTGCTCTCATAGCAAGTGAACTTGAAATGCCTGAATGTACTCCAAGTAGCTAATGTGCGTTCTGGAGGGTTGAAGATTTCTAAGTCAGAATTAGGAAGCTTCTGCATTTTATACTAACAACATTTGTCATACTCATTTATTATTAGCAACTGTTCATCTCACGACATCAACACACCCAGTTTGAGGAAGACATTATTTTGGCTCGTGTTTGGAAGTACAGCCTGGGAAAGCACTGTAACACCTTATCTGCAGGCAAAGCTGCTTCCTAGCCGGCTTTTGTTTTTATTATTATTAGATATTTTCTTTATTTACATTTCAAATGTTATCCCCATTCCTGGTTTCCCCTCTGAGAACCCCCTTTCCCCTACCTCATTCCCCTGCTCACCCACCCACCCACTCCTGCTTCCTGGCCCTCGCATTGCCCTATACTGGGGCATAGAACCTTCACGGGGCCAAGGGCCTCTCCTCCCCTTAATGACCAACCTAGCCAGCTTTAGAGCTTAGACCTTTGATGTAGCCTGGGACCCCAGGTCAAAGAAGGGTTAGATCTTCCCACCTCAGTTTGCCTAATCTTGATAATTCATCATTGATGTCAGCAGAGGTTAACCTCTGCTCATTCACAGAAATGCCAGGGGCCTAAAATCTAGTTTCTATATCTCATGAAATTCACCATCAGTATCAACCTTCGCATCATATAAACATGTGCTTTTTGTATCATTTGTGTTAGTGACACCATTTTCAGTATTTAAGAGTGTCAAGACTTTCCTATTCATTATGTCATAATCTTGTTCTTAGCATATTCTATTTTAATTTTTAAAAATCTAAATATTTGGCAGTAGAGTATAGCACATTTGCAAAATTTAGCCTTTAGAATGGAAAGGATCAGCTTTGATGGCCACTGACCAATTCTGTCACATTAGGCAAGTTTTTCAACATTTCTCTAGCTTCAGTTAGCTTCTAGATAAACTATAATTCAGGATATCTATTTCATAGGGTAGTTTTGAACAGGAAAGTAATGAATGAAATGTTTGACAATATGGCCTTGCTGTAGTAGATCTAGGAGTAATAGTAGCAAATACAGTATTAATATTTTTGACATTTTTGAAACAAACCAAAAAATGTTCTTTCTTTTCCTCAGCGATAAACTCCATCAGGCCAGTCACTGTCCTTGGTTATGTTTGATGGGAATTTTATAAATTGAAGGACAAAGTGTCCTCAAAGGGAATTTGGATTAACACCTGTCATTGCTTATGATTTTACTAAACTAAATCTTACGATGTCTCAAGTAAGGCTTTTATAATAAGAGATCAAAGATATATACTTTGATCTCCATTGTAACCTGGAAAACCTCCTTAAAATGTTGCATTTAATTTCTTAGACCAAAATGATTCAAGGAAAGATACTGCTTTAAAGTTGACCAGATCTACAATAATTGCACAGTGGCAGTGGAATTTTTTTTTCAATACACAGAACCAAAATAGAAGCCTGCATGACAACATACCTCAGCAATCTCAGCACTCAGGAGGTTGAGGCAGGAGAATAGTGAGTTTAAGACCAGTGTGGGCTACATAAAATATACTATCTTAAAAACACAACAAACTGAAACAAACAAACAAGCAAACAAACACAACAGCAAAAAACAAACTTCTATGCTAAAGCTAGTCAGTGCATAAGGGCTCTGCATTGTTTCTCAGACTAACATGCTAATTATGAAGGTGATTACAATTGGGAAAAAAATCACATGCAACAATAACAACTGAAAACATTTCCTCGTGGCTTTCAGACATCATTTCTGGACGAACCTGAGTTTTGTCATCAACAGCCTTGGGTTTTCAGTCAGTTTCTCTCACAATGCAGATGTGTTGAAACATATGTGAAGTTCTGTGTCATGATGAGTGACATACAGAGGTGTGGAAACCCCATCCTCAAAACTCCACCCTACACATAAGCCATTATAGGAATATTTGACATACTACATGGACCAAGAAGCTTAGCATCTTGAGCCAAGATCACAGTGGAAAGCAGGAGCATTATGGAATCAGCAATTGAGGGACTTAACATGGATCCTTTTGGTTTGTTAACAGCTTTGAGAGTGGTACTGTGTTGCTCTTCAAATCAAGTATTGAGATAGGTAGTTCTATGATTAGGTTATTAATATTCTCATGTTTCTCATAAAGACTGTTTTACCTTTGTTACTTAGTTGTTAAAAGACAACAGGTATCATTAAAACAACAATAAACTGACTACTGAAAGTCTGGAAGTTTGGATTTTAATTTCAAGTCTGCCATAAGCCAGCTATATAAAATATTTTATCACCTTTGGTAGGTCCAATTTCTTTAAAATATAGTTTGTTTGTTTTTTTCACCTGAAGCCAGTGTAGATACTGTTTTTATTTGAATAGTAAGAAAGTTTGGAAGGAGTAATGATATCGGCACATTCATCATCATTATCTGGCAAACCGGTTTCTATTTTTCTTTTCCTCTTCTACATAAAAACCAGTTGAGCTGTCATTCTTATGAAGACAGTTACATACACATTTGAAAGGGAGACTGACTGGTCGTCTTTCACAGTAGAAAGTTGCCTGCATTACAGCTTCAGTAAGCCACAGACATCATTTGGTCAGACAATGCAACTCCTTGTTTCTGACAACTCTAGGGATTTAGGTTCCTGGCTTTGGGCTTCAAAGTCATCTGTCCTCCTCCCATCAGTAACTACTTACAAGTGGCTAGACATCTGTTTAAGTTCCGTGTCACTTTTATAGGCAAGAAACTAAAGAATTAAGTTTGTGGGATTAATAGCCAAATTCCCAGCTTCAGGACTAATGTTTTAATATAACTTTCATCCATTATCCAAAGGGTATGATTCTTTGACATCACAAATACCTGAAGCAGATAGTGTACCCATCTTTAAGGTACATAGTCATCTTTGAAGTCTTTGCCAAATTCCTGAGAAGCAAACAGGGTTTATAGCTTCCACTAAAGGCAGGCATTCTAACTGGGTCAACCACATCTCTTGCAGTTATTTATTTGTATATTTATTTAGTGTTGGTTTAACAACAAATCTATAAACTGATAAGAAAAAACCCATTGGAAACAGGTACATGCATTTCTGTTTATATGAATGTTTGTGTGTGTGTGTACATGAATATATGTAATTAGCACTATGAGTATACTTTGAAGCTAATTCTGTGGCCCACTGGAAGTTTGCACTTTAATCATCTAACCATTGTTTAGCCGCATTCTCTACATTGTTGAATACTTGTCAGAGGAATTTTTCTCGATTCTTTTTAAATTTCATAAAGCCTACTTAAAGAAAATTCTATACTGCATTGCCTGGAAGATGGCTTGATGGGTAAATGAATTTGCTAACAAGCCTGACAACATAAGTTCAATCCTCATGGTAGGAGGAAAGGACCAACTCCTGCAAACTGTCCTCTAAACACATCTGTGCTTTGGCATGCTCATGTGTGTTCACACACATGCATATGTGTGTGTGCACATGAACACACATAAACGAATGATGTAATACAATTAAAAATAAACTTGAAATGTATATTTAATTTCCTTTGCTATTGTTTTAAATGGTAAAACAAAGAGCTGACAGGATGGAGCTCAGTGAAAGGCTGTTTGCTTAATATGTTAGAGGATGATCTGGGATGGATTACCAGTGCTGAAAACACACACACACACACACACACACACACACAAGTAATAAGGTGAAGTAAACATTTTTTCCAATCACATAATTCCAGAATGAGCAGTGGAGAATTGAATTTGAGTGTAAACTTTTAAGGGGTAAGTGCGGGGCTAGAAAGATGCTCCCAGTGGTAAGAGTACCTGCTACTGCTCTTGCAGAGGATCTATGTTTGTTTCCCAGCACTCTGGTCAGTTAGCTCTAGTTCAGGATATTTGATGACTTCTTCTGGCATCAGCTTCTCATAGCATCATCCTCAGACTCATACTCTCATACTCTTCACTCACTGCACACACACACACACACACACACACACACACACACACACACACACACACACACATACACAGACACACACACACATACACATACACACACACACACACATACACACACACACACACACACACACACATACACACACACACACACACACACACACACACACACACACATACACACAGTCTCATTCCTTTTTACACCTGTTCCTCAGAGGGCATAGCACTGCCTTGTAGTTTACAATGCTAACATTTCAAAGTATCCAGGATTTAATTGAAAGTACATTTTTATTCTCTCATCATCCAATCAGTTAATGAATAGTGAGTACTGTACTCTAGGCCACAGTAAGAGGCAAAATAAGCAAAGCCTCCGCTTCCTTGGGATATATGGTATGATAGGAATAAGTTAGAAGAGGTCTATATCAGAGGGTTTTCTCTCTGTTGAGAAAGTTATATAAGTTTGTCTTCTGTCAATAGTAGAGAAGTAAATTAAAATATGTAGCCCATGTTATCTTCTGCAAAGCACATCCATTCACATCCATGCATTTAATAGGCACTTGCTACAGAACTCATTATTTTCATGGACATGATCACACTACCAGCCTTTTGTCTGACCTATCCAAGATGTAAAATACCAGTTACAGATTTCTTGAAAGCAGTCAACGAAAAGCAGGAAACAACTATTATTTGTTTTGCACTGCAAAATATTGGGCTATTTGTGTGGCTAAATGGTCATTCTACTAGCTTAATGTCACTGGAGGGCATATATTTATAATTCTAGATGTAGTTTAAGTGTTTGATACCATGTACATTTAGACTAATCAATTGTAGCCATTTACATAAATTTACTTAGTATTTTATCTTCTTAAATATTTAAACACAATAGTAGACAAAAGGATGCGAACTTGACCCTGTGTTATATAGCTCTTGGCTGTAATGGCCTATCTAAACTAGGAAATAACAAAATTATTGACACTATAATTTGTGAGTCTAGTTCTTGGGCTAAAAGAAAGTAGATCTCTAGGGGCTGAAAAATAAGCATATGGACTTATTTAAGGAAAGAAGCAGGAAATTGAGAGTAGGAGATGTATGAATAGGAGACATATGGAACAATATAAGTACTTACAGTAAGACAGAACATGATTCATTGCTTACTAGCAATGCCCACAGCCAGTGCTTAAGAGCTCAGAGCCATAAGGATGTTTAAAATTAGTGATGTGCAAGAGGTAGAACTTCATTCCAGCCTTAGCGTATGGAAAGTCTAGAAGCTAGAACATTGTAAGTTTAGATTGTGTAGGTTGATCACTCCACAGCAGAAGGTTAACACACAGATCAATGAGGCTTCAAGGACGTGGGAGGGACCAAGGTAAGTCATTATGATTTGCCCTAAAGAATAGACATGGGAGGCATCAGCAGAGCACAAGAACAGTGTGATCAAATGAAGCTCAGTTTTGTAGCATGGTATTTAGGGGGAGAAATAGGGTAAAGATACAGCCCGAGTAAAACTACTCAGAAATGAACACTACGCATCTAGAGTTGGCATGGTAGAACAATGGACTATAAGTATTATTAACCTGTGCCAGCCATAGAGGCTCACACCTTTTATTCCAGCACTTAGGAGTCAGAAGCAGGCAGATCTGTCAGTTTAGGGCGAGCCTGGTTTACTAGAGTGAGTCCCAGGACAGCCTGGGCTATTCAGAGAAACCATGTCTCCATCCTCTCCCCCAATAGAATTAACCTGTGAGACAATAAGCAACTCAAGCTGCAGGTTCCTCTGATTGCTTGAGTCATTGCCTGGATGGATCTGAGCTGAGGATGATGGGGAAGAGGGACACAGATACAAGAGGGTATGATTGAGGATTTTAGACACTTGGTGAAGGGAAAGAATTTTGTAATGAGAAACGTGCTAGTCCTATATATAAATAGAATATTTTAGAGCTGCCTGATGCATTAAACAACTCCACATGGTGTATGCATCACTGAGATATTATTATGATGATATACTGGGACAAAAGTGCTTATACACAAAAACTCAACTTTAAATAAACAAAAAAGGATAGAGTTTTAAAAATTTTATTTGTCTTTGTGTGGTTTTTTTGAGACACTGTTCAAGGGTGTAGCTCAGGTTGAATTCAAAATCACAGCCCTTATATCTCTGCCTTACAGGTGGTAGGATTGCAGATTCAAACCACTATGATAGACACTCTTCAAAAAAGTAAAATTTAGAGCCAGGTGTGGTGGTGCATGCCTTTAATCCCAACACTCAGGAGGCAGAGGCAGGCAGATTTCTGAGTTCGAGGCCAGCCTGGTTCACAAAGTGAGTTCCAGGACAGTCAGGGCTATACAGAGAAACCATATCTCTGGGGAAAAAAAAAAGAAGTAAAATTTAGTATCATTACAGATGCATCCTGAGGTTTTTTTTAATCATGCTAGCATCATTTGCAAGGATTCCTAGAGTCTTCCCATGTAGTAGTCATTCTTCAGTAGGATGAACACTCTCTGTGAATGGTTGCCTAGCCTCAAATGTTTCTGGGATCCATTGGATAGAGTATCATGGACCACTTTCTGTTATTAGTACTGCTCCATTGAGCATAGCCTTACCATTCCATGTACATACATGTGGGCATCAGAGTATACATTTTGATTACCATATTATCATTGCATAGAATTAAAAGAACAAGGATTATCTTCAGTACGATACATTTGCAGATCTGAGTCTCCAGATGGTCCACAGGTACTATGCAATTTGACCAAAAATGAATCTTCTCAGTTTAGTGCCTCAGAATATTCACTGGCAAAGTTATTGATAATATGAGTTATTGATAGTGTAAGTATTGATAGTATAAAAGCAAACATCTAAGTTTTTGGTTGCAGTGTCCTAATGCCTCATGAGAAAGAGTTCAAATATATTAAGTAATGGTCCTCATTGGAATACGATATCTAGTGATAGAAAAAAACCAGGGGTAAATCTGGGATTTAAACTTGGATCCACCCACTCACAAGTCCAGTGTTCTTCAGCCAGGAATTTTATAAATGCCACCCAGTTTTTATTAACATACTATTGAAATAAGATTTTATAGGTTTATCAAACCAACAAAACAAATGGGAATCGGGGAACTGAAGCCAAATTTACTGGTTCATTTGGTGATCCTCATTAAAGCAGTGGTTTATGAATCCATCTCTGTGACAGCAGCTGGAGGACATCAGAGATTCTAAAGATGTGAGCTTTCAGGATGCACTTCCCTGAAAACACAAGCAACTAAAACGAGCTTAAACAAGTCAGCTATTTGATAATTAATACTGAAACCTCATTAGAAATAAAATTTTAAGATGAGAGCATAAGATTATAGACAATGTAAGGACAAATTTGCATGCCCAGCATGAAAGAGGCATATTTTAAGTACATTATTTCAATGTTTGATTTGGTAAATTGTTTAAAACATTAATACATATTTATAGTGTGACTCTTGGCAGGGAGGTAAACAGAGGATATGTTCTCATTCTCTTATCATCATTGCATAGAATCAGAAGGGAGAAGACTCTTAAATAGGAGGAAGTCACTGGATATAATTTCTACAAGAAGTAATTTCTATTAATTTCTAATAGGAAGTAGTGGAGAAATAAAATATGAGAAAGACCAGGCAACCCAGACCTCTTCTATACCTCTTTCTCTGGTGACCACAGGAAGATTGTTTTTGACCATAATAGATCTAAAAGCAATGATGAATATTTTGAAAAACAACAAGACTAAGGTATAAAATGTTTGTAGTCCCATGAGGCTGCCCTCTCCAAAAACTACTCTCCACGTGTTCCTGATGCCACAGAAGACACAGCTCTTTACATCCAGCCTCTCTCTTGGTCCCCAAGTCATTTTTGCTCTTTCCATTACAAGTTCCTCATCTATACCGATTCTGATACTTCCCCCATGTCCACCCTCTTTCTGTCTTCCTTTCTTCTTTTCTCATCTTACGACAAGAAACCTGTGTCCCAACCTTCACCACCCACTCCCATATGCTACTTGTTTTCATTCTGACTATTTTTGACTCAGTTTGACAAAGGTCGGTCTGACCTTGTTTGTAGATCCTCATTAGTCACTGCAGCCACTTCAATTTGGCCTTCACTAATCTCAAAGGTCACATTATCCAAAGGTACTTGTCCTTGGACTGCCCTCCTCTGTGTTGTTCACTTGGCCCCTGACAGTTGCCATCCGTTTACTTCTTGGTAGTCTGTCTACCTCTGTCATAGAGGATTATCTTCCCTAATGGCTCTGTTCCTCTTCCCTTAGCAAATTGTGTTTTCTTGGGGTCCAGATTCATTTATTCCATTCACTGTTAGTGTTGTAATTCATACTCACTACCTCTTTATAGTTGACTATCTGTATTCTGCATCCCTTTACAAAATTAAAAAATTATCTCATCATATAATACAAACATCCATGTTTTTATTTATTAGACTTACTGTAATTACTTAAGTTATGGATGTGTTTTGCAAACTCTACTACTGAAGGTTATAACTGTGTCATGACTGTGAACTAAACTCAGGCTTTGACATCGTATGCCTGTCTTAATTTAGTTTGAATTTTCATGCAGGCCACTCCTTTGTACATTATCATATCTATGCCTTTCAATGGTGCTGTGACATAGGTAGTACACAAATATTTTTAATTTTTACTGAAAAGAAACATGTATTAGTAGAGACCGAATTAAGTGCCTTGATTATAGATACCAGAGTTGTTGAGTGTGGGGAGCAAATGCTACTACCTTCCTATTCACCATTGTGGAATGTAAATATGTTGCTTTATAATTGCTAGTGAAGATGCAATTGTTGTAGTGGATCAAGCAGATTTATAAAATAAGCTTGCTCACTATTTGTCTGTGTCTCACCTTTAAAATATCTCCACCTACTGAGAAACACATACTTTATGAAACACATTTTTTATTTAGAGTTTTGTAAGTGGAAATTTGAAATGTAATTGTTTTTAAAACTTCTAAAATGTTAGGGGGGGATTTCCTAGTACCACAACTTGAATTCTGTCCAAAAATTTATAAATAAAAGATAATTTTGTAATTAAAATTTTAAATCAGCCTTTTGAATACATTTATAACATAACCATAATGGAACTACATTTTTATTTTGACAATTTTATGGCAGGAGCAGTACATATTTTGTTCTAATCAGTATAGTCTCTTAATTTTCTAATTTGTAAAAGTCCAAGTGTCTGTCAGAAATGGCTCAGTGGGAAGCAACAATAGGCCTATAAAGACAAAACAATCAAAATTTTAAAATTGCTTTATAGCAGCTTTGAAGCATTTAAAGGTATATAGTTTGTATTAGAGCAAGTGTTTTTATGAAGAAACATGACTTGAGGGTATGTCAGGTGTTTTAATTTAGTGTGAATTATAATGTCATATTCAAAGTCTGAAATGGAAAAAGATGAGGTGGTGTGGAATGCATCAACTATAATTCAGGTAGACTCCAGATATGCTGCTCTTCCAGAAATGGTAGTAATATTCTGTCATGCAGGAGGTGAGGGCATAGGATTTTATAAGGTTTCTACCAAGGGAGGGTAGAAATCTATTGATACAGACCGAGTCATCAAATTTTGTTCATTGGTTAGGATTGAGGTTAGAGGGTTAGGGACTGGGGTTAGGGTTAGGATTCTCTTGCGATTTTAGAAACTGTAATTAAAAAGATGTTATTTCTCTTTTTTACTCCTCCCAGTAAGCAAGACCAGAGAGATGGAATCTAATGGAGGGAAGGATTTGGGGTAGAGAGACCATTAGTAATTTTGGAAGGCCTCACGGGCCAGTTACCCACTCCCACTCAAAACAGAGTGGCCATTATTAGCAGAGTATGACAGCTTCAGCCATGAGGATGAATTCTCAATTCTGCCAGCATGTCCTAGGAGTTTGGGAATTCTCTCTGTCAGAAAGAGCAAGCAGAGAATAAATTATAGCTAAAATTCTCAAGTTAAAGAAGACTTAGCCTGCAAGACACAGCCTGCAGAGCTTGTTAATGAGAAACTTACAGGTGGGTGTTTCTTATATTTTTGGTTGTGAGCTTAGCCTTTAACGACTGAGCCATTTCGCCAGCCCTGTGTTTCTTACCCTCTTGTTTGAAACTGTTTTCTTAAGCAATGTTGAACATAACTATTTAGTTAATTGATGCTCTTATTTATATTAAACAAATAAGTTAATTAAAGAACTCTTCTCCACAGGCTGCAGAAAACAAATTAAGGAACATATTTTAGTTAAGGCTGTCTTTACACTTAAGCCAATTTACATTTTCAATTAGACTCAGAAGGTATTGGTAGAGCACAGGCTAGCCTCTATGTGAGGTTGGAGGTGGGTGTTATCAGAGGTACAGACAGGAAAGTTCACAATATGGTAAAATAAATTATCCATGCTCAGTTGTTATTGACTTTTTATTTTTATTTTTTTGACAACATGACAAAGGGTTTATTCTAGGTCACACTTCAAGGGTACAGCCCATCATGGCATGGAAATCAATGTGGCAGAAACTGAAGCATTGGGTCATATTGCACCCATAGTCAGGAAGCAGAGAAAAGGATCAATACATCTTACTGTTCAACTCCCCTTCTCTACTTGTACAGTCCAGGAGCCCAACCAAAGAATGGCACCACCCACAGCATGACAATCTTCCCACCTCAATTAATCCAATCAAATTAATTCTCCATGACATCTATCTCACAAGTGGTTATAGACTCGTCAAGTTGTATTTTTTTTACACCTTTTTTTAAATTAGGTAATTTCCTCAATTACATTTCCAATGCTATCCAAAAAGTCCCCAATACACTCCCCCCCAGTCCCCCACCCACTCACCCCCACCCCTTGGCCCTGGCATTCCCCTGTACTGGGGCATATAAAGTTGGCAAGTCCAATGGGCCTCTCTTTCCAGTGATGGCCGACTAGGCCATCTTTTGATACATATGCAGCTAGAGTCAAGAGCTCTGGGGTACTGGTTAGTTCATAATAATGTTCCACCTATGGGGTTGCAGTTCCCTTTAGCTCCTTGGGTACTTTCTCTAGCATCTCCATTGGGGGCCCTGTGATCCATCCAATAGCTGACTATGAGCATTCACTTCTGTGTTTGCTAGGCCCCGGCATTGTCTCACAAGAGACAGCTATATCTGGGTCCTTTCAGCAAAATCTTGCTAGTGTATGCAATGGTGTCAGCGTTTGGAAGCTGATTATGGGATGGATCCCTGGATATGGCAGTCTTTAGATGGTCCATCCTTTCTTCACAGCTCCAAACTTTATCTCTGTAACTCTTTCCATGGGTGTTTTGTTCCCAATTCCAAGAAGGGGCACAGTGTCCACACTTTTGTCTTCGTTCTTCTTGAGTTTCATGCGTTTAACAAATTGTATCTTATATCTTGGGTATGCTAAGTTTTTGGGCTAATATCCACTTATCAGTGAGTACATATTGTGTGAGTTCCTTTGTGAATATGTTACCTCACTCAGGATGATGCCCTCCAGATCCATCCATTTGCCTAGGAATTTCATAAATTCATTCCTTTTAATAGCTGAGTAGTATTCCATTGTGTAAATGTACCACATTTTCTGTATCCATTCCTCTGTTGAGGGGCATCTGGGTTCTTTCCAGCTTCTGGCTATTATAAATAAGGCTGCTATGAACATAGTGGAGCATGTGTCCTTCTTACCGGTTGGAACATCTTCTGGATATATGCCCAGGAGAGGTATTGCTGGATCCTCTGGTAGTATTATGTCCAATTTTCTGAGAAACCGCCAAACTGATTTCCAGAGTGGTTGTACCAGCTTGCAATCCCACCAACAATGAAGGAGTGTTCCTCTTTCTCCACATCCTCGCCAGCATCTGCTGTCACCTGAATTTTTGATCTTAGCCATTCTGACTGGTGTGAGGTGGAATCTCAGGGTTGTTTTGATTTGCATTTCCCTGATGATTAAGGATGTTGAACATTTTTTCAGGTGCTTCTCTGCCATTCGGTATTCCTCAGGTGAGAATTCTTTGTTCAGTTCTGAGCCCCATTTTGTAACGGGGTTATTTGATTTTCTGGAGTCCACCTTCTTGAGTTCCTTATATATATATTGGATATTAGTCCCCTATCTGATTTAGGATAGGTAAAGATCCTTTCCCAATCTGTTGGTGGTCTTTTTGTCTTATTGATGGTGTCTTTTGCCTTGCAGAAGCTTTGCAACTTTATGAGGTCCCATTTATCGATTCTCGATCTTACAGCGCAAGCCTTTGCTGTACTATTCAGGAATTTTTCCCCTGTACCCATATCTTCGAGGCTTTTCCCTACTTTCTCCTCTATAAGTTTCAGTGTCTCTGGTTTTATGTGGAGTTCCTTAATCCACTTAGATTTGACCTTGGTACAAGGAGATAGGAATGGATCAATTTGCATTCTTCTACATGATAACCACCAGTTGTGCCAGCACCATTTGTTGAAAATGCTGTCTTTTTTCCACTGGATGGTTTTTGCTCCCTTGTCAAAGATCAAGTGACCATAGGTATGTGGGTTGATCTCAGTGTCTTCAATTCTGTTCCATTGGTCTACTTGTCTGTCGTTATACCAGTACCATGCAGTTTTTATCACAATTGTTCTGTAGTACAGCTTTAGGTCAGGCATAGTGATTCCTCCAGAGGTTCTTTTATCCTTGAGAAGAGTTTTTGCTATCCTAGGTTTTTTGTTGTTCCAGATGAATTTGCAGATTGCCCTTTCCAATTCCTTGAAGAATTGATTTGGAATTTTGATGGGGATTGCATTGAATCTGTAGATTGCTTTTGGCAAGATAGCCATTTTTACAATGTTGATCCTGCCAATCCATGAGCATGGGAGGTTTTTCCATCTTCTGAGATCTTCTTTAATTTCTTTCTTCAGGGACTTGAAGTTCTTCTCATACAGATCTTTCACTTCCTTAGTTAGAGTCAGTCCAAGGTATTTTATATTGTTTGTGACTATTGAGAAGGGTGTTGTTTCCCTAATTTCCTTCTCTGGTTGTTTATCTTTTGTGTACAGAAAGGCCATTGACTTGCTTGAGTTAATTTTATATCCAGCTACTTCACCGAAGCTATTTATCAGGCTTAGGAGTTCTCTGGTGGAATTTTTACGGTCACTTATGTATACTATCATATCATCTGCAAAAAGCGATATTTTGACTTCTTCTTTTCCGATTTGTATCCCCTTGATCTCCTTTTGTTGTCTAATTGCTCTGGCTAGGACTTCAAGTACAATGTTGAATAGGTAGGGAGAGAGTGGGCAGCCTCGTCTAGTCCCTGATTTTAGTGGGATTGCTTCCAGCTTCTCACCATTTACTTTGATGTTGGCTACTGGTTTGCTGTATATTGCTTTTATCATGGTTAGGTATGGGTCTTGAATTCCTGACCTTTCCAAGACTTTTATCATGAATGGGTGTTGGATTTTGTCAAATGCTTTTTCAGCATCTAACGAAATAATCATGTGGTTTTTGTCTTTGAGTTTGTTTATATAATGGATTACATTGATGGATTTTCGTATATTGAACCATCCTTGCATCCCTGGGATGAATCCTACTTGGTCAGGATGGATGATTGTTTTGATGTGTTCTTGAATTCGGTTAGCGAGAACTTTATTGAGGATTTTTGCATCAATATTCACAAGGGAAATTGGTCTGAAGTTCTCTATTTTTGTTGGGTCTTTATGTGGTTTAGGTATCAGAGTAATTGTGGCTTCAAAGAATGAGTTGGGTAGAGTACCTTCTGATTCTATTTTGTGGAATAGTTTGTGAAGAACTGGGATTAGTTCTTCTTTGAAGGCTGATAGAACTCTGCACTAAACCCATCCGGTCCTGGGCTTTTCTTGGTTGGGAGACTATTAATGACTGCTTCTATTTCTTTAGGGGATATGGGACTGTTTAGATCATTAACCTGATCTTGATTTAACTTTGGTACCTGGTATCTGTCTAGAAACTTGTCCATTTCATCCAGGATCTCCAGTTTTGTTGAGTATAGCCTTTTGTAGAATGATCTGATGGAGTTTTGGATTTCTTCAGGGTCTGTTGTTATGTCTCCCTTTTCATTTCTGATTTTGTTAATTAGAGTACTTTCCCTATGCCCTCTAGCAAGTCTGGCTAAGGGTTTATCTATCTTGTTGATTTTCTCAAAGAACCAGCTCCTCGATTGGTTGATTCTTTGAATTGTTCTTGTTTCCACTTGGTTGATTTCACCCCTGAGTTTGATTATTTCTTGCCAAGAGGAGTCTCTTGGGTGAATTTGCTTCCTTTCGTTCTAGAGCTTTTAGGTGTGTTGTCAAGCTGCTAATGTGTGCTCTCTCTAGTTTCTTTTTGGAGGCACTCAGAGCTATGAGTTTTCCTCTTAGAAATGCTTTCAGTGTGTCCCATAAGTTTGGGTATGTTGTGGCTTCATTTTCATTAAACTCCAGAAAGTCCTTAATTTCTTTCTTTATTCCTTCCTTGACCAAGGTATCATTGAGAAGAGTGTTGTTTAGTTTCCACGTGTGTGTTGGCTTTCTATTATTTATTTTGTTATTGAAGATCAGTCTTAGTCCATGGTGATCTGATAGGGTACATGGGACAATTTCAATATTTTTGTATATATTGAGGCTTGCTTTGTGACCAATTATGTGGTCAATTTTGGAGAAGGTACCGTGAGGTGCGGAGAAGAAGGTATATCCTTTCGTTTTAGGATAAAATGTTCTGTAGATATCTGTCAGATCCATTTGTTTTCATAACCTCTGTTAGTTTCACTGTGTCCGTGTTTAGTTTCTTTTTCCATGATCTGTCCATTGGTGAAAGTGGTATGTTGAAGTCTCCCACTATTATTGTGTGAGGTGCAATGTGTGCTTTGAGCTTTACTAAAGTATCTTTAATGAATGAGGCTGCCCTTGTATTTGGCGCACAGATATTCAGAATTGATAGTTCCTCTTGGAGGATTTTCCCTTTGATGAGAATGAAGTGCCCTTCCTTGTCTTTTTTTGATGACTTTGGGTTGGAAGTCAATCTTATCAGATATTATAATGGCTACTCCAGCTTGTTTCTTCCTATCATTTGCTTGGAAAATTGTTTTCCAGCCTTTCATTCTGAGGTAGTGTCTATCTTTTTCTCTGAGATGAGTTTCCTGTAAGCAGCAAAATGTTGGGTCTTGTTTGTGTAGCCAGTTTGTTAGTCGATGTCTTTTTATTGGGGAGTTGAATCCATTGATATTAAGAGATATTAGGGAGAAGTAATTGTTGCTTCCTTTTATTTTTGTTGTTAGAGTTGGTGTTCTGTTTTTGTGGCTGTCTTCTTTTAGGTTCGTTGAGGGATTATCTTCTTGCTTTTTCTACGACATGGTTTCCGTCCTTGTATTGATTTTTTTCTGTTATTATCCTTTGAAGTGCTGGATTCGTGGAAAGATAATGTGTGAATTTGGTTTTATCGTGGAATACTTTGGTTTCTCCATCTATGGTAATTGAGAGTTTGGCTGGGTATAGTAGCCTGGGCTGGAAATTGTGTTCTCTTAGTTTCTGTATAACATCTGTCCAGGCCCTTCTGGCTTTCATAGTCTCTGGTGAAAAATCCGGTGTAATTCTGATAGGCTTGCCTTTATATGTTACTTGACCTTTTTCCCTTACTGCTTTTAGTATTCTATCTTTATTTAGTGCATTTGTTGTTCTGGTTATTATGTGTCGGAAGGAATTTCTTTTCTGGTCCAGTCTATTTGGAGTTCTGTAAGCTTCTTGTATGTTCATGGGCATCTCTTTCTTTAGGTTTGGGAAGTTTTCTTCTATAATTTTGTTGAATATATTTGCTGGTCCTTTGAGTTGAAAATCTTCATTCTCATCTACTCCTATTATCCGTAGGTTTGGTCTTCTCATTTTGTCCTGGATTTCCTGGATATTTTGAGTTAGGATCTTTTTGGATTTTGTATTTTCTTTGATTGTCGTGCCGATGTTCTCTATGGAATCTTCTGCACCTGAGATTCTCTCTTCCATCTCTTGTATTCTGTTGCTGATGCTCGTATCTATGGTTCCAGATTTCTTTCCTAGTGTTTCTATCTCCAGTGTTGCCTCGATTTGGGTTTTCTTCATTGTTTCTACTTCCCTTTTTAGGTCTTGGATGGTTTTATTCAATTCCATCACCTGTTTGGTCTGGTTTTCCTGCAATTCTTTAATGGATTTTTGTGCTTCCTCTTTAATGTCTTCTACCTGTTTAGCAGTGTTCTCCTGCAATTCTTCAATGGATTTTTGTGCTTCCTCTTTAATGTCTTCTACCTGTTTAGCAGTGTTCTCCTGCAATTCTTTAAGGGATTTTTGTGCTTCCTCTTTAATGTCTTCTACCTGTTTACCAGTGTCCTTTTGTATTTCTTTAAGTGTGTTATTAAAGTCCTTCTTGATGTCCTCTACCATCATCGTGAGATATGCTTTTAGAACCGGGTCTAGCTTTTCCGGTGTGTTGGGGTGCCCTGGACTGGGCGAAGTTGGAGTGCTGGGTTCTGATGATGGTGAGTGGTCTTGGTTTCTGTTAGTAAGATTCTTACATTTACCTTTCACCATCTGGTAATCTCTGGGATTAGTTGTTATTGTTGTCACTGTTTAAAGATTGGAGCAGACTCTGTGTTCCACTCACCAGAAGTCTCAAAATCCTGTGGAGGGTGTCGTGGGTAGCTGGCGAGTATCAACAGACCCTGCGCCCTAGCTACCCCGGTGCTGGTCTGACCGGAAGAGGCTTGTGGCTCTACTCAGGCCGGATTTCTGCCTCCCCAACCAAAGCAGTCTCAGGTCCCGCGCGATTGGACTGGAGCAGAAGCTGTGTTCCACTCACCAGAAGTCTCAAAATCCTGTGGTGGGTGTCGTGGGTAGCTGGCGGGTGTCAGCCGACCCTGCGCTCTAGCTACCCAGGTGCTGGTCAGACCCGAAGAGGCTTGTGGCCCTACTTAGGCCGGTTTTCTGCTTCCCTAACTAATGCAGTCTCAGGTCCCACGCGAAAATGGATTCGAGCAGAAGCTGTGTTCCACTCACCAGAAGTCTTAAGATCCTGTGGCGGGTGTTGTGGGTAGTTGGCGAGTGTCAACAGACCCTACGCCCTAGCTACTCCGGTCCTGGTCTCATTATTGACTTTTTAAAACCAGCGAAACCACGGAGAATATTACATTATAAAAAGTACGGCTTTTTATAATGCCACCACTGCACGGCTGGGCAGTGGTGGCGCACGCCTTTAATCCCAGTACTCGGGAGACAGAGGCAGATGGATTTCTGAGTTCGAGACCAGCTTGGTCTACAGAGTGAGTTCCAGGACAGCTACACAGAGAAACCCTGTCTTGAAAAACCAAAACCAAAAACAACAACAAAAACAAAAACAAAACCCCCCAAAACAAACAAGCAAACGTAGCAGCACAAAAACAATGACTAAAGGTATCCATGTCATGAACTTTGAAAAGTCACACAGAAGAAAATAGGTGATTTTCTTCCAAATCAGATCATTTACTCATCCCAATGCCACCTCTACACTTCCAAGGAATACAACACAGTCCTGTAAGTTTTAATTTAAAACACACCCACTGTGAAGAGAATTTCATTAAGAGCAAGTCAATAGATACCTTGAAGGAGAAATGAAATCTTGGAAAGACTGAGTTGTCATTACTGTAGCATACTCTCAGACAAAGCTGAGAGACCATTAGAGATCTTCCCAAGCAAGCCCTGGATTCAGCAGGAAGAACATTTGCATTTTCCTTATGGATAAAATATGCTTCAATATGAGGCATGAGCCTAGTGTAGGGAATTGATAATACAGTGAAATTCCAGAGGAAAGACCAATCGAAGTTTTGTTTTTTTGTTTTGTTTGTTTGTTTGTTTGTTTTTGTTTTCCTCATTCCTCCACTA
This sequence comes from Mus caroli, assembly GCF_978045245.1. NCBI lineage: Eukaryota > Metazoa > Chordata > Mammalia > Rodentia > Muridae > Mus > Mus caroli. Next base: position 100,574,065 of record NW_028227257.1, on the reverse strand, counting down.
AATATGTTTGGGTTATGCAGAAGTGGGAAAAAAATCTGATCTTTTATTGTAACTGGGTAAGAAGATAAATAACTGAGCATGACGTGGTATAAAAACCCACAGCTTATTCTCTTAAAACATTATATATTTATTATATTAAAATAGAAAAGCCCCATGCCAACTTTGTGCACAGGTTACTGAGAAATAAGAATTACAGTGCAGCCTTGCTGAAGACAAATGATGAAGCTGACATGGGAAAAATGTGGTGCATGGAATAGGAGGAATGTACTTTCCAATGTTTAAGGACATACTTAGAACCATGGCATCACAGTCACATAGATGCATGTGAGATGGGAAGAGCAGTGGGGAAAGACCACAGACAGAACGACAGCACTACAGAACCGAGAGTCTCATTTCCTACAAAATGAAACAACCCAGGTAAGCTAGAAGTACAGATGCTAACATAAGAGAAGACTTCAGGAGGAGGTATAAAGGTATAAGACTGAAAAAAAACAAAGGCAACTCTACAGGATTACTGACCTGACCCTGTTCTCATCAAAAGAGGCAGAGGAAGAAGAGGAGGAGAAAGAGGAAGAAGAGGAAGAAAAGGAGGAAGAGAAAGGAAGAAGAGAAGGAAGAGGAGGAAGAGGAGGAGAAAAAGGAGGAATATTGGCAAACAAAAGAAAAGAACAAGAAAATAAAAAAAAGTTAAAATCATAAACACAAATATAATAATGAGAGAAAGGACAGGGAATTAGTATAGTATCTAATGATCTAGAAAAATGTACATAAATTATTGTAATTAACTATATTAATTATAACATTGTAATGACTTAAATTATTATTGCAGGTATAATAATAACATAAAATGTGTTAGAGTGTTTAACATATTACTTCAATTCAATAATACTTCTCCAGATGCACTAGCAAAAGCAAGATTCTCCTCACAACAGATAAACTGTAGTAGATCATAAGGGCGATAGATCCATGGAGTTTGTGGTCTGATATTTTATCAATGTTCTTTCCACATATCAAGATTCAAGTTCCCTTAAGCATGATGGGATTCAGAAGGGAGATTTTGTGAGGCTTCCTAGAAATTGATGAAGGACAGTATGAGAAAACCATGATACAAAGATGTTTCATGATCATCTGTTCATTCTTACAACTACATGTCATAAAATAATGTCAACACAGAAATACAGGAATTAAAAATAAGCAAGTGAATAAACAAAAAAAAAAACCCAATCAGAACATGTGCAGATGTTTGAAAGCAATGTTCTCTGCTAATTTTTATTAGGATCTTAAGTTAATCTTTAAAACACTGTTACCTCTGCTGAAGAAATAATTGAACTTTACCAACTTCTAAAATTTTCCTCATTATTTTTCACCCAGTAAATGAAAAAAAACAGAGTATATTTTAATATTAGAAATATTTTAAGTGGTATAAATAACTATTCTTTGGAAAGCAACCAAGACTAGAGCTCTGGTGTGTGAGGTGGCAGATGTCTGAGTGAAGCCCTGATTTAATCCCTAGGACTTTCTATAACAACAATAACACATTCCTCTTTTCTTATATATACATTTATGCAAAGAGAAACACTCAGGTTAGTTTTTACCAGTGGACATGCACACTCTTTCTTTGTTGCAACTGGGGACTTGTTTAATTTTAACAATCTTAGATTATTCATCTGTGGAATAAAGTCTTTAAGTTGCTCAACATTCAGATCATAAATATTCACAAGTGAAAATAAATTTAAATCAGATAATATTTACACAGCTTTAGTTATACTCAGAAGGATTCATATGGCTTGAGATTTGAACATGGTTTCAAATAGAATTTTAACCAATCCATCAGAACTTTAGTGAAGAAATCCAAATATTAGTAACACTTACTTAGAAATAATTCTTTTTCTTGTCAAATAATCATATTTTCAGCTTATTGCAACATGAATTCAGTTCCTTCACACACACACACACACACACACACACACACACACACACACTGTGTCCTACAATCAAGATCCGGCGACATGATTTTAGGAGCAACCATGACTAGATTTACCATTTAATTAAATATACAACTTTAATTCTGCTTAAAAAATATTGAATTAATGAGACTGTACAATAAGAATCCTGTCGTGCCTTATTTTCTTCATGTTGCATACCATGGCCTACCTCAGACTTGGGGACTGGTGATAACAGTTGACAATTTTTCTTTCCTTACTTGAGGAACTCCTTTGGCTGTCAGTTTAAAATTTGAGAGATTCCCCCCCTCCCCATTTGCCAAGGACCAGTCTCAGCTTGGAGAGGGCTTCTGAGAGAAGTGATGTCCGCTCATCTCTTGCAGATCATAAGCCCACTCTTACTTTACAGATCAATCTAGCCATTTACTCCAGGTTTCCCTTTGATTCTCCTCTGAATCAGCATCCCACAACCAGCAAGCCCCTGAATTCTTAGTTTTGACATTGCAAAATAATTCAAAGATTTGCTTGCCTCCGTGAAACATAGACAATAAGCTAGCTAGGTGGGACCCTGTCCTGAAATTACCATTTCTATCACACCTGGACCTATTTTCAAGATTGACCCTGAACTCAAGAATCTGCCTGCATTTGTATCTGCCCTTCTTTACATCTTTCTGAGAAGCCGGTTCATAGTGTAGCTGCCTCTGTTCCTTTAGAACTGCAAAGCTCCTTATAGATTCATATTGCACCTGTATATTGTGCATAGTTGAGAAATTATATATCTCTCAAAAGTCATGTTTTTAGAGTCCTTTCCTGCAACCTTAAGGGCTGTTCTGAAGGTCCCAGCATTTACAATTTTGCTAAGGCAATAGGCACACCTTTGCTGTGTGCTGTCTGTGATTATCATGGACTCATTAATGTTAACAGGGAGGACATTCTTTGAAGGAGAAACATAAAATATGTACATTATTATACAAACAAACCTTAGCCCACTACAACCATCAACACTTATGGAGGCCCATGTCCTGACCCTATCCCAGGAGCAGGAACCATGTTATGTCCCTTTCAAGACCATGCCAGACCAAGAACCCATTGACTGAAGGCATATTGTTGATATGCATTTAAATCTTTGGTTTTAATAATGTCACCCTGATAGTAGATAAATATGAATCCTATTCTGTATTGTTCATAGTTCAGCCAAAATGGCAGGGATGCATATCTTTCATCTGAACAAGTCATACCTCAGGAGACCATGACATACTGGCTTTGAAGTGGAAATTTCTGAATATGTCAGGTGATACAGGCTCATATGGTGAGTCTGCCTCATGTGATCTTTTGCTGAGGCAAGACTTGTGAGAGGACACATGATGTTTGGAGAACATATAAATATTACTCAATGGAAAATGATGGTGCATTGCATAGCTAGCTCAGCAACACGTTGTTGGTTTCAAGTCTTAGTTTTTGTTGATCTCATCGGTAAGAAAGGCTGCTCCTGGTTACTTCTGCTGACTCATTTGGCAAAGGCCTGGTGGTTTCTGCTGGATTGTGCCACACTGCAGCTGATTCGTGTTTGGTATCCTGACACTACTAAAACTGACTGCTAGTATCCTGACAAACAGAGATTGGAATTGCCCCCAAGGATTACTTTTAAACAGGTCCACATCACTGTGTCCTATTTACTATCTTTTCTTCCCTACCTTTAGACGGTAGGCTAGAAGGGGGGTCACAGTGTTTGTTAACCCTTATTAAAAGTAGATTTTAAAAAAATCAAAGCGTACATGGCTTATCACAGCTAAACATCAACAAGTACATTTGTATCATGATCTCGTCTTTGGCTCTTTCAAGCCACTGCTCAAATGTCAATCTCCCAGGGTTCCTCCTGATCGCCTCATTATAAATTTATGAGCGTAATAACTTTACTTGTTGGGGACAAAAAGACCTTGTACACACAGATAAGCACCAGAGAAGCCAAGAGAGTTAAACACACAGCTCATCTTTTTAGTGGAATAAGATGCAGCTGCTCTTTCAGGAATGCCAGGAATGATGGAGTTTTACAACCAGTGATCATTGGCTGTCTAATGAGATAGGTTCTGTAGTTTCTCCCAGAATTTACTTATTTCACATCCTGCCTGCTATAAAGCTTGCACAGGAATCAATGTATCTACTGATTCTTTTCACAAGTAGCATACCCTCTTTATAGGTTAAGTTATTTCCTGTTATTTTATGCTTCCATTGCTAGAGAAAATTTTAAAATTCTATGAATAGACAGATCTTTGTCTGTTTTGTTCACCAATACATCTCAATGGCCTACAAGACTTTATGGCACAGTAAGATCCCTACTTAAATGCCTTTGTAAAAGTTAAATAAGTTCATGACTGCTATACTCCTTGTCTCTACTTCCTGCAGAGCAGTATGTAGTTAATCTGAATACTGGGTGGGCTCAGAACTTGGATGCCAGCTATGGCTTCTGACTCAAGGGCTTCCTCACCAATTACTGTTAACAGTTGTGCAAAGTGGTGTTCTCTGTGAAAGTGTTGATAATAACAAAGACAATTATGAGGGTTAGTGTGACTTGAAAGGATGAATAAAGTACTCATTAAGTGCTGATGTTCTGTCCTTGTTAGCAAGGTTCTGCAGACCGTTTAATTTAAAGCCAAATCTTCACTTGAACACTCCAGGCATCATATAATCTTCTGCTCTCCAGAAGCAACCTTCTTCAGGATTCAGTCGCAAATTCATCACTACCATTTCGTCTTGGACCTGCTATTGCACTTTGAGTTTACGTCCAGTTAATATTTTTCTTTTCTTTTCTCTTTTGTCCTCTCTGTCTGTCTGTCTGTCAGTCAGTCTGTCTGTCTGCCTGCCTGCCTGCCTGCCTGCCTGCCTGCCTGTCTACCTGTCTATCTATCTATCTATCTATCTATCTATCTATCTATCTATCTATCTATCTATCTATCTATCAGACTAGCTTGGAAATATCTATGATGCCCAGTCTGTCTTTGGATTCATAAACAGCCTCCTGGATTATAGATGTGAGCAACTGTGCCCAAATGTATCTCACATGCTTTCTAAAATTAATATTCAAGACTGTAGGTCTAGGGTTCATTTTCAGCCCCTGATGCCTCTGTTGTATTTGACACTTTTGGCTAGGTCACCATTCTTGTACTTCTTGCCTTTCTTGACTTTTGTTTCACCTTTCTTCTCCATGACAGATTTTGCTGTGGTAATTTTCCTACCCCATCAGCCTTGATTTTTGTAGGGCTGGCATCTTAAGCTCTTCGTTGTTGTTGCTGGTTTTTGTTTTATTTTGAAAAAGGGCCTGCCTCTCTCTGTAGTCCTGGCTATCCTGGAACTCACTATATAGACCAAGCTGGCCCCAAATTCACAGAGATCCACCTGCCTTTGCCTCCCAAGTACTGTGACTAAAGACATGTGCCACTACACCTAGCTTAATCATATGCTCTTAATTCCCTCTCCTTCATTGTGTAGAATTGTCAATCATATATTGATAGCTTCCAAAATAATACCTTGAATTAAAGATATTATCTGATCTTTAAATATCTGTGTTAAAAGTCATCTGGATATTGGCCTGAATTTGAGACATACCCAATTTAACATGAATAACAGCAAATTTATTTTATTTTGCCGCCTCAAACCTGTTCCTGGTCATGTGGTCTTTAATACCTCACCCAATCCCAATTACTGCTAATTTTACCTTATACACATTTCTCAGATGCAATCTACACAATCTTCACCTCATTGCTCCATTGCTTCTTAACTCAGGTCTCTCCCCCCCCTTCTCTCTCTCTCTCTCTCTCTCTCTCTCTCTCTATATATATATATATATATATATACATATTCTCTATAATTTTATAATAATCATATCTTAATTGTAGTGCCAACCTTTATTCCATTCTTCCCTTTCTTTCTACAAAATAATATTTCTAAAGTTCACATATGATTATATCAATTTGCTACTTATGTCCCTTCAAAATTTACACCCATAGTACAGCAAGAGGTCTGTAAACCATTTCTATGACCCCTTCATAACATAACTGAATTTGTCTCCACATATTTTCTATACCTGGGCACAGCAATCTATTTTGTATGTGTGCCCTGTTCTTCATGCTGCTCTTTCTTCCTGCGAGGAATTCTTACTTTCCAGGGATGCAGTTCTTTCATCTTTGTCTATTCAGGCTTTCAATTAGGGAAACTTTTGTGACTAGAGACTAGGGTAGATATTTTTTGTATGCCTTTGAACCTGTGAACATCCCACAGCACATTTGTTCTCTAATTTATCCATTCAATGAAACATTTTTAAGCATGTGTCTAACAAGGAAACTTTCATCTTAGAGCAGATTTTACAGGAAGATCTTAGCAGAGTTTGGTGGTTTGAATGAGAATGACCCTATTGGCTCATATATTTGAATGCTTAGTCCACAGTCTGTAGAACTCTTTGGGAAGGACTAGGAGGTGTGGCCTTGATGAGGGAGGTGTGTCAGTGGCGCTAGGTGTGAGGTTTAAAAAAGCCCAGTCATTCCCAGCTACTCTGGCTCTCTCTTTCTCTGCCTCATGATTGTTGTTTCAACTTGTCAGCTCTCAGCTACTGCTCCAGTGCCATGCTTGTTCACCTGCTGCCAGGCTCCCTGCCATGATGATCAGAGACCCTCCTACCCTATGCTTTCTTTTTTCCTTTTTTCTTTTATTAGATATTTTCTTTATTTACATTTCAAATGCTATCCCGAAAGTTCCCTATCCCCACCACCACGACTCTGCTCCCCTACCCGTCCACTCCCACTTCTTGGCCCTGGCATTCCCCTGTACTGGGGCATATAAAGTTTGCAAGACCTAGTGGCCTCTCTTCCCAATGATGGACGACTAAACCATCTTCTGCTACATTTGCAGCTAGAGACACAAGCTCCGGGGGTACTGGTTAGTTCATATTGTTGTTCCACCTATAGGGTTGCAGACTCCTTCAGCTCCTTGGGTACTTTCTCTAGCTCCTCCATTGGGGGCCCTGTGTTCCATCCAATAGCTGACTGTGAGCATCCACTTCTGTGTTTGCCAGGCACTGGCATAGCCTCACAAGAGACAGCTGTATCAGGGTCCTGTCAGCAAAATCTTGCTGGCATCTGCAATAGTGTCTGTGTTTAGTGGCTGATTATGGGGTGGATCCCCAGGTGGGGTAGTCTCTGGATGGTCCATCCTTTCATCTTAGCTCCAAATGCTTTCTTTTATAAGTTGCCTTATTCATGACATTTTGGCACAGCAATAGAAAAGTAACTATGATGCAGATGATGGAAAAAACTAACTTATTGTAATTACAATAAATTCTGCAAAGGGTTCACAGTTGCCATTAGAGTATATAACAAGACAGATTTAACCTAGTCTAGAGACCAAAGAGGCCTTATAATTAAATTAACATATAAAGAAGAAAGCAAGGAAAAGAGGAGATTTACACCGAGATGAACCTCAAGGTAGGAAACAGGATGTTGCTTTTGAGGAACTGAAAAACAGCCTTTGAGGGTAGAAAGCAGAAGTGGATCAGACAGTGTTTAGCACATCGACTTGACGTCATATACTGATAGACTACAGTGCTGCTCTGGTCTTCAAATGGAGAATTTAAGAAAGTCACACACATACCACAATGACAACAAATGTTCAGGATTCAAGTATATCCAGGCACCCAGAAGCAAAGCATAGTATTTTCAAAGTATTCAAAACAGGAAAAGTGTAATTCCCCCACAATTGATAGTTTGTTAATAAAGGAAATGAGATGGGTTTTTTTGTTTGTTTGTTTGTTTTTGTTTTTGTTTTTGTTTTTGTTTTTGTTTTTGTTTTTTTTTTGGGTTGTAGCCTTTCTTATTTGGCCTTAAGTTCCTATTACCAAGACCAGGAGAGTTTGGTACCCAGTCTTGTTTGTGTGGGAAGGGATGGAAGGATTGAGAGAGAGTATCCTATCTACCATGTCCACATCAGCCTGATATGAATCTGAATTCCCTCACCTTTATTCCTTCCCATCTGGCTTGCTTTATAGAGTTTATTATATAAATGAATGCATGCTTGATGACAAGATGGTGATTTCTGGACAAAGTTAGGTCTTATATTTAAGTGCCTAAGTAAAAATTCTTTTTTTCATTTCCACAACCCTAAGTCACTGTTCAATTTAGTTTTCATAGAATAAATATCTAGTTAGTCATACAAGTGCCTTAATATTAAAAAATTGCTGTGAGGAATTATGAATATTTTTTTCTGCGAAAACTTTACTTCCTGGCATTCTTACTGCCAAATCTAAATCCCCTAGGGGGAAGAAAGCTTAGTTTGTTTCCAAGCCCAGAATGGTTTCACTGTAGGAATCCATAATATGTTCATTCGTTTTATTATGCCTTTGATCCATTTTCCCATTTTGGGGGTGAGGAAGCAATCACACACAAAGACTGTGATTTTAAAATGGAACATAATTTTGAATTATAATACATTCTGCAGCTCACAAGTTGTTAACCACACAAGTGAGCAGTAGGACTCCACTGTAAGCATCTTAATATTTTATTCTCCTTTCAATATTTTTCTCCAGATTTGTTAAAATTTGAACTTATTTGTTATTCTCTCATACTTTACACTCCAACTGCAGTTTCCCCTCCTTCCTTTCTTCCCAGTCCCTCTCCTCCACTTCCCCTTTCTCTGAGATTTACTTCTCTTTTGGTTTTCTTCAACAAAGAACAGGCCTCCCAGGGATGTCAACCAAACATGGCATAAACAAATTACAATAAGACTAGGCACATACCTCTTCTTAAGGTTTGATGAGGCAACCCAGGTGGATGAAAGGGACACAAAAACAGGCAAAAGTGTCAGAGACAACTCCTTATCCCACTGGTAGGAGTCTCACAAGAGCACCAAGACACACAACCATAGCATAGATGCAGAGGACCTAGGTCCAATCCATACAGGTTCCCTGATTGTTGCCTCAATCTCTGTGAGCTCCTATGAGCCATGCTTAGTTGATTCAGTGGACCATGTTGTCCTGGTGTTCTTGACCCCTCTGGTTCCCATATTCCTTCTCCTCTTCCATGAAGTTCTCCAACCTCTACCTAATGTTTGACTCTGGGTCTCTGCATCTGCTCCTATCAGTTGCTGGATGAAGCCTCTCTGATGGCTATTAAGTTCGGTTCTGGTGTACAAAAAAAAGGAAAGCAAAATCATTTCGTTGACTTTAGGCTGGGATATCCTGCCTCTGATTTCTGGTCCTCCAGGGAATGTCAAGCATGGGCTTCCTCTTGTGGTCTGGGTCACAAGCTAGGCCACTCCCACAAGCACATCTTTAGTGGTACCACCTTTACCCAAGCCCATCTTGCAGACAAGACAAACAGGTTGAAGGTTCTGTGGCTGGATTTGTGTGGATTTCCAGTGGAAGCCTTGCCCGTTACAGAGGGTTTTTTTGGTTTTTGGGTTTTTTTTTTTTTTTTTTTTTTTTTTTTTTTTTTTTTTGGTTGTTGTTGGTTGGTTGGTTGGTTGGTTTTGTTTTTGTTTTTGTTTCTGTTTTTTTTTTTATTTCAAACTTTAATTCTTGATGATTCAAAGCTGGAAAGGTAGATTTAGACAGACTCAGGAGCAAAGTGAAAACTCATCATTCATTTACATAGGCTGAAAACCTAGAAAATACTATGCAAGGGAAGAAGATCAGGTCATTAGTTTAACTGCCTAAGGCTGAATACACAAAGGTGAGAGCTAATCCCAGGGAATTAAAGGAACAGTTGACTGTTCTGGCTGAATGGGAAAGGCCTCTGACTCAGCCTTCCAGGGCAACAACAGAGCCATGTAGATCAATAAGCTGACTAAGCATGTTCTGCACCATGTTATACCTGTCCTCCTTTCTCCCAGGAACTGGATCTCTTTACAGTTGAGCCCATTTTCTGGTAATACCTGGTTAAGTGTGCTAGGTCTATGGTAGTTTTGTAGTATGTAGAGTTTAGTTGACAGTGTGTTCTTTTCATGCAATGTGTGGTTTTTAGTGGGTCTTGTTCCATATTTTCCAATTATGGACTTCTGGTGGTCTGAGTCAAGGTGTTTTTTTTTCCTCCACTATTCTTATGCCTTCTGGTCTCCTACTCATCAGGAGCACAGGATGCAATGCTCAGCCCCTATGCCCATGTTCAACTGTGCTATTTGGACTAGTTAACAATATGCATTATAAAGGATTTGTAGAACTAGAATAAAAGTATTCATTATTTTTAAAATTGGAATATCAGTAGAAATGACCAATTCTTGACAATGGTTTGATGAAATTCAAACATATACTATTCCAGGGCACAGGTCAAATCTGCAGTGCCAGTGATTAGCTTTGAAGTATCTGGAATGATGACCTGGAAAGAGTGATTGTGTGAAAGTGGTTTATTTGGGGTGTAATCCTAAAAAACAAGAGAGAGCAAGACAGAGAAGGGAAAGACACTATAGCGATTTCATTGGTGTGGAATGAAGGTTTTATTATGCTGAGAGGATATGAGAAGCATATAGGATGTCGTACTGGAGTTATTGAACTGAAGAAATGGAGGGTGATCATCACATTGACTGGCTTCCATTTGAAGAGCAGGTGCTTGAAGATCTTGTCTATTGGCTCCAGTCCTCTGTTGGTTACAGATCGTCCTAGGAGAATTCACTCTGCCTGTATGTGGTTCTTTTAGAGGCAGGGTTCTCTCAGAAGAAAGGAAAGATGCATGAGTTTGCCATGAACAAGCGCATGGGTTCTTTTACTTCAATAACAGAATTATAATGCCTGTACCTTGATATGGAATGTATTCAGTTCTCAGTGTCATTGCAAAACAACTCTTACCCCAAAAGCAAAAGGAGATATTTTACTTCTGAGCCAAATACGAGTGATCATGCCTGCTCTTGGAACATGGCTCTTTCAGATTGCCCAAATACCACATTTTAATGTGGAAACAGTTTTATAGTTATAGGGCAGGAAAAAAAAAGTCATAAATAAAGGAATGTTTCAATATGTGGATCAGAACATCAGGTAGATGGGTTACAACACAGCGGGAAGTCTCTGCTATAGGTTTCAGATGCTGTGTGATGTCAGCCTTGGCCTTTGCAGTGATAGAAGAGCTAGATTTGTTAATACAGTTCAAAAAGTTCCACATGATGGGGTATTAGGGCCGACAGAGAGAAGCTTAGTGAAGCAGTAAATATCTATTAGTAAGATTGATGAAATCTCTACATTATTTTGTCCTGGATCTGCAACATTCGGCTCTAAAATTCCAGAATTCTGAGCTTTATGGAATCTTTAAAATAGGTATGCCCTTTTCTCCTGAGAACCTTAGTTCATACTAGCTTTTAAGATGGGGTGTCACAATGTCAAATGAGGCAAATGACAAGTCACATCAACAATGCTGAGGAACTGGAAGATATGAACTGAAGAAGAAGTAGGGGCATCAACCCTATTAACTGGAGATAAATCAAAATGTTGTTTTGTTTTGTTTTCAACTGTTTAATTTTAGCCATTATAAAAATCTGGAGAAGGTTGAAAGGTATAAGTGACAAGAAATAATTTTTAAAAAATGAAAATAAAAATTTTTATATTTATATTAAGACATTTTCTTTTACCTTAAATGTGTGTAGGCAACACAAAACAATAGACAAATGTGAAAAGAAGATGGGTGTTAAGGACAATGGCCAAGTACCAGAAAAGCAGAACACACTGCTCAGCATTTTTCTTTCAATTTAATATTCATAGAGTTAGACTTGGAGGAATGTGAGATGTGTTTGGTCAACCACTTTATGTTCAGATTCATGTGTGTGGAAGTAAATTTGGTCCATCTGTTCTTAAATTATTTTTCTTGAACCGCTAACATTTTATTTAGTAAGAACTGATTTCCAAGGAGTCTTATGACACCCATGACCTTCTGCCAAGCTTGCTCCAAAAAACCGAAGCATGGCTGTGATGTGCTGAACCGTAAAGTAAGCAGGAACACAGGCTAAAACGTTTGATTAACATACTACAATGTCTGAGCATTGGTAGGGGCACCCATATTTTTTATCACATACAAGTCCAGGTATGATATATAAATGATCCGTGTAGACAGCAGATGCCACATAGAAGCTTTGAACATGTGCCACATATTCAGAAAGAGAATACTGGCCCCAAGCAGATTCAGGTATACTCTGGGGAATGACTCTCCATGTGGGTCAATAGTGAAGCTGCCAGTCTCCCTGGTGGGTACTCTTGTCCCTTTATGGGCCCAGCTCTTTTAGCCTTCCCTTAAACTGTGTGGTTATGCAAGCAAGTTTCCCACCAAGCCCTTTTTTTCTACCTCTCGTCCTTTGTCTTAGCTCTATCTTATTCTGTCTTCCTCTTGGCTTTCAGTCCTGAGCATGGCTGTTTCTGGATTTTCCCCACTTGTATAGTCAACAGTCACCTCAAACCCAACAATTTTATGAAAACTCAAAATCTGATCCAGATACTGGATGTGATCTTTAAGCTTCTGTCTTTGTTGCTGGTCCCTGTATCCCCATCCATCGAGTCAGTAGGCAAAGCTTGGCAGTTCTTCTTTGTAAATGTTTCTCCAGCCTGGTTCAGTGATTTATCACTGGCTCATCACCCATTGCCTGAGTACTGCCATCATATCCTAACTGGATGGCTTCTGCGGGCCAGTGACCCCCTACTTCTTATGATAATTTCTTAAAAGAGAATTCTGATCATTGATTTTTTTTCCCTCTGCATCTATCTTCTTTCCTTTCCTTCATCCTCTTTCTCTCTCTCCTTTTGGAAAAGCACCAAAAATCTACTTTTTTGGGGCAAACTACCAATATAACAATATTTTCTCATGCTGTACTTTAGGGGTTTTATTTTAGAGTCATTTAATCTACACAATTGAAACTTTGTACCCTTTGTCCTGCCTCTTCTTCATAAATCTTAAAAACATCATGCTACTATGAGGTATCTTTTCTCTGTCTTCATGTGTATATGGAGGGTATGTATGTGTGTGATCACATACATGTAAGTGCATGTGTGTGCTTATAGATTCTATTTATGAGTTGTAGCCCCCAAAATTGTTCATCAATTCAAATTTAGAAATAGAGATTAGAAGTTTAACCTGGAAATTCATGACAAGAAATAAAATGTATAATAAATAAAAGTATTTGTGAATTTGCTTGTATAGTGTTATCTTCTCTAGAAATGGAAAGTGATTACGCTTTATGAAGATCTCAAGGAAGGTTCAGTAAGTCACTGGCAGCATTCACAACCTGTTGGGGGAAAGAGGAAGCATTTCTCTGGCATAGAAACAGAAATCATTATCCAAACGCACTGTCCCAGGTCTCATAGGGAAAGTGGGTGTTTGCCAAATGCCACCATCTCCATCCCCAATGCTGGCATGTTCAGTGACTTTCACTCACAGCCAGCCAGTGGACTTCATTTGGGAATTCTGTTAAAAATAAATAGTGATGTGCTATTTTAAGTAAAAGGCAGATAAAATGGTAATGATTCAAAATGTCTAAAACCACAATTACTCAAATTATGATTATTTGGAAGAAACTATAGCTTAAAATGACACAAAATGCAGTATTGAATAATGTTGAATTCTTATTTATAACTACTCCATTGATTTTTCTATATTTCCCAGAACATCAGACATCAGAGAATTGTCTTTATATTGATATATTACATTAATGTAAAAATCTATATTTTATTATTGATTCTCTCAGTCTATATTTCCAAAGGAGGTTTTTTGTTTTGTTTTGTTTTGCTTTTTTGTGAATTAATCATGTTGCAGTTTAAATTGCTACCAACTCAAATAAAATTATTTTCCTGGAAGAAATGTGGCAAATTCAAACTCATAGTTGCAAAAACAAAACCAACCAAACAAACAAAAAAACCACCACCACCAACAATAACAACAACAACAACAACAATAATAATAATAAGGGCCTTAAAGCCCAGCGAGATAGAAGATGCAGCAGCCCGTAGGTCCTCCAGTAACTTGAGTGTGGGAGGATAACTAATCCTTAATAAGAGAAGCTAAACTCATAAAAGTCAGGATGGCTCATGAAAACCTATTCTGGGGACTTCAGAGACTCCGCCTTTTCTGTTCTCCGCTCATCTGCTGGAAAGCAGCCACAGAAACTGAGACAGGTGAGCAGAAAGATAATTTGGAGTCATAAGACAACAGTGCTTGAGTGATCTACATCATCTCGAGGGTTTTCTTTGCCGTTTTCTTCTCATTGGTACTGAGAGTCTATACAGTACACCTTGGTCTTATTGGGTGGTCCTTAAAATGAGTTATTTTATAGAACACTCTGGGGAAAAATTGATTTGGTAATGAGATTATCTACAATTAAAAATGTTGGGAGGGGGGCAAAGCTGGAAGTGGCGCAGAAGAGAAAATATGGCCGAGTGACTCTTGGCACAGCAGGCTGGAGCTGGGTTTTGCGGTTTATTTTCTCTACATCTCCTTCCCACTGCACATAAATCCACTGCTTTGGTGGTTTCAATTTGTACCCCAGTTGCAAAAAAAAAAGTCTGAGAGCATAGAACATAGAAGAAACCACTGCCTGGTGGCTCAATTCGATGCCCCGAATAACAGGCCTCCAGGAGGGCAGGGCAGGCTTCCAGTCAAAGAGCTAATGACTAAAGCTGGCATTAGGAAGGGAGAGATTTGAGGAAGCCAGTATGAGAGGGGTCACCATAGTTGCCTACAGAGAGCCCTACTCCACTTAGTCCTACTGTGAAGAAGTATCCAGCAGTCAGTTCAGTCCTTTGCATCTTATAATAAATGCAGAGTAGATCTATCCAGGATGCCAAGCATGACTATTCTAAACCAGGGTGCCAGGACCACAAGGCTGATGACAAACTTAATTGCTTCATGTGTGCTCAGCAATGCAACACTGTCTCTGTTCGCACTTGGTTTATTCCTATTTAGTACTGGAATCTCACTGTGCTGATCTATCCTGAACTTCCATCCTGAACTTTGTAGACGCAAAGCCTTCTGTGATATCCCTGGTTGTCTCTGTTTTGTATTGTTTAGTCATATGTGTTTAATGGATCATATGAGCACTAGATGTATTCCTGAGGTCTTTAGAAGGATGTCTCATCTTCAAATGTGTGAAAGGAAATAGAGAATCAGCTAAAGGGCAGCGGTTTAGATTTCTGTGCCATTTTCAGCGATCTGGTGTTAAATTCCTTTAGAGACTGCCAAACATAGCACCAGTCTCCTTGTAATTAAGCCTTTAGGGCACACGTACACATAGACACTCACACAGACACAGGCACACACACAGGCACACACACATATACACACGCATGCACGCACATACACATATAAAGCTATAAGTTGTTTTTGAAGTGATACTCTTATATAAAATAAAACTAATTTTTAGTCATCTTAGCAAAGATCAAAAAATGAGAAGCTAGTGAAAATAGTCAAGGATTTTGGGCATATCCAAGTTTGCTTCTAGCTTGGGTAACTCCACTTCCTAGACCGAAGAATTGGACATAAAACTGAAAGATGTCTTCAGCATTATTACTAGACCCGTGCAAATGAATTTACAGCACACTTTTCTAATCACTAATAATTCAGGAACATATCATCATATTCACAATTCAGAAAGAAATTAGCATATAGGATGAATGTGAAACATCTTGTGGTCCAGACCATGTATGTGTGAGATCCTCCCCATCATGTTGTGTATGTGTGTGTGTGTGTGTGTGTGTGTGTGTGTGTGTGTGTGTTTGTATTGGTTTTCTTAGTTGTTCCCTGTCTTATATTGTAAGACTGGCTTTCCCAATGAACTGGGTTAGCTAGGGATCCGCCTATTTCTGCCTCCTTAGTGCTAGGTTACAGACATGCTCTGCTGTGCCAAGAACCCTTGCCTTGGTGCTGAGGATCTGAACTGAACTCAGGTCCTGTTGCTTAGTAACATGCATGTTACACCTGCACCATCTCCTCAACCCTCTCCTATTTCTAGACCAGTGGTTCTTAACAGAGGGGGTCACAACCCCTTTGGGACCCAGATGACCCTTTCATAGGGATCACTTATCACATATCCTGCATTTTGGATATTTACATTATGATTCACAACAGTAGCAAAATCAAAATATGAAGTAGCATCACAATAATTCTATAAATTTATTTTGACCCAAACATATATAATTATATACACAATTATGTATCCATATTGTATAGCACATATATACTATAGAGTGTACATGTAACTAAATAGCACATGAGTTTAGGGATCTTCACTGACAAACATAAAAATAATCAGTCAAGTCATTATTATATTCATTCTTTTTAAATCTACATGACTTCTATCATTTACTTCAAGCTTTGTTATTAAAGTATGCAGATTGTACCTTGAAGAATATTCTTGCCTTAGAAGACACTTATACAATGTTACTTAACTATAAATATTACTTGCACACAGGAGCAGGATTACTAACTAGCAGGATAGCTAACTAGAAAATCCCCAAATCCATTACCATGATGTAAATTTAGACATTCATAACATTTGGTTGGGGCCATAAGGGTGTAAGTGTGATAATCTAGATTGATGACTAATTTATTTCATAAGCTCATGAGATTGGCATAATTATAAATATTACACATGTTCTTATATTTTGTGAAAATCTTAAATCATCTACTATAGAATTATAATTTTAATGATACATTTGGTAGAAGTCAATGGTATTAAGTGACTGTGTTTCACAGAAATGTGAGCAATTTAAATAAAAGCTTTAGATTTTATTTCCACTCAGTCTCTCATTTCAGGAATTCATTTTATCTTTTTTAAGGCTCAATTTTAAAGGATTATCTCATGATTGATGATAATACAAGTGGATATCAGTGTAACAGGAAGAAAATAATACTAGAAAAATAGCAGTTTTCTTCCTCCTGCTAGGGGAGGAGTGTTTGTCTCTGTTCTCTCTCTCTCTCTCTGTGTCACTGTCTCTGTCTCACTCTGTCTCTCTCCCTACCTGTCTCTCTCTGTGTCTCTGTCTCTGTCTTTGTTTTGTCTCTCAGTCTCTGTCTTTGCTTCTGTCTCTCTATCTCTGTCTTTGTTTCTGTCTCTCTGTCTCTCTGTCTCTCTGTGTCTCTGTCTCATGTCTTTCTGTCTGTTTCTGTCTTTTTTCTCTGTCTCTGTCTCTCTGTCTCTCTGTCTCTTTGTCTCTGTCTCTGTCCTTCTCTGTCTCCCCCACACTGGAGTGTATGTGTAGCCCTATCATTGTGAGTTATGCTTAGATAACACTAAGGGAATGCTGTGTCAGGTGACTGTCACTGTTATCTGCTGGTCCTATTATCACACACACACACACACACACACACACTGGTGGTGGTTTTCATGAAGTTCAGCCATATTTTGATGAATTCTGCCTACCCAGGTTATGGTTAGTCATGCTAACTTCTCTCATGCCACCTGATGGTATAATTAATATGGAACCTGACTCCAGTTTAGTGACGTGACATGCCCTTATTTCAAGCAGCATTTCACATCTTGAGGATAGGAAATTAAGTAGCCTATTAGGACTGCTGTTTCTATTCCAATTCCTTAGTAGTCATCCACGGCAGCTTGTCCTTTGCTGCCTGTCTTGTCCTGGATATGTGTGTAGGAGGGATTTTTTTTTCCCAGTGTAAGTAAAAATTGTGCATTCTTGATATCAGGCTGCAAGTCTTGCTTTTGTTTCTTTCACGCAGGAAGTCACTCTTTGTACAGATACTCTGAAAGTTCCAGCTGCTCTGCCTACTTCTGGATTCCAGAGACACTTGGACCCAGTTCCTCACTTATTCCTTTGTGCTTTTGTTTGTTACTTTCAATTTTTCAGGTCCCTAGAGTTGTTTGACCCCCCTCTGACCATGGCTTCATTTTTCTAGTCATTTCTTTTTATGGCTAACTGGTCACTGCTCTTTCCTTTGAACAGGAAAAGTCTTCAGCACATCATTTTGCAATAAAGGCTCAAGTGACCCTGTTTATCTAAATACATCAGGAGTCTGCACCTTTTGAGTTTAGCCTAAGAAATAGTATCTCTCCCCACCAGAGCCTTCTATTTATAAACTAGCTCTGTTCTGCAAGAGATGCCCTGCATAAATCACTCATTTCTTTTTGGTTTTAGTTGGTTCACAAGGCTAATTCTACCAAAGAGTATATTAAATATTACTTTACTATCTTAAATTTTTCATTACATATATGAAAATTTATATAAATTACACACACACACACACACTCCTTGATTTTGATTTCTTTCCAGTCTCAAGAAACTCATAGAGCAAAGTCAAAGATTCTTATTTTTCCCGATTCCCTTTTGAATCACTTAGCATGATTATTTATGTTCATGGCATGTGACTATTGAAAGAGCAGAAAATTAAAAGTAAAAACTCTGCAAACTTTCTGGAAAAGTAATAGCGTTACTATGACTTGTGTGTGTGTCTATTTGTTTATGTGTTTCTGTATGTTTCTCCGTGTCTCTGTGTGTCTGTATGTTTATGTGTGTGTCTTTGTTGGTGTGTATCTGGGACTGTATGTGTGTCTCTGTGTGTCTCTATGTCTATGTGTGTGGTGTTTCTGTGTGTGTGTATGTGTGTGTGTGTATGTCTGTTTTGGTGTGTGTCTGGGTCTGTACATGTGTCTCTGTGTATCTCTATGTCTATGTGTATGTCTATTTGTGTATGTCTGTGTGTGTGTGTGTGTGTGTGTGTATCTGTGTCTGTATGTGTATGTGTCTGTATATGTATCTGTGTGTGTCTATGAGTGAGTCTGTGTCTATGTATGCATTTGTGTCATGTGTCTACGTGTGTGTCTGCATGAGTGTATGATTACATCATCCAGAAGGGGACATTGGATCTCTTAGATACAGTTACAGGAATTCTTGAGTCACTAGGCATGGGTGCTAGGATATAAACTCTGGTCCTTAGAACAGAGCATCACATGCTATTAACTGCAGAGAGATCTCTAGCCACCAAATTTTATAGTTTTTAATTATGAATAACCATCTAGAAAGCTTCTCATCAATTACAAATTTATTTTGTTCAAGTGTACCCAAAAGTAATGTTATTTTTCTGGTTACTGAGCAAATTTGACAATATTTGAACACGAGGATCTCTTAGCATATTTTATTAGAGATCTAGTATTCCTGAAAATTGCTGAAGTTGGCCATGGGGCTCACAGTTTGTAGCCTAGAAGGGAACATGTGGTCACTATAAATGTCATTATGATGTTACAGAGGGCTGGCAAGACTTGAATGTGCTTTTATGGGTCTCCTTTGTTGGTGACAACTTCCACGGTAAAAATTATTAGGAACATGGTGTTTGTCTTTATTCTCCTTGTAAATGTGTTCTATGAGCAGAAACTGTGAGTTATATAAGGTGTTGGGGGGCAGGAACGATTATTCTCCCCAATCCAACAGCAACCTAAGAAGGAAAATAAATAAATCATCAGTGAATTTTTAAAAATCTGTAACATGTTTTTGAACATCTTTACCTCTGTATGAGTCCCTTTGACTTCAAGTTTACTTAATTTTAATTCTTTATTTTCAAGATGGAGATCTAGGACTGAGGGTTTTTTTTCCATCTTTGCTTCTACAGAAAAGTGAATTTTGTCATCATAACAACAAAACCAATGAAAGTCTTATTTAATTATACGATGAATATAGTTATTACTGGAAAGATATGCTTTTAATCGGTCTTATGAGCAAAAAAAAAGTTTGAAGTGAATAATTAGAGCTCATTTGGATGTTGAAAGTGTTAGATTAGATACAGCCTAAGTACTGAAAAGCCCTCGATCATAAGCCCAGTGTTGATTGATGTGGTCATTTGGTTTTACAATCGACCTCTGTGCTGGCACTGCTACAGTGGATTACACGCAGATTTCATGAAAATGTGATAGCAAAAGTTTCTACACTGATACACCAAAGCTTTCCAGTGTTGTCATTTTACAAAGAATACATAAATCTATGTGGAAACATATGTACTCATGTCTAGAAAGAAACTTATTTGCTACCTATAGCCAGCTCTGGGAAGTGGCATGGGACATCCAGATCCAGCTGTGTCTATACTGAATCCTTAGATTGCCTTTTGTGAGATGACAATTTTTGTGGTATTAATCCTACCAATCTATGAACATGGTGAAGCTTTCCATGTTCTGACATTTTCTTTAACATTTTCTTCAATAGCTTCAATGTTTTAATCATACAAGTCTTTCACTTGCTTGGTTTTCATTATCCCAAGATACTTTATATTATTTGAGGCTATTGCAAAAGGTGTTATTTCCCTCATTTATTTCTCACTTTGTTTTTCATTTGTATGTAGGAGGGCTACTGATTTTTCTGGGTTAATTTTGTACTCAACCACTTAAGTTGTTGATATTCTTAGACAAATTCCTCATTCAGCTTTGGACCGTTAGAGTACTTACTCTTTTGGTTTGGAGATTAGCATAAAGAATAGGAAAAGATCAATAGGTCAAGAATCCAAAAGGGAATCTAAATAAAGTGAGGAGGAAAGAGAGATTCTCAACCCCAAGCAGACATCTGTGGAGTGGTAGACATGATCATCCCTCCCCTCCCCCCTTTCCATTTCTCTCTGTGAGAAGGCTCTGAACATTCTCATAAGAAAGGTTTGGCAGTTGCTAGCTCTGTATAGAACCCAATGGAAGGGTGGCTGTTGCTCTCTTAGGAGTTATAGAGATTAAGTTAACAGTGAAATCAGGGCTTGCCTGTGACACCTTTGAAGACTCTTGAACAGCAATATCCTAAAGTTGTTGGTAAATACAAGAAAATAGATTAAAACAGAATATGCATGTCTTGACACAGTCACAGCTCCAAGTCATTTCCCTGGTGTCCTGCCTGGATGCTGGAGGCTGGCAGTCTGGGTTGTCAAGTGTAGAGTTTCCCCATGTGTTTTCTTGAACCATTTGGGAGAAGAATCTCTCAGGACACAGCTCACCTGACTTCCAGTCCTTCTCAGACCTACCTCCCAGTTGTTATATAAGCATATGGCAATTGGTTAAAATGCTTCTATATATGTTTTTGAAAATATTAACATGTAGTTATAAGGAAGACAATTACATTTCCTTTTTCTTTTTTGTTTCAATCAATAACTTTTCTTTATCTATATTTCAAATGTTATCCCATTTCCTGGTTTTCTCTCTGAAAAACATCCTCCCTCTATACCCTCCCTCTCCCCCTGCTCACCAACCCACCCAATCCAGCTTCCTGACCCTGGCATTCCTCCACACTGGGGCATAGAGTCTTCATATGACAAAGGGCCCTTTCTTCCCATTGATGTCTGATTAGGACATCCTCTTCTACATATGCAGCTTGAGCCATGAGTCCTACCATGTGTGCTCTTTGGTTGGTGGTTTTACTCCCTGAGAGCTCTGGGGGTACTGGCTAGTTCATATTGTTGTTCCCCCTATAAGACTGCAAACCCATTCACCTCCTTGGGTCCTTTCTCTAGCTCCTTCATTCGGGATCCTATGCTCAGTCTAATGGATGTCTGTGAGCATCCACTTTTGTTTTGTGAAGCACTGGTAGAGTCTATCAGAAGAGAGCTATATCAGGCCCCTGCCAGCAATCACTTGTTGGCATCCACAATGGTGTCTAGGTTTAGTGATTGTATATCGGATGGATCCTCAAGTGAGTCAGTCTCTAGATGGTCATTTTTTCAGTCTCTCCTCCACACTTTGTCTCTGTAACTTCTTCCATGGGTGTTTTGTTTCCCCATTCTAAGATGGATAGAAGTATCCACATTATGGTCTTCCTTCTTGAGTTACATGTGGTTTGTGCATTGTATCTTGGGTATTCCAAGCTGACACATTTCTAATGAATTATATCAACTTCTCTTTCAGAAATTGATGAGAAGAGAGTGACTAACACACAAGAAGTAAGTTTCCCTATATTTTGTATACATATGTTAAAACACAACTGTGGTAATAACACAGCATTGTTTTGGTTTTTCCTCTTCATTCTGAGATCAAACCCAGGGTCTCACACACAGGCACACTCTCCACTGAGCTAAATGCTCAGCCCATCATAGTCTTTGTAATAGAATTCTTTGGCACTAGTCTACATTAGTGTTAACTGTGTGGGTGATAATGTCATAGATAGCATAAATAAATGTCCTAAATAATTCTACAGACAGCACTTAAGTTGCTTTTCCCGAATGGGCAGTAAATAAGTATGACGAAAATCCCTGCCTCTCCATTACCTTGCTTCTTGCTGAAACTCCAAACCTTGAAAATTTTCTAAATTAAAACATTGATTTTAGGTAATATATGTAACTGATAGTTTTAATTTCCTGAGTGATCATATGTGAACATTATAATCAGGTCTAGGCAGCATGGAGATTCAGGAGTAAGGAGATGGAGGTAGTGTCAGGCACATCTTAAAAGGTCTCTAGCTATTTAGAGCCCAAGTCAGCTCTAGTCTTGGTTAGGATTTCCATTATCACCATGGGAGGAAGCAGGGCATCATCCAGGCAGGCATGGTGCTGGAAGAGCTAAGAATTCTAGATCTTTTTCTGAAGGCACACAGGAGAAAACTAACATCCTCAGGCAGCTAGGAAGAAGCTCTCCAAGCCCACACCCACAGTGACACACTTCCTCCAACAAGGCCATACCTATTCCATCAATGCGACACCTCCTAATAGTGCCACTTCCTGGCCCAAGAATATTCAAACACAGGCCCATAGCTGAAGTCCAGGGAAAATGAGTTCCTCTGGAGCCTTGGTAACCAGAACATATGGGTTCACCAAATAACATGTTCAAATGCAAATTCAGTGCCAGTCTGAACCTTGTACAGCTCACAACTTCTTCATGTGAGTATTCAGATAGAAATCAGATAGAAATTAGGAGGCAGGGGAGACTTGGGGACCTGACAGAGCATATAAAATATGAATAATTATATAGATCCAGTAATGGAGCAAAGAGAGAATGAATGGGCTGTGGGTATAAGCAGTTTTCATAATCATGAGTAAAGCATACGACACCCAAAGAAGATGTTCTAGAAATTGCAAAATACTCAATAACACTTTGCACAACTTTTAAACAATTTACTGAGAAGGTAAGTGTAAAATGGCTTTGAAAATTAAGCACTTAGGTAAAGTAGGTTTTGTTATGTTTCATCATTATCCTACTAAGAGACAACATAACATCTCTGTGTGTATATGGAAAAAGATACGTGAAATCCCAGATGCAGTGGCTGTTAACCAAGATCAGCCCGACATGACTGAAGCAAGAATGGTGCCTCAGAGCCATCAGTCACTCACACAGTTAGTGTTAATGCAGACTGGTACAAAGACGAGTGTGTGAGAGGCTGAGTCTCATCCTCAGTGAAAGGGGAGGACAATCACCAGTGCAGCTTGCTCATGTGCTAAGCACGTGACAAGTATCTGCTTCAATTTCCTTACCTTTACTTTTTATAGCTTTATTTTACATCAGTAAATAATAAATATTATCTAGATGATGATTTTAAGGACAATTTAGCTTACACAAATGTGCTTCAATTCAAGTTAAAACAGCAAAAAATAATTTCTACTTTCTTTAAAATTCTACACCTCAGATTCTTTCTTATATGGATGGAAACATAAAACCACCCCTCAAATATGTCTTCTAACTATTTATACTTTATTTTTGCTCAGCAAAGATTACATAGAACACTAGAACTCATTGATTAGGACCCTTTCAGCAATCACATTAAAATATGATTTAATATATGTATATTTTTATTTTCCTTTTGACACAAAGTCCCAAGTAACCCAGGACAAGGTCACTAAATGGTAGTGGCTGGCCATGAACTTTTGACCCTCCTTCTTCCATCTCTCTAGTAGTAGGATTACAGATATACATAGCTATACTCTGCTTTTTGACATAACAGAGGTCAAATACGAGGCATTCTAGACAACACTACATTTCTATTCTTTCTATAAAAAAATGTTTTAAAAAATTCACTTTTTTAATTGTTAAAAAAATCACTTGGACTCAATCTGATTGATGAATAAACTGTATAAATAAAAGAATAAATTCCCATAATATAGGGATGATTCTACATGATCATAGAATGGTGGTTTTGACCCTAAAGTATGTTCTTATTTTTAATCATTTTAAAAGTAATACTTGATCTGGGGTGTTTAGGTGACAATGCTATGTAGCAGTTTTGGTAAGAAAGGACTTTGGTAAGAAAGCTTTTGGACAAACAAAAGAGTATCAAACAAACAAAACAACATCATCATTCTGAATAAAATCAGGGTTTAGATTGAACGTGGCAACTTAAGATTGCATTTATGAATGAAGGACTCAAATTTTTCCTTTGGAACCCTCATTAATTGCAGAGGCAGATAAAATAAGTATATATATATATATATATATATATATATATATATATACACACACACATACATATATATACACATACACACACACATATATATAATGCCTATATATTATGTGTTTATCTCTCTAGTTAGAGATAGATAGATAGATAGATACCACTGACATATTTTTGAAATATACTTTGTTTCAGAACTCATGTATTTTTGCAATTGAATTAATATCCTTTTATTTCCTTAAAATAAACTAATCTGTGGGCAAGCAAGACAGCTCAATAGGTTAAGGCACTTGCCACCAAGTCTGACACCTCTAGTTTGATCTCTGGGGCCTACGTTGTAGAAGGAAAGAAGCAACTCTACAAATTCTCCTCTGACCTACACACATGTGCCACAAAAGGTGTACACCCGCAAGTATACACACACAACAAACAAATAAGTTCAATAAAATTACATACACCGTGAAACTAATGCTAATAATTAAATTTTTAAAAAATTAAAAATCGTAATATATATAACTTGATGATGAAACATACCCTCTAGTTTGTATAGCTTGGTGGTCTGTGGTATCACCAAACATGTCCATTACTAATTACAGCTACAGCGCTACTTCCAGACAGGAAGTAGCATCACAAAGCCCTTTGAGATACAGCCCTTTGTCTATTTCACTGGTCTGACAGCAATATACTTTTATGCATGTCTAATGCTTTCGATTTCCTTGTCCACAGTCGCAGAATGCATCCCCTAAGCAAAGGAAGCAGAGTGTGTACACGCCACCGGCCATGAAAGGTACTGCTAGCTACCGTTTCCCGGTGTCATGAGTAATGGGTGTGGGGACTGGTGGGCCTTTCGCCTGCTGATTATATACGCTTGTCTCTGCTTTGCTTCCAGCTAACGGTGGAGGTTAGGAAGATTTTTACCTCTCTGAAGCTTTGTTTAATCATGGAATAAATAGGTACTTGAAGAATTGGTGACTTGGAGAGTCTCAGAATCTTAGAATGGGGAAAAAATTCAATTTTCAAAATAACGACAATGATTTTTTTCTTTTACCTTTGTTTATTTTTCTCCTTTGAAAGAATTATCCTCAAATCTCTAATTGTTCTCGTTGATTGGCATGTGATTATTAGTTCTTTCCCTTAAGGTAAGCAAAGCAGAAGTGCTTGGTCCGCATGGAAATGTGATGTCAAGAATCGCCTCGCTGCCTTGCGTCAGGAGCGGATCTACTGAACCCAATTGAGCACCAATTTGCTGTACTCCTAACGGCTGCCCAGATCGCATCCGAGAATGCTGGCTCAGAGGCTGGCGTCTTCCCAGAACTTCTCCTCAAAATTAGAACTGCCAAGTAACATTTAAGTGTATCAGTATTTCGACAAATACTAGTTCCAAGAAAGGCTTCTTTTCTTTTTCACACAAAAATGTTCCTGACACAAGGCAGTGACTGTTCAGGCCAGTATCTCCCTTCCAGCTTGGCTCCCTGGTTGTTGGCTCAAGGTTCATCACACTGCCCTCCAGCTCTGATTCAGTGTGGAAGAAGCCGGTGGGGAAGCTTAGAGGTCCAACCCAGGGCTAGAGCTTCCACTGTTTATACTCTTTTCGGGGAGATGGGATATAAATGGACCCATAGCTACTTTCAGTAAACATCTGTCCTGTGCAGTTATAAAAGGTTGTGCCTGTTTGTAGAAAGAAGGATAAATAATGCATCCATCTGTGTTGTAGTTTATCCCAAGGCAATTATTGAATTCCTAAGTATCACTGTCTAAATATCAGCATAGGGTTTTCAAGATGGTTCTTCATTGTGAGTGCTTTTTATTTTTCAAGACACATCAGCTTTGGCATGAATAGACAACAATGAAGATGTATGTGAAGTTGCTCAATTATTTCCTCTGTTCTATTTTGGGTTAGTTTAAGCTAAATAAAGTAATACTGTCCTCACGTCCTCAGAGAATAACTATATTATTTTGAAAGGAAAATCTTAAACTCAAAGACCTAAGGGGACATGGTGTTCACTATTTTTAGCTCTCAAATATCCCAAGAATGTGGGACTCTAGCATTCAGAGAAGCTGGTTATAGTGAAACATTTTTATTATAACTTTATACTGCAGAGTCCAGAGATTGTTCTTCAACAACTGCAGTAATGAGTTAAAAAGCCTTAAGGATGTATAGCCATTCTTTCAAGGAGGCATTGGGCATGGATACAAATCAGCTAGTAAGGATCTATGTGAGTTTTCAGCTTATGATAAAAGAAAAAGCCAAATTGGTATGATTTTTCTCAGTGTATCTGTTCCTAAGAGCTGGAAATGTGTGTGTGAAAACCAATGTAACCAATGGTAACCTATGGTCTATTGTGAGCACAGAGAGGAGATTTAATGGTAGGGAAGATGGCTGGACAAAGGGAGTGTCCTTGAGATGCTAAACACATTAATACAGTTGCGCCCAAATGAAAGTTCTTCAGGCTGCTGTTCCATGTTACAACAGGTGAAGGTAGGATGGTTTTCTGGGTGTGCAAAGCACCAGAGGAGGAGATCAACATGAGTGAAGAAAAAAATGTGCTCTGAGGCAAAGTGTACAGTGGCTTTTTGAAGGAGCCCGTGAAGGAGTGGCTAGATAAACCAAGAAGGCAGAGCCTGTCTTCAACTTGAGGAGTTACTGGGTAAGGAGACAAGACAGAAAGGGATGCTGAAATTCACTCTACTCCTGCCCCTACTAACCTACAGAGTTATTTACATTTTTTTCTTTTGAAATTACCATAGTATAGACAGTTGGCTTAAGAAAGGGCATACGGAAATGGCTTGTTTAGGTCAGGGGAGGATTTCCCAGGAAGATGCAAAGGGGAAGACAGGAAGCAGAGCCTAGTATGTCATATTACCAGGCACAGTGTCTGGAAGGAGGTGTTGGTGACCCCCTCAAGATCTCCAGTTTGCAACTAACTACTAAATTTCTTCACTTGGGTGCTATCAACCTTTGCAAACTTAATATGTCCTGAACTAAACCTATAAAGCTTTTTTTCTGGTTTTCTCCATCTTGGTAAATTGTCTCTAGCTGTTCAGAAAAAGAGTCTTGCAGAATCCTAATTGGTCTAGAGGGATTAAGAAAAGAAACGTTGGGTAGGTCAGGCAGCAGAGTTGGATCTGGAGAGTTGGAGGAGTGGGGAGGAATATGGCTAGTACTCCATTGTGCTGTGTGACGTTACCTCGCTTCTTTCTGGGCATTCTTACTGCTAGGAGGGTTTTCTGCTGAGGCCCCAAAGTATGTATTTATGACCCTTGTTACTCCAGTTCTGCACCTTGCACTTACACCAAAGTTCAATATTAGACACCTAAATATTTCAAGACTTCTCTCAGGTCATAACCCATCCTGATGTCAAACATAGCTGCCATTTAATTTTTTTCACACACTCTTGATTTCCTAAGACTCTCCATTGCATCTAAATACATCTTTTAAAATCATCCTCATATTTCAAGTGAAGACAGACCAGAAGACAAAGAGGCAGCTATGCCTGACATTTCCTTCATGCCCCTAAACTTAATCTCTTGTCACAACCTCCATCTTATTAGCTTTTTCTAGCACCCATGTGTGTGTGTTTCGACAGATAATAAGCTGGACCATGAATCTAAAATTCCTGAGCCTTGGTCATGTACTGATTTCTATATTCACCAATCATTTCCTACTGTTAATTATGCCTTTTATTTTCTCCAGGAAAATGGAAGCCAACACTGTCATTTCAATAGTAGTTTCTGTCTTTGGAGCCAGGCTGTTAGACTAGCATATCATAGTTTGTCTCCTAATTCTATCTGTCATTTTGGTTTCAATTATCTCAGTGGTTAGCCATGCACAGAGAAAATGAATTTAAGTTCATATTCTTAATCCAAGTCCATTACAAATCTATCAAACAGAACAAACTGCAGACAGAGAAGGCACCCTGGAGCACGTGTCTATCTCTGGTTGACATTCATTTTGACTGCCAGTTTAACAATTATCTACCAGACTTGACCGGGTTTTATCCCTTCAAACCAGAAGTTCTCTGTCACTCTTCTCTGATAGGGTGTTGTGCTTTAGATATCCTGGGCTTACCACACGTTTTATAACTATAGGGATCAATCATAATTTTAAGATGTATATTGTTCTTAAAAGTGACAGAAGTTGACATTTTCATTGAAAATGCTTCTTTCCCCTCACCCTGTAGTCTAGTGCTTTATGATCAGATAAGCGGAACGTTCTGAAAACTATCATCAAATGGACAGCTGAGGACTGGAGATCCCTGGGCCCTTTCCTGGTGTTGGTTTGTGCACTGCTCAGTCTGCAATTTACAGAACAGCCAATTAAATTATTGTTGGATTGCTCGAATCTTGTTTTCAGAAAAGTAAATTTGAATCCTGGCTCAGGAAATGGCTGACTCATTTCCACCCGTGGTGTGTGTGTGTGTGTGTGTGTGTGTGTGTGTGTGTGTGTGGTCTTCTATTGGAATTTAAATGTATTCTACTGCAAAGAGAGTGCTATTGATTGAAGTGGAAACTTGAACATTAAACAGAGGAGCGGATAGAAAATCCACTTAGTGTGACAGAGCTCATTAGTATTAAATTTCCATTCTAAATGTAAGTAAGTTATATGTTTCATTTACTTCAGAGAAAAACCATTTTCTTCTCATTCTTTCTAATTTCTTATAAAAGATAATTTTAGTTGCTTCAGTGTTCCATGGTTGTTCTTTTCAGTTGATATATCATGTAGATCTTCAGATGTATAAAGCATTATAGCCTCTAAGGTTTTATTTTTATTTCCCTCAAAAATAGCTGCAATCGTAAATATTTAATCTTCATTTGACCTCATCTCACAAATGGAGCAATAAATGAAAGTTAAAAAAAACAAAAAAATAAAACAACAACAACAAAAAAAGCAACTCAGTGTAGGAATTGAATGACCTAGTAGAAAGGCTGAAATATTTTTAGGGGGTGGGGCCAAAAACATGGCAAGTTGTATGGAGTATTACTGAAGGAAAATCCATCTTCTCTTCAGATGATGTTGCTTGTCACACTGATTTCAGAGAACCCAGCATAGAAGCACGTGGATTTTGAATGATAACCATCAGGATTCATAGCTGAGCATCTACACTTCTGAGCTGTGCAACCTTCAGAAAATCAGGGTCAATCTTTTTTGCCTTCTCTTGTTGATGAAATGGAGATGATCTGCCATGAATTACTAGGGAAACTGAAGCGAAATGAGAAGTGAAGATACCTAAAATAGGCATATCATATGTGGGTCCATTTTTAGGAGTTATTTGGGCTCTCAATGGAGAGTGAAGTGCAGCTGTATGCATTTCTGTCGGAGTCTTCAGAGTTCAGCAGGGAGTGATAGGGAAAGCACAGGCATGGGAGGAAAGGCTGGAAAAAGGATGAAACCCCTGCTGCACATCTAGCCTTGCCCAGTGTGAAGGAAGTCAGCTCTTAGGGTACCCAGTCTGACACAGTGTGAGCTCACACCTTTTGCAAGTGACTATGCTTTTCAGCTACAGCCAAGTTTAGAAAGTTTTTTTGTTTGTTTGTTTTTTGTTTTTTTATTCTGGTTCCCTTTCCAAACAATCTGGTTATATCTTCACTTGACCCAGTGAAGTGGCTCCTCATAAATGCCATGTCCACCTTTCCCAGGTAAACCAGTAGGGCTATCAGACATAGTAGTATTAAGTTTCCAGAAAGTGAGTGAGGTGTAAGTGAGGTGCTGGTTATGGTTAATCTGAGGTACAGATACAAAGATCACCGTAAATATGTCTTGACAGGTTGATGTATATATATATATATATATATATATATATATATATATATATATATGTAAAATATCCAACAGGCAATGAAGGCAGATTAGCAATTAGCAATGATTATGTTGTTGCTGTGTCTCAGGAGATTCTCAGAAGGAATCAGACAGCAACACACTCCTCTGCCTTTACTAAGTCCTGTACAGTCACTGGAGGCATAGAAAGAGTGGCAGGGCATCTGAGCTGCTTACTAGGCCTTCTCCACCCAACTGTCTCTTTAGAACACTTCTGACTCTCTGCAGCTTTTCTGTAGGTACTTGTCACATCTGCTGTTCTAAATCTTGGTCATCTCCACCCCCCTATGCTGGTTTAGTTTATTTACTATTCAGGGTGGGGTTCGCTTGTTCAACTCAAGATTTCTAGGTAGCAAGGCACATTCTAAATATACACAAATCTTGCTCCCTTTTTAAAAAACTATGCTTCTATTTCTAGACTCACTTCCTTCAGTTCTCTTTAATTACTTCCTCTGAGTCTGAAGTTTATCTTCCCTCATATCTTTAAAAATGGTGGGTGGAGTCAGGCTGGGAACTAAGAATGCACCCTTCTCAGAAGTCAAGTGGATCCCTTCCCCCTTTATTCTTTCTAAGATCAACACAGAGAGAAAGGCAAACAAACACAGACTTCTCTTGTTATGTAGCACTGCCTTGGATCCCATGACCAAGGATCACAAGAAGAATTAAGCCTCGAAATTGCAACACAGATCAGTAATTTAATCAACCTCATGATGCCACTTAAAGATTTGATAAATCAATATATTCCTACTTAATTGTCCTATGTATTTACCTGTGTTTAATTTAGTTTTCTTATATTTACAGGCCTTTTAAATAAATAACATTCAATTTTAAAAAATGATTTGCTGTCTCAGAGGTGTGTGTGTAGTGGGGAGATGAATTTCTATTTTTAGTTTGGGTGGCTAAATCAAAACCAGTATGTTCAGATCTTTCTCAGATACACAAATGGTTTGTATTTAATTGGGTAAATCTTTGTACCACATTTTTAAAATCACATCTGAGACTCTACTTTGAGTTCTGCAGTCAAGTGCTATGGATGGAAAGGTGAGAAAGATAAATCGCAACCACGCAGAAGGCTGTGTGCAGAAGCAAGCCACAATTAAACTGTGTACAGCATGACAAGTCCTTCAGTCGAGATTTATGAAAACTTCCGGGAGGTGACAGGGACAGATTCGAGTATGACCCAGTGGGCAGGAATTAAGGCCACTATGGAGTCCCAGACTCTCAGTCATATTTACAAATGCCTTGAAAGTAAAACAGAGGTGGCCATTGAAAATTGGAGCCCATTGTTTTTCATGGAAACATGGGAAGCATTTATGGTTACATTGTCTCAGGCACAGTTAAATCCTGCATAACTTGTCATTGGAATCAAAAGACCAAGTCTTGGCTCTGGTGTTTCAAAGTATTAGTTGTGGCCACTCATCTTGATACATCTGTACAACAGAAGAGCAGTAGCTAAAGACGGAGATCAGAGGCAAGAATGGATGCAGCCATCTTTGTGCCTGCCCAGGTATTCTTGATACTAGGAAATGTGTAAGTAGTTTCCACTAACAGGCTTATATATACCTCACCATTTTGCAAACTGAGAAATCTTTATGCATTAGAACCCTTTAGGAAAGTTCCAGTTCATATCTGTCTTTCTTCCTAACACTACTTTTTTACTAGAGCCATTTCCAGCTCATGTCACACCCTAAAAACATAAATTATACATTGTAGAACAGTTTTAGAGTCACAGAAAAACTGGGCAGCAAGCAGGTATCATTTCCAGGCACTGTATACCTGTTAATCTCTGCAGTCTATGCTTTATGTATAACATTTCTTGTTACACTCTGTAAACCAGTGTAGATGTTTGCTTTGTACTCATCTTGGGTTTTTTTTAATGTTTTGGTTCTGTTCCTGAAAGTTATTCAGCAATTAGGTTACATACAGACCATATTATGTGCAATTATTATCTCTCTGTAGTTTTTTCTTGACTGTGACTTGACAGGTTCTCAGGCTTTTCTTGGTTAGATGACCTTGAAACTTTTTAAAATATTGGTTAACTATTTTTCTAGGTTAACTCCGTATTGAATTTCCCTGGGGAATCTTCTTATGATTACACTGAGGTAATGGGTGTTGGGAAGAAACCTCATAGTGATAAAGAAACACTGTCATTACCAGATGTCAAGGACACATAATATCAGCACCTGGCTGAGTCCGGACTCTTAGGATTTAGTTTTTCCCATTTTCAAATTCATCCTGATTGCACCAATGAATAGCCAAAGATCCTTATAATTTAATGGGATTTCAAAATTCATTTAAATTTTATGTGTGTGAGTGCTTTGCAGGACAGTGGGTGCATGCATGCAGTATTCTCAAAAGCCAGAAGAGGACACTGGATCTCCGGAACTGGAGTTCCAAGTGTTAAA